>NC_044306.2:110144165-110789665 GCF_007474595.2 Lynx canadensis
AGAGGAAATTACTAGAATGCCCAGAGGGCATATTAGAACTTCGTATATTTATCAAATTTCATTAATATACACTGTTACGAATCCATCTTGCTACTGTCTGATCTTGTCACTCCTAACTGGCTCATCTCTGACTAGTTGCTTTGAATTTCACTCTGTAGTTTTGCCTAACCACTCCTCACTATGTATTCTATACCATATATTACCTATCTGATTTACTCATAGGGCAGCACTATACCTAAAAGTATTAATTTGTTTATTTTCTGAGTGTTGCTCTCCCTCTTGTTTCTCAATAGTACTTTGAGGACATTTCCCGTAACCTATAGCCAAAGATCCAAAGAATAAAACCATTAGGTGCTGTTTGAGACAAAAAGATTTTCAAGCTGACTTGAAGGCTGAATTTTTCCACTCCTGGAAACAAGGTGATTTAGAAGGCATGGAAGGGGAGGGCCCTCATTGAGAAAGATTAGATAGTAAGTGGTGGAGAAATCCAAGTCTTCAAAGCATGAGTAGAGTCTGCAAAGGTGGTGAGGGATAAAATGGATTAGGAATGGTTCTCAGGCAGAACCATTCATTAAAGAGATTGAAAATTTACTCCTTATCTGTAGTCATAAGAGGACCCACACTTACCAACAGCCATCCATATTCAGTGCCCTTAAAAGTCTCTTCCTATACCTTTCCTTTACAATTTTTGAAGGATTGTGATTTTTACATTTGTTTTTAACCATTTGATTAGTGTATCCCTCTTTCCACCTGAGCATACAGTTCCAGGGGACTGACTAGACCATGTCCGTTTACACTTATCACTGTGTCTAGGCACCTAGAACAGTGTCAGACACATTACTATGTAGACTTTTTTTTCAATGAATGAAGCGTGAAAAATAAGTGATGCTAATGTGGATAGATTACAAGTTTGTCAAGAATAGGTAATTAGCAGGGGCACCTGGCTGGCTTAGTTGGAAGAACGTGTGACTCTTGATCTTGGAGTCATGAATTTGAGCCCCACGTGGAGTGTCGAGATTACTTAAATAAATAAAACTTATGAAAAATGATAATTATCTGTGTATGTTTAAGTTAACCATTAGGTACACTGATAAGTAGTTTATCATTATGTTCAAGTTTTCCTCAAATTCTGTGGTTTTCCCTAATCCTTCATTAAATAACCTATTTAGGCATTGTAAAACAAACACATTTGAACTGGATAGAAGCATTCAACCACCTGGAGGCCACCATTGTGGAGCCCAATAAGAGACAGCTACAACATTGGCATCTTGGCAGGAAGAACCACACACATGGTGTCTAAACACAGAGTATTCCAGGTTTCGATAAGCCAAGTGTTATATAATAAGCTAGTGTCAGCCAGTGTGGGTTATTCCCGACCATCATTCCTAGGTTATGCTCCAAAGCTCATTTTTAGACTATCTCAAGGGTTATTTATTTATTTTTACAGCCGGTTTGTATATTCAAAGTAGTAGAACACTGAAAATATCAAAGAAGTTGATTCCATTCCAATTTTTGTTATTTGAAGCATCTAATCAAGTGATTATTTGTGAGTTGTTTCTGCAAATAAGAGTAATTTTTAAAGAACTTCTTTAAAAAATGTTTTTAATGTTTATTTTATTCTTGAGAGAGAGAGACAGAGTGAAAGCAGGGGAGGAGCAGAGAGAGAGGGAGACACAGAATCTGAAACAGGCCTCGGGTTCTGAGCTGTCAGCACAGAGCCCAGACATGGGGATCAAACTCATGAACCATGAGATCATGACCTGTGCTGAAGTCCGAAGCTTAACCGACTGAGCCACCCAGGCGCCTCTTTAAAGAACGTTTTTGGCATATGAACTTTTATATGAAATCCAGGCATACCTTCTTTGACCTTGAAACCTAGATAACCAGACCATTTTTTTCCCCTTCTCTGTTTGATAAAGGGCTCAAAGCTAGGCTAGATCTCTTAGAATCTTAGAACCGGTATACATATTTGGAGGGGAGAGGAAAGGATTTAAAAAAGATTATTTTGTTCTTATAAAGCAGCAGTTAGTATCATCATTCACATTAGCCATGGTATGGGCATCTTTCCACAATCTCCTTTTTTTTGTTTTGTTTTGTTTTGTTTTGTTGCTTAAGTTTGAGATGGAGGAAGAAATGAACTGGAATATTGCACTTTACTCCTCTTCCACCACAATCGTCCTGGCCACTTTTGACTCAAACTTTTTCCAAAACTATTTTGCACTTTAAAGAAGAGAGACAGAGACAAAGAGAAAGACAGACACACACACACACACACACACACACACACACAGAAAGAGAGAGAGAGAGAGAGAGAGAGAGAGAGAGAGAGAGACCAAGAGAGAGAACAGGGAAAGAGAAAACAGAAAGTCTTATTGGGAGAGGTCTGAGATCTCCTGAAAGTTTGCCCAGGCTTAGCAGGGAGGAGACAGAATGTAAGCCACCAGGGTTCCTCACTCATTTTTTCACTGTTTCCATTAAATATCACTACGTTTTGAGAATGGTTGTTCTTCGAAATTCAGTCACTGATCTCTGTGTAATTCAAAAATCTTGTTCTATATAATGATTTGAAACCATGGGTTTACTTTCCATTTGCTTCTTTTTAATTGATTTGATTTTTAAATGATGAATGAAAGCACTTTCTGTCAAATTAATATTGTAAAATATAATTGACATTTAGAATTTGTTATTATCCATGTTCAAAAACCTGGAGAAAATTAAGGTAAGAAAACAATTCCAGAATACCACTAAATTATGCTTAGTATGCCTACTTGAAGCACTGTTAACCCACTGCTAAATTTAAATGTTCAGATTCACATGTCATTTACTTAGGTACATAAAGACATAACTGACCTCATTTTAGAAATTGATGCTTTCTTGGTATTTGCTAAGGCCTGAAGACATAAAATTTTCATCTAAATACATAATTATTCCTACTCTTTTTAAACTGATAAACTCTTAGCCAAGAGTATGAAATACTGATGGATGCACACCATTGTTCATTAACATTTACTTTTCTCGTTTTAAAAGTAGTGCATGCCAATCAGGGAAAATTGTGTGTGTGTGTGTGTGTGTGTGTGTGTGTGTGTGTGTGTATAATTGTATATAATGTAGAAATATTAAGGTACAATGAATATAATATAGTATATAATATATTATAAATACAAATGAATCATAATTATAACAGTGTAGACATTGGTTATTTTATATATAATAATGTAGATAATTGAATGTAACATATAAATGATATAGTATTGATATATATACACATTATGTAGTATGTATACACACACACACACACAGACATAAATGTCCCATAAACATTAGTTGGTTGGCATAATGGTATAAACACTGGGTTGATGGCCTCAGCAATTCCAGTTTTATTTTGGGGTCCATTGCCCATCCCCCTTCTTGGTTTTCTGTGTAATGTGGGTAGGTTTCCTTCTCCATTCAGCCCATGAATGGAGAAAATGACTCATGCAAAAACCAATCAGAGCAACACAATCCCATGGATATAGGGATTAGATCAGGGTAGACACATGCACTATACCAGTCCAATAAAAGAGACTTTTAGGACATTTGCTGGGAATATTAGGTCAAAATTATTCTCTCTTTTCAAATGTAGAAATTCTATAACCATTGTACCACCACATGGAGATAAAGGATGAATTCAAAACAATGCTTAGCAGAGTAGAAGGATGGGAGGAACTGCTACCTGAAGACATTTGGTGAATCTTAAACCCAATTGTTCCTGAATCCAGGTTTACTTTTAGACTTCATGTGGATTATAAGAGCCAATATATTCACCATATTTAATTGAGTTTGCTGTGATTTACAAGAATCTTAACTGTAACACTGATTATCCAGAGATCACTGTGGAAATTTCACACACTTTTCCCCATCTTTTCTTTCAAATCATTATATAATTATATGTAGGTGACATTTTTTTTTTTAATTTTTTTTTTCAACGTTTATTTATTTTTGGGACAGAGAGAGACAGAGCATGAACGGGGGAGGGGCAGAGAGAGAGGGAGACACAGAATCGGAAACAGGCTCCAGGCTCTGAGCCATCAGCCCAGAGCCTGACGCGGGGCTCGAACCCACGGACCGCGAGATCGTGACCTGGCTGAAGTCGGACGCTTAACCGACTGCGCCACCCAGGCGCCCCATAGGTGACATTTTTCATAATGAAAGGGACCCTATTAAACATAATTCTATAAATATAATTTATGGAGGGAAAGGTAAGCTACATGCTTTACTAATATCCTTGACTTACAAATAAATGTTATCCCTATTAATCTAACTGGTTTGTAAGTAAACTTAAAAATCCTCCTCAAATAAAAGTTGATACACTAAAAACTATTGGGGGAAAATGCAGAATGGTATAAACACGTTGGAAATCAGTTCAGACATTTCAATTCCACTGTTAGATATTTACCCAAAAGAAACATTCACACAAAAACCTGTATGTGAACATGAATAATGGCTTTGTGCACAAGCTCTAAAAGTTGGAAACAACTCAAAGTTTCTTCAGTTGGTGAATGTATAAACAAACGGTGGTAATTCATACAATGGAATACTACTCAGCAATAAAAGGAAGAAGGTAGGATGTGGCAGATAGAGATAAGGAATGGAACAAAGACTACTATATCAAACAAACAAAAGATACACAAAAAATAGAAAGCATTATAAAAAGAAGGTATAAAACAAAGTAGGAATAAATCACAGTCTAACAGTAAATAAAAAGTAGTAAATGGATTAAATTCTTATATTGAGTAACAGAGACTCAGATTGCTGTAAAACAACAACAAACAAAAACCAAAAAAATAACAAATAAAATCCAGATACGTGCAGGTTTATTAGAGACACATCTACAACAAGCAACAGAAAAAGATTGAAAATAAAGTGACAGAGGCAAATGCCGAAGAACTGAAAGTAAGTGTAAAAGTAACACAAGTCGACTCATTTCCCTACCGCTCTCCTTTATCTCACGTTTCACTTAATTTTTTCCAACTTATTCCAAGGTAAACAACATTTTTCATTTATCAACCTATTCACCTGAGGGAAAAATAATCTTTCCACTCCTTAGTTTTAGCCAAAGTCAAACCTGAAACCTCTATGGTGGAAACTGTCAATTCTCCCAAGGCTCTTGTGCCTGCTCTAAGCTTTTCTCCCGTGGTTAGTGAAGCCTCCTGTTTTACTCTTCTGGCCAAATATAAAAATCTCTGTGCCTCTAAGATTCAGACTACACAACTGTCTCAACTTCTGTCCCTCTTGCTCTCTGTTCTTCCTTGTTATTCTCCTGCATTGATTAGATTTTGGCACCTGGTTCATTCTATCATGGGAAACTTTAAAGTTATAATGGCCTCAGAGGTTTGTTTTTTCCCCTAAATAAGGAAGAATTCGAAGGAGGTCCTCATGATTCCCCCCCTCTTTGTATAAGCCCCTACCATTTAGGGCTGTGACTTACTCCCATCCAATAGAACATGGTATTAATGATGGGATGTTACTCTAGCAGCGCTCTTTGCTGGTTTGATGAAGTAAGGGGCTGGCTGGAAAAGCTCACATGGTGAAGGATTGCAGGTAGAAATGAGAGTAGCCTCTAGTCTCTGTCTTCAACTAGCCAACAAAAATCCCCTCAATCCTACAGCCACAAAGAAATTCAGCTAACAGTCTGAATAAATTTGGAAGTAAGTTCTTCAACAGTCAAACCTCCAGATAACAATACAGCTCAGCCAACACTTTGATTGTAGCACTGGAAGAACCTAGGCAGAGGACCAGGTTAAGACGAGCTCAAACTCACGACCCACAGAAACTGAGCTATGAAATGTTGGTTCAAGCCTCTAAATTTGTAGTATTTTGTTACACAGCAATAGATAACTGCTAAAACAACTTCCCATTGTGTTTCTTCCCAAACAGTTACCTACTCTCATAAGTCTACCCTTCAACTTGTTTCTCTGGAAATTTAAACCAAACTCTCTTACTCTATAAGGATATGTCCTATCAATTCTGTCACTTTTAAATGTTAAAAGTTGTAGACTTCTAATCACTTGATCTTTTCAGTTACGTATCCATCTTCTCTACCAAGTTTTACAAGTGTCTCTCTTCATTTCCTGTGCATCCTGGACCTGGTCCATGATCTGAATTTTTATCTGACTTGTACCATTGATCCTCTTGTACAACTATACTCTCCTGTCACTGCCCAAGTAAATCACAGAAATGATAAACTCCAGGGTTTCATTATCATCCCCTACCCCTGCATAAATGATTGCTACTGAAAGAAATTACTTGGATATTCAGATCAGCACCTTTGAAACATTAGGGTCCCCATGAAGAGATTGCTTCTCAATCCCAAACTCATTCAGAGAATTTAACTCCAGACACTTAAGACATTCTTATTGCTTTTACTATAATCCCTCATCTTGCTCTTTGTAAAGTAAATGCTCTTTTTCTAAGAAATATATATATTATTTTGATTGTTCCAAATAATATTTTTGAGAGGCTTTGTAAAATATTTAACTATGTTATTTTTGTTACCCCATTTGGACCTTGCCTTAACTCCTAATCCTGTTTATATTTGAGATACAAATGAACCTTCATTCTCTCTATAATATCTCACTCCTAACATATTTAAACTACCTGGAGTCCTTGTTTCTACACTGTTGCTTAAATCTAGGTCCTGGAGGTGCCTTGGTGGCTCAGTTGGTTGAGTGTCCAACTCTTGATTTCCACTCAGGTCATGATCCCCGGGTTGTGGGATTGAGCTACATGTCAGGCTCCGTGCTGAGTGCGGAGCCTGCTTGAGATTCTCTCTCTCTCTCTCTCTCTCTCCCTCTGCCCCTCTTCTGTTTGCACTCTTTCTCTCTAACATAAAACAAACAAATGAACAAAACAAACAAACAAACAAACAAAAAACCCAGGGTTCTGCATAAGCTATTGTTATCCTAAAGAAAATGTTGAACTTCAGGCAAGGAGTTTGAAGTAAAGGAACGATGACCTATTAGAAGAAAAGATCACATTTCAAACTTCCTATATATTGTCCCATCAGGTTGGTATCTTTCCAAAGTGTATTTTTAGATCAATGTGGTAAAAGATGGAAGTGAAAGGCTGCTGTGATTACTGAGAAGCACTAATATCAGTTGTTCAGAGTTAGGGATGATATGTGGGAAAACAGAAAATTTTCTGTAACTGAATTAAATACTTTCAAGAATATTGTGTTCATAAAGGCACTTTGAAAGAAGAAATAATTACTGTGCTTCTTTAATAGACAGCGAATGTGACCACTGGGTGAGAGAACTGAATTCTCAATCTAAGAGTCAGCTCTTGGATAGATGGCCCATCCTTGCTTAATTGCACCTTATCCATCAGAAATGATCATGATATATACCCCCAGGGTATTTTTATAAATGCTTAATATAGTAAAAGGAAAGAGTCTAAGCAAAGAAAGCAATTCTATTATAAATATGGACTGTAATATAATAACCAGAGAAGTTAGCTGTTTTCTATTCCTGAGAATAGCTCTATCTAGAAGTTCATCATCTGCAACGGAAAAAGGATAAATCTTTTTAAGATGTGTATTTTGGGGGGGCACCTGGGTAGCTCAGTTGGTTAAGTGTCTGACTTCAGCTCAGATCATGATCAGGGTTTGAGCCTGAGTCAGGCTCTGAGCTGGTGGTGTGGAGCCTGCTTGGGATTCTTGCTCTCTCCTCTCTTTCTGACCCCCACCCCTGCCAGTGCTTTCTTTCTATGTCTCAAAATAAATAAATAAACTTAAACAAAGAAGATGCGTATATTTGACATCATTAACATCAACCAACACCAGAGGATTGTATCCCATTGAAATGACAGCATTGCTATAGTACATGTTGCCCATGTTAACAGACAACTCATTGGCTAATTAATGGAAGAAATAGAGGAGAAAGGTTTCATTTTATTAAAGCCCAACTTCCGGCTGGATAAAATGAACAGTGATATGATTCTCATTACTCCAAGCAGTTCAGTTCTAATGCACATTTTGACCTCCAACTCAATTCTTGTCCCTCCACTATGTCCGAGAACATTTTAGCAACATGTCAGCAGGCAGCATCTCTTTTCTCTTTATACTTGCAAGATGGCAACTCTAATTCATTGTTTCTCCTCCTACTTTCATATGCTCTCTGTACAGTAATATTTTACTTGCAATTACCCCAGCCCTCCTACTGACTCCATTAGAGAGTGAGCCAGAAGCAGATTCTCTCTGACTCAAGCTTTTGGTTCCTCCTTTGTTTTTCCTGGCAGATACTGTTCCTTCATTATACGTAACACCTACGGTAATTGCTGCTGCTTCAAAAAATCTTTTCTGAATGTTATTAAGACATGCAGGAGGAAAATGCATTCATGAAATAGAGATATTACTTTTATTTACATTCCAGCATTCTCTGAGGGGGAAAAAAATAGAAAGCTTTTTTACCCTGGTGTCTCATTAATTCTGACAACACCCCTAGAGGCAAGGAAGTGACAAGACCATTATTCTTGTTACAGTGGAGAAAACACTGAAAAACCCAGAGAGGTTAGATATCTTGTTGAAGGTGACACACAGTTATTGGGAGCCTGGAGGAAAGAAAACATACACACAAACTTCAAGTTTCTGACTCCCAGGTAGTCCAGTCATTTCTCCATTCTGTTTATAGGTATTGTAAAGTCCACCTTGCTTTTAAGTGCTGCAAGCTGTTAATGATGTGATAAAAATGTGGGGTAACTCAAACCACAAAAGATCTGAAACTAACCTGCTTGTGCAGACTTCTCAATATGAAGTATCATATTTCCAAGTGAACATTCAAGCATGAAGTACAAACCTATTGTGATATGATGGCATGGAGAATACTAAGGTCTGGGTTGTTCAGAAGGTATCTCCTTCTGCTGGTATGTCATCATGTATAGGCTAGAAACCCGAAAGCTACATTTCCGCAGAGTCCTTTGCAGTTAGGGTTCTGAGCGCAAATTAGGGGCTGAAATAAGATGGACTTATGCAAAATGTGGAAGGCAGAAGTGAGGAAGAAGTTATTCCTAGGCTCATTAATCTGCTATGGCTTGCAAACATGGCTATGGAGATATTTAGGGGTTTTTGCAGCACAATTTAGCATCCCAAATGTGGAGAGGTAGCTAAGCTGGCTTTGCCCATGCTTCCTGTCTTTGCAGCAGCAGTGGCTTTCTGGCCCATGGACCACAGCTACGTGTTTCTGTTTCTTACTTGTGGGACACGAATGGTGTAAATGGCCCTAAACCTACTCCAAGCCTATAAAAGGACTAGAAGTTGCAGAATTTCCATACACAATAACATTTCATCTTCCAAAAATTTTTAGAAGGGTCATAGCATTCAAAATCTGTGGGAATGCCTGACAACCACTGGAAAAGTTTCTTTCCAAAGGAACTATGGATATTGTTGTAAATCACACAGGTAATTTGCTTTAGCTATGTCCATTTTCCACAATACTCTTCCTTCCATTTCTGCTCAGATCTATCTCCTTGTGAAGGCAGATCTTTCTTACAATTCCCAGTTGGAAATAACTTCTCCCTTCTCTGGCTTCCTTCAGCACTTTATTGGATTTCCCATGGGTACATCTTCCTTACTGTGTGAAATATAGGGAATCTGAGGAGGTAGACTAGCCAGGAAGGCATCATCATGTCCACATAGAATTCATAGATATTTAGCAAATGTTTTTAGCAAATACTTTCCATTTAATTATTTTCTATGCCCTTATTTTATGTATAATTGCAAAGAGGAAAAAAGAAGAGAGTTGTCCGATATAATAATCCTAGGCTTCAGTGGTCTGGACCAAAGTATTTCCCGCATTGGGGACACTGCTAAGCAAAATTCCCCTGGGCAATCTGTGGCATCTTTTCATGTGCATATTTTACCTCCACTACTAGACAGCCTGTTCCTTGTGGATTGCATTTACAAACATGCAGCCCAGGTTCAAATCAATTTACAGTGTGCATGAACTTGGACAAGTCACTTAATCTCTCTATACATCAGTTTCCTTGTGTATAAATGAAGATATCATTGAACTACTATGAAAATTAAATTTCTACCTCTTTAACCCTTCACCAGCTTTTGCTCACAGAACACATTCAGTAAATATTGCCATGTGTTGGTAGTTGTTGTTAATAAACTATTGAGAGTTGATTGAATATCCTTTAGTGGGAACACAGGGTAATTCCTCCCTGATGTGTTCTTTCTTAGCCTACAATATTGTTGCACTAGGCAAGTATTCGAGAATAGGAAAGGAAGAGCAAGAGAAATTGGGCATTTGATTTTATCCATATATTGGGATTTAGAATAAAAATATTGTTTTTCATCATCTATTGTCATATTGTACACAAGGAGAGGTGGATCAGTTCTTATTAAAAAAGTTGTTTTGATTGAAATTTTTTACTGTTTTTTAAAGTTTTTTTTTTTGAGGAGGGGGAGGGGCAGAGAGAAGAGAGAGAGAATCTCATGCATGCTCCGTGCTGACAGGGGGGCTGGAACTCACAAACCATGAGATCATGACCTGACCCGAAATCAAGAGTCAGATGCTTAATGAACCGAGCCACCCAGGCGCCCCTTGATTGAAGTTTTAATGACCACTACCATACTTATACTTTAGGTAGGATATAACTTCTTCATTTCAATCATCTGCACAATGAGGAGCTAATAAAACATTTAGAATATTTATTCTTTAATATTTAAATTTAATTAGCTTTGCAGATAGACAAAGTCATCCCAAGAATAAACATTTAATAAGCCAAGGCCTACATTTGTCATGCATTCTCATTCAGACAACTGCGGCCTCTTTCACTTGACCCTGATTTTAAAAAGCATGCATGTTTTTTGCAGCCAAATGGGTTAAAATGCAATGCACATACTCTCATATAAAGAATATGATGAATATGGTGAATAAACTCTTTTTTTTCTTTAGAATTTGACACAGAATTAATTTAAAGTAGGTATGAAAAAATGTCTAAGATGATAAAGTAGAAATAGAGGATGTCTGTGGGGTAGATAGGTGAAAACGCCAATCCAAAGAAAGGTAGTTGTAAAAAAAAGGAGACAACAGGCCCCAAATGGAGTCACCTATGCCATGCCTATGTCACCAAACTAAGACTTAATACCTACCCTGATTGCAGTTTCAGCCTCTCCCAGGAATGTAATACGATCTAGTCAGTCTGGAATTTTCTGGTCAGCACTAGTGAGGTAATCCTGCTGGTAGACCCCTGTTGTCCCCCATTAGCATTTTGGTAGAATAACTTCCTTGTCCCATCTCCTTGCACTTATAAAAATCTTCCTTTTTGAATAGCTCGTCAGAGCTCCTTTTTGTTTTTTAGGTGGAGTGCTGCCTGATTCATGAATTGTGGAATAAAGCCAATAAGATCTTTAAAGTCGAACTTTGTTTTTTACCATAGTCAAATTTTCAAACTAGCACAAAGTCACATTTTTATTTATAATTTAAGCATCCATTGTAGTAAAAACTTGGGTTACACATTGTAGAAGATCGGAGAGTGAATAAAACAGGTATCTCTTTACAGAGAATCCTCTAATGTATCATTAATTAGCATAGTAAAGCAATAAATCAAGATTAAGTGGGGACTGGGGCCTTCACATTCATATGAAGATATCTTTTTCCCCCATGATCTTTATCATCATCATCATCACAGCTAGTACACCTACTATGTACATAACTAACTTTATAGGCTTTATTTCATTTAATGAAATGAAGTAGATTCTATGATAATTTTTATTTCTCTTTTACAGATAAAGAAACCTGGGTCAAGAGTTGAAGTTACCTGCATAAGGCTCACATGGCAGTAAGTAATCATTATAATGTCTTTCCAAAGTGTCCTTGGTTGGTTGGTTAGAAGATTGCTTTCCTTTAGCAAGTGCTTTGAGCATTAGGAATGTGTAATTTGAATGATACTTCAACTTTCCTGGTGTTGACAAGAACAAATGACTGGGGAGGCCTCATTTTTCTTCATATATGAAATGAGAGACATGGAAGGTCATATTGTAGTTTCATCCCTCTTTTCAAATGCTTCAGTATTTTAGAAAATTTTATGAATATTAAATTGCAGCAACATATTAAGCACTATAAAAGGCTGCATGTGGACTTCTGTGGATGAAGAGCACCAATTTTCTCTGAAATTATCCTTATACTTATGCACTGAATATCAGAATCTTCTGAAATATCCCAACAATAAAAATGAACATAATACTGCTGCCTATGAATCCCAATCCCTAATTTAAATGTACTATACAAAAGAAACCTATTTAATATTGTATTCATTATGGATCAAAATATCGAGTTAAGACACCTTGTCAAGCTCACCAGTTTGGAGTTGGATAGCTTTTCTGTTGTGGCTGTTTATGTTTACTCAAGTGTTCCCAGAAAAACACAAAGAAAATGATAGAGGACTAGAAAATAATAAGGAAAACCAATATTTCAAAGCATATCTTGCCATAAGTCTTATAACTAATCAATGCATGAGGAGTTCCTTGCGCTTTGTGTCTGGCTTCTTTGTGAGAATATTAATTTTCTGTCTGGTTTCCACTCAATTTTTCCATGCCTACTTGCATACTTGAGTATATCCAGTCTTTAATTAACAAAGGAATATTTAAGTGTTAACAAGAAATGAGAAAAGCCAGACATGGAGTGAAACGTGCTCATCCCTTGGAGAAGCCAAATGTAATTCCTGAGAACTGATGTTTCAATTGCAGCTCAGACTTCATCTATTTTCAACAAGAGGCAGAAAATCAATGATCAGATGTTGTAACTTTCCACTTCAGAGAGCGCAACTTGTGCTTTTATTAGAAGTATGCCAAAAGTCTTAATTCTTAAATGATGACAAATCGTCTGCATCAATAGAACCATAATTCAATTTAATTTATAAGTATATATAATAGATAGTCCCTAAAGTGCTAAATCTGCTTTGCAAGTGGGGTGTTAAACATCCAAGCATATACAAAGGTTTATCCTTGTGGAGTCCCCTCTGGCATTAGAACTTCTTCCTTTCATTGTAATCTCTTCCTTGTTTAAATAGAACACTTAACAGTTTGTTTTGCTAATTGTTCCTGAATTAGCACCAGCATTAGTTCATATTTCTTGCAACACTGGGACAAAAGAAAACAGTCTATCACAAGCTGGCTTCATTGCAATCTGCCTAGACAAGGTCTTCCTCCAGAAGCCACTTGGTTCCTTAGAAAGGAAACCTCTCAAGAAGACTTACTATTTAGATTTCCTAAGAATTTTGTTCTTGTTAGGTTTTCTACAAAAAATGTCACAAGAAACTAGAAACCAGAAGGTGTAAAAGGGGAGCTCAGAGAATTCTGCTGTCATAAATACAGACTACTCTGCCATGGAGTGATTTCCTAAATCAGATTGACTTCTAAGGATGGCAGAATACTATCTAATTTTCACTAATACCACCTAAACAGCTGTGTCAGAGATGGTCCCTAACAGGCATTACGGAGAATTGATATTCTTGTCATCTTATATCCAAAGAAAGTACAAGGGGAAATATAATTCACTGGTTCTGCAAAGAGACATTTAAAATTTTATATGCTAGGATTGGCAGAATAAAAATGCATTTAAGGGGAAGCTTTGATCACATAATGCTAAGGGCTTTGTCAGGTATCTCCCTAAAATGCATCTTTCTCTCACATTTTTCCAAAACATTTTTCATACAATAAGTATTCATTTCAACCAATGTAGGGATGACTCCAGGATTCATGTATGATGCAATCATTCTGGGGTCCCCTTTGAAGTACTAATTTGATTTATAGAAACGCTTTATTTTAAGCAACTTTCAAAGAAGAAAGTTTTGATTTTTGGCTTTTGCTTCTAGCAAGCAACATGTTAAAAATATATTAGAAATGCAACAACCATATATTCTCACTTTCTAGTTGTTTTTCTTCCCGTGAATTTCTTTTAATTCAGGTCATGAGTCATAACATCATAAAAAAATATATTAAGATATTGGCCAAAGCAAAAGAACTATCTTTTATGAGTAGAGGATAAATAATTAAATAATATGTCTTCCTAGTTAACAAATGGTATGTTTTCATTTTTATCTCTCAACTTAAAAAAGTATCCAGTTGAATGTCTTGATTATTTAAATTAAGAAAAATGATTGCCCCAAAAAAGGAAAAATGTTTCTAGTATGCAAAATGTTGGATCACATTTTTCATCAAATTATTCCTAGAAGGAATAAGAGAATGGAGGGAGCAAGAGAAACTTGAATTACAAAAGTGAGGTTTTTTTTTTTGAAAAAAGATCAATAGAAAATAGAAGGAAAAGAAATTCTGCCTCTCAGTATCTGATAACTTAAATTTTCAGACATAGGAAAACTCTTCAATAATAGCATGAAAGTTACCATTTGTAAGGTACAAAATCACTTACTACCATAGTACAGTACTTTTCCTAAGACTAGTATCCAATTCAATATGTAACTTGACTTGGCACATAATAATACAACATAAGAAAATAAATGATGAGCACACACACACACACACACACACACACACACATTTCTATTTACAACACATCAAAATGGTTCCAGAAGTAAAAGAGCGTTGAAGTTCCTTAAGATAAGTTTCTCCTGATCGTCAATAAATTTTGCATCGTTTAGGATCTCATAAATCTCCATGGGACTCATCCCTTAAATTCTAAGGTAAGTAAAAAATATATAGCTACATTTTGTAACACATTGTTGCAAATCATACTAAACATCTGCAAAAGGGATCTGTGGGATGGGAACTTCTATTAATATCTAAATAATCATTATTAATGAAGTGATTATCCCTGTGCTGGTATAATGGAACTACTGTAATTTGAACTTTAGGCAAAATCATGAAAAGGTTTGGTTACATATTATTCTAAGGGCAAAAGAAGTCTTTCCCCCCCCCCTAAAAAAGCCAGGCATGAAGAATTCTGTCAAAATTCAACAACAAAAAAGAGGAATAAATTAGGATTTATTTTAGAGATTGTCTCTAACAATAATAGCTAATAGGAATTCAGCACTATGAGTTTGGGTTTATATAAAAATTTATTTTAATGAACTTACAACGTTTTTCTGAAGTCATCCAATTTAAGTCTTTTGTTTTTGTTTAAGGGACACGAGTAAAGAGAAATTCCCTGGAACATCATGCTTGTTGGTGGCATTCAGAATTATTATTCTCTGGGCGCCTGGGTGGCTCAGTTGGTTAAGCATCTGACTTTGGCTCCAGTCATGATCTCAGGGTTCATGGGTTCTGCTGGGAGAGAGGCTCGGAACAGGCGGAGGCGGCCTCGGGCGGGGGCCAGAGCGAAGGTGACCGATTGCCAGCATCTACGGATGAGGAGGCAGCAGCCGCCACGGAGCGGGAAGTGACCCCGGCAGGCCCAGAACGTGCGGAGAGGCCTTTCCCTGCGGCCCCTCCGTCTTGTGCTGAGGCTGAGGTGAGCGGGGGACCAGGGCCGCAGGGCCCTGCTCCTAAGACGGTGTCCCGATGGCAGCGGCTCCTGACCTGCTGTGTCGGCACAGGGTCGGGCCCCTTGCTCGGTGGCCGTGCCCCAGGCCCCAGAAAGTGCTGGCGCCGTGCTGACCTTGGTCAGGAACCCCCCCGAGACGTGAAACTGCCCTGCAGACCCTCTCCCTGGGCCAGTGACCCGCCACATCCCGGGGGGGCGTCCATGAGTAAAATGCTGCGCAGGTCTTTCCAAAAAAAAAAAAAAAAAAAAAGAGCCTGGGTTGGAGGCCTGTATTGGGCTCTGTGCTGACAGCTCAGAGCCTGGAGCCTGTTTCACATTCTATGTGTGTGTGTGTATCTCTCTCTGCCCCTCCCCTGTCTGTGTGCGCGCTCTCTCTCTCTCTCTCTCTCTCTCAAAAATAAATAAATAAATATTTTAAAAAACATTTAGAATTACTATTCTCTTTTAAAGGGCAATACAGTGGGGGGGGGGCATGTGAGGAGAGGATTGAAGCTGCAAATTTGGTGTGGGAAACCAGTCCCCTCCATGCTCAAGAAATGCCTCACTTAGAGCCAACTCTGGGACTGGCCAAGGCTTTAAAGTGGTGACAAGCACAGCCCACTTTCCTGGTGATGTGACATTCCACCATAAGCCCTTCCCTAGAGCATGACCAAGGATGGGAAAGACTCGGGTTGTCCAAGCTTACAACAGCAGCAGCACCACCCCTACTCCCACCCCCCACCCCTCCAACCCTGCTTTTTTTAGCATCCTTTCTCCTTTGCTCTAAACTCTGTTCTGCTTCCCTTTAAAAAGGGGCAATCAGGGGAAATCCTACAATAATTGGCAGCTGGTAGTTTGAGAAAGTAGTTTTTTAGCCTTTTGATTTGACTTGTTTAGGTCAGTTCTACATTCATATAAAGGAAGCCAACATTTTGATGATACCATATATAGTTTATTGTTATGCAGCTATCCTAAGAAAACAGTTTCCTTCATTTTATTTTTTCGGATTTCAAAATCCAACCAGTGCTAAAGAGCATGAAAATTGGTAAAATTATCGAAATAAGTAATATTTTCCACTTAGAGTATTATCTTAAATTAGACTTTGGTTTAAGAATGATTGAGATATATTTAATCCCCTTGAGTTTTAGCTCTGCTTTTTTAAAGTCTAAGTAGTTTTGACTTTTCAAAATTATGAGCCCTGTGGGGGGAAAAAAAACCCAGAAGATTTTAGACTCAGATAAACCTTAACTTAGAAATATATTTATATGTGTTCAATGTCTTACATGATGAACTGAATTAGATGAGAAAAATATAAACAGTAATAGCACATTGTATGGCATAGCAGAGAATGACTACAGTAGGCAATAATTTGCAGTCTAAACCCTAAAAACACAAGCAATCTTAGAGTTAAAATTTGCAATCTGCAGGTCACCGATAATTGTACAGTTAGCAATTCTTAGTATTTTTGTTTTTCGGCTTTGGGAGAACACCATAAACAACTTTTATCTTTGGGCTCCGCTGGATGACTGTGGGCACATTAAGGCATATTAATGAACCCTTTCCTGAGAACACCCCATTCATGGCCCCTTTTGCTGGACACCATCCCATCCATTGTTCTTAGGCATCTCAGATGGCCTTGTTTCTGATATTTAACTCTACCACTTATACCACAGCTGTTTTTCCAGTGTTGGACTCTGACTGGAGTGCATCCAGTCTATTGGCTGAGTGACAGCAATCAGATTATCTCACAAGAATTTAAATAAGAGACAGAAACTGTGATTGTCTGCAGGCTGAGTGACCGGTATCTCAAACCAAGCAGCACTTCCAATAACTCCCCTTGCTACAGTCCTGGCTTCTAGCACATTTACCATAGGTTTCTGCTAGTTAATTGGTTTATGCTTTCAGTTAGAGTCTATTTTATATTTAAAATGTGCGCTGAATATATCACAAACCATACACAAATTACATGGGAGAACAGTCCCGAGGCTGTTTCCAGGAGAAACGTGGATAACCCAAAATATTGCTCATCACTGAATGGGCTATCACAAGGCAAGAGGGAGTTAGGTACCAGATATATTCACCAAATATGGAAACTGAAGATGTAGCAATTCAACTCAAAAGAAGGAAGACTCTGGTTCTTCTCCATGAAGGTAAGTTAAGATGCCAAAGAGTGCAAACCTAGTGAGGATTATGCAAATTCCTCAAAAACACTTTGGGGAATAATAGCAGGATAATAAGTCAGTGTTCTCACTTGTAAGTATGTTATATCAAGCTACCAATTTTGGGGAGCCTGCTCTATGATATGAATAGTGAATCTTCCTAGAAGTGGAAATTTTAAAGAGACTAAAATTAAAGTTTTAAAAAGGGTAGTGACAGGGCTCCTGGGTGGCTCAGTCTGTTAAGTGACCGACTCCTGATTTCAGCTCAGGTCATTATCTCACGGTTCATTAGTTCAAGCCCCACACTGGGTTTTGCACTGACAGTGAGGAGCCTACTTGGGATTCTCTGTCTCCCTTTCTCTTTCCCTACTTTGCTTACTCTCACTCACTCTCTTTCTTTCCCTCTCTCCCTCAAAAATAAATAAACATTTAAAACAAAACAAAACCAATCAAAAAGGATGGTGACTTTCCCCACGTTCAAAACCTAGTAACAACAGAGCTGGTACTCACTCTGTCGCCTGACTCTGGGCCAATGCTTTAATGTTCTCTCCATTTTCTTACAGGAGTCTAGCGAGCTGTGGGCCTCCACGTAATTTTTGCCCTTTTAGTTATAAAGACTGTTCACCACACAGCTGCCACATCATTTTAAAAAGCAAGATAAAAACTTTTAACTGTTTAAATGAGCCCAGCACTCTTATTTAATGTATGAGAAAAATAAGGCTCAGGGACGTTAACTGATTTGCTCTGTGGACATAGCTAGATGATGGTCAGGATTGGAGACCGGGTGTCAAGTCCATTCCACACATTCACCTCATAACTGCAATGCTAGTTATATTGACATGAACTTTAAAGACAATGTGGCTCTAGATGTCTTACATGTGACAGACAGCTTATTCCAAGGTACTATGTATACTTATAATAAATAAGACAAATCAAAGAGATGAGCTCTCCTCTAGAGTAAGTCAGTGATTTCATGAAAAGGAATTGATATTTGGAAATGAAATGCAGAAGAATTAAGAGGCTCCTCTCTTCTATGTTTAGCCAGACTTAAGATGACTGTAACAGAGAAAGTTTTCCCTGCTGCCATCTCTGACTCTACATCAGGAATGAAGTAATGTATGCCCTCACTTTTAGGATGCTCTGCAGGATCCTAAATAATAATTATGTACACAATCACGTCAACCTCATTCAGGTAAAATGCCATATGCAAATAGGAATTTTTAATTGCTAGCTATTAAATGTGTTTTTTTTTCTTTTGCTAAGCCACAGTATAAGTTTTCACATAGAAAGAGAGAGTTGCAGAGGTGTTATAGAATCAGACTACTGAATGACAGTTATCTAATGCTCTAATTAAAGAAATGTATTTTCAGAAATATTTAAAACATGGGAGAACATTGCCAGCATCCAGTTTTCTGCTTAGAAATGATTTAAAATTTCCATATTAAAGAGCCATCCCATAATAACCCATTACATATGTACAAAAGGTAATGTTGTATGCTGTAGTCATTGTAACCCTTTCTATGCCTTGTCTAGATACTTGTGTTGGTGAAATTTACTAAAAACTTTGCTCTGAAGTCTTAGGACTGTACAATTGTCCTTAAAAGCTAGTGTGGCCTAAAATTTTAGATTTATTTCATTTAATTTGCTCTGTAAACATTTTAGATAATTTTTTAAAATCTCCAGGTGTATTCATCAGACTAGTCTTTGTGGATAAAAAATTTACCACTACAAAGGAGAGAGATCAAGACAGTTTAAAATACTACTGTTTCAAGTGACAAAACTCAGAATGCATTAAGTGCTTAAATGAAAAGGAAATGTTTTAATGTTTATTTTTTATCAAATTAATTTTCTTCCATTCATTAATTTGGTCTGTTGTTTTCTTTAACAGTATTTTTTCTAGTGGACCTAATTTTTCTTCTACTTCTACTTCTTTTCTTCTACTTCTATGCTTAGAAACCTGTCCTCTCAAATATCTTACTAGATATCCATTAACTAAGTCATCTTTTTCTCCAATGCCAGCACCCCTTACTGAACTTTATATAGACAGAATCACATAGAGCATATTCTTTTATATCATATTGATGTTTGTAGAGTCATCGTGTTGTTTTGAACAGCAGTAGTTTGTATTTTCTCATTGTTGTATCATTGCCTATTCTACAGCTTATGGACATTTGGGTTTTCCATTTTGGGTCTATTAAAATTAGACTAATAGGCAGATTCTTGGATATTTATTTTGTTCCATTTGGGTTTGGAATAAACCCAGAATTTCTAGGTCATAGGGTAATATATGCCTACGGTTAGTAGATAATGCTGAAGGGTTTTCAAGACATTGCACTAAGTTATGTTCCCACCAGCTTCACATCCTTGCAAAGACTTGTGATTAAAAGTTTAATTCTGCTGAACTTTAATCATCCTATAGGTATATAGTTATATCTCATTGTAGTTTTAATTTACTTTTTCTTATTGCTGTGAAAGTTAATTCTTCTTTTTGATCTATTTACTGGCCATTGGGGTATCATATTCTGCTTGCTCAATTCTCTTGCTCACTTTTTTTAAGTCAGGCTCTCTTTTGCACTCACATTTATTTGTAAGGAATTCATCATATACCCTGGATACAAATATGTTGTCAGTGATAAATGTTTTAAATCTCTTCTTCACTTTGTGGTTTGTCTTTTCACTTTCTGGTGGTGTCTTTGGATTAATAGAAGTTTTGAATTCTATTGTAGTCTAGATACAACAATTTATTTTTATGATTAGTGCTTTTGGTGTCCTTTAAAGAAATCTTTGCCTTTCCCAATTCATGAAGACAGTTTCCTATACTTCCCTCTAAAAGATTAGTGTTTTACTGAACACATTTTTCTTTACAAATTAATATTTGTGTGTGGCGTAATTCACTCTGCTTCATATGGGTATCTAGTTAACTCAGTACCATTTGTTGAAAAGTCACTGCTTAGTCTATTGCTCTGAAGTGCCAACATTATTAGAAACCAAGTGACTATATATGTGTGGGTCTATTTGGGGGCTTTTTCCTTTGATTTACTTGCCTAACCTTGGACCAATGCCCCATGTAATTTTATGAGTTTCATATCAAGCATAAATCCTCCATCTTATTCTCTTTCTTATTGTTTCATTACCACAGGCTTGCAATGTAAACACTCTGGGCTTTGAAATTAATCACACCTCAATTTGATTCCAGCTCCTAAATTTGCTATCTATTTTGCTTGAAAATGTCATTAAAACTCTCTATTTCCCCATCTACAAATGGTGAAACAAACTCTCAGATGGCTCCCAATGAGCCCCACACCTTGGTATTCATGCCTTTGTATAATATGCCCTCCTCTTGAGTGTGGGCTGGACCTAGTGATTCACTTTCCTAATGAATAGCATATGGCAAAAATAATGGTATAGTGCTTTCAAGAGACTGTGGTCTCTGATGTGATGCCCTCTCTTACCTCACCTATTCACTTGATCTGATGGAGGAAGCTACTAAGTTGTGAGCTGCCCTGCGGAGAGACTCATATGGCACCAGCCAATAATAGCCAGTAAAGGAACTGGGACCTTAGCCCAAAAGTCTATGAGGCACTGAATCCTGACAATGACCACATAAACAAACTTGAAATTGTATCCTTCTCCAGTCAGACTTTTAGAAGAGATCATAGCCATGGCTTTCATTTTTATTATGGTCTTGTTAGACTTTGTGGCAAAAGCACACAGCTAAGTCATGCATAGATGCATGACCCACAGAAACTAGGAGATAATGTTTGTTATCTTATGCAATGAAATTTGGGGATTATTTGTTACCCAGCAATAGATAACTAATACAGTGTATAACCCACCATACAGTTTATGACCCTTGGCAGGCATTCAATAGTGCTAGCTAATTAATAAACAAGTTTTATTGATTTTGCACAGCAGTTAGAATTCAGTTTAAAAAAAATGATTCAGGCCACTGAGCAAGTAATACAATCTCTGATCTCCAGAAGTGTTGATGTGACCCTCCCTAACATCTATACTTTTAAATGCTAGAGGAATGAGAAATTCCTGAGATAAAAGGAATCACTAATTTTAAAAGAGTGAAGGTGCCTGGGTGGCTCAGTCACTAAGTATCTGACATCGGCTCAGGTCATGATCTCATGGTTCCCTGAGTTCCAGTCCACATCTGGTGAGCTTGAGCCCCACTCTGGGTGAACTCAAGCTCTGCTTCAGGTGAGCCTCACTTCTCTCTCTGTCTCTCTGCCCCTCATGGGATTCTCTCTCTCTCTCTCCCTTTCTCTCTCTGCCTCTCACTCACATGCACCCTCTCTCTCTCAAAAAAAATTTTGTTTTTAAGATTGAACTGCTATATCAGCTCTGGGTGACGATCCCAATCTTGCCACTAGGCCCATTTGGTTGTGATTTTTAACCCAAGAAGTTTTTCCTCAGGATTAAGCTGTAAATGGATTGTTCTTTGACGCTCATAGTAAATTCCCCATATTACAAAGCAATTATAGAACCCAAATCTGTAATAACTTTGGTATAAAATCTGATTAATAGTCATTGTAAAAATAGAAACTCAGTTCCTTCATGCTATGGTTCTCTTTATAAATCCTAGTGCCATAGTTATTTTTTCCATTAAACCATTGACTATTAGATTTAAATTTAACTCCATTTATTTATGACATACTAATTGGAGTTTGTTTCTGTCACATCTACCCAAAAGCAGTTTGGTCCCCTTACATCTTTATTTAGTCAGGTTGTTTTTTCTTCCCTAAGCAATATATTTTTTAATGTATGAATACTCACTTTTCCAAATACTCTTTGAAGATATCTTACATTTTTAATTAAATTTCTAGAATAACTCAGTAAATAATAGTATGTAAAACATGTGATACATTAAGATTTCCTTTGAATATTTACAGACATATAATCCCTAAAGGGTATAATATAAGGGTAACAAATAAAAGTGGGAAGGGAAAATAAATAAGAAAATGAGCTAGAGTGGATTTTATTGCAAACATTTATTGCAATGATTACTGCAGTGATTATTACAAATATTTATTGCAATGATTAAGATGCTTATATTCTGAATCACAAAGCATAGCCATTAACTTTAATGGAAATAATCCTACCTAAAGCTCTGTGTATCTTCTGACATTTTTCATGACCATGCTGGAAAAAAATTATCCCCTAAATGAAAACTAGCAACAAGCTCATTAAATCATGTCAGGATTTCCTTTCCTTTGTCATGCTTTTGTCTAATGGGCTTTTCCTTTGAAGAAGGAAAGCAACTGACATGTAACATCTGGTATATCCAAGGTAACTAATGTCATTAAAGCTATCTTTTGCTCTTGTGTCTTCTTTTTTTACAGTTTTGAATTAGATGGCTCCAATGCTGGCATAATATTATTTTCTAATGTATCCATCATGACTCAGACTCTTTCTGAATCAGGGCCTATGGGCCAGCCATCAACAACATTTTCCTTTTCTAGAACACGAGAGGTCTGAATTTTGCCACAGAGGCCTGTCTGCCAGGCAAACGGAACCTGCCAGTGCACACAGGAAGCAGGCCTATAATTTGAATGTTTGGCTTTTTGTAACTCTGGCTATAAAATAAGAATCATCAAGATAAAAAAAAAAAAAAAAAAGGTGGGTTGGCTGCTGTATTTACTACCCAGCCGCTCAAGAAACTCTCAGTTGTTTTTTTTTTTAAATCTTTGACCATACTATCAATCAATATCAGCTCACATTAACAGCCAGTTTTAAAAGCATAGTATAACTGTGCAGTTCTACCAATGTGTCCATTATCTCTGACACTTCTGAAAAACTTCAGCTGTGTCTAAGATCCTTTAAGAATACACACACATGCACACACACACACACACACACACACTCTTAATTAAAAGCATCTTGCAAATACTTTTGAACGCTTTCTAAAGTAAGAAACTCCTTCAATGTTCTTTGTTTCTGGCCCTTGCAAACATTTGAATAAATATAATGTATTTCCAGGGACAATTGGTGTGTTAAACACCCAATGGACTTAAAGTGGGTGTTTTTGATCATATCATCACATGTAATTTCATATTATTTTTCTACTCCGGAGGTAAGGACAATTTATTCTTTGTATTTATAAAATGACTTTGGGGAGAGGGGTAGAGGGAAAGAGGAGGAAATGAATTTTGATTTGGTCTTAAAGAGTATGCTGGATTCTCCCAGCCAGGAAAGAAGGATAACAGTATTTCTGAGTGGGAAAATGATCCAAGCCAAAGCCTGGAAAAGCAGAGCTGCTAGAACACTTAGGGAATCCCTATTTTACAGATAAAAGTACAGATGTGGATAGGTGGTCAGGGATGAATGTTAAGAGTTTGCATGCCATGCAATTAAATTGGGGCTTGATTCTTTGGAAGTTGGAGGGCAACAGGTGCTTTTAAGCAAAGCAGTAGTATGTTTCAGACAAATCATTATTTGCTTATAGGGAGGAGAGAGAAAAAATAATGACAAAATAAAAGACCATCTCTAAATGGCTATTCAAACAATCATGGTTAAGGTATTTTGGCCATAAAAATATCTGAATCCCTTTCGTCTAATTTCTTGAAAGCTTTCTTCTTGACCAGCATTTTTTTTTAATTATCATTTTGACTTTCCATTTGGCTCATTATCTTGAAAGTTAAAATTGCTAGGAATACCAATTCAATACACAGGCCTATACTATTTCTAAGTTTATATAATCTGCAAATATTAATATGAATAATCATGCTTTAATTTTGTGTCTGATTAAACCCTTCTTGAATAATAATATAATTTTCTACTTTTGCTCAATTCTTGATGCTATGAACTGTCAATCACGTTTATAAGAAATAGAGCTGTATTTTTTGAATTATGTCAAAGTAAAGTTTATTTCTTGGGCACAGTATGATGCACTTGATTTTGCAAAAGAAATTCTAGGGAAAGATTAGAATCCATATAAGACCTGTTACAAAGCCAAGCCTAGCTGGCTGGCACGTCTGATTCTATGTCTAATTCCTTACTGCTGTTTTTCCTACAACCTCTACAGATGTTCCTCTCATCATCAGAGTTCACAGGGACAGTAACAATCACAGCAATATGGAGAAACAGGCCAGAGAACTGAGCTGTCAATTTGACGAACTGCTCCAGTGGATAGCTGGTTTTAATAATGGTCAAACTTAGGCAGTGCCAAGACTAGGGCTGGCAACTAGTTATAGAGATTAACTGGAGTCAGGAAAGATAAGTTGCAAGACAGGTCCTAGATCAGCTTTTGAGGCCTAGACTCTAAGCCAATAAGCCAGGGAGGACTATAATCCAATACCCTAGACAGTTTCACGGACAGACAGAATCTGGGAAAGATGCAAATGCCTCACAATTATAGGACATTTAAACAGAGACAAAAAGGAAATGAGGTGAGAACATCATGCTTTAGTTATCTATGAGGGAATGAGAGGTGCAAAGGCAGGAAACAGAAACAAGGCTGGTATGGCTAAAGCACAGTAAACCAAGTGTAGAGTGGGAGCAGCTGGATGCAGAGAGGTAGCCACAGGATGATCATGTAGGGCTTTGAGGGTCAGAGAAAAGGCTTTGGGGTTTACTGAGTGCAGAAAGAAATGACATAATCCGACATGTTCTTTAAAATTCACACCAACTGCTGGATGGAAAATAGATCGTAGGTGTCTAGAGCAGAAGTAGGGTGACCAGTTAGAGACTCTTGCAGTAATTTTGGCAAGAGTTAATGGTGTCTTGACCCAGAGTAGTAGCAATGGAGATATTGAGATGTGGACAAATTCAGGATATATTTTGAGGGATAACCAAAAAAATTTGCTGATGGGTTGGATATGAGATAAAGAAAAAAAAGCAAGGAAGTCTTTGGAGACTTGTCTTGAACAACTTCAAAGATGCAATTTTCATTTACTATACAATGACTTAGAGAGAAGACTATTAAAAGAGAAGATTCAAATGTCTAGGGTTGGGAATCAGGAGTGTGGTCAGGAACAAGAAGAGTTTGTTCCATATCCATATCCATATCCATACCTATATCCATATGGATATGTCAAGTAGGTAATTGGATATATAAAAGTGAAGTTCAGGAGAAGTTCAGGAGAAAAGTCTAGGCTGGAGTCATGAACTTGGGAATCTGATCTGTATAGATATCATTTAGCATCATAAAGTTAGACTGAGATTACTTGAGAAGTGAGTATAATTAAAAACAGTGGGATTCCAAAAACTGAGCTTTGGGAGATTCCTAGATTGAGAGATTCAGGAAATGAAGAGGAACCTGAAGAGACAGGGAAAGAATGATGACTGGGATAGGAGAGAGAGTGTTGTCCTAAAATCCAAGAGAAGGCGGTGCTTCAAGACAAGATCGATGAATTACCTGTGCCAAATTCTGATGAGAGGTCAAGTAATTTGATGAATAAAAATAGACTGTTAGATTGAGCAACAAAAGGTCACAAGTTGGCCTTGATGAGGGTAATTTTAGTCGAAAAGGGAAGAAGGACTTGTGAAGTGGGTTCAAGAGAGAATAAAAGCTAGCAAATAGAGTATATATAGATCATTCTTCCTTGAGTTTTTCTATAAAGGGGTGTAACATGGACAGAAGATGTTGTAAAAACTAATTTTCTTTTTTAGGTGATAAGTGCTACAGTACATGTGTATGCTAATTTAGATGGCCTTGCAGAGAGTGAAAATTATGATGATATGGAAGGGCAGTGCTGCTAAAATAAGTGGATGCAGGCGTGTTCTGGGAGTAGCCAGCAATCTTGTTGGGGAATGGAGTGGACTTGTATAATCACTTACATTTGACTCTTCACCCTCTCTGAATTCACCCTCATCCTAACCAGCTATACTTTTGTTTGGGCATGTCAAACTCAAATTTTTTGACAGCGTATTAGTATTTCCTTTTCAATTTTTTATCTATTATACACAACTTCTCTTCTTCTTATAACTGTTTGTTATTAAGCTTATTAATATTGTTAAAAATAAATTTTTAACTCATTTTAAGTACCAACATAAAGCTTTCCTCCTCTGCCCCTTCAAGATGTCCCCCAGAATCTTTTTCTTTGCTATATGAGCATCATGGTAAAATGTAAAGAAAAGAAAAAAGATATTCTAAGCACCTTGGGTGAGAAAATAGAGACTATTCTCATTGTTTTGTTGAAAATAGAATAAAATATTTTAGAAGGATATTGGTTACTCTGCATTTTTTTGTATTATCTCTGTTTCCTAGTTGACACCTCTGAACACAATCTCTTGCCTTTCTGATTTACCAAATCATCCAGTATCATTACTACATGGTCACCCCCAAATCTTAACTTCTCCTAATTTACCATATACCCTCAGCATCCAAATCTTAGAAAGACAGTTGATTTTAGGAGAAGACTTAAATCTCTAGCTAATAGAGTTAGCAGATGAAAGTTAAAGGCAAAGACAGGATTTCTGAGATCATAGTTGATAAGTTTGATTACCTGAGAATAGTTAATAACTCTTGCTCCTGTTTTTGGTTCAAATTTTTAAATACTTAACAGGATAGATGCTACTGAGATGTATCCAGCAGTTATGTCAGAGAATCCAGAGAATCTGCCTGATCTTAATTACTCCAGACAGGAATTGTTGAGTGTTAAAATAGCTAAACCCGGATGAGCACCTAAAGGATTTTTCAGAATCCAGAAGTTTAGATAGATTAACCAATGAAACTTATGTGGCATTCTTTCAAAAGTTGTGAACCACAGAGTTAAATCCCAATTTTGTCAGTCTGGCCTCTTCCACAGACCTTTATATACTGAACCAACTCCTGCTCCATTGTGCATAAACCTCAAGATAGGCCTATGAAGCATCAAATGAAGTGAAGATTTGCAAATTATCCACCTATTTGGGTGTGAACCACCACATTACATAATTCAAGACCTTGAGTTTTATTTGCTTTAATTCTTTTATGGAAACATCTGATTTATCTGGCCTCTTATATCAAGTTACATAAATATATGCTTTATCTGTTAAGGACCTATTCATGGACATCAACTCTTACAACCATTTCTTGTTCCAAAAAATACTTGCTGGTGCTAATGTTACTTCTACTTGTCTCCTAGGTTCAGTCAAGTTATTGTCACATGTACAGTATCAACAATTGAATGTTTTGATCACTGTGTAGTTGGAATGCTTTCATTTGTCTAGACTGAACTTGATGCTCCTAGGAATACTCTGTAAGATAAGAATAAAGAAACAGGATCCTTTGTTGCTTCTGAGATCCTAGGAAAGGTTCAAGTCTTCCTCTCTCCAGAATGACAGAGTACCATTCAGTAAGCTTTGACCTTACACACCTAAGCTTTTATCAATGAAGGTGTTTTTCATGATCCTCTTGTGCAGTTTACAACTTAGGATTCACAGCAGGGACCCTGTTGGGATTTGGGCTTGAGCAAGCCCCGAGAACTGCATTCTACTCTAGGGAAGGTGAGTACTACAAAGTTAAAAGTGCATGAAGCCATTTGGCCTCTCATTTCCTAAAGAGTGCACTATAATTTAAATAATTTAAATGCGAAATAGAGTTTCATATTTTATTTCCAATGTCAGGATTTCAGTGAAACTTCATGACATTCTAGGACATTTCCATATTCCTTTCTGTCTAGGTGGAATTAGAGTTCTTCGCATATTCTGAGCTGAGCTTATTCTGAGAGTATAATTTGCATATTTTGTTTTATAGACCAAAGTAAGTTTCGATCAAATCTGAATTATGTAAGCCATTTTTCTTTTTGTATGATTTACTCTCCAGAAAGATATTTTTTGTTTTTTTTAAGAGTCACATTAATAAACAGTAAATATCACAATAAAATTAGCAACCTTTATTTCCTCTATTTATGTTCCTGCAGTATTAAATCTGCATCAGCAATAATTAAACTCCTATATCTTAGAATGATAACATGAGAAAACCAGGAGAGCAATTTGACAGAATTGGAAGGCTTTAGAATCAGACAAACTAGGACTAAATCCTGGTTTTGTATCCTCCTGTCTATATAACCTTCCCAGATTTCTTGCCTATAAAGTAAGCGAAAGATGGCAATCTTTCATAAAGATGACAATAGTGTCATCTACTGTTATGAACTGAATGTTTGTGTCTCCCCAAAATTTATACATTAAAATCATAACCTTCAATATTAGGAGGCAGGGCCTTTGAGGGTAATTAGGTCATAAGGATAAAGCTCTCATGAACAGGATTAGTGCTTTATTAAGAAACACACAAGAGAGAGCTTGTTTCCTCTCTCTCTCTGCTCTTCACCATGTGAAGATACAATGAGAAGAGGGACATCTGTGAACTAGGGAAGGAGTCTTCACCAAAAACCCAACCATGTTAGCCCCCTGATTTTGAAATTTCAGCTTCTAGAACTGAGAAATAATGTGTCTGTTGTTTAAGCCACCCAGTCTGAAGTATATTTATTGTAGTAGCCCGAGCTGACTAGGGTACCTACGAAGTCAGGATTAGATACATACAACATCAGACACAGTGCTTACTCGTGGGAAGCTCTCAATGGCTATTTGTACATAATAATACTGATGAAGCAATCCTTTAATCCACTTTAATTCAGTTCTCAAAAACTATTTGGCACTTCATAGGTCCTAAGTTTGTTACTCAGTTGGGTGGATATGATCTGCTTTGCAGTGCAGATACAAAGTAAGCCACAATTTGTGAGTCAAGGAGTTGTACTGAGAGACAGATACATGAATAATTACAATGAAATGCCATACAAGTCCACAAAGCTATTCATGCAAAGCTCTTTTGGTTACAGAAAAAATGACTATGGGATGTGGAGGTTTGGAAAGAGTTCACAGAGCAGGGGACTTTTGGGCTTAGAGATTCTATAGGAGTGTTTCTAATAAATAGAATTACTTAGTAGAGAGTGCCCTTGATGGGAAGGAAGCAAAGAACACTGAATTGCTGCTCTTTCTCCAGCAGTATTATACCCAAGATTTCCAGGTATCCTTTGCTCTGAAGCCCCAGCAATGAGACTACTTCCTCTGTACCACCCCACCTCCAGCTGTAGGCAAGACTAACTTCCACATGACCTTTAATCATGGTGTCCTGTGACTTCTGAAACAAATCCCATTGTGCCTCAACACCAGCTCTCCTGTATCACCACGAGAAGTCAAAGGTTCCCAGATCACCCAATTTCACACAGATGCTCATCAGCACCCTATTCCCAACCTCCATGAATCTGACCATATTTCCCACACTCTTAGCTATCCAAGCCCTTCCACCCAAACTTGTTTCCTGTCATCAGAAAACTCCTCTCCTTCCTTAACCTCTGCACTAAACATTTCCTTCAGATTTTTGCTGAAATTTAATTTGGCACCTGAAAACACTGCTTTTCTTGGACCCTTTAAGTGAACAACTTATTTTTATTTTTCTTCTCATACTTAAGTACCATACATGCTGTAGCTTGAGGTGGGGTCCTTTCTGCAACCTGTTCCTACTTTCAAACGGTCACTCCTTTTTCTCTTCAAAACTCTCATGTCTTTTGAAACATACATTCTCATACTGTGCCACCCTGTATCCCTCCTTGTCAGACCACTTATGGATCACTGAGTCATTGCTCTTCACTCATTAATAGTTTTCCTGTCATTATGGTTCAAAACCCCAGTAGATGATCCAACTACCACATTGGCCTCTAAATTCTTTGGTTTTCTTAGTTCCAATAATATTTTTCTCCATGACCCACATGTCATACCTAGACCTCGTCATCATCCAAAACTGAATTTCCGTTTCAAACATCTCACTTTGACTGCCATCCCCTATTCTTCCAGTGTATTCACTCTAGTACTCCACTCACAATTCGCCAGCTCAAGACCACCAATTCATGGACACTATAATTCATCTTTATTCATCATAACTCCATGTCTAAACATGTCATATTATCCAGCTTGTTTTGCATGATTCTGCCCTATAATTACTTCCCAACGAATGTCTTTAACTTCTTTTTTCCTTTCTCCTCAAGCAATCTTTCCTGGAAAAACCTAAACTCTGGTCAAATCCACCTATGTGTTGGATGTGTTAATCTATCCTGCATTAAAGTGTCTGAATACTCCTAGAGAATATTACAAATTATGCTTATTGGAGTCATCCAATTTTTACATAGTATAATTGTACATAGTATTCTCTCCAGGTAATATTCAATGTGTTCAGCAGCATGATCTTTCATAACTTTTTTTTCTGCTCTTCAGAAAGAGTGTCTGAAATACAGGATTTCCTCACTACTAATCAGACCAAAAACTTTCATCGCCAGAAATTGCTACGAAACACATATTTGGTATATCAGGTATTTGTTTTCTATGTGTTTTGCCTTGTTTCACTACTTAAAGCCATTAAGAACCTATGGCAAGATAAGCCTTTAAATATCTAACCACCTGACAATGTAGTCTAGTAACATTTTCTCTCACCCCAGTTCTCCATGTAAGATTTTAGACCTTGTGCAATTTCCCAACTTCCAATTATCAGACATTTTTAAATGACATTTAGCTTCCTAGTATCAGATGTTATTAAATGCACTGACCTCAGGTCTCCCAAAGCTCATGAAAGATACTTCCTCATCTGAAATCATTGCTTTGCCCTAGATCTTGAATTTAATAAACGCTAAGTCTAAGTTTGCTTTAGGAAGCTGTTTGGTATCTGCTGCACTCTTCATTGAATTTTGGGGGGGATGGGGCAGGGATCTATGAAGAAAGGCTCTGTTCCCTTATTTGTAGACTAAGAAGTATAGAACAAATATCACGAGGTTTTTGTGATATTTTAATGAGTTCATATACATAAATGTTTTAGTAGAATCTTGGCACATAGTAAAAATCAAACAAATGTTGCTTTTATAATAATTATTATCATTTATACCAATTTCTCAACCCCTGGCTTCACATTGCCAAATGCATGCCAATCTAAGGGGAAAATATTCAATTTTTTTCTTTCTTTTTTTTGGTTAGTTGTCTCTGCTCCTTTGTTGTCTTTTCTTTTCTTCTCTCCAGGCAATCTCTTCTGGTCTTTTATTGGCTTCTCTTCCCAGTAGGTATTCTACTGGCCTCTCCCTAACCTTATTGTTAATTCCAATCTTTCACTTCAATTATATTATATTATAATTTCATTAAGATTCTCTGGGAAATTTATCAAATAATAATTGTGCAATAACCATGCTAATTGTACAATTGTTTAGAAGTAAAGATTCCAACAAACATTAAAATTAATTTTAATAATAACATTTATTAGTCATAGGAGATCCATGGAGTCAGTGTACCTATTTCCCTTTTAAAAATTTACCAGAAGTCTTTAATGAAATGTCTACCCATCTTTTTTTACCCTCTATCCCCTCCACCCCAGCACTGTTCCCAGTGCACCACACTTGGAAAGAGTTCCTGGCTCCTGTTAAACCAGTGCTGTCCTTGTTTTTTTTCCAGGCACCATCATGATCATTTACCAGGACCTCATCAGCCATGATGAAATGCTGAGAAATCCCGGGTGGGCTGTGCCTGGAGGTGGAGGGGAAGATGGTCAGTAGAATAGTAGGTAACATTGATGACTTGTCCATTGGTGAAAATGCCACTCCTGATGACCCCAAGAGTGAAGTTAGCAAAAGCACAGTTATCACTGGTGTTGATATTGTCATGAACCATCACTGGCAGAAAACCAACTTGACAAAATAAGCCTACAAGAAGTACATCAAAGATGACATGAACTCAATTAAAGGCAAACTTGAAGAACAGAGACCAGAATGAGCAAAACCTTTTATTTATTTTTTTAACACTTGTTTATTTTTTTGAGGGACAGAGCATGAGCAGGGGAGGGGCAGAGAGAGAGGGAGACACAGAATCTGAAGCAGGCTCCAGACTCTGAGATGTCAGCGCAGACCCCGACTTGGGGCCCTAACCGATGAACTATGAGATCATGACCTAAGCTGAAGTCAGTGCTTTAACCAACTGAGCCAGCCAGGTGCACCTAGAATGAGCAAAACCTTTCATGACAGGGATGCAGAACAAATCAAGTACATTCTTGCTAATTCTAAAAATTGCCAATTCTTTATTGGTAAAACATGGATCCAGATGGTAGCTCTGCTGGATTACAGTGAGGATAGTGTGACTCCATATACAATTTTCTTTAAGGATGGTTGAGAAATGACAAAATGTTAACAAAATTTGGCTATAACTTTGGATTACCTGTCATCATAACTGACTGCTGCTTTTCATCTACACAATACCAGAACTTAGACAAATGGGACTGATACCATTTTAAGCACTTCATTAATTTTGGGCTTGATTTACTAGGAGAAGAGGCATTGTTTTTACGGGGGAAAAACATGTCGTATAGGTTGTCTGAAACGAAAATGCATTTAAGCTCAAAAACAAACAAACAAATAAACAAAAAGCATCCATCAATACTACGATATTATTAACAGGGATTGCAAATTTCAAGCCCTCTAGTGGTCAACACCATGTTGCTTATTCTCTAAGACTTCCTCAAAGATAAAAATTTACTACAATTTAACAAAAATATTTCCACCAAAAAATGACAGGCCATTATCTTTGTCCCTGAAACAATGGACCACAATTCAAGCTGAATAATTCATTACTTTAAAAAAAAAAGAGTTGTGAATATCAGTGTTAATTAATTCTTAAAATCATGTACTTATCTTTACTAGTAATAAAAAAAAATTAGGAAACCAAGATAAATTGTCAATACTTCCTGCTTTTGGGGTGGGTTATATATTTTAGTAATACAGTACATTTTTTTTATTATTGTGTATCATACAGGCTTTAGGAACAGATATGACTACTTATATTCATGGCTTAGAGGAGTTAATAAATATTTCTAAGTATCAGTTTCTACTAGTCAAAAAAATCTAGATCATAATATCTTCCTTATAGGAATTATGAAAAAGTAACAAGATTAAAATGTACACCTTCACTGCATAGAACAAAAGTGCTAGTCAAATCACCAGAATAATCACTGTGGTGCTACTTTTAAGTAATAAAGGAAAACTAAGGTATCTAACTGCTTCTTTATTTTTTAAATGTTTATTTTTATTTTTGAGAGAGAGAGAGAGCTCAAGCAGGGGAGGGACAGAGAGAGGGAGACAGAGGATCAGAAGCAGGCTCTGTGCTGACAGCAGAGAGCCTGATGTGGGGCTTGAACTCATGAACCACAAGATTATGACCTGAGCCAAAGTCAGATGCTCAAACTACTGAGCCATCCAAGTGCCTCCATCTCTAATTTCTCACAAAAATGATACTCTTACTGAAATTACTTAATTAAATCTAAACTCAAGCGCATTTTATGTGTACTTAAATAATAATCATTCCAACTTTTAAGTTGTATTATGACTTAATAAGATAGTTACCCCATTGCAAAACTCTGATTTTTGTTTCTAAGTTTAACACAGATACTTAATGACATTTTTTAAAAGTAGGACTATGTCTGAAGGATTAATGGCAACATTAGATTTTTTTAATGACTAATTATAAATAATTGCAGTGATTCTATATAGTTAATTTAGTGTTATTATAAGTATTTAAAATAAAAATGATGTATATTTTAAATGTATTTAAAATTGTGACAATATTAATATGTGGAAGTCTCTGACTTTTTTCACCTTTTGAAAACTAGATCAGCTTTCTGATGAGATTATTACTATTTAGTTAGTTATATTTTATGTATAAAATATCCTTGTTCCATTGTGTGATTAAGTATGTGTATAATACAATGAAAATAACACAACATATTCTTTCATTTTCTTCTACAGTAGAAAACATAGACCTTTACTCATAGAGACCAGGTGATTATGTATCATATTTCACTGTAAAGTCACTAACTCAAGTTTTAATGTCCTTTATATGTAAGGATATACATCTGTTTCTATTTCCTTGACTTCATACCTCTGCCAAACTTAGATCTAGAAATGTTTAAAAGTAGTTCTACAGGGCTCAGCTTACAATAAAAAGGAAGTAAATTAGCCAGATAAAATAAAGGATGCCCAATTCAATTTGTTTCAAACAGTACAGCATTGGTGATATAGTGGTAAGCATATCTGCCTTCCAATTGGTTGTAGATAAGTAAGGATTATTTAGTGTATATCCCATGCAATAATTTTTTAGTATTACCTATGTCACAAATATTACACAGGTCATACTTACATTGAGTAATTAATTATTAATTATTTATCTGAAATTCAAATTTAACTGGGCACCCTGTATTTTTATTTGCTAAATCTGGTAACCATAAAAGGAAGATAAAAATTATTTTGGAAGAAAATACAAAACATATATGTCAACAGTATACCTTGTATTTTAATTAAAAAATAAATGGATCTCCAGTCCCTAAAAATGCAAGGCCAATCCATAAAGAGTTATGCATATATAGAGAAAAAAAAGAACTAGCTCTCCTCTCAACTCGAGATTGTTTCTGCTGCTCCTGGCATAATTTCCATTCTTATATAAATTTCCTAAGTAATTGATTTTTAGGAGATCTGCAAGAGTTAAAGGTTAGTGGCAGTCTGAAATATAAAAAAAACAAATATAAACAAACAAAAAAAAACCCACAAAAATCAGGTATTGTGAATAACTGCCTTACCCATCAAAATCTAACCAATTCACAATTTTTTAAAGCATATATCCTTGCTTCCTGAATCGTAGCTAATTAAACCATGAGTGGGTACCATTTTCAATTGAAATATCTTCTCCAGGGATTTGGAGGTTGAACAATATTCAATTTCTTTGTGTAGGCCATTTGATGGGGTCTCCACTTGCCCATATGTTATTGTTTAGAACCTAGAAAAAGTCACCCTTTCTAGGATGACTCAGCCCTGAGGGTTCACAGCATGGCTGGCATAGCTAGATTGTATTTTGACTCTCTTGGCTGGACACTTTTATGTAGTGAGCAACCTGTACAATCTTATGGGATTGCCTTGCCATTTTATGCCATGCAGAATAAAAAGTAGAGCACAGAAAGAAGTGTAAATGGGAGATGGTATAAAAATACTGCTAGCACTTTGATGTTTTTCTGCTTCTAAATACTAAACCTCCTTGAGACAAAGGTTTATTCCTATCATTGTGTTTTGGAAAATGTTCTCTTAAATCTTATAATAAATGCCTCCATTTTGCTTAAGGTAGATCATGCTCATTCCTGACACTTGAAAACAACATATTATAATTAGTTACATAAATACTGGCTTGAAAATAACGTCTTAAGAATCACTGGCAGATTCGGATAAGATTCTGGCAATAATCTATAATGAATTGACATTTGAATACACGAAAGTGCTTTCCTTTTACTTCTAGATTGATCTTGGTTTCAGAGGCTGACAAATCCTTCCGTGAACAAAAGGGTTTGACTTAAACTGCATCTAGAATGAATTTAATTTTCATTCACTTCCCATGAATAATGAGCTCCTCAGGCTGGACTATAAGCTGTGTTGTTTGATATAAATGCCTTTTCTTTTTTTGGAACAATTTGTAAACATAGAATTGGAGAGGCAGTAAAAAGAAGGATTCAGAGGTTTTATATAAAAACAGCTTAATGACATGAAAGGAAGAAAGAAACAGCAGAATAAACAAGAACAAGAATGGAACCACTTAATGTGTTAATAAGACCTCTCTGAGCAGTGGCTTATATCTTACCAAAGCTTTTTGTTCTATTTTGTTCTGTTTAAAAGCTCTGCTTTTTCATAAACTGTGGCATCTCAGGTCTTCACAGAGCCATCTTCATAGACATTTACTTTCCTCCAGTTGGAGGAATAGGAAGTTGTTTTTTCATTGTCTTTCTATCATTTTAATGAGAGGCAAACTTGCTCTAGCATTCAGTTCATTGCAGACATCTTGTGTATGATCATGTGTTGAAAGCATCCATTTCACACAACATTGTCCAGAGCATATGCTCCTACCACTGTTTCGTGTGGTAGATAGTTTTCCTTCTTATAATGACAATCACAGTTTGTAAATAAATAAAAACTTGGCCATCAGAGAAATGACCATTCCTTGAATCTGACTAAGAAAGTTAAAATAGGTTAAAGTATCAATGTCTTTTTTTTTTTTTTTTTGGTCTTTTCTCCTTGTACTTAATCTCATTCTATATCAACAAAAATCCTGAAAGTACGTATCTTGATTTCAGTGGGTTAATTTTTAAAATTTTTCTGACATATGATCACATATAAAAGAAAAATTTTGTATCCAGTGATTGTCTAATTTATGCATCTTTGTAGCATCATATGTTAAATTCTTAGAATAAGCTTTGGAATCCAAGAGACCTCGATCAAACGACAGCTCTATCTGCCTTGTAGTGGGTGTGGACTTGTAAAAACAAACACACAGTTAATTGAAGCTTGTTTGCTTAAATGTACAATAGGTATAAGAAGCCTTACTTTTCACAGTTCTTGAAAAGATTAAAAAATGTAAATATACATAAGGTAGTTAACAAAATTTTTGGCATAAATAAATAATAGTTATTATGGGAGGAATGCAGATGAGCCTGGTAGTTTAGGTTCTCAATTTTTAACGTTGTTTCATTTTTAATATAGAAGTGATTGATGGGCATCACAGAAGACTGGTGAAGTGGACTGGTAGTTTGGAGGAGAGGGCTCAGTAGGTGAGATACTCAGTTAGGGGACCATTGCAGTCACTGAGCACCAAGATAATAGACTCCCTCTTTGATGATGACATTTAATTGGGAAGGACTAAATCCTAATGGGTATTTTTAATGCAGATATTTTGAATACAGAATCTATAGGATGTGATAACATTGGAAATAGGAAATATAAGGAAGAGATCAAACATTATTCCAAGGATTGAACTGGAACAAGTAGGGAAATGGTATCATTAACAGAAATTGAGAGTTTGGAAAGATCTACTGTGGCATCAAAGCATGACGTGGGAGAGAAGAATGAGCAGTTCTGGAGAGCTAAAGGGGCTAGGGATCATGATGTAGAAGTCACCTAAATGGAGCTGATAGGCAAAGGCTTTGGCAATGTTATCCACTTCAAAGCAGTGGGAAATTTAAAGGAAAAGGGAAGGAAGAAGAACAAGGCAGAAATATGAATACTATAGGAACAATTCTTAGCAGTAGGAAAACCAGGAGAACTGGAATTGAGGAAGTCAAAGGAAGATTCATTTCAAGAAAAAGGTAATTGGCTATGCAGATTCCTACAGCTTCTCATGAGGATGAGATGTGAGTCAGGTTGCCCGGATTTGGTCATTGGGAGTCCTTGGTTATTCGTAGGATTCTCAGATTGGTAGAGGGATGGGAACTGGAATGCAAAGACACAAATAAGTGGCAGTGGTAGATATTGCTAGAATCCATCTGAACATGAAACTTTCTTTTACTTTCTGAGGACCACTTGGAATCTGGCTTTGCCAGCCTGTTGGGAAAGCCTGGTGTGAAGTTCAGGGAATGTACTGCAGAAATATGCTCAGGAAATGAGTTGGGCTCGGAACAGTAAGGTAAAGGGCTTGCCTCTAGTCACTGAAATACCTAGTGAGGGCTTAGGTTTTTATTATCAACTTCCCCCTTACCATTTAGTCAGAGTTGCAGATCCTAGCCTGGGTTAGCCCCAAAATGAAATATGAAACTAAGTTGAGGATGGGAGTACCAGAGCCAGGGAGAAGCAAAAAAATTGAGGACGAGACATACAAAAAGGAGAGAGAAAGGACGTGCTCAGCTAAAACTCTGTGGCAGGAGGTGATAGCAATAGATTTAGAAAATGAGTCACTTATCTCTCTGGAAAAGCGATTGGTTTATTGGTTAGTATTATCTGCCACTTAGGAATTAGTGTAGTGAATTATCAAAGCAGGAAATGCACTGGTTTTCCCCTGAAGACATTACTTCTGTGGTCCGTTTGTTTACTCCACAGTGTCTCCCCTTAAAGAGCAGACAAAACTACTTAGCTAAATATTTTCAGAGTTACCCATTTGAAAAATATAAAGTATATCTATGAGTATCTAACTGTGGCATATTAAATGAATAAAAATATGAAAGATAATATGTAGTAATTAAAAGTACAAGTTCTGTGTGGCTCTGTAGTAGAAAACTATCTCAGAGGATTGTGAGTCATATAGTAAAAACTCAAAAAATGTTACCTATTATTATTACCTTTGTATAAAACTTGAGTATAAAACTGAGTTGGCCCTTGTTTCTAGTGAGAAATAAAGTTATTTCCACATTTAGTGCTCCAGTTTTCTCATTCCATAAGATGAAAAATGTCACGTTGCTTACATGAAAATATAACATGCAAATAATAGTTATTACTATTCCTCCCTCCTATTTCAACAACACCAACAAGGAAATCTCAAGGAGGAAACCACAGAATTTATAAATTCTAAACTTCTTTTGGATTCTGGAATGCACATTCTAATTCCCAAATATATGCAAATTGAAAAGTTTTATCTCTTTATAGCATTCATTGCCTTTAATACACATATAAAAGGTATTCAGAGAAGGGAAATTCAAAAACATTGTAAAGAAATAATTCATACCTCTACCCCCAAAGACAATCACAGTTAAAATTTAGGAAGTTGTCCTTTGAGAACTGTATCTATCTTCCATCTATCCAAACAACCAAACATATAAAACTGAGATTAAGCTAAAGTGGGATAAAATAAACTCTTTAGTAACTTGAATTTTTAGTTAACATATTGTGACATTTTTCTATGCCAGAACTTTGCTTCAGCATAATTTAATGTGATAATAGCTGCATATATTTTATTGCATGACATGGCAGTATTTGAAAGAACTTCCTGTGTTTACATTGTTGAACTCCTGGAAACATCTTCAGACAACCTGTTAATAATGCAATACAAACTCATTGCAACAGAGAGAATGCCACCTTGACAGAGTTTTGGCAGTGTTTCTGAAGAAAGAAGTCAGAGGTGAGATATTCTTAGGAATTGGGGTCTGGCCTCAAGATGGTGTTTGTTGTTTTGTTTTTTTTTAATATTTATTTATTTATTTTGACAGAGAGAGAGCAGGGAAGGGACAGAGAAAGCAGGGGCTGGACAGAGAGAGAGAGAGAGAGAGAGAGAGAGAGAGAGAATCCCAAGCAGGCTCCATGCTGTGAGTGCAGAGCCCAACTTGGGGCTTGATCTCATGAACCAGTGAGATCATGACCTGAGCTGAAATCAAGAGTCAAATGCCCAACAAACTGAACCACCCCAGTGCTCCCTGGCCTCAAGATGTTTAAGGAAGTCTTTCAAGAAGTGAAGTGGAGAATTGGGCAAAGTCCATGGTATAAGAGTTTAAAGTTAGTGGATACTGTAAAGTAATTCTTGATAACTAAATTGATGAGTAAGTTATTTAGCCAGATAAGCAGATTACTATCTCTACTAACTTTATCTGAAGGAATTTCCTGAAGCAAACAGTAAAGTTATTTGTTGATTTATAGAACTATATTTCCTGGGCAGAATTTTCCTAAAAATGAAAAAAAAAAAAAAACACCTAAAATCTAAGTCATACCAAAATAGTCTACTGTTTTATCGAATTCCTATTAAAACAGATGGTCTCAATTGTCAGTGTGTTTTTTATAATTTTAATATTAAGTTTCCAAATATATTTTCAATATTCATTTATCTCTATTTTCACCACCACCACCTAAATTCAAGCTATCACTTTCTCTTACCTTGCCTTCCAAGCTGACCACTTCAGATTGCTAGCATTCATTTTCCACAAGGCAGCCAGACTGAACTATATGATACAGAATGTGACATCCATTTAAAAATCTTTGCAGTTTTTCCACACTGTTTTTCATACAGTTTTAAGTTCCCCATGAGAGCTTCTTAGACCCATCCTGACAGCCTCATTTGGCTAGCAGTGTGTGCCACCCGCAGTGGACTTCCTTTGGTTCCTTGAATTTGCCATGTTCCATCTACTAGCATGCTTTTCCCTGCACTTTCTTTCATCTAGTTAATTCCTTCTTATTTTTCAGATCTCATTTGCTTATCCACTCTCAGAAAAACCCTCTTTGCCTACTCCACCAAGACAAATATTGTACATTCTCATAATTTCCTATATTCCTCCTTTATATTAAGTTTTTTTCCATATAATTGATTTAATGCTGATCCCCCCCCCCCCAGTTAAAAGTAAGCCCTATAATAGTGAAGACACTATTTATTTTGCTCTACATTCCATCTTCAGAGTGCATGGCTTAATACACGAACACACAATTTACAGAATAGATGCTGCAGAATTAATGGCACAATTCACCATTCACATTTAAGCTGCAGAAAGAAGTTCTTTGTTTTCCACATACTTTGATAACCCACCTAGCTTAATTGCCTCCACCTTCAAAAACACCTTGAAACTCTTAATTTGAGGGCACACTTTCTCTGTTAAATGAACCAAGTAGTTGTGAAAAAAAAAGTGTTGCTTACAAATAAGCCATTAATTGAAGCTTTTTTTTCCCCTTTCTTTCTTGGAGTAATAAATGAAATAGAAAAACATTAAGAATGGGAAGGTTTTAGAGAAAAATGTGCATGGCCCCTTGTGGTGGTATTGCAATAGCTTCTAGGACCTCTAAAAATCTGTTTCCCCTATTGAATGAAATGTGTGTGTGTGTGTGTGTGTGTGTGTGTGTGTGTGTGTAGTAGGCAGTGAAAAGGGTAAACTTGTTCTTTTATCTATTTTTTAACTTGAACTTATTTAAGTTTAGATACTTGTTTAATGGAGCTGGACCATTTTACAATATAGTTAACTCAATTACCTCACTAATGGAAACCAGCATAATATGGAAAAATAAAATATGGTCATAACCCAAATCGCCTATTTCCATTCATTCATTATACTTTTATTCATAAACTTTGAGTTATAGTGATACTTTACATTTGCACAGGACTTTTGATTTTAAGGTTTTTTTTTCACATGCTTTGTTTTAGATATGGTAGGCTAACTACAGAAACAAAAAAGATCCTTAAAATGTACTTCCTTTATGAACAAAAGTTTATTTCTTTAGAGCAGGGACTCCAGGTTAGCAACAGCTCTGCTCTGATGAAATCTTTCAGGCACCCAGGCTGACAGTTGCTCTGCCATCTTCAACATGATACTTACAAGATTATCCTAGAGAGCAGCCTAAAATGGAGCACATCATTTACCATAAAGGTAGAGAAAAAAAGAGCACAGGAATGTGCTTGAAGAAAGGAGATAGAAATGTTGTGAGTGCAGGGAGGTGTTCTGAATGGAGAATACGGTGGTGTTAGGGAAACCTGTGGAGAACATTTTAAACCCAGTATGAAATGATACAGAGAAGCCAAGTTATGGAAGGATTGGAAGTGATCTATTATATATAGACACAAAGAAACATCATTACACCCTATTAAAGACTGGGCATTTTTAATATCATGGAGATAAAGACTGATGATAACATATGTTCTTTTTTTTTTTAAGCACTTATGATGGCACAAGCTCTGTACCAGTGCTGTTGTAGGAAACTGACAGTTCCTGCCATGAAGGGGCTAATAGTCACAGTCCAGTGTGATGAAAGTAGTAAGTGAAAGTCATTACCCGTGCACAGAGGAAGGCTCGACATCTGCTAATTTGTTTTTTTTTTTTTTTTTACTTTGCTAATGACTTCACAACCTTTTACAAAGTTGTTTTGATTTGTGCGTCATATTTAATATAACTTCCTGTTACACTTCTTTTTAGCAGAGTATTAGGTATCTTTGCGGAGGATCAAATATGCTAACCAAAATACTTGGAAGTAGTGGGAAAAGAGCTACTGGTTCTTCATTGTATTATTTCTTGGTTCATTTACATATTTAGGTTTATTTTTAGCACCTGATGAAACAAAGAAAACCTTTTCTGTTATAAGCTTTTGTTTTATGAATAGTTCATTTCTTCATCTGCAAATTCATCTTGCATGAATGGACAGTTTGGTGAGTAGAATATTTGCTCACTAGTAGATTATATTTGTGTCTGGCTCTACAGGGTTAGATTATTGTACCTTGAGAGGGCTAACTGAAAGAAGCAAATTGCTTTCTTCTCCTTGCCTCTAAATCTTCAGTGAAGAGTGGCCATGATACAGACCAGAAACAGACCCTGCTAAAATTCTCACTGCAATCTTCTTATTACTGATTACTTCTTATTACCGATTATTCTTATTACTGAGTCTTCACTTTGGGGAGCAATGGATATAGCATCATCTCTTCCTTGTTTCTTGTCTTGTAACTCTGTAGCAAGGAAAATCAATGATTGTCAATATCTGGTTTGCTTACCTAAGTATTAGAAACTCATCCTTTCCTAGTGGGACTACTAAAGGCTTGCAATTTTTAGTTGCAACTGGGCAAAAAGACAAAAAAGATACTTTCTATCTTTGGTTCTCCTGTTGTATTTGTGTGTGGTGATCATTTTCAGTTTGTCTTCCATCTCTTCGCTACTTTTTTGTTAGTTGATTCAATCACATACGCACATGCGCGCGCACACACACACACACACACACACACAGGGATGGATCGTATTTAGAGCAAAATATTGTGTGGTCTTGGTAGTCACATGATTTTATCTGATTGAAGTCTAGCAATCTAGGTAGTGATAGGGCTCTGCTTGTAACTAGTTTTTACTCCCTTAGCCCCCCACCTCCATGTCCCCATCCCTCATACTTCACCTCTCCTTCTTTGCTTGCTGTTACCCTTTCTAGTATTAAGGAATACATTTTAAAAGTGGATACAATTACAAATGTTTTTCTTCCACTTTAACAAAGCAGAAAGTTAGGAGTTTATACACTAGCTAATCTTGATTTGTGTGTGATTAATCTAAATCAATTGAGAAACCAAGTAGGCTCATGTTTACAATTTTTTCAATTTGCATTTGAACAACACATTTTTGTACACTCTCCAGCTCACGTTTGTTGGTAAATTTTAGAAAATTTCTTAACTTTAATCTGGCAATCCTTCATCACCATTCTGTAACTTCTGACGTTCTTTTCACATTTATGACTTCCTAAGTGTTTCTCCACATCATAAGATGGATCTTCTTCCATAGTAGTGGTGTTAAACTAGTTTAGGAATTACAAAAACTCATTTTAAAGCCACATTTTTCATTCCCTTACATTGACTTGTGTCTTCAGAGTGAGATCTAATCATTTGGAACTTGGCATCTGTCTTTTATTACAGTGTAAAATTTAGTAAGGCCGGTATATCTAAAAAATGGAAATTCCTTCTTCCTTTATGGACTTCAATGGCAAGAAAATTAGTACTAGATCCTTTTCCCTTGATGTCAATTATTAGTGTATTTTAAAAATCCATTTCTCTGCACTTTTAATCATGGGATACTGTGACTATCTTGATTAAATATGATCACCCTTACAGTAAGTTTTATTGGTATGTTAATTATCAACAACTAACTTTAATATAATAAACCCCTAAATAATTAATTTGCCAATTTAATAAAATTCATAGAACAGCTATTATGTGCCAGGCACCATTCTAGTCGCTGGAAATAGAGCAGTGAACAAAACAGGTAATAATTCATGCCCTTGGGAGAGTATATTTTAGTTGGAAAGTATAAACAATTAACAGGGAAAAAAAATAAAATTTATAGTATACTAGATGGTAATAGATATTATGGGGAAAAATGAAGCAGGTAACGTGAAGTCATGTTTGAAAAATGTGTAGTAATTGATAGAGTGGCTAGGGAAAGCTCCATCAATAAGATGATAGAGAAAATATTAGAAGGAGGTGAAGAAATGCAATAGGACAGTTAAACATTCCAGGGAAGACAGAATAGCAAATGCAAAGTTGCTAATCAGGAGCATGCCAAGTCATGCTCCAGGAACCGCAGAGGCCAGTGTGGCTGGAGTAGAATGAGCCAGGGCACAAACTGAGGTAGGGAAGACTAATGATGTAGGAGTGGAGGGCAGATCCCCCAAGGCCTTGTAAGCCATTTTTAAAATTTTGGTTTTTAGTCTAACTGAGACACCAAGGCTTCAGAAGTTTTTGAGCGAAGGCATGATTTGTCCTGACTGACGGTTTAAGGGGACCATTATGCTTGCCTCAGATGAGACTAGAACAAAGGGGGGCAAGGGTAGAAGCAGGAGATCAGGAAGAAGGCAAGAGATGATAATCCAAATGGAATTTCTGTGTAATTGTGAAAGGGTTACTGCCTTAAGAAAGCCCACGCTTCAGAAATAACTGGCAATATTTGTTTAAATAAGATAAATATTTTAATTACTTTAAGATATAGACCAAGAAACAGCACAAATGCAGAGTAAGCAGTGTTTTAAAAAGTACACATTTATTGTCTAATAATACATCAATATTAAAACTATTATGTTTTCTTTATTGTATCATACAATCATCATAACCATGTACAATTATTGGTAGTTTAAATAATTGAGATAAATACTGTAATTATGTAGACCTCATTACTTGGATATTTAAAATTTTTTTCTTCCCTAGAGTTGTAAAATTTTATATTATCTTTATTTATTGTTTTAATTTTACTTTTTCTGTTTCACTTTTAGGTTCAGAGAATATTAAATTATTGCATTATAACTTGGACCCATATTGTTAAATATTTGATATAGATTAAAAATCTTTAGCATAGACCAAATTGGTTTTTTTTTTCAATTCTATAGCCCAATTATTAGTATTTAGACACCTTTTTTTTCCTTTATATAGTTTTTGGTATCATCTTGTATCATTACATTTTACACAATGTTCTATTTGCTTTTAATAGCCAGAAATAAAAATATGTACGAAATTCAATTTTGTTTAATAACTGTTACAATTTGTAAAATTTTGAAAATTTCAAAGTAAAAGCTGTTGGCAGAAATAGCATTCCCCACATGAGGATCGGAGGGAATTACGATTATGTGTGACTGTGGACAAGGTAATTTACAATTAATAGCAGCCTCTGGAAGTGAGCAACAATTCCTTCAAGTTTTAGATTCTCTGTATGACCAAGTTATGTTTTATCTTCCAGCTGTGGAATTTTGAGTCCATGATGTAATGCTAAAGATGAACAAATTAGCACTGCAAGGTTTTTAGGGTCCCAAGCCGTAAAGGCGAAAGTCAGTAATTTGGAAAGACCGTTCATAACCCTTTTGTTCCGCGTTTTAATTTGCAATTACATAGTTTATTGAAAACACAGGACTGTAAGAAAGGCCCAGGGGTGATTTCAGCAATCAGCGATTTATTTTACATGTAATGCATAATTATTTTTTCTCCTATCTGCTGCATGCTAATAATTAGGAAGTATTCTTGAACTGTTAAGTGATTTTCCAGATAACCATTTACAGAGTATACTTCTGTGCCACCATCACAGGCAGGGCACACTCCGCCTCTCCTTTTCTTTTTTTCCTTTGCAAAGCGAAACGGGCTAGAACGTGTTCATGTGATGCCAGTGACGTCAGCCTCGACCGGGTCGCGTGACCGACACCCAACCTTCCCACAACCCCACCCCCGCCGCCAGAGCAGGAAATCTCGCGAGAAACCGTCTTACTATCAGAACTTACCGAGGTTACTGGGGAGTTACTCAGAAGGTGTGGCTCCATGGGGGAGTTTTTGCTTTCATTCTAACACTGAGGGCCGAAAGCAAAGGCCTTCGGGGGTTGCCAGAGTCTGAGCCACCCAACCTATAAAACGGCGGAGGTGGACAGTGAGGTGGCAGTCATATCAGAAGTGAAACGTGGCGCACGGCTGGCGTCGTCCCTCGCTAAACGGGCCGGGGGTGGGGGGGGGGGAGGGGAGGGAGAAAACGTGCACCCGGAGCTCGGGAGCGGGCGGCTGGGCTTCTGCTGGGGTGGGCCCGGAGTCACTGGGAGGCTGTAGGCTGGGACCCTTCTAAGGAAGCAGTCAGTTGCCCACATCCGGCCCCCGCCGTGTCAACACGGAGACGCGCCGAGATGAAATGGTTGCACACTTCGCCCTCCCACCCGAAGCACCGCGGGTCACGAGTCGGCGTGGAGCGGTTTCTAGTGCCCGGTGCCCGCAACAGGGTCGGGGGCCTCCGCGGCCCGGGAAGCATCCCCGGGCAGCCCACGACTTACCCCACATCTTCTAAATCAACCCCAGGTTTAGGCAGCAGCTTAATTGCGAGTTTAACTGGGTAATTTTGACATCTCATCTCATTTACCTAAATCTTCCCCAGGCTTCTCCCTCGTACAGCCTCCTCCGCCCACCTGGTCTCTCCCCAGACGGGTGTGCGCGAGTGTAAGACCTAGGGAGGGAGAGCGAGATCCGCGAAGGGACTGGGTTAGAGTCGCTAGAGGGAGGTGTGGGACCGGCGAGGAGGGGGCTTCGCGAGGGAGGGGGTGCTGGCAGGCGGAGGGAGTGGCGGGAGGAGGAAAGAGGCGGAGGCCTGGGGACGGCGGACTAGTCTTCGCCCCATCCGAGCGCTCTTTCTCTCGCCGCGCAGTCTCCAAGCGGCGCGGGCTCTTGGGGGAGCGCCAGGCAGCCGAGGTGCCCGCGGGAGGCAGGCGGGTCCCGGGCGCGCACGCTCGGCCGAGCCCCGGCGCGCCCCGCGCCCGCGCCTGCTGACAGCTGCAGCTGGGCTCGAGCTGTCCGCTCTCGGCTCCGCGGCCTCCGCCCCCTCGGGTTCCCTCCCCTCTGCCCCTACCCCTCCAGCCCCGGTGCGGCTAGTTTCGCAACTGCTTTCGCCCCGTGCCCGGCTGTTTTCCGTTTCCCGACCCCCTCTTCTTGAGTACTTTGCCCCCAGCATTTGGGGAGAGGGGCTGGAAAGGGGGCGGGTGGAGCGTCCAGAGGAGAAGGAAGCGAGGGCCGGAGGAGGAGGAAGAGAATCTGCGGACCGTGGGGAGGAGACCCCACGCCACCCTTTCTGGTCATCTTCCCTCCCGCCCCGCCCCTGCGCACACTCCCTCCCGGGTGAGCTACTTTCGGACGAGGAAAGTGAGGGCGGCCCTGGGTGACAGCGCCGCGGGGCCAGTCCTGGGGAAGCCGCGCGTCTGTTCGAGTCTTGTCCGCCGCGCTCCCAGCCAGGGGCATAGCCCGGACCGAGGATGGCTTCGACTACAACCTGCACCAGGTTCACGGACGAGTATCAGCTTTTCGAGGAGCTCGGAAAGTAAGCGCCTTGGCCCGCATCTGCACGTCCCCTTTCCAGAAGAGGGCGGGTCGTGTTGCCCCCGACCCACCGGCCTCCCGCGTGGGGCGAGGGAGTTTGGGAGACCAGAGGAGAGGGAGGAGGGCCCGCGGTGTGGCAGCTCTGAGGAAGGTGCTGCCTTAGCGAGAGGAGGGGACAGAGACGGAAAAAGACCCTCCACCCCGGCTGTGGCACATTCCGATAATCCTTAGCCCACCTTCACCGGTTCCCGCACCCTCTAGCCCTAGAGACTTAGTGGATTTACGATCCCTGCAGTTGTAGCTGTCATCCAGAGAAGTGTGCGAGCGTGTGTGTGTGTGTGTGTGTGTGTGTGTGTAGAGGAAACAAGAACCCATGTAAAATGCAACATAGATCATGTTTTCTGTAAATAGAGATGCCTCCTCGTTAGCCGGCGTGTCGGCCGTACGACCCTCGTACGGATGAGAACTCGCTGCCACAGACGGTGCCATATTTATTGATGCCGAAAGTTCAACTTGGCGTAGAGTCTATTTTGCATCCAGTAGTTGTTCTGTCCAGGAAAAGGGCCACTGAAAAGAACTCGACCCCTTGCCCCATGTCCACTCTTATTCTTTGCACTAGGTTATTCGCTCATCATCATCATCCTTCCAATGATTTACGTGTACATCTTCGCATTCTCTGGGAGGATTTATTTATACAGGCAACGGCAAAGACCTGGAGACCGAGAGAAAGCTTCCCAAGGGTAGCCTAGTGTTGTGTAAAACGACCTCCTACACCCGACTGGCAGAACTGCTCGGAGAATTTAAGGAAGGGACCTGAGACCTCCTGAGGACCTCTGTGCTTAGGGACTTAGGGGCTGAACCGTGAATGTTGATTTATGTAGCATCCAACCCAAACCCAGTTCTTCTATCGCTAGTTTCGACTATTACTTATGAAAGGGGTGCGTTTATATGTATGTTGTTGTTTTATGCAGTTGAATTCAAGGGAATGTAATTATATTTTAAATGTAATGAAAATTATATCCTTATATATTTATACGCTGTCTGTTGTTAAAACATGGAGAATATGTCGGAAGAGCAGCTTAATTCAAATCTCTCCCTTCCCCCAGCTCAAAACAGGGCACAGAGAAATCACCATATCAGGATTTGTTAAACCACACAAATGTTCCCAACACTTATATTTTAATGAAAACAATCGCCATATTTACTTAGTTGGAGCCACATTAATTTTTTTTAACAAAATAAATAGATTTCTACTGCTCTTCCTCAGCCATGCTCTTTGCAGGTTTTTTTTTTTTCCTCTCAGCATTTGGTGCTGTGTGAGTGTGAATTGTAAAATGTTTTCAAATTTCATGTGCAAACAAGAGCGGTCATTATTGGCAATTTCTTTCATTTTGTTGATTAATAATGTGTGCTCCCTGTTAAATAAAATTTACTTTTATTCTTCAACATTACGGAAGGTTTAGGTTTCCAGGAAGAATCGTTCATTTTGTGGATATTACTGTAGCGCACTGATGTTTGACGGTTCATTAAATGCAACAAAAATGCTCAGATTGCTGTAATTTTTTAGTAGAATATCATAGCTGATTATATTGATGACATGCTAATTATTGGTTTTCAGGGGGGCTTTCTCAGTGGTGAGAAGATGTATGAAAATCCCTACTGGACAAGAATATGCTGCCAAAATTATCAACACCAAAAAGCTTTCTGCTAGGGGTGGGTATTATCAACCACATATACAGTATATGTTAATTTTGTATTTGTCATGTTGATTGTTGGTTCTGTTGTATGTAGATATATACTTATAATTGAACGTAGACCTACGGTGTCCCATTACATTCTGAGATTATTTCCTTCCTGAATGCCTTGGTATGTATAGTTTAAAAATAAACACACAGAACTTTAATAACAATTATTAAGTAATTATATCTGTCCTATGAGCACTAGCATAAGTAACTGTATTTTAAAGAAAAGAAGTGTCACAAAGTGCATTTTGCCTTTAGCTGTGCTGTGAAATAACTTTCAGAAATACCCAGGAATGGAAAAGTGTAAGTCTCACAACTGTCATTATTCTCTTTTTTGCTTTTGAGAGGAAAAATAGGTCATAGCTCATTTGAATCATATTTCAATTGTAGTTACACTTGAACTTAATTCATCAAGGTATATTTAACAGTAATAGCTTTGGGAGGAAAAATTTATCATTGCTATATTCTAGGAAGTTCAGCTTGATTTTGAGGTTTCTGTGTGCAGTCCAGATCTTTACTGGGTCTTCCGCATTAAGGCTTCTCACAGACTCATGTGATGTATTTTACACATGCTCTATAGCCACAGAGATCATTCCTATCATAAAATAGCTGTTGACATAGGAAAAAAAAAACTGAAAGGAGCTCACTGCATTCTTTCTGTTTTGTTGAACTTATGCAAAAGTACTTACACTGAAATGTTAGGCATTCTAATTATTGTGGACACGTGTCTAAGGTATTTCCATGGGAATTTACAATGTAATGAAATTTAAATGAAATTAAAATGAACAAAATGCCACAGTATAAGCCCATTTCAGTGACCTGGTTTATTTTAAGTAATGAGGGAAGAATTCTATTAGGGTTAGTTTGCCCCATTTAATTTGTCTTCTAAAAAGTGCTGCTCTCTAGTATCCTGGTGTCATTTTTGGTCTCTGCCATACTTTTTTTTTTCCTCATTTGTTGCAACTTCTACTTTAGGTTTAGATTGGCATTTCAGTTTATTCATTAAAATGAGATTTTGTTGTGATTTTCTTCATCCGATTTTAACAGCACTCTGAGGAAGATCTATGTGCTAAAGTAACCAGTGCCATAGCTTCACAGCTTGAGAACTAATGAGAAGCACGTTACGCTCCATCATGTTCCCCTTTCCCTCTTCTCTCCACAGGAAGGTTTCTAACAGTCAAAAGGAGTTACCAAACTGTAAATGACATTTTAGTTTTTAAAAAGAAAAAATGAAAATTCTCTCAATGTTTTCTTCCTGTGCGCTAGATACTTTTGGCAAAAGTAGGAGTATCAGTTCTTCTGGAGGCATGACAACACCTATCCCAAATCTTTCAGTGGCTTTAAATTTTCTCTCAAAACAAATCAGTGTTGTGCTTCACTTCTCCTTGATTTCCTTAATTAGAGTTCTCCTTCTTCATCTACCATAATTTATACTCCCTGAATCAGAATGGCAAATACATGTGTTTCTGCTCCCATTATTTTTCCATTCTTCTGCCTCCACTCTATGGAAGAGAAGTCTTCTCTAGCCTGATGGGATTCCTTCTTCCTGCCAGTGTTCCTTACCTGTTCATACTGTGCTGTAAAGAACAACCTACACCCAAAGCCACCTTGCCCTGTCTGGATTTAATTATTCCAGTTACGTTTAGGAAAAGTAGTTAAAGTGAAGTACTAGAAGACCTGCTTCTTCTCCCTCTCCAATTTCCTTTCTTAACCTGCTTCATGTCAATCCACTGAGGAGTGAGGTGGGAAAGAAGAGGCTTTGGAACTAAATGCTCTGGGTTTAAATTCTGACTCGCCTACCTATTGGATGTGTAATCTTGGGTGATTTACGTATTTTCAATGAGCCTTCATTTTCTTATCTGTAAATGGGTAATAGTGTAACCCTTCCTTTTATAGGGTTTGTGAGGAGTGAATTAATATAGTATAGAACAGTGTCTGTTACATAATATGTATTCAATGAATATTAGCTGCTATTATTATCTCTTGGGTTGCTGAAACAATCATATGTGATTACTTACATGAAAGAATGAAAATTATAAATCCAGTGGCAGCCGTGACTTAGCTGTGAGTAACCAGTTTGAATCTTGGCTTTACTATTTAGTGTGTAATGTGGTTCAGTTATTTACCTTTTCTTCATCACAGGTTCTTCACTAATAAAATGGGGGAAAAGTACTCATAGTGTATCATGGGTTGTTTTGAGGATTCAGTGAATTTTATGAGAACCACTTCTTCATTGCAAAGTGCTGAGTCAATTTCACCTATTACTGCTCACCTGTAAAATATTATGGTACTTCAAATTTTTCAATTTATTTTATAACCATAACAATTAGAGCTGCTTATAGCATATTTATACTTTTGAATGTGTGCATGTTTAAGCTGTACCCATATTAAGTTGTAAATACTTAAGAAAGTGCTCTCATTATTTTAAATAAAACATTTCACAGCATTGAGGACCTAGGAGGAGCTCAGTACAGAGTGACTAGGATCACATATGGCTATTAAATGGTTTGTAAAGGAGTTACATACTTAGTTTAATTCCTAAGAACAAGCAAGTACTAGATGTAAAGTAATCTTTTATAAAATAGTGTATTAAGATATCAAGAGCATATACTTTGAAATATGAACTCTCCTTTAAAAACACTCCCTTTCAGAATGTAATAATCCTGAAAATTACTTTTACAGAAAAATTTAAAAATAGTATATTTAAGGGAAATTAGAATGATATCTAAATTAGCATACAGTTTTTCCCTTAATGTACTGATTTTTTTTCTTTTGGCTATGCATGGCAGTTTTTGTGGAGCATATAATTTTTTGTATAAATTTTTGTTTGTATTATTTAAAATGCCATGCCTTTGTAAATCCAAGCTTTAAGCCTGTTTGTTTTAAAGACCAGGAAGGTCCTCCAACTCAAATAATGTTCTTCAAATGTAACATTACAACTGGAAAAGAAAGACCATTGTCAATACATTTAAGACCATGAGGGATTGCCAAAAATTTGGCTATATTCCTGCACAAATTTACACATCCAACTCTACTATCACCCAGGCATTTTTCTGTGCCTAGATGTTAATGGATTTCCAGCAGACAGTTTCAGTTGCATTTCCTCTCAGCTGTTAGTCACACAAACCATATTTGGGAGACTCAGAGTCTGTTGAAGAGTTTCTTTCCTTTTGCGTTAACACGTGCATGCACAGAGCATTCATCATATGATACTGATTAGATAGATTAAGTACACTGATATATAATTTGGGTTGCTTTAAAAATAGTGTAAGAAAGTTTCAAACATCTTCTGTTTTATGTGCAATTTTTGTCTCAAAAAGTTTTTTTTGTCAGCTAGGAATAGAAAGCACGCTTACTTAGTAAATGGTAGATAGTGATTGTAGAATTTTATCTCCTATTTTTACCATGGGCAGTAGAAATTCTATTATTTTGGTCCCAGACAATTAGGTTTGTATTTAACAAATCCTAATTTGCCATGCTATTTTGATACTTTGTTGATTTTGACCTGGTTATAACTGTAAGGTATTGACAGGTTATGCAAAGTCTAGGAAGGGTTGTGATTGCAGTTCAGAATCCAGTAGACTGATGGTTCTGATGGCAGATGTCTTTAGAAATAGTATTTGTGATTTATTTCACATTTTAAAGACTCCCTGTGGTAAAATATTTTTTATGATAGTAATAACTTCTTAATGTTCATTTTCCAATGTAATTGTTGATCATTAGAAGCCACTTTTTATTACATAGGGTCTGATGAGCCACAAGTCATTATTTTTGTAAAATGCAAATTATAGTAGAAATAGTATATGCTATTACTATTACTATTGCATTTTGTAAAATGCAAATTATAGTAGAAATAGTATATGCTAATAGTATATACTATTATGAAATAGTATGTGCTATTACAAGTATATTTTAGCTCTACTCTCTTGATAAAGTTAAAAAGGGATTTCGTTTTATATTTCTGCAATACTTCACAGATCTAATACAGTTCAATTATTTGGTATTCTTTGATTTTACTAGTTTTGTTAATTCCCAAATTGGTGATCTTAGTAGAATATGAATCAGGACTTTATAAAAACTACTTAAGCCATGTACACCAAATTAGGTCTCAGCTATGAAATCTGAATATTGCATGCATGTCCTAAGTAGTTTTTTTTATGTTATAATAGAGATGTCAATAACTAACTTTTGCCACTTTTTTTTTCTTTTTTGGCATCCAGGCAGTCAAGAAATTAGTGCAATTTTTCAGCTTTGTGGTTACTTGTGTTAAGTTGGAAGCAGAAATGAGATGATATAGATGAATTGTTCTGATTATACATTATTGATTTTGCAATTGGGAACTAATTGGGCTAATTAATATTTTTTGAAAGTTTCTTGGTTTGAGCAATGTTTTAAGAAAAAATTAGTAAAGCATTTTAGTTTTGTATGTGGACTTTCTACAGCTCTTTAATTATTGGGCCCCAGAGTAGTCCTTTCATTATGTTTAGTTGTATTTGCATTTTTACATAGGTTTTGATATTAGATATCTATTTTCCTCTTTTAGTGAATGAGAATATTATTGATGTTCAAACTGGTTAGGAGATAAAAATGCATATCTACATTTCCAGAAAATAATAAAAATCCTTTCTGTATTCCAACATGGTTATAATATGCAAACTTAATATAAAGAACATGGTTGTCAGGCATCTGACTGTGGTATCAATAACTAGTGTCAACCTCTACCTGACAGATTACGCAATAGGAATTGAACACCTGGAGAATCTTTATTGTTATACAACGAGATTAATACTTCTCATTTCCCTTGAAATATTGAATCAATTTGTGTAAAAAATTAAAATTTAGTAGTAAAATTTTATGGGCCTTTTAAAGTTAATAATCATGAATTGCTATAAGGCACATACTAGGATTTTCTTGGGCATTTAAGCTCATTGTTGACTAGAATTTTATTTAATTAAAAGATTTTTTTTTCTTGGGCTGATACCAAGGCAGACCAACTCCTACTGTCTCTTAGGCTGAATTGATACATTTTTTTTTTAAACATCTGCCCCTCCACATTTGTTAGGGTATGGTGTGCACAGTATTTTTTATTATTGACAGTTAAGGATTGTTCAGTGAATTGTATTGCCGTACATTAGGTGGAAGCTTGCAATACTTTTACTCTAAAATATAATACCTTTGTAGTAATTTGCTTTTATACTACTTTATAGATTACTAAGCACATTCACTTATGTGGCCTTATTTTATATATTTTTATTTAATAAATATTGCATAAGTATAGTGGGCAAAGTGTTAGGAAAAGTAAGGCTATCTACACAAATAGACATAGAAGACATAAATGGTATAAGTCTAGCTTGAATAAAGTGCTGTTGATTTTCAAAGGAAGGAAAGGTTATTTCTGCCTGGAGAGATGAAGGAAGGCTTTTGTATAATATGGATTTAAATAAATTTTAAGTACCACAAGTCTAAAACCATTTGGAGAGATTATTCAAAAGAGTTTAAATATCTGATTATAATTAAAATATTATTTTACTCAGATGGTAAATTTGTTGCAACTATCAGTATAAAGTTACTTTTAGAATAAAATAATTTTTATTAAAAAATTAAAAAAGGAAACTTTTTTAGATACCAAAATTCCTGATCCAGTTAAGGGAGATAGATCATTACTTCTTAAGGTGAGTTCATAGACCTTTCATCTACTGTAGACTCTTTCTCTAGTATAGGGAAACTGTCAGGTTTGGAGGAGAGAGAGAGAGAGAGTAGGGAGAGGACAGCTTTGCTTGTTGTTTGTTTGGTTTTGATTTTAAATATCTGAACTATCCTTGTAATATACAGTCACAGAACAAAATCATAATTGATTTTTTAGTTAGGCGAACCCCTTTACTGGTACTATGGTCTCCTTTTAACTTTTTAGAACTTTATTACTACCCAAATCAATAATAATAATAAAATAATAGGAATGGTAATAGCTATTATTTTAAGAGAACCTTCTAAGTGACAGATATATACTTACAAGATACTTTGTTTTACTTAGTTTATTGTTATTATTATTATTCAATTTTTAAAAAGAGGAAACTGAGGCTGTAAGTTACTAAAAGCCTCAGTATTAGTCAGTAGTGGAGTCAGAATTTCAAACCATTTTCTTTGGCTCTAAAGCCTGGCTCTTTCCACTACCACATCCCATTGATTGCTGTTACAAAGAACTTCTCTTAACCTCTCTGTACTTATCGGTATGTGCTTGACTGATCTCCCCACTAAACTTCAGGGTCTTTCATAAAAAGGACTATGTCTTCTACAGCTTTAGGTCCTCAGTGCAGTGTATAGAATTGAGTATTTGGGAAAATATATTTAGAGTTCCGCCTTGTGAGAGAAGATAGTATTTTAATTGCTGCAGTAACATAAAATCAAACTAAAGTTTGATAGTCCTCTGTGCTCTTTCCTGGAAAGAAAACAGTGAGGTGAAGAATCAGTGGGAAAATGATTACAGAAGAATGACATGTTTTGGTAAACTTAATTCATTAACTTACTGCAAATATCTCAAAACACACTAAGTTCCTAGGACTACTTCTTCTAAATGATTCACTTGTTGCTGAAAAGAAAAACTTAGCCCTTAACCAAAGCCCAGAGGAACCTACTCAGAAAGGCATTTTATTTCTCAGGCTCCTCTTGTTTGTGAAGCATGGAGGACAGATGTTTGTTGTTTTATTGTTTCTTCTTGGACAACACTATGTGCCAAATGCATACTAACATGTGGCAAGTGAAAGAAAAACCTAAAACTATTAAGTTTTATAAATATTTTATAAAATTTTATAAAATTTATAAAACTTGGCTGTTTTATGTTTGTTGGAAAAATAACTTAGGTGCAGCAAGTCATATAAAGATACACAGATAATATTGTGTAATATTTATGTACACTTAATTGCTTTACCTAAGGTTATTTTCTCTTTAAATTACATGGGGATTGGAAACTTTTTATTACCTAACATCTTAAGTATGAAATTATATTTTATAAATCATAAAACAGTAAGCATCCAATAAACCTCCACTCAATAACTAGAGCATTCCCTCTACTTTTGAAGCTACCTGTGTGTTCCTTGCTGATCCTCATCTCTTGCCTTGCTCTGAGAGTTAATCACTGTCTCTTACTTTTTAATTTTTTTAAGTTTATTTTTTTGAGAAATAGAGGATCTCAAGCAGAGCCCTACGTAGGGCTTGAACCCATGAACCGTGAGATCATGACCTGAGCAGAAATCGAGTCGGACGCTTAACTGACTGGGCCACCAGGTGCCCCAATCTCTTACATTTTTAAAAGAGAAATCTCTTTTTATTTCCCCATGCCCTGGGACTTGTTAATTAACTGGTTGATTTCAGTTGGCCAATCAGTTACCAATGGAAAATCTATGCCCTCTTTATCAAGGTATATTTATATATGTATAACAATATATGTATTGTTGTACATGTATGAATTTAAAATTTATGGAATAAACTCATATTAGTATATAATTTTACCCTATCCCTTAAGGCTAGGGAAGGCTTAAATTATATGGAATTTTTTTAGTAATAGGAAATTATTTTATTCCTACGTCTTTTTGAAGCATTTTCATTAATGATGATGTACACACATTGAAATAAAGCAGGAGTAAGTTACATAAAACTACCTTATTGAAGGTAAGTATATTACTTGAAAATTAGATTTCTCTTTTATTTTCTAGAGAAGTTGTAGAGGTCAGATATGCCATATCACGGCATTAGTGTTCAAATTAAAATTTATATTTTGGTGAAGAAATATTTAAGTGATATTTGGAGTCTGTGTTCTGATAACTTGGATTTCTGCCAAAGTGTATTCAGTAGTAGTCCAGGCCCAATTCTGCTTGTCCCTGGTGGACTCAGTGATTTCCCCCTTCTATGAATGGTGCCTTACTTTTCCTGGACTTTCAAGCATGCTTGATTATCTTTCTTCTCCTTAACCCATCTCAACACTTTCCATCTCTTCCTTTTTCACCATTTTAACTTGAGCCCTTTTTTTCTTAACTCTTTTAAACAGCTTCCTAAACAGATTTTCCAGCTAATGGTTGCCATGTTTTTTATTCATTTATAAAGTTCATCGTTAGACCTCTTAGTACCCACTGTGCTGGACATCTTGATAAGTTGTAGCGATACAGAGGTGAAAGATAAGAGATCTGCCCTGAAGTATTTTGTGATCCATTAGTGTGGATGATAGCCTGCTGAATACAGTTTAGTTTTTGAGTGTTGTAATAGAAGTATACACAAGGTTTTCATGTAGATAAGGGCTGGAAAAGGTTGTTATCACAGATTTATTGAAGAGATTAATGAGTGAAATTATGTTTTTGAATGGCAATTGAGCCTGGCACAGAAGGAAGAAATGGTTGCCCAGGAAAAGTAAGCAGCATGTTCAAAGGAAGGGAGAAAGTTCTGGCTCTACTCTTCAGATGGAATGAGTACACCTAGTGCTGTTGAAACCCTGTCTCCTTTAAGACTCATTTCAGGTGCTTCTGCCTCCATGATGCCGTCTCTAACTTACTCTCCACCCTTACTTTCCCTCTCTAGGCAGAAGCGATTCTTTTCCTCTTCCTCTGAATAGCTTTTTCATGTTTTTTAAGCAACTGATCACATTTCTCCTTTTGTGTTTTAGTTATATATGTTGTAGCTTTCAAACATCTTGTGGACATTTTTAAGCTTACCATTGAATCTGTGCCTGGCACAGTAATTGTAAATTACTTATAAATGTTGAAGATGCTTATAAATGTTTGTTGAATGAGGGGATAAATGAATGAGTGAGCAAATAGGATTCTGTCTCCAGAAGTAGATATATGTTTAACAAGGAGAGACCTTTGGCAGGTAAAGTAAGTGGAAGTTGAGCTAAAGCTTCATGCCAAATGGAATACACTATTGAAAATAATTTTTAATTCATAAGTTATTTCATTAGTTTCTTGATGACAAATTATGCTTTGTTAGAAAGAGTTTTGTATAATTGTGTAAATTTTTGAGCAACTGTGTAAATTCTTGCTGTTTTTTTTTTTTTTTTTTTTAACCATGTAACATAAAGTGGCTCAATAAGAAGGGGTAACATTTTCATGGTCTGCATGTCCATTAGTACCACTTTAGTAATGTCAGACTCAGGCTATCATTAAATTAATGTTTTATTTATTTTTGAGAGAGAGAGAGACAGAGTATGAGTAGGGGAGTGGCAGAGAGGGAGGGAGACACAGAATCTGAAACAGGCTTCAGGCTCTGAGTTGTCAGCACAGAGCCTCACGCGGGGCTTGAACTCATAACTGCGAGATTATGACCTGAGCCGAAGTCGGACACTTAACCGAGCCAGCCAGGTACCTTATTATTAAATTATTTAAATGTTTGGATTTTAAAGTTTGTATCCATTCTCATTCTCCGGAGGGAGTTGCTTTTTGACTTATCTTTTAACTAAGCTCATTTTAAAGAGAATTTTGGTGATACATAGTTTTGGATTCACAAATCATGAATATTATTTGCTTATAGAGGTTACTTGACTTTTTCGGAAAGACAGAGGCCAGCTGTTAGAACTGCCATGCCTGTCAATTCAGAAACTTGGTAAAAGGACCGGAAAGTGTGCTTGTTTCAATATTGGAAATCCCTTAAAGAAAATATATGTTTTAAAGCACTTATTTCCTTATTTACTGGGGGTTTTACAATTCTACAACTTTATGGTGTATATGTATACATACACCACACACATATATGCACACACATATCTTAAGAAAATATGCTGTTTTCATAAAAACATTCAGAACATTTGTATGTAATCATGGTGGCAAAATGATATGTAATTTGTGAATTTAGTTCAGCTGAACGTTTTGACCATTTTGTAGAAACTTTATCCATGATGAATTTTTTAGTAAAGTAAGTTATATATGCTCTTATATTAAAGATCGTATATATGTATATATACACACTGGGTATAGGGAGAATTGTATACTATGGACATATCTCTGAAACAAATTTTAATGATTCATTACCAGTTTGCATAAGACATTAACAGTTGTATCAAAATATATATTCTAATTATGCAATCTGGAAAAATACAGAAAAATAGAAGACAATATATTCATGGTTCAGTTTTCCCAGTAACTGCAGACATTTAAGTAGAATACTGACATTTAAGTAGAATTTTTAAATACTAATATTTAAAAATTTCCCTATGTTACTACAAATCCTTTGATTTCTCATTAACAATTACACTTCACTGAGTAAAATATTAGTATACGTAGTATTGCTAGTTTTTTTTTAAATTGCCTTTTGCTATGCTGACATAATAGTAAACATTGTTTTGTAAAACTTTTTCATATTTCTGATTCTTAGGAAATATTCACGAAGGAGAATTAGTGTGTTAGAAGATGTAATATTATCAAAATTTTTGATGCATTATTGCCAGATTGCATTCTGCATGTTTAACATATTCCCACCAGTGACGTTTAAGTGTGCTAGTGAAAGTGAATTTTGGGGAGCATTATTCTAAATTTCAATTTAATCATGTTGTTCCAGATCACCTGCTAGGTGTGGATAAACAAAGATACAAAGGTAAGGTCCTTCTTCTCAAGGTGAAGTAGATGTGGAATCAAGTAAATTACCATACAGATAAATGACACTATTGAAGTGTTTACTCATTCTGAGGTGTAAGGACATAACTGTTGGGTTGGTAAAAGGTAAGGGAAGATTTCCTAGAGCAGTTAATATTGAACTGGGTTTTGAATAACCAGTTTTGAATTTAAAGATGGCTAGAAAAGATAATAAATTAATAAGAAATTAAAAAAATTAATGAGAAGCAAGTAAGTGTCAATAAAGAGCGAACTTGAAGGAAGATACATACTTTTCTAACCCTGAGTGATTGACTTACCATGTGTAAATTTTCATGAAAGGATGCAAAAAGTGATGAAAGAGTTGGAAAGTTTTTTTTGTTTTGTTTATTTTTGTTTTTGTTTTTGTTTTGTCAGTGAATCATTAAGTACAGCACAATCTGTTGGAAGGTATTAAATAAGGTGGTTGTGGATTTTACAGCTCTGAGTCATTAGGGATGAACAGCTGATAAGAGGAATATCAACCTCTAATCAATCTCACATTTTGTTTTATTTTGCTCTGGGGCAATACAAAAAAAAAAATTAAGTGACTAAGTGGAAGATAAAGGAGAGGAGGATAATTAGAGATTTTTTTTTAAATGAACCAATATTATAAAAGAGCCCTAGGGAATCCTGTTTCTGTTTATAAACCAGAAAAGCTAGTCTCTGCATTTGCAATATTAGATTAATAACTGTTGCAAAAAAATGTTTGTGGGTTTCTGTTTAAAACCAAAAGTAAGATGTCTAATATGCCCTGCCTGAATTCTCAGTGTCTGTAATAGTACCTGGCATTTTTCACAGATACTTATTGAATAAAATGAGTGAATGCTGGACTCCCAAACTGCATCATCTTATGATTAATGAATGTGCATTTAGGGACCCAGAAGTTTTAGGAGTAATATTTGTATACATTATTTCTTTTTCAAAACAAAAAAACAAAAAGCAAAAACCAAGGAAGCTCACAATTGCACAGTGAGATTAATTCTGCCATATAATTAATATTTTTTTAATGTTTATTTTTGAGAGACCTAGAGAGAGCGTGAGAGGTGGAGTGACAGATCGAACGAGAGGGGGACACAGAATCCAATCTGAAACAGGCTCCAGGCTCGGAGCTATCAGCACAGAGCCTGATGCAGGGCTCGAACCCACAAACTGTGAGATCATGACCTGAGCTGAGGTCAGACGCTTAACCAACTGAGCCATCCACATGCCCCTGTGATATAATTTATAATTTAGCACAGGGTGGTGTTTGGAAAATAGTCATTTATTCTCATCATTAAATAATGGGCAAATCTCTCATTCACTACTTAGAAGATAACTTCAGTTTAAATATTTAACCTCTTTAGCTAAGTTCAGCATTGCAATGTGTTTTCTCCAATTTTAAAAGAATCTTAGAGCTGTAAAAAAAATTGTAAAGATTTCCCCAGTATATTAATATTAAGGATTGTGTAAGTCAAAATTTAAACAGGGAAATATTGTTTTACCCTGTGCACACATGTGTATGTGTGTGTGCATTTATAAGTAAGATTCATGGTAGAATGATTTTTTTTGAACTTGGGGTAGGAGCTTTGTTGAGCAGAAAATCTATTGTGATTCAAGGTTGGTATAATCATTAGAATGCAGGTTGGGAAAAATTCAAATTCCAGATTGCAAGCAGAAATTTCAGGGTCAAAGTCCACTCCTGCTCTCTTAATCGTAGATCTGATTTCAGAACGTTTTTTTCATTCTAGTAGAAATGGAGAGGGAAAAGATAAAACTGTCAAAGAGAACAGTTTGCCTCCTGTAAATAGACTTGAGACCTGCTTTTCTCTAATATGTGATTTGGAAATCATTCTTGGAAAAAATCCTTGCTTTGACTGCTTCCCATACATCTTTATGTTCAGGGAAAGGGAAAACAAAATTGTTATCCTTAAGTTGGATGGAAAGAAAAAATTATACTTCATATAATTCACAGAGAACCAATCACTGAATTACTTATAGCTCCATATCCCTCATTTAGTTCTGATAATCATAGCGTGATATTCTGCCAATGACATAATAAAGAGAGGGTCCTAAGGCATGAAGAGGGATGGCTAAAGGATCACTTAGTTTATCTTTTAAAATAGTAATGACTTTTAAAAATGGAGCTCAGGGGCGCCTGGGTGGCGCAGTCGGTTAAGCGTCCGACTTCAGCCAGGTCACGATCTCACGGTCCGTGAGTTCGAGCCCCGCGTCGGGCTCTGGGCTGATGGCTCAGAGCCTGGAGCCTGTTTCCGATTCTGTGTCTCCCTCTCTCTCTGCTCCTCCCCCGTTCATGCTCTGTCTCTCTCTGTCCCAAAAATAAATAAAAAACGTTGAAAAAAAAATTTAAAAAAAAATAAATAAAAATGGAGTTCATATTTGTTGAATTTTTGCAAACTTTTTAAGGTAGGAGACTTTAAGGTATATGTTTTGAATAATCCAAATGGAATAAATCCAAATTTAGAAACACCAGTATCAGAAATATTCTGTAAGCACTCACAAGGTCAGTTTTAAAAATAGCGCTTAGCTTTGAGAGGATAATTTCTCCCCACCCTGCATATAAATGTTTTATTCAGACCTTCAATAACAAGCTTTCAAAAAAAAAAAGAAAGAAAGAAAGAAAGAAAGAAAGAAAGAAAGAAAGAAAGAAAGAAAGAAAACGAGGGAGGGAAGAGTGAAATGAGCCTTTTGAGAAATCCTTGTATTTAGCATCTTTCATTCAAGGATCTTAAGATGTTCCCTAATGAGTCTCCTAGTACTTCTAGGACGTGGGATTCTTGTGCCCAGTGCTGTAAGGCCTGCCATCCCAGAGTCGCATGTTGCAGCTGCTTCCTAGTGCACATCACACTCCCTCCAGAGCCAGGGAATCGAGGAGGCAGTGTTACCCAGCTGTAGGAGCATAGGGGCAGAGAGATTTAGGGAGTAAGGAGTTACCGACCTGATTTGGAGTTTGGTTAGGTCTCTTGGTCAGTAGCCTTATTCCTACAACAATGCTGTATCTTAAATTTTTTTTTAATGTTTATTTTTATTTTTGAGAGAGAGACAGAGTGCAAGTGGGGGAGGGTTAGAGAGAGAGGGAGACACAGAATCTGAAGCCGGCTCCAGGCTCTGAGCTGTCAGCACAAAGCCTGACACGGGGGCTCAAACTCACGAACTGTGAGGTCATGACCTGAGCTAAGTCTGGCGCTTAACCGATGACTGAGCCACCCAGGTGCCCCCCAAATGTTCTGTCTTTAAAACATTTGATATCCTGTTTTAGCCTCAAGAAAATAAACTCTACCTCATTTTTCATCTGTGCGACTGTGTACCTTTGGAAGTTTGACATTTAATAGTGAGGAATATGAGAGTTTATATGTACTATTATTGAGGGAAGAAAGCAAGGTTAGCATTTTCTTTAAAAGACAACAGAAGAGAACCATTTGTATTATTCTTGGGCAAAGCGAGCTATAAGGGACATGGAAATAATGAAACATGGTCAATTCCCACAAAGAACTTACAGCTTGATTTAGAGAATAGGAGACACACATAATTACAGAAGAGATAAAGATGAGTAGCAGAAGAATGTAGTATGATGATTCAGTGTACCTAAATGACATTTAGTTGTGGAAACAAGAAAAATAACATTGAGGAAGTAGAAATTAAGATGGATGGATGGAAGGGAGGAAGAGGAACAAGGACACCAGGGTGCAAGGAGTCCTGTAATGTTCAGTGAAGAACCAAAAATACCTGTTTAGGAAAAAGAAAGATAATCTGTGGGAAATCAGGAAAAAGCTTAAAAATACATAAAATGTTTGATTGCCAAGTTGAGAATATTGTCTTAAATATAGTGAGGACACATTAAAGAGGGCATCTAGGATGTTACTTGGCAGCAGTGAATAAGCAGGATGGATTGGCAAAGAGTGTGAGGTACTGAGATTCTGAAACCATAACCTAATAAAAGATGAGGAGTGAGGATACAAGGATAACTGAGCTTTGAAGTTTGAATAATGGGGAAAATTGTAACCTTCATGTAACAGATTAAGAAGTCAGAATCAGCTGAGTTTGATGAAGATGATGAACTGACACGTGTTTGATGTACAAGCAACATATTTCACATTGAATACTGTATCTAAAAGACCATTGAAAATTGGGTATGATCCTTGAGAAAGGGCCCCAGGAAGCAGGGCAGTATAGGTTAAGAGCATCAGCTCTGAAATCAGATTGCTAGGTTTTAAGACCTGGCTCTGCTATTTCCTAGTTCTTATGATCTTGGGCAAACTTCTGATTTCTCCAAGCCTTGGTTTCCTTATTTATATAACAACAATAATCAGTTTAGCTACTCTTTGTGATTTGCAAAGAGTTGACAGTTAAAGCCATACTAGTGGAAAAGATCAGAAGGGAGAGAATATAGAAAGAAAAGAACAGAGGCCCTAGGAGAGGTATGGGGGAATACATCCATTTTGATGGATGCTAGGAGGAAGTAGGACTAGTTTCAGAGAAATGGAAAGATACATCTGAAAAGGAGGAGGGAAACCAGGATAATTCAGTACTGTGACTCTGAGGTAGAGAAGTTTTGCAAAAAAAAAAAAAAAAAAAAAAAAAAAAAAAAGTATGGCTAGTAACATTCAATGCAATTGAGAAGTAGAGGGAAATGGACTGAAAAAAAGGCCTTGTTTTTTCATAAAGCAGGATTTCAGTAGTGTTCAGGAGGAGATCATGAGCATTGGGCCAGTCTGTTATTCATCTCTACATTCTTGTAATCGAGCATACAGCATGAAATATAATAGGTATTTAATAAATATTTGCTGAATGGATAGAGAAAAAGTATTTCTTGGGATTAAAGAATAAATGGAGATGACATGTAAAACCTTGCTTGTTTAGTAAAATAGGGAAAAAGAGACAGACATACTCAGGAGTAATTTCAGGGATTAGCCAGGTCAAGGGAATTAACAGTGATAAATAAAGCTGAAGTTTATTTGGAGGAAGAGGAACAAGAATCAGGAAGGGATAGAAAAACATAATGCAAGGCAGGAGTGTAAAGTTTATTGGGAAGTCATGGAGACTGTTGGGTGTTAGTGGGAACAGAAGATTTGTTTAGGAAAAAACACATTTTTCCTCCTTAGAGGGATAGCTGGAGAGCAAGAAGATAGTGCACACGCTGAGGTATTTTGGAGATGGAGAAGAAGACAGCTACAGTTCATCTGACATTAAGAGAAATGGAAGTAGGATTGAGAGCTTGGAGAGAACAGATTTGTTATGGTCTTTGGGGTTTGTAAAGAAGAGTCCACCAAAAGCATTGTGCAGTGGATCATTAACAAGTATACCTGACATGAATCTAGCCCAGTGGTGACCAGAGAGGGCTCTAGGAACCCACTAGGGATTGACAAGGTGAGTCAACAGGGATGCTGATGCTTTTTAAGCATTTAAGGAGATAGACCCCCCCTTTTTTTAACACATTAATTTTCCTTAATTGGTATAGATAGTAAACATAGAGCAGCTAGAATTTAACACCCAACTTAGGTAATAGCAAAAGACCTTGTCATTCTGTTATGTTTTCTCTGGGTACATCCAGCAGGAGAGATGAGGTGGAGAGGCAGTTAGAAAGCAGAAGCTTGGGAAGAAAATTCTATTCTTCCAGAATGACAGCCAGAATAATTCCATTTTGGAATGTTTGGTAGCTGATTTCTTTTGTTATCTGAAAGAGAATCCTGGGGAATCTTCAATTCAGAATCTAAATTTCCCTTATTCCTATTCAATTTCATTCAATTTCTCTGCATAAACAAAAGCCTCTGTAGGCAGCTTTAAATGGTTTAGAGTTGTACATAATTTCATCAGTAGGAAGGCACTGTTTATGTAGAAAAATTAGTGCAGATCAAGAATATGTAATAAATACTTTAAAGACATCAGCTAGTTCATTTTAGATATTTTATTACCAAAGTTCATAAGGTTTATCATTGTGAATATTCTATTTCATGTGTGCCTTGCTTATTTTCCTATCTATATGTCTCTGCTTCGTTGACTATGATGATAAGGGCTTTGGTGTGATAGCTTTTCCCCAAAACGTTGGTGTTCTTAATAATTTCCTTAAAAGTCTGTGTCATTTTTCATTTGTTTTTTTCTGGGTCTACTGAAAAAGCAAAGCTTTCTTTGCTCCCTGAGAAAAGCAATGAACCCAAAGACTGTTATCAAGGTAGATGTGATCTGAATGTGTGTCCTTTTTTTTTTTTTCCTTCTCACATAAAATGTTTCTCTGCTCCCTTATTCATTTCCTCATTCTTTTTCCCTTTGCTATTACTATTGATGTTTGATACATAATTACTCCCACTTTTCTCTCCTACCACCAAATTTCTCATAAATAAAACTGTGTCTTGAGTTCAGACTTGTAAGTTCTAGAAAATAAGAAATCTCTACAACTTTCTTAGTTAGCTTTCGTGTAACAAGTGGAAATTTTATGTCTTTTATGCTGATGTTTTTGTAGCCCTGGACTTTCTCTAGTTCCCCAAGATCTTATGTCTTATCTTACCCTCATTATATCAGTCATCATTAATTCATTCCAACAAATATTTATTGAAGCAGCTGTTATGTGCAGATATAGTTCTTGATTTGGGGGGTATAGGGTGAGCAAAGTTAGTGTAGGGGAGGCTGGAAGAATCATTTGGATAAAGTGATATGAAATAAATAAAACAGGGCTATAAGTTAGTGACCTAAAGTGAGGTTACTTTATACAGGTCTCTCTGAGAATGTAACATTTGAGCTGAGGCATTAATGGTAAGAAGAAGCAAACCATGAGAAAATATGTGGGAAGAAAATTCCTGCCCAAAGGACCAAGGTGACAGCTTGCACAGGGATAGAAAGAAAGTAATTATAGCTGGAGTGTAATTAGCAGAGAAGAGAAGCAAACAGTGATCTTGGTAAGTAGGCAGAGAGATTGGGAAGAGACTTTGGCCAATGTTAAGGAATTTGGAACTTATGTTAAAAGCACTCATAAGCCATTTTGAGGATGTGGAGCAGGGAAGTGATGTGACCAGCTTTGGGCTTAAAAAGTCTCTCTCTGGCTGTCATGTGGAAAGTAGATTGTAAGGGTTTGTGAATGAGAACAAGAGTAGGAGACTATTTCAGTCTATGGGAGATGTGAGGGTGGGTGAGAAAATATATTTTGGGAGAAGAAAATATAGGACTTGCTAATGGAAGATTGTGAGGTATGAAGGAAAATGAAGAGGCCTGACTACTGGGCTTATGGCTGACTCCACTATCCAATGGTGGCACTATTACCTGAGATGGGGAATAGTGGAGTAGAATTAGATTGGACTGGGAAATCAGGAATTCAGGTTTTGACATTAAATGTGACGCATCAACCCCCAAAAGTAAAACTCTTACTTTTTAGCACTTATTCCCTATTCTTGCCTTTCCTCCTCTCCCTCAACTTTAGGCAACCACTAATCTATTTTCTTGCTCTATAGATTTGTTTTTTCTGGACATTTCATATTAAGTAGAATCATATACAAAATATGTGATTGGCTACAAAATTTGTGATTGGCTTCTTTCATTTAGCATAATGTTTTCAAGGTTCATTCATCTTGTTGTAGCATGCTTTATTTTTATTTTTATTATTATTATTTATTATTAATGTTTTATTTATTTTTAGGACAGAGACAGAGCATGAGTGGGAATGAGGCAGAGAGGGAGGGAGACACAGAATCCAAAGCAGGCTTCAGGTTCTGAGCTGTGAGCACAGAGCCTGACGCGGGGCTCAAACTCACAAACTGTGAGATCATGACCTGAGCTGAAGTGAGATGCTTAACCAACTGAGCCACCCAGGCGCCGCAGCACATTTCATTATTGAATGATGTTCCATCTTATGGATATAGCACATTTTGTTTATTCATCAGTTGATAGACATTTGGATTGTTTCTACTTTTCAGTTACTATGAATAATGTTGCTTTGAGCATTTGTGTCCAAATTTTTTGTATAGACTTATGTTTTTATTTTTCTTGCATATGTACCTAGGAGTGGGGGAAATACTATACACATGCAAATTCACACACACACACACACACACACACACACACACATTTTGGAGAAATGCAACCTAAAGAGTTTATGATATAGATAGTACTCTGTAGTTATAGTGTAATATAGGAATTACTAATCACTAGAATGATTAATTTGCATTATGACACCTGTGCATATAACAAATAGGTAACAAAGTATTATAATTTAGATATTTTGATGTGAGAAAAAATTGAAATAAAGTTTCAGTGTAAGAAAGTGAATTATGACCATTTTCCCTTTGTGTATAGAAATAGAGATATCACACCAAGTAAGAAGGTCTTTGTTTAACCATTATTTTAAATTAGCTGTGTCCAGAGTTGAAAAGAACATCCGTTTCATGTCAAAGAACCATCAATCCAATCTGTCTATTCCTGAGTGATCTCCTTCCTCATGTTCACTGTTACTAGAAAGAATTTGGCATGGGGATCATTATTTGTATCATGAATTTTTTGCTTTTTTTTGTTTTGTTTTGTTTTAGAATATTGATGCAGATGGGTATTTTCCTGTTGATTGAATGCAAAGTATGGTAAAATTCTTATACTAGACCTACTCCTTCTATTCCCCTTTTGTTATAGAAGTGCCTATTTCTACACATTACTTTCCAGGCTCTGGCATATACTCATAGTCTGTTGACACTGGAATAAAATTTGCTAGGCTTTTTGCTTTTGTGGTGAGAATTGTTTTGGGGAGTGACAGGGGTAACAGGGGCTGTGAGGGGTGAGATGAGTAGGCTGTAGTTGTCTTTCACCAAGACCCCAGATAAGCTGATAATCAGTGAGAAGTTTCATTTTCATCTTTTACACTGAAGAGTGAATTTAGGATTCATTGAAGGCCTAAGAATGCAGCAACTTGCCTTTCTTTCCCCATGAAATTTGAATGATGAATTTCAGTTTTCTTATGTGGCATTATATTTTCTTGATCTGACAAATACAAGATTAACCCATCTATGGAGTATTTCTATATATTATACTTTTGTTTAATTTCTTTTTTATTTTATTTAGATTTTTAAAAATTTTTTATTTTTGAAAGAGTCAGAGTGTGAGTGGGGGAGGGGCAGAGAGAGAGAGAGAGGGAGATACAGAATCCAAAGCAGGCTCCAGGCCCTGAGCTGTCAGCACAGAGACCGTCACCGGGCTTAAAACTCACAAACTGCGAGATCATGACCTGAGATGAAGTTGGACGCTTAACCAACTGAGCCACCCAGGTGCCCCTATGTACTATACTTCTAAGTGCTGTAAACAATTTAGGAATGGAAAAAAACTAAGGAAGTTGCTTTATTGAAGGGGTATTCTAATTTACAGTTAACATTAACCCTGCTTTGCATTAATGGCAGGACATTTTTTGGATGGGTTCTATATTGTATATATTAATAATTTGATGTATATTTTTAAGCGAATTGATAAGTATTGTTCACATTACATCTTTCATAAAATGTAATTTTATGAAATTACTGTAATTTTAAAGACTAGTTGGATTAATAGCCTTTTAAGTCTTCCATAGTTGACTTTTCTCAGGAAATTTTTGGTGTCATGGAGAAATCCATATTGGAAAATTTTACCTTAGTATATAAAATAATGAATAGTAATGTTATTTCATTATACTTTTTAGTATTATATTTTTATTCAACCATGTGTATAGGAATGGAAGCTTAATAGAATCATGCATTATGTAGTCTTTTTTTTTGAACACACACACACACACACACACACACACACGCGCGCACGATTCCTAAGAAGGAGATGTAGAAATTATGAAAAGTATTATTTATGCTTTGCCAGAATCCAAGTAAGATGACAACACATTAAAAATATTTTGTGTGTTCGCTCATTATGCAATATCCTATTTTCATTTAAAAAGATCAGGTTGGCAAGTCAGCTGGAAATAGGAGACTGGCTAACTTTCCCACACATTCTTTCTCTCTAGTGGGTTTTTATATGGGTATATTTAAACAGCCACATGAAACTATTATTTGTGGAGGGTGGATTGGAAGGAAACACGTACAGACCATCTTGTATAATATTCAGGGCTAATTTAGGGAGAGTTATCAGAAAGCAGAGTACAGTGATTTCATAAACAGGGATTTAATTTGTTTCATCTAGCTTAGTTTTTCTTTCTCACAAAGTGATTTTCAAAGAAATGTGTTGATTCTTCACTCATTCTGTGCGTCTGTGATAATATAAAAGCTGTGATTTACCATTTATTTCACACAGAGTTGGAAACTTTAATTTCTAACATCAGCAAGATGATCTTAAGCAATTTGCTTAATGTTTTGATATTTGAAAGCCTAATTTGGAGTTGTGAGAAATAACGAGGGAACCTGTAAAGCACATTGTCTTAAAATCTACCATTTTTAAGTATATAGTTCAGTGACATTAAGTACATTCACACCATTGTGCAACCATCACCAGTATCCATCTCTAGAATTTTTTTCCTTCTCTAACTGAAACTCAATTTTCTCTTCCTCGCCTAATTTTCTCCCCCCCCCCCCCCCCGCCCCTTGCCCCTGGCAACCACCATTCTTATTTCTGCCTCTGAATTTGACTACTCTTAGGACCTCATATAAGTGGATTCCTGCATTTTTTGTCCTTTTGTGATTGGCTTATTTCACCTGGTATAATGTTCTCAGGGTTCATCTGTATTGTAGCCTGTCTGAATTTCCTTTCTTTTGAAGGCAGAATAATATTCTGTTATATAGATATACTACATTTTGTTTATCCACGCATCTATTGGTGAACATTTAGGTTGAGTCCACCTTTTGGCAATTGTGAATAGTAGGGAATTTAAGAACTCTACCTAAAAAGGTATTTATGATCATTAAATTTAATGTTCTAAAGGAGGGAAGGGAGGAAGGAATATATATTATATATCCTATAATCTTTTGGTTATACACAGGAATGTGTGGTGTTGTTTTATTTCAAGATACTTTTATCATTTTGTAAATTGTTTATGTTGAATATTCTACTACATGAATAGAGGTATTACAGCAAAAACATGATGCATATTTATTTACCTGAAAAGAGAAATGGAATTATAGTATACATGTTTAACATTCTGATAGAGTTTTCCAGTTCTAAACTCTGATTGGCATTTTGACTTTTATAGTGTATAGTAATGTGATTTAATAAGTCAAGAGGAGCCAAAGAGATATTTTTGCCTTTTTGAACACTTAGCTTTGCAGTATATATTTTTTCTTTTGCCCTTGCTCTGGCTTTTGTAATTATTTTTCATTTGACTAGGTTTATCATATTCATGTTAATATGAATGAAAGGTCATAGTGTTTACATTTTGAAATCTAAAATTCCATGTACTGTTGTTGAAGAAATGTTGGTTTGTTGAGTACCTACTCCATATCACTCCTACAGTGATAGGGAGTATTATTGTCCATGCCCTAGACTTGTAAGATATCTACACACTTTTACTAAACGTTTGCAGGTACTGATTTAGGGAGTATGTGCCATAGCATTACCTGCTTCTTCCTTTGTTTCTCTTGTTTTAAAGCAAAAAAAAAAAAAAAAAAATAGAAAACTGAAACAAACTTTGATTAAATTGAGTTGATTAACTTTTGCAGTGAGTTGCTTTTCTTTTTTTTTTTTTTTTTTAATGTTTATTTATTTTGGGGACAGAGAGAGACAGAGCATGAATGGGGGAGGGGCAGAGAGAGAGGGAGACACAGAATCGGAAGCAGGCTCCAGGCTCTGAGCCATCAGCCCAGAGCCCGACGCGGGGCTCGAACTCACGGACCGCGAGATCGTGACCTGGCCGAAGTCGGACGCTTAACCGACTGCGCCACCCAGGCGCCCCAGTGAGTTGCTTTTCTAAATCACTATCTTTTAAATGCTAGAAGATACTGAACTATGGTGTACACAGTTTTGGTTTCTGGGATTATTCTAAGTGAAGAGTTTAGGGTTTAATATGTTTCACTGTGCACTTAACATCTAATACTAGATAGAATAAAACTATATTTAAAATACATTAACATTGAGCGATAGCATCTAAAAAGCCTTCAGAATAAGTTCTATGACTTAAAAGATTTGATTGTATGGGAATATTTAAAAGTAAAATTATAATTGTGAGGGAAAGAAAGTCTTGAAAAACCTCTGCTGTGTTTTGCTTGATTTTTGTTTTTGTACTCTTTAAGGGTTTATTTGACTAAGTGATCAGATCATAGCTCTACTGCCTTTAAGTGCAATTGAAAGATGGCAGTGACCTCAAATACACTCTGATACAATTATAGGGCTGTTAGTAGGTAGAGTTCTTTTTATTCTAGTGATAAATCTGGTAGACTTCTAATTGCGTATGGGTTGTAGATGAGAAGATAACTTCTTTCTAAATAATCTCTATCTGTATGTCCTTCCTCAGTAGTTATATAAAGTTGGAGGAGTCTCTTTAAGTATTATGATGTAACAAAGAAGGTAAAAGGATATTCTAAATTTTTATGATTTCTGATATTCAAAATATTAGCTACTTGCTTTTGTAGGAAGTTATGGAAACTCATTTTGTTGCCAATCGTAGTGGTGAGAGTGCTAGTATATTTATATAAAGTTTCTTTAATGGCATTTGGCTTTAATCTGTCTACCTGAGTATCCTTTTTCAAAAAAAAAATGATTAAGTATAAACTCTGTGGCTGATGCGGGGCTTGAACTCACAATCCTCAGATCAAGAGCTGCATGTCCTACCGACTAAGCCAGCTAGGTGCCCTGAGTCTCCTTTTTGTTTTTCCTTTCTTTCTAATTGCTTATGTTATGTATAAAAATTTCTCAGCCACCTTATTGTTTCTTAGGAAAATGCTAGTTATTAAGTTACTACAGCTATCTTAATCTTTCTGAGCTTCATTTCCTCATTATTAGAATAGGAATAATAATGCTTGTCCTGTGTATCTCTCAGGGTTATTGGGAAAATCAAATGATTTAATATGAAAGCACTTGGCAAATTATAAAGCACCATATATATTTTATTTATCTCTATAAAATATATAGTTGCATATTATGTAAGTTTTTTAAAGGCACCATTTCTTTTTTTTTTTTTTCAACGTTTATTTATTTTTGGGACAGAGAGAGACAGAGCATGAACAGGGGAGGGGCAGAGAGAGAGGGAGACAGAGAATCGGACGCAGGCTCCAGGCTCCGAGCCATCAGCCCAGAGCCCGATGCGGGGCTCTAACTCACGGACCGCGAGATCATGACCTGGCTGAAGTCGGACGCTTAACCGACTGCGCCACCCAGGCGCCCCTAAAGGCACCATTTCAAATATAGTATTCCCTATGTGTTATTCTGACAAGGCTCCTATATGCTCTTGGTGCTGCAGTTTCTCCAATAGGCATATTGTGTCATTTTGTGTATGAGTGTGTGTGTGTGTGTGTGTGTAGTTCTTAGGTTTCTTGCTTCATTTTCCGAATCCACTTTATTAATTTGGTGATTATATGTTATAATTTAGAAGTTCGCCATATAAAATAATTTTAAAATCCTGGTTCTTTTTTTTTTTTTTTAATTTTTTTTTTTCAACGTTTATTTATTTTTGGGACAGAGAGAGACAGAGCATGAACGGGGGAGGGGCAGAGAGAGAGGGAGACACAGAATCGGAAACAGGCTCCAGGCTCTGAGCCATCAGCCCAGAGCCCGATGCGGGGCTCGAACTCACGGACCACGAGATCGTGACCTGGCTGAAGTCGGACGCTTAACCGACTGCGCCACCCAGGCGCCCCTAAAATCCTGGTTCTTTTTAATTTATTTTTTCTGCCTATTTTTTTCTTCCATTTTCCTTAAAGCTGTTAGGAGTATATTTTGAAGCATTTTAAAAGATAAGTGGAGTATTTACATTTTAGTCTCGTTTCCCCCTGTATTAACACGAGTGCATATGTTGATTTAGAGAAATATGTGTTCACAGTAAAATGTGTGTTCCCATCAGCTTTTCAAATTGTTGCATCTTGTTGATTATGAAAGTGTTATCATTTTAATAACCAGTCTTTTTGGGCTGTCAGCTAGTTCTTGAAATGGTAGAGTTGCTTTGGCATTAATGCTGGAACCTCCCACTCTCTTATTGTCAAGAGATAATATTGAACAATTTGAACTATTTGCATACTTATCAAGTGATTTGCACATTTGCTATGTATTTGGAAAAAATATTTTTGAAAAGGCTAAATCCAGGAGATTACTACAAGAATGAAAAAGAACAACAAAATATTCTACTCTATTAGAATGTAGTAGAATATTATTCTGTAAATTTGTTAGTGATGATTCGATAAGTAGTTCTGTGACCTTTCCTTTCAGTTATTAACTCTGAGGCAGATCAAGTGAAAATCACCACAAGTTTCTCTGCACCCATGTAATGTCATATTTTAGAAAATACAGGCTAAAAAAAAAAAAGTTTAAACAAATGAACGAATCTCTGGTAACCAACACCAAGAATAAGGCTTTTATATTACTCTTGGTCTTAGATTTTAGCTGAAAGCTAAAAATACATAAAATTACCCTTATTAAAAAAATTAAGCTGTTAAACAATAGAATTTCAAACAGAATTCTTGTTCTTTTGTTCTATTATAGAAGTCAGGTGAGAATCTTTTCAATATTAAAAAATTGAAGTTATTTTTCCCTTAAAGAACATGTTTCTTGTCAGTTCTGTTTAAAGGCAGAATGGAAACTTATTTTCATTTGTACATATTTGGACTACCCTTTGGCTTACCAGTGGTTGAGTCATGAACAAAGTTACTTTGTGTATGTATTTTAAAAGGCAGATGTCAAGTAATCACCTTATAAAGAGGCTCATTATAATTAGATGTGTGCTTCACAGTTTACTCATGAAGAAAATGCCATTTATATAATTTCATACTTTAAAAGCTACATGCTTGAGCAGAGCCTGTATTTCTATATTTAAAAATGAAATGGCCTTTTACCTTTATGTAAAAACATGTTTAGCAACTGTATCTTTTTTCTTTAGCTCTAGTTTTAGAATAATAGCCAAACTTTCAATGGAGTGGTAAATTAACTTCTGCTAATTTCAGCATTATTGGTATTTTATTTGGATTTCTTATTGGGACTGCCCACTTGACTTTTCTTCTTTTTGGGAATTTTGAATTCACTTAAAACAAAAGTGGCTGGAAAAAAAGTAGGAATAAAACAGATGTTCAGTTGAGCAATTATAAAAGGATTTGTACTTGCTGAGAACAGTTTTTTAAGTCAGACCAGCATTTAGTTACTCTTTGATCTTTGTTCACGCCTAGACATTTCAAAACTAAGGACAAAATGCTTATGCAGGAGAAAAGACATTGAGGACCAAGTCCCCTTCCATAAATACAAAGCAACTGCTATTACAGGTTCATGGGAGAGTCACAAAGATTTGTTTTGAAATCATTCAGAAGCCTCATGAAATGGCATTTTTCTGGATTCTGGTTTTCTGGACACCATTAGCAGTCATTAGCACATTTCAACCTCATCATTTCAGTCTCTTCCTCTTTGCACAAACAGCTCTCCCAACCCACATTGCTTTGTCCCTCCTCTCCACTCGTCCCCTCACCTCCTTCCAAAATTAAACTCAGATTCTTCAGTGGGAAACTTCTTGATCAGTCTGTCCTCAGGGCCTCTTTTACTTTATATTCATTTACATACTTAATTTTTATCCTGTGTTCATTTGAAATTATTTAGAAGTTATGGGATAGCTACTCATATGTCTTTTTCATTTATTGTGTAGCACTTCTTGTAGAACATGACTTCCTAACGTGTATTTTTTTTGATATGGTGCACTAGGTAAGCAAGATGCTCAATAAATTCTAAATCAGTAAGCATAAATTGGTCAAATCAGTCAGAGTAGCTAATGAAAACTCAAATTTAGCTCCTTTTTTAAAAAAGCTATGTGTGAAAAGTCACACTTTAAGATGACTGAAGAAAGGTTACTATAGAATGACAAAATTTCATCTTTTAAACAGGATGTATTAGCTGGAAGCTTTAGAAAAACTGGCATTTGCTTTGAATTATTAACCTACTGTGTAGGTATTGCTCATATTCCTACTGTGCATATTGATATTGTGTCTTTTAGCTTATACTCCCCCCATGTAAGATCATGTCATGCAGTAACTGGGCATAGAGCAGGGTGGGGGAGTTCTGAAAGCTCCTCCAGTTCAGAAGTTCCCCAACCATAGGCCCCGGACTCTTGTCACTGAATTATCCCTGGAGATCTTGTCACTCGATTACCCCTAGGTCTTTGTACTCATGTGCACTGATTAACATATGTGAAAACATGTGAACTACCATGTAACTAATACCATTGTGAATTCATGCCATTTTTAATAAAGGCAAATTCCCTTAAAAGTTATACTGAATTCATAAAAGCTCAACCAGAAATCCTAGAAACACCACTACTGATGTGTGGCAGTCAAGTGTGTTGCATGGGAAGGGGGTACCGATTCTCCATGAGTCTGGGCACCACTGCTGGAGTCCAGTTACCTAATTTTAAAGATGAGGAAATTGGGCCCAAGGGAGTGAAATGACCCATCCAGATCTCACCCAGAGAGTGTCAGAGTTGAGAGTAGAGCAGAGCTCAGGTGTCCAATGGGTCTATAATCACAGTACTCCTCCATAGAGCTATGGACTTTATAAAGGAGAGTGGATGGTACAAAGCACAATAACCCTTTCTTAGATTACTTTTAATTGAAGTAGATTTTTCCCCTTATTTCCCCTTATTTCAGGGAATAAGAGGCAAGTAATGATTTGATTAATGAGGATAATATCATATAGTGCTTACAAAAATGGCTTCATCTGTTACATTGTTTTTTATTTTTTGGAACCTTATTAGTAATAGCATAATAACCATTTTCATAGTGCCCTTAATCTTTTTGAAATAATTTTACAATTATAATTTTATATCTCTATAAAGCCTTGGAAAACAATTAGGGAAGGTTTGGTGGGCCCCTCTTTTAGTCTTGGGAATGTTGATACACAGAGAAGTTCAATGAATGGCCTGTGGTCATGAACTTCTTAGTCTTTGAATATAGGTCTCTTAACCTTTAGTTCTATTTTATACCCACTACCTGTGTTTTAATTTTGTGGCATGTCTTTGCTTTTCTGTCTTCCTTTAGTGAGGGGCAGATTTACCAAAAAGTGGTTGAAATACTAGGCAGTAGATTTGGCTTTTTGCCAGCACTTTTTGAAAAGAATCAGTTTATGAATGTATTGAAATTGATGACTTAAATAACATCTAAGAGTTATATGTGTTGCATTTTTTAAGTCAATGTTGTGAAGTATATGGTACAGTAACTGCTAAATAAGTGACTTTCTGCTTGTGATGTTTCTGTTCAGTGGTAAGTCTTATAATTGTCCTGTAAGTTGACAAAAGAAAATGTAAATGTGATACCTTCCACATATAGGACATACAAGTGATCTAAGAATTTGCAAGGGTAGGAAAAGTTCAGTCATGCAGTCACTCTGTAGAAGAAGGGGTAAATCAGTGAGTTGAACTAGGGAGTAAGAAGAAGAAAGTTGCTATGAGAAAAGTGATTTAAAAAGCAACACTTTCAATCCTTTCTATAGCCAGGTGAAGGAATTACATTAAAGTCCAAAAGTTTGGAGTAAGGAAATGTCATGTGATGGAAAAGAGAGCTCAGTCTCAGGACTGACCCTGCAGAATATGATGTTATACTCAAGGTAAATGTTCTTTTGAAGCATGCATTTGTAGTTTGATAGAAAAGGTCTTTATAGCACATGAAATACAGCATATATGGCTAATATTATTCATAAGTACCTTAGTTTACTATCCTTAAGTACCTAAGGTACTATCATAAGTACCTTAGTTTACCATCCTTAAGAAATAGGAGGAACTTTCTTGCCATTTATATAAAATTATCTCATCTTAGGGGGCTTTGTACCATTACTGTCCTCATATTTTTAATTCATCATGTCACTTAGAAGAAGCTACTACGCAAACAAAAGTCATGAAAATAAGTGAACAGAACCATAAAATGAAGGGCTTAGGGAAAAAAAGGTGACAATATGTTGCTGAAATGAATTTGCTGTTAATATCAGCAGAGAAATTAAGGGGCGTCTGGGTGGCTCTGTTGGTTGAGTGTCCAACTTTGGCTCAGGTCATGTCTCACAGCTCGTGAGTTCGAGCCCTGCATCAGGCTCTGTGCTGACAGCTTGGAGGCTGGAGCCTGCTTCAGATTCTGTGTCTCCCTCTCTCTGACCCTCCCCCGTTCATGTTCTTTCTCTGTCTCAAAAATAAATAAACATTAAAAAAAATTAAAAAAAAATAGAGAAATTAAGAACAAATTTTAGTCACCCTTGTGGGTTCATTAATTAATAAACAGCTCTGTATTGAGCACTTAACTATCTTTTAGGAACTGAGAATGCTGAGTGAACAAAAGAGAAATTTCTGTCTTCATGAAGCTTATAGTGTAGTGATGGGAGATGGAGTAAGCATATGAATAAGGTGTGTGCAGGAGTTGATAAGTGCGGTCAAGGTGATGTGTAATAGAAACTGATTCTGTAAGGCACACTTTAAATAGGATGGCCAGGAGAGGTTTCTCTGAAGATAAGACATTTGAACTGAGGCATAAGAGAAGAGGAGAAATGGACAAGATCACGTGAGGCAGAAGAAATAACAAATGCAAAGATAGGACAGATTTGACATGCTGGAACAACAGAAAGGGCAGGTATAGTTCAAATGCCGTTAGGGTGGAGGGGACTTACTGAAGCTGGACAGGTAAGAAGTTGTGTCACACAGGGTCTTGTGGGCTATGTTAAGAAATACGGGTTTTATCTTAAAAGCATTGCTTAGCCATTGAAAGAATTTAAGCAGGGGCATGACATGATCTAAATTCTCTTTATAAAACAATCATTGTGGCTTCCCCAGGGTACCAGATTGAGGAAAGGTACTATAAGAGTAGTTAGGAGACTATTGAAACAGTCAGGGAAGGGGTGCCTGGGTGGCTCAGTGGGTTAAGCAGTTAAGCATCTGACTCTTGATTTCAGTTCAGGTCGTGATCTTGTGGTTCATGCGATTGAGCCCCGCATTGGGCTGTGCACTGACTGTGCAGAACCTGCTTGGAATTCATTCTCTCCCTCTCTTTCTGCCCCTCTCTCTTTCTCTCAAAATAAATAAATAAATAAACTTAAAAAAAATAGGGAAGATTACAGTGCTGATTTGGATGCATGTTTGAGTTTTGTGGGTTTTTTTCACCCCCATAATCTAGATTTATTATGGCTGCAGATTCAGTCTTGTGTTACTCCATTGTCTGTTGGGAAGCAGTTTTATAATCACTATTTTTTGGTCAGAACTACAATACCATAAGAGGCTTTTTGTTGGAACCTCCTGTGGCAAGAAACTAGTTTTAGGTGGAGAATTGCATATGTATTTACCTGTGATTGAATTAGGCATGTTCTTTGTAAATCTTTCATTAATAATGACATAATAATAATAGTGACTTTTTTTTGAGCTGTTATTTTGTGCACTGTAGTGCTTTCAAATCCATGATATCACTTAATCTTCACAATAATCCTTGCTGTAGATACTTTTTTATTGTCTCCATTTTGAAAATAAGGAAATCAAGGGACTGAGAAGGATTTTCCAGGGTCACACAAAAAGAAGTGGTGTACTCAGAGTCTGAACCTAGTTCTTTGTGATACCACAGCTAAAATGCTTAAAAATCAACAACAAACTAACATACTTCTTAATGAGAAACAATTTACATGTAATAAAATACACGTATCTTAAGTGTATAATTGGGTAAATTTTGGCAGTTGTAACCACCTATGTAGTCACCTTCTCCAAACAAAACATAGAACATTTCTACCACTGCAGAAAGTTTTTTCCAGTCAGTTCGTCCCTAACATCCTCCTACCCCAAAGACAAATACTTTCTAGCTTTGATCACCATATTGTTTTTTGTCTCTTCTTGGATTTCAAGTGATGAAAACAAATAATATATTCTTTTGTGTCTGGCTTCTTTCACCCAACATGACATTTTGGAGACTCATCTATTCTGTTGATTTTTCCTTATTCTTTCATATCTCTAAGGTATAGTATTCCAGTATATGAATATAGCATAGTATATCAATCCATTTACCTGTTTAGGGACATTTAAATTATTTCCAGTTCTTTGCTTTTTTATGAATAAAACTGCTGTGAGCATTTGTTTGCAAGATTATGTTTTCATTTCTATTGGGTAAATACTTATGAGTACAATTTCTGGATCATAAGGTAAGCTGTGTATTTACCTTTTTAAGAAGCTGCCCAGCAGTTCCCTGGAGTGGTTGTACCATTTTACTTTCCCACCAGCAGTGTATGAAAGTTTCCGCTGCTGGGCATACAACCAACATTTGTTATTGTCAGTATTTTTATTTTAGCTATGCTGGTAGAGTAGGATTTGGTATATTATTGTGGTTTTCATATGCATTTCCCTAGTGACTAACGATGTTGGGCACTTTTTAATGTGTTTATTGCCCACTAGTATGCTTTTTTTAAAGATATTTATTTGCCTTTTAAAATATTCTTGGCTTATTTGCATTTTTCTTGTGATTTTTAAGGTTTCTTGACATAATCCAGGTATATTTATTTTTGTCAGTTTGTGTGTGTGTGTGTGTGTGTGTGTGTGTGTGTATGTGTGTGTGTGTAGTGAATATTTTCTCGCAAACTGTAGTTTGCCTGTTCATTTCCCTGTCAGTGTCTTTTTTTTTTTCAATATATGAAATTTATTGTCAAATTGGTTTCCATACAACACCCAGTGCTCATCCCAAAAGGTGCCTTCCTCAATACCCATCACCCACCCTCCCCTCCCTCCCACCCCCCATCAACCCTCAGTTTGTTCTCAGTTTTTAACAGTCTCTTATGCTTTGGCTCTTTCCCACTCTAACCTCTTTTTTTTTTTTTTCCTTCCCCTCCCCCATGGGTTTCTGTTAAGTTTCTCAGGATCCACATAAGAGTGAAAACATATGGTATCTGTCTTTCTCTGTATGGCTTATTTCACTTAGCATGACACTCTCCAGTTCCATCCACGTTGCTACAAAAGGCCATATTTCATTCTTTCTCATTGCCACGTAGTATTCCACTGTGTATATAAACCACAATTTCTTTATCCATTCATCAGTTGATGGACATTTACGCTCTTTCCATAATTTGGCTATAGTTGAGAGTGCTGCTATAAACATTGGGGTCTTTTGATGAGAAGAAATGTATAATCTTTATGAAAATCCAATATATAAGTTTTGTCTTTCACAGTTACTGTTCTTGTATCCTAAAAATCTTTGCCTGCTTCACAGACACTAAAGTTTTCTTGTGTGTTTTCTTCTGGAAGATTTATTTTAGTTTTAGATTTCAGTCTTTGATCCATTTAGAATTTATTTTTATATCTGGTATCAGGTAAGGGCAAGGTTCATTTTTTTCCATGTTTGTCTTGTTTTATTGAAAACAGTTTCTTTTAACCTTTGAAATGCTTTGGTGCCTTTGTCAAGTCAATTGACCATATATATGTAGGTCAATTTCTGGACACCATCTTGATTGCTTTGTGCCAATATTTACAATCTCTTGTTTATTATAGTTTAATCAGGTAGTATATGTTGTCTATTTTTTATACTGGTTATATATTCTAGGTTCTTTTACTTTCATATAATTTTTAGAAATGGCTTGTCAATTTCTTATAAAGAAAACTGCTAGGATTTTTGTTTGAATGGCATTGAACGTATAGATTAATTATGCAAGAATGGGCCTATTAATATTGAGTCTTCCAGTCAACATATGTGGTATTATCTCTGCATTTATTTTATAGTCCAGAATATATAATCACTTACCTCTAGGAAACACAGGAAATTCTTTTAAATCTGTCAAAACACCAACTCTCAGAAAATATACATTTAGTATTAAGAGAGGCTATCTGGTGAAAGTGGGTGAGATATGCTTCATTAACTTAGGAGTAGTTAAAATTTCACCATTGTATATGGTTATCAAGAAATAGTAGTTTCCAAAAAAATACGTAGTCTTTTGACTACTAATATAGTTTTTGTACTAATAAAAGTATCATCTGTCGTGTTTTAATTAATTTACCTAATAAGCTGGTCTGTGGTGACTAGTACTCTCATAAAACATTGCATATAGAATGAGCAGTCTTACGTGGAGATAGAAAATCTCTTAAAGTAATTATGAATGAGGCTTCATTTTCTAAGTCTAGGGGAAATATGTTGCCTTATAAGTACAACAGAACTAATGAAAATAACAGCTTTTGGGATTTGGTCTTGCCAGTGGTAATAAAATAGTGATTCAGAGCATTCATCTTTCAGTACATGACATTGGAGGAGTAACAGAATATGTAGCTCATGGGGTTATTGTGATGATTATAGCAGAAAATGTATGTCAAGTGCCAACCACATGGCTTGGAGTAAGATAAGCTCTCAATAAACTTCTATTTCTTGGGGCACCTGGGTGCCTTATTGGTTAAGTGTCCGACTTAGGCTCAGGTCATGATCTCACAGTTCATGAGTTGGAGCCCTGGATTGGAGCCCTGTGTTGGTGTCCTGTGTTCGAGCTGACGAGTTCTGGATGCAGGTGTTCAGCCTGTTAATCTCATGTACTTTTGCTTTAGGGTGCTGTTGTAGACCTCAGTGTTGAGACCCTTTATAAATGTGCTGCTTTTCTCAAATATTGATTTGGTTTTGAGCCCTACATCTCTCTCGCTCTCTCTCTCTGTTGATGGATGGATGGATGGATAAAACATTAGTATCAATTTTACTTGAAGAATTTTCTTTCTTTCACTGGACTTGAAACTGCTGCTAACTTATAAGAATGAAATTCCATAGATTTTTTTTTTTTTTTTACTGAATCCAGTGGAAAAGGATAATTTATGGACCTATGGCATTTGTTATTACCTTAACATTAAAATATGTATTGGTTTTGACTTTTAATCCTGTTATAACTGAGTTTTAGCATATTCATTACGTGGGATATAACTGAGTTTTAGCGTATTCATCTTTAATGGTGTTATTTGGAATGGGAAGCTAATTGATATAAATTGTTATGCTTACATAAACATAACTGACTTTCAATCTAGATCTCAGCTATCAGCATAAGTCAGAGATGGAGATTTAAGGAAGCCGGAAAGGAGGAAGGAATGCATGGGGATGACATTTGATGCTTTTTGTCTCATATTGAAGCAAGCAAGTGATTAGTAAGGGGATGATTTATTTTAAATACTAATAAAAACAGAATTTTATTCCATTATTATTAAACACAGACTTAGGGATCCTTTTTATTTTCCTTTGTCTAGGGTGTGAACATTTCTGTGCGTATATATGTCTGTGTGTGTGTATGTGTGTTGTGAATTTATCTCTGTATCTCTAAATCTAGTAAATTTAAGTAATATGCAGATTACACAGGGCCTCTCTTCTTTGGCAGTATGCCAAAGAACCTAGGGAATTTTGTTTCATGGCTGGAGCATTTCACTTGCAACACTACAGAGATAGAGGATCTCTTCCCCGTCCTCATCCCAAGGCAGTTTCAGTCGGCCAACAGGATGATATTTCCTATACATAGATTAGTTAGCCAGTGATAGAGATGCTCATGATTTCTAAAGGCTTTAATGGGTATTAATTTGGAAAAACATAAGATACAATTCCAGATGATAAACACATCATGTTTTATAAGCTCTTCTAACAAACATGCCCACTAAAATATTTAACATTCCACTTAAACTCACTTATCTTGCTCACTAGGTCCTTCATTTATTATTTGAGCTTTGGCTATCTAAGCATAGGTTGATTACAGTTTTTATAATTGTTTTAAGTATAAAGACTTTAATAAATATTATACAAATAATTCCAATAACAAAATTATATTCACTAGGATATACATATTGAAAGCCAGATGTGATGGTTCAAACTCATAGAACGTGTATAACTTCAGGTATTTTTTGAGGAAAGTGATCTAAATGAAGAGCAGCTTAGCATGCCTAACATGCCAGATTCTGGCATTAATATACGGTAAAACCTTGGTTTGCGAGCATAATTCCAGGAAACATGCTTGTAATCCAAAGCACTTTTATATCAAAGCAAATTTCAAGAACCATTGGCTCAGTTGTGATCATGTGACATTTGGCATCACGTACTGCTCGTATCGCAAGACATCGCTCATTTATCAAGTTAAAATTTATTAGAAATGTTTTCTTGTCTTGTGGAACACTTGAAGAACAAGTTACTCGCAATCCAAGGTTTTACTGTAATTTCATTTGTAAAATGATCAATAGTGGTCTTTCCACATTATCATACCTTTGAGAATAAAAAGTTCTTGTCAAGATGATAATTCAACATTTCTACCAAATAAATGAACTGACTAAATATATTGATCAGCTAAAGCTTTCTTCGGCCAGAAAATAAAAAGAAAAAAAACTCCATGTGTATACACATATGTAATGGATGTGGTCTGTATATGTTTGTACATATTATTAAAATTGCTTTGAAATTCTTCAGTTTTTAAGAAGTGATACCTTTTTATCGCTAAAAGATTACTTGTTTTTTATTTGTTAGAACCAAAGGAGTGGAATGTCTGAGGATGTACCGTTATTATTAATAATGTCTGAAATAACAAAACTCATGGAACTAAGTAAAATCTTCTTTAAAGTGTTAGGATTCACTTTATTAACATAAATTATGAGAAAATATCCTCAGTTCTGGGAGCAATTGTGTATGATGCTATTGCAAAAAAGCACGGTGTTTCAGTTTTAAAATCTTTCTCTGTGCTCACAAGATGCATGCTTGTTCTTTCTTTCACTCCTGACTTTATTTTTTAGAACTTTTAGGTTCATAGCAAAAGTGAAGAGATTCCAGTATACTTCAAGCATTAACATGCACATCCTCAGTATCTTCATCAGAGTTTTACATTTGTTACAATTGATGAAGCTACACTGACACATCATACTTCACTGCCCTAAAAATCCTCTGTGCTATGCTTATTTATTCTCCCTCCACATTAAGCACTGGAAACCATTGATAATTTTATTGTATCCGTAGTTTTGCCTTTTCCATAATGTCCTATAGTTAGAATCATATAGCATGGCCTTTTCAGATCAACTTCTTTTACTTAGCAATATACATTTCAGTTTCCCCCTTGTCTTTTTATGGCTTGATAGTTCATTTCCTTTCAGAACCATATGTTATTCCACTGTTGGATGACACCGAATTTATTTATCCATTCACCTGCTGAAGGACATCTTAGTTGCTTTCAAATTTTAGCAATTATGAATAAAGCTGCTATAAATATCTGTGTGCAGGTTTTTGTGTGGACATGCATTTTTAACTCTTTATGGTAAATGCCAAGAAGTGCAGTCACTGGATTGTATGGTAAGGCTATGCTTAATTTGGGAGAGAAACCACTAAACTGCCTTCTAAAATGGCAGTACCTTTTTGCATTCCCACCAGTAAAAGACTCCCTTTTGCTCCACATCTTTTCCAGCATTTGGTGTCATGAGGGCTTTGGGCTTTGGCCATTCTAATAGGTTTGTAGTGGTGTCTCGTTTTAATTTGCAGTTCCCTAATGACATGTAATGTTGAACATTTTTTCATATGCTTACTTGCCATTCATATATTTTCTTTGGTGAGATATCTTTTCAGATCTTTTGCCCTTTTCAAATCAAGTCGTTTTCTTACTGCTGAGCTTTTAAAGTTTTTAGTATATTTTGGATAATAGTTCATTGTCAAATACCTTTTGTAAATATTTTCTCTTAGTCTGTGGCATATCTTCTCAATTTTTTTGTTAGGGTCTTTTGTAGAGCTGAACTTTTAATTTTGATGAGGTCCAGCTTATCAGGTATTGCTTTCATGGATCATGCCTTTGGTGTATCTGAAGAGTCATTGCCATACCCATGATCATCTAGATTTTCTCCCATGTTCTCTTCTAGGAGCTTTATAGTTTTACATTTTGTTCTCAGGTCTATGATTAATTTAAAATTAACTTTTGTGGAAAGTGTTAGGTCTGTGTCTAGATTCTTTCTTCCTTCCTTCCTTCCTTCCTTCCTTCCTTCCTTCCTTCCTTCCTTCTCTCTCTCTCTTTTTTTTTTTTTTGACTTGTGGATGTCCATTGATTGTAGCACTGTGTTTCTAAAGGGACTGCCTTTTTTGTATTGCATTTGACAGAGATCAGTCAACTATGATTATGTGAGTGTATTTCTGGGTTGTGTATTATGTTCCATTGTATCTCCTTCTCTATTTTTTTTTTGATGGTACCAAACTGTCTTGAGTAAGGTAGCTTCATAGTAAGTCTTTAAGTCACATAGTGTCAATTCTTTGACTTGTTCTTTTCTTCCAATATTGTGTTGGCTCTCCTGGATCTTTGTCTTTCCGTATAAATATTAGAATCAGCTTGCTAGGATTTTTATTAGGCATTTATTTTTAACTTTATTTTTTTCTTTTAATACCAATATAATTAACATAAAGTGTTATATTAGTTTCAGGTATACAATATAGTGAATCAACAATTTTATTCATTATTCAGTGCTCATTTTGATAAATATACTCTTAATCTCTTCACCTATTTTGCTCATCCCCTACATCTATCTCCCCTCTGGTGACCATCAGTTTGTTCTCTGTATTTAAGGGCCTATTTTTTTTTTTGTTTCTCTCTCTCTTTTTCCTTTGTTTTGTTTATTAAATTCCACGTATAAGTGAAACATATGGTATCTTTCTCTGATTTATTTCACTTGTCATTAGACCCTTTAGATTCATCCATATTGTTGCAAATGGCAACATTTCATTCTTTTTTATGGCTGGGTAATATTATGGTGTGTGTGTGTGTGTGTGTGTGTGTCCATTTCACCATAAATTTAAATTAGGTTCCAATAAAAATTAATGAAACATTTAAAATGAGAAAAAAATAAATTAAAAATAAATGTCTAATCACTAAAATAAAAAAACACAAGAAACAAATGTTGGCAAGATGTGGAGGAAAAGGAATACTTGTGCACTGCTGGTGGGAATGCAAACTGGTGCAGCCACTGTGGAAAACAATATGGAAGTTCCCCAAAAAGTTAAAAATAAAATTGCACTCTAATCCAGTAATTGCACTACTGGATATTTACCCAAGGAATACATAAACACTAATTTGAAAAGATATATGCACCTCTATGTTTATTACAGCATTATTTCCAATAGCCAAATTATGGAAGTGACCAAAGTGTCCATGGGCAGATGAATGGATAAAGAAAATATAGTGTGTGTGTGTGTGTGTGTGTGTGTGTGTGTGTGTGTGTGTGTGTGTGTTTGTGTTTAGTTTCCAGTTTGGGGCCATTATGAATAAGTTATAAGAAAAATTCTTGTAGAAGGCATTATTTTGTGGATCTGTGTCTTTTGAATAATATCTTTTGGGCAAATTTCTAGGAGTAGAGTTGCTGCATTATAGGTTATGTATCATTAAGAAACTTCAAAGTAGTTCTCCAAAGTTGTTGGACCATTTATGTTCTCACCATCAATGCACCAGTCCCTGTTGCTCCATAATCCTGAATAAAATTTAGGATTCCATTTTATGTCATTTTAGTGGGTATGTAATTGTATCTCATTGTGGTTTTTGATTTTGTGGTTTTGATTTTCATTTCTCTAATGCCTATTGGTGTTTAACATCTCATGTACTTATTGGCTACTCGTATACTCTTTTTTTGGTAAAGTGCTTTTTCTTAATTATATTTTAAATTCGGTTCTATTTTGCCCTTAACTTATAGGAGTTCTTTATATATTCTGGATGAAGGTCCTTTATCAGATATTGTGAATATTTTCTTCCAGTCTGTGCATTTCTTGTTCATTTTCTTAACCATGTGTTTTAATGAGCAGAAGGGTTAAATTTTGATAAACTCTAATTCAGCAGATTTTCTTTCATGATCGGTACTTTCTGTGTCCTGAGAAATCTTTGCTTATTTTAAGAGCACAGATTTTTTCCTGTTTTCCTCTAGAAGGTTTATAGTTTTAACTTTTATGTTTAGGTCTATCTATTTTTGATGTAATTTTTCTTTATGGTGTGAAGTAAAGTTAAAGGTACATTTTATACTGTATGAGGATACAGTTATTCTACCACTGACTTTAAAAACACTTCTTTTTTTGTCATCAAATTACTTTGTTGAAAATTAATCACCTATATGTGGGACAGTTACTGAACTCTGACATGTATTTTCTTAATTTATGTATCTTTATGCTAATTGCATACTGTCTTATTACTATAGCTGTCTAGTAAATCCTGAAGTCAGGTAGTCCTCCAAGTTTATTCTTCCTTTTCAAGATTGTTTAAACTTGTCTAGATATTTTCTACTTCATTATAGATTTCAGAATTTGCTTGTAAATATCTGCAACAATTTTGCTTGGATGTTATTTGGCATAATGATAATCTAATGAGCTTCTTAACAATATTATCCTTCTTAATCAATGGTCATGGCACATAAAATATAAAATACAACTATTTTTAAAAGGTCTTGTTTAAATCAGTAGTGATTGGTGGTTTTAATTATAGAGGTTTTGCTCATTTTTATTATATTCTAAGATATTTTAAGGTAAATAATACTTGTTTTGAATTTCATTTTCTAATTAATTTTTTGTATATAAAATAGAAATTCATTTGAGTTTTTGTAGGCTTCCGCCTTATCCTGCAAACTTGTCAAATTCTTCTTGCATTTTTTGGTAAATATTTAAATATTTTCTATGTATGTGATCAAGTTGGCTATGAATAAGAATCCTTTTACTTTTTCCTTTACCAAATTTATGCCTTTTATTCCTTTTTCTTGCTGTATTACACTAGCTAGGACCTTCAGTTCAGTGTTAAATAAAAGTGATAAGAATGGAAAGAGTAGCTAGATATTCTTGACTTGCTTCTGATGCTAAGGGAAAAGCATTCAGCCTTTCCCCATTCAATATGATGTTAGCTGTAGTCTTTCTAAATATGATGTTAACTGTAGTGTTTCTTAGTCTTAAACACCTAACAAAACTTTAGAACGATGCCACAACAAATTGACAGTGATACAATCTACTAATCTTATTATACCAGTTTGATTATTCACATATGTGTTTACTTCTATGTAATTTTATCACCTGTGTGGGTTCTTCTGTCCACCACCAGAGTTAACATACTGAATAGTAAGATCTTTCCCATTGTCATTCATTCATTCATTCATTCATTCATAGTGAGCAAACAAGTGAGTGCAAGAGCAGGGGAGAGGAGCAGATGGAGAGAGAGACAGAGACAGAGACAGAGAGACAGAGAGAGAGAGAGAGAGAGAGAGAGAGAAAATGAGAATATTCCAAGCAGGCTCCATACTCAGTGCGGAACCTGATGTGGGGCTTGATCTCAGGACTGTGAGATCATGACCTGAGGTGAAATCAAGAGTCAGATGCTTAATTGACTGAGCCACCCAGGTACCCCTCCCATTGTCCTTTCATAGTCCACCGTCCACCCTGCAAAATGACCACATCCCATGCCTAACCCTGGTAATCATTATTTTTTTCATCTGTATAACTTTGTTATTTGAGGAATATTTTGTAAATGGAAGCACAGTATGTAACTTTCTGAGATTGAGCTTGTTAAAAACTCAGCATAACTCCCTTAAGATTCATCCAGTTGTTGCATGTATCAATATTTTGTTCTTTTTCTTTCTTCAGTATGCATCAGCCAGTTTGACTATTCATCTGTTGAAGGTCATCCCTGTTGTCTCCAGTTTTGGGCTAGTAGTAATAAAGCTGCTGTGAGCGTTTGTGTATAGGTTTGTGAGTGGGCATAAATTTTCATTTTTCTGGGCTAAATGCCCAGGAGTGCAATTGCTGGGTGTATGGTAATTGCATGTTTAGTTTATAAGAAACTGCCAGACTGTTTTCCAGAGTGGCTGGGCCATTTTAAATTCCCACTGGCCACAAATGAGTGATCCAGTTTCTTTGCATTTCACCAGCATTTGTCACTATCTATTTTAGACATTCTGATAAGTGTGTAGTGATAATCCCATTGTGGTTTTAATTTGCACTTCCTTAATGGTTACTAATATTAAACATCTTTTCGTGTGCTTACTTGCCATCTGTATTTCCTCTTCAGTGAAATGTCTGTTTGTTGTTGTTCATTTTCTAATTGAATGGTTGTTTTTTTCTCTTAAATTTTGAGAGTTCATTATATATTGTAGTTACTAGTCTTTTGTTGGATATGTGGTTTGCAAAAATAATCTCTCCACTTCTATAGCTTGTTTTTTCATCCACTTAACAGGGTATTTTCCAGAAAAAAAGTTTTGAATCCTGATAAGGTCCAATTTATCAGTTTTTCCTTTTATGAATTATACTCTGGGTGTCAAGTCTAAAATTCTTTGTCTAGCCCAAGATTTTCTCTTTGACAGTGTTCTCTTATTTTTAAAGTTTTCCATTTTGAGTTAATTTTTTGTGTAAGGGGGGAGATTTAGGTTGAGGTTCGCTTTTTTTGGGCTATAAATAACTACTTAAGCACCATTTGTTGAAGAGGCTGTCCTTTTTCTATTGAATTTCTTTTTCACCTTTGTCAAAATCAGGTCAGCATATTATATGGCTGTTTTTCTGGGTTCTCTGGCCTGTTCCACTGATCTATATGTTTACTTCTCCTCCAATACCACATTGGATTAATCTAACTATATAGTAAGATTATCCTGTAGAGTGATTTTTCCTCCTTTATTCTTCTTTTTCAAAGTTCTTTTAGCTATTCTTCTTCCTTTGCATTTCCATATAAATTTTAGAATAACCTTGTCAATATCTTTAAAAATATTACTGAGATTTTGATAGGAATTGTATTAAATTTGTAGATTAATTTAGGAAGAATTAACATCTTTATTGTTTTCCAGTCTATGAACATAGTATTTCTCTTATTTAGATTTTTGATTTCTCTCATCATTATTTTGTAATTTCAGCATACAGATCCTATGCAAGTTTTGTTATATTTGTGGTTTTATTTTATTTTTTTAAGATTTATTCATTTTTGAGAGAGAGAGACAGAGTGTGAGCAGGGGAGGGGCAGAGAGAGAGGGAGACTTAGAATCTGAAGCAGGCTGCAGGCTCTGAGCTGTCAGCACAGAGCCCAACATGGGGTCTGAACCCATGAACCACGAGATCATGACCTGAGCCAAAGTCCAATGCTAGCCAGCTGAACCACTCAGGCACCCCAACTTTTGTTATATTTGTACTAGGGAATCCATCTTTTTTGTTTGTTTAGCAATTATAAATGGTATTGTTTTTAAATTTAGTTTCCACGTCGTCATTGATAGTATGTGGAAATAGTATTGATTTTTGTCTATTGATTTTGTAAATGTGACCTTGCTTTTTTTTTTCTTATAGATTACTTGAGAATTTTCTTTGATCTGACATATTTTTATTTATTTTTTATTTATTTTTTTAACGTTTATTTATTTTTGAGACAGAGACAGAGCATGAACAGGGGAGGGGCAAAGAGAGAGGGAGACACAGAATCTGAAACGGGCTCCAGGCTCTGAGCTGTCAGCATAGAGCCCGACGCGGGGCTCGAACTCACGGACCATGAGATCATGACCTGAGCCGAAGTCGGACGCTTAACCGACTGAGCCACCCAGGCGCCCCTGATGTGACATATTTTTAAAAGCTCACTCTGGCTATCCCGTGGAAGATAAATTGTACCAGGGCAAAGATATAATCAATAAGCACAGTTAGGGAGCTATTAAACTAATCCAAACAAGAGTTATGGTGATTTTCTATAGAGTAGTCATTCAGTAGAAAGAATTGGTTGGATTTTGATATATTTTGAGAACAGAACCTATAGGAATCTTTAGTGAGAGAGAGAAGTTAATGTTTCTCCAACCAATCAAAACTTTGACTATACTATTATTGTTATATCATTATTTTAAAATAACTTCTCTAGAGATGGGTATGTACATAAATGTTACAGGATATAGTTTATCCTTCAGTTTTTAAAGAATGCTTCCAATTATAAGAGAATTGAATTATGGGTAATACAAGTTTCCAACCTGTTTCCGGTGTTTCCTAGCCACCTCAGAAAGTTTGTTGATGATAAATTTTGAAGTGATTTGTTATAAGCAGATTAAACCTATTAGTAGCTATCAGAAGCTATTTGTGGACTATTTAGGGCAACAAAGCTTTACTTCACATTAGTGGCTTAAAAGAAGGACTTAAAAAAAAAAAAGAAAGAAAAGGAGTCATTCCTTTCTAGGCAAAGTAAATTTGATGTAAAGTGTTGGCATATATATATTTTAAAATATATTTTATATTGTTAAGAGTAATTCTTCTTCATGAGTAAAATTTAATAGGCTCGAGTTACAAAGTTTGAAAACTTTAAAGGTTCTTCCTCAAACCCTGTTTCCACTTTGCAAAAATAATCTCAGTTTATCTGTTAGTAGTTACTTGTATATCCTTCCAGCATTGTGATATGCATCTTTTTTAGCCATTAATTTCTAAAAAATAAGTAGTTAGATTTCCATAACGTTTGATGCTGTTCAGTCTGAGATCCTTTCTCCATATTCTATGTTCAGAATTCTTATTTGGTTTATTTTCATTTGTTGTAATACATTTTTAATCCCTATCATAAATTTATTAATTTAAAGAGGATTTTAATGCACTTTAAGATATCCTCAGAAATGGATCTTTTAAAAATTAGAAACCCTAAGGAAGAAAACATAGTCTTTAAATTTTTTTTTTAACGTTTATTTATTTTTGAGACAGAGAGAGACAGAGCATGAACAGGGGAGGAGCAGAGAGAGAGGGAGACACAGAATCCGAAACAGGCTCCAGACTCTGAGCTGTCAGCACAGAGCCCGACGCGGGGCTCGAACTCACGGACTGTGAGATCATGACCTGAGCCGAAGTCTGATGCTTAACCGACCGAGCCACCCAGGCGCCCCGAAAACATAGTCTTTAAATGCAAAATAGAATACAGGGAATGGGAAAACAGATTTAGCATGTCAAAATCTGACAAAAGCAAACAATTTTGACACTGCATTGGCAAAAGAAAATTTAAAACCAGAAGAATGTTTATATTGACCAAAGTTGTTTTGAAAAACCCACCACCATAGTATTAACTAAATTTAGGATATTAAAAACACAAGAGGTGCCTGGGTGTCTCATTAGGTTAAGCATCCGACTCTTGATTTTAACTCAGGTCATGATCTCACGGTTCATGAGATAGAGCCCTGCGTCAGACTCTGCCCTGACAACACAGAGCCTGCTTAGGACTCTCTCTCTCTCTCTCTCTCTCTCTCTCTCTCTCTCTCTCTCTCTCTCTCTCTCTGCCCCTCCCTTGCCTGTGCTCGCTCGCTCTCTGTCACTCTCTCAAAATGAGTAAATAAAATTAAAAAAAAGGAAATCAGGGATATTAGAGGTCTTTTTCTCTCCCCACCCACTAAGGAAACCTTAAATTTTAGAGTTAGCTTGGTAAAGTTTTGTAAACTGAACCTACTTAAGTCGACTGTGAGTTCTGTTGTCTTGCATTCTATTTCAAGGTAGTGCTAGGAGTATTAATGGGAATAACATGCTGGAAGGTTCAAAGATGAGGCAATTATTTTAGTTATTCCTAAGCAGTTTGTTGTTATATTATCCTGTATTTACTTAGTTATCTCTCCATTTTTTTGCTTATAAAAGTTAGTTTATAGTTTTCTTAAATTGTCATCTGTTCCTCTTATTTATTTAATTTAGGTCTTCACTGTTTTTTCTTAATATTTAGGGTTTAGCTTTCTTTCTAAAAGGAGATGATTTGTCATTATGTAATTTTGTCTAAAATTGTATTTATATCTGTCTTTTTTTCCATTCTTCTTGAAAACTAATTTCCCCAGATTTGCTTTAAAAACTAAGTCCTCTCCAAGTTAGGGCTTTAGTAACTGTGGTTTTATTGAAAAATAATGAAAGGTCAAGGAAAGGATATATTTAAGGTTATCAGCATATAACTGTGATAGAACTGTGATATAATGTGTAATACTTTTAGTTGTGTAACTATTGTCAGTAATCTGAGTATTGCTTTAATATAGTTTTATTAATATAGTAGCATAACTCTGACTTAAAGGTGTATTTAACTGGGACTACTAATTTCAGAAAGAAATATAAAAGACAGTTAAGTATATGAATAATTCTCTGTTCATATAATAAAAAATTTTAGGAATGCGAATTCAGTCTTCCCCCTCCTCTGCCTTTATAATTTAAAACTAGAACATAGAGATTTAGTAGAAACATTTACAAGTTGTATTTACAAAAAGGCACTTGGTTTTACCTCAGCACTCACTTTTGGAGGTGAAGACTTTGTTTTAATTTTGCTCATGCACATGATAAAGTTCAGTTGAGAGATATATTTGTGGCACAAGTTTCAGGTAGTACTAAGTCCTGGTGTTTTTGAGAATTTAATTATGAGCAGGCTCAAAAAATATGTTAGATTTTCCTGGAGGTTTCCATATAATTTAAAAACTATTTTATCATACTTATGGTTTTAAACTCCTGTTAAGTGAAAAACACTGAAGACAGTTTTTCTGTCAGCAAGGTAAGATTTATATTGTTTATATTTTACTTTGTTTTTATAAGCATTTTCTTTAAGTATTGATACTATTCCATGTTGATCTTAAAAATTAATTTAGAAGATAGGTAATTCTGGATAATATGAACTACCCACAAATTAGAATTTATTGCTTTCTGAGACTACCTTTCCCTGTCAATTTGTAACAGTAGTTGTCATTCTGAGAGAGATTGGAAAGATATATTTCAGTGGTTTATTCAGCAAAATTCTAGATTTATTTGGACCTGATCACTTTTAAAGTTAGAGAAGAGCAAAATAGTTTGGAAAAAGTTAATCTTTTATAGAAATCCTTTCAAACTTTTAATTTTGAAAGCCATATAAAAATAATTGGAGTACTAAGTTTTATTCTGTTCACTTTTATGTGTTCATAACAGTATCATTGGATTATTCTTCTTTTGTTTTTGCAAAATACCCAAACCTGAATTTGTAGTGATTCATTTTTTAGAAACATATAAAACCAAACATTCTGCTTATTTATGAGTATCTTTCCTTATGTTACTAGTACACTTTTGCTGGATATCATTACTTTTATGTAGTTTTATATTAAATAAAAGGAAAGATTTTGGCTTGGAAGCGATTTCTACAGGCTTGTGATTTGTTCAAGCTTCATCAAATGATAAGACTTTGTCAATCAAGTAACAGAACACTTCGTGTGGCATATAATAGAATGGTATTTGGCTCTATTACCATTCTATTTGTGTTTTGTTTGATAAAAGCTGAGCGCTTCATCAAAAATATAGACCATTTAACTAGTATAACAGTTGTGATCCATATTTTTTACTACTGTCAGAGCAAATGACTGAGATGGAGAAATCACAGAGAAAGTTGGTGAGGATACATATACCTTGAGTTATTCAGGGAACAAACTCTTCAGCAACCTTAGTCTTCTGTGATGTGGCATGAATTTGGCCTTTTCTCTGTGTCAGAACGTTGAGTTTTTCAAAGAAAGTAATAGGGGTAATGTTCGTGTGTGTGCGCGCGTGCACGTGTGTTTGATAAAACCTAATGATTCTTGAAATTACTCCAAAGCAAGATTTGGTCTCCCAATGAGTGTTTTGTAGTACAAAAATGCCCTAGAAATGCCAGTATATTTTTCTGAGATAAGATAATTAGTTGCTCAAGTCAGTTTGAGAAACATTTGTTAAATAATCAAATATATATATATATATATATATATATACGTATATATATGTATATATATATATATATATTTACTGTTGGCTATCTCAGAGCCAATATGTAGTGACATATATTGTAAATTTCTAAGAAGGAGCTATATATTTCATGGCATTTGCCAAACCCACTTGATCACACAAACCACCTGTAATATCTAGAACTATGGTAGTGCTGCATAGAAATTGAAAAATAGTTCCTAAACATGACTTTCTTTTCTTGTTAGAAAAGAAATTGGAAACAAATATGGTGAAATGTTAATATTGTTGTAAACATAGTCATGGACAAATTTTTGTATTACATTATATTTTATATTATTAAACTATCACAGAAAAATCAAAATGCATTCATAGAGATTTGAATTTTTGCAGTTTTAGTGTTAGGGAAGCATGGAAAAGGAGACTTTTGCAATTATTATAAAGATAGCTAGTGCCTTAATGATGTTTCAGTGTACCTTGAAACTTCCAGAATGTTTAATTTGAGGTGAAAGAAGTAATGGCATATAGCTTTTCCTAGTAGTTATATTTAAGTGAGCTAGGAGTAAAGTCTTTAAATAGTAGTAAACTTGTACAACATCTATGCATCCAGCTTGGGAAACACTATTTACCATTAGCTTTAAATTACAACTCTATACCTCTATGAACTTGAACCTACCTCTAGAAGATAATGAATAATTTAAAATAACTACAAATAACCATAGTCCTCCTGGGTCATTCTTGGACCCATTTTCAAGTAGGTCAAAATTAATTGTTGTCTACCCTAGGCTTCCCTCAAGCTTGCCTCTGTCCCTCAGGAATTGACTATATTCTTTCCTACAAAAATATGTCATGAACTGATAAATTCACGTGCAGTAAAATATAAGTGTTTGAGGATGAATAATGAGTTTCATTTCCTAATGATACTTGTATTTTAAGTAGGTTGAAAGACTTACACCAAAATACGCATTTCTAAAAGCGGAAGTTAAGGCTTCCTTCTGTAGAATGGGGGTAGATGTTTTGACAAGGGCCTTCCTGTGACATCTCAAAGCCATCACCTAGAGAGTATATATGCCATACTTAGGAGACAAATGAACACTTTTCGCAAGGAAAATAAAATGAGAGAAAAGTTTATTTAGTGGAAATGTTAATGTTATTTTTTTAAATTGCAAATTAGAGACAATTAGAAATTATACAGTCTCTTACCCTGAAAAATATTTAGTATTCAGATACTCTTTATATGCATAGAATGAAGTATAGTCTAAGGCAATGTCATAAAAGGAGAGTTAGTGAGTGAAGGCTTCCAATAAGTTGACCGTAGGGGGTCATTTTCATCCTGATAGCTAATACAATAAATAAATTACTGTATCATTTCTTTTCATAGGTCAACATAAAGGCTAGTTCCATGCTGATATGAAACTTTGGGGAATAACTATTTCATTGTGAATCAATATTGTTATTTCCATGTAATTTAGCAGTTGCATTGAGGCCAGATTTCATCAGCTTATTTAGATTTCTAAGTAGAAATATGTCCATACCTATAGAAGTAGATATTTTAGCTTTAGTATAGATTTTGAATTCCTCAGTATTAAATATTTTTTAGTTTGTTATGGTTTCCACTGAGATAGTTTGTATAAAAATGGGAGATCCAATAGCATTATCCGTATGTTAGTATTTTGAAAATGTATTGCAAAGGATAATTTAGGAAATTCTAATATGTATGTATATTTTACGTATATATACATATATTCAACTTTATATGTGATAATAAAAGATAGTAAAGCATAATTGATATACATCTTATATATTTATAAAAATTTTTAGGTACAGAAATATATATTTACATTTAGAAAATGAAAATTATGTTTTTTGGTAAATTCATAAGTATTAGAGACTAAGACTACTTTAAAACTTCATGACAGTTCCACAGGATTCAGATTTTACTGTGTGAGCTAGATAGTATTTGTTATGTAGAACACATTTCAGAATTAATCCAAAGAAGCCATGCATTAGAGAAACATTCGATCTCTTACTGTAGGAGTTGTGCACTTGATCAATATTTCAAGTGCTTATAAAGGCAGTTTCCTGTTTCTCAGTATGAATTTAGTATACCTTAAGTCAGCAATCTCTGATTCTGTATTTTCTCTGAAAATAGCACAAACTTGCCTTTTACTTCTGGCATTGCCTCACCTAGCTGCTGAGGTTGTAGTGGCAGCAACAGCTGAGACAGCAGCAGAGTGTCAGGAGGAATAGTCCATGGGGATGGAACTGTAGCCACATGCAAGATTTTAAGACATGTTTCAGGTTTGGTTAATACAGGCACATTCTACCAATTAAAATATCCCTTAATTATAATCCCTCTATTTTTATCTTTGAATAAATAAGGAGAAGGAATAATTGATTGACACTTGGGACTGATTGTGTGTGTTTGTGTGTGTGTGTGTGTGTGTGTGTGTGTGTGTATGTATGTGTGGTGAATAGTAATCTCAGGTAGGTGCCAAAGAGCAAGGTGTTTATTGTCTTTTTCAGGGGTACAAACAGATGGCCTCAAATAGTCCTAGGAGCTCAGAATGTGTCTGTATTTATAGCTTTAGTTCCTCAGCTTTTGTTCCTCCAGCCTTAAAGAACCATTTGCATGTCTTGAGTTTGTGGCAGGCGGGAATCAAAATCTAAACAAAGATTTATTAATTACCATGTCCTATATGTTCTACAATTGTCCTTTCATTGGGCTCTAGTTAGTGATGAGTTTCTAGTTTATGTCCTGTGTACCCTAGTAAATACATACAGCTTAAGTTGCTATAGACATATGTCATTGAAATCTTTTGACTTTTTCACAAATATGTAAATAAGTCTTGTCAAAGTATCTTTGTTTTTAAATATCCTGAAATATAAGTGTCTGAAAATCGGTAGCTCTGAGATCTGATAATTCAAAATGGTTGCAGCTTTAGACTACTGCCTTCCAAATATCCTACTTTGTTTCTATAGTTCACTTCTCATATCCACATCAGACTTTGGAAATAAAGATAAAAGTGCAGCTTTGCCCTTCTTCTCACATGGTGTTAAGGTAAAAATGAGTGCCATCCCTAAAACCTGGGATGCTTTTGCTCATGGGCAAAAATGGAGTTCTACCTACTTAATTCCTGTTTATTTTCTGAATTCATTTGTATTCAGTTCTGAAAGCTCTCATATAAGCTATAACTCTCACAGTGTTTAGCTTTTTTACTTCTACTGAATATGCAAAGGCCTCCCTGAAAGCAGAGCAGATTGGACTATAGTTTATCTATGTGGGTACCCTATGGTATTTGAGTATTTTGGACACTTTGGGTCCAGGGATATGTGGCATTTGGAAGATGTCAAACTACGGTAATTCTCTAGTGCATTCTAATTCGATTTAGATAATCAGCTCCCAAAATATTTAAATCATTCGCCCTATTCCTTTTACCTTTTAGGTATATATTCCCTTATTTAAAATAATTTCCTCTTTACCAAACTACTAGTTTGGTAAACTAGTAGTTTGGTAAACTAGTAGTTTGGTAAAGGTAAAGGACCAATGTTTTAAGCACTTGTTTCCATTCTGAACCTGATATAATTCAGTGAATATCAATGCATTTAAAATAAAAATACATAGTGGAGCACCTGGGTGGCTCAGTTGGTTAAGTGTCTGACTCTTGATTTCAGCTCAGGCTGTGATCTCATAGTTAGTGAGATCGAACCCCGTGTTGGGCTTTCTGCTGTGTTGGAGCCTGCTTGGGATTCTCTCTCTCCCTCTCTCACTGCCCCTCTGCTGCTTGCATGCACCCTCTCTTTCAATAAATAATTAAACTTAAATAAAATACAAACACATAGTATTCTTAAATTAAAAAATACAATAATCTTCATTTTTCTGGAATTGGAAAATTTTTGAATTTTTCTAATTAAAAAATATTTTGAATTGAAAAACTATTTGAAAAAATATATTTCATTTTTCAAATTGAAAAATATTTTTGATTTTCATTTGAAATGTCCATAGAGGAAAATGTAGGATATAATATAGGTGCCTAGAGAAATAAGATGATTTTGAGAGGATGTAATTTGTTGCAGAGATAATGAGGTGATTATTTCTTCTTCTTCTTCCTCTTCTTCTTCTTCTTCTTCCTCTTCCTCTTCTTCCCTCTTCCTCCTCCTCCTCTTTTGAGAGAGAGAATGAGTGTAAGAGCAGGACAGGGGCAAAGGGAGAGAGAAAATCTTGAGCAGTCTCCATGCCCAAGGCAGAACCCAACTCTGTTTTTTTTGTTTTTGTTTCTTTTTTTACATTTATTTTTGAGAGACAGAGAGCACAAGCGGGGGAGGGGCAGAGAGAGAAGGAGACACAGAATCCGAAGCAGGCTCCAGGCTCTGAGCTGACAGCACAGAGCCCAACGCGGGGCTCAAACTCACAAACCGTGAGATCATGACCTGAGCCGAAGTTGGACGCTCAACCGACTGAGCCACCCAGACGCCCCCCAGCTCTGGTTTTGATCCCACAACCATGAGATCATGACCTGAACTAAAATCAGGTGTTGGATGCTTAACCAACTGAGCCACCCAGGCTCTCCCATTGAAGTGATTTATTCTTTAAAAATGGACAGGATTCCCGTTTCTCCACATCCTCTCCAGCATCTATAGTCTCCTGATTTGTTCATTTTGGCCACTCTGACTGGCGTGAGGTGATACCTGAGTGTGGTTTTGATTTGTATTTCCCTGATAAGGAGCGACGCTGAACATCTTTTCATGTGCCTGTTGGCCATCTGGATGTCTTCTTTAGAGAAGTGTCTATTCATGTTTTCTGCCCATTTCTTCACTGGGTTATTTGTTTTTCGGGTGTGGAGTTTGGTGAGCTCTTTATAGATTGAAATATGGCCTTTTGTAGCAACGTGGATGGAACTGGAGAGTGTAATGCTAAGTGAAATAAGCCATACAGAGAAAGACAGATACCATATGGTTTCACTCTTATGTGGATCCTGAGAAACTTAACAGGAACCCATGGGGGAGGGGAAGGAAAAAAAAAAAAAAAAGAGGTTAGAGTGGGAGAGAGCCAAAGCATAAGAGACTGTTAAAAACTGAGAACAAACTGAGGGTTGATGGGGGGTGGGAGGGAGGGGAGGGTGGGTGATGGGTATTGAGGAGGGCACCTTTTGGGATGAGCACTGGGTGTTGTATGGAAACCAATTTGTCAATAAATTTCATATTAAAAAAAAAATAAAAATAAAAATGGACAGGAAAATAATTTGTTTTTATAGCCAGATAATCTTGCTGTATCAATATTTTCTTTCCTTAAAATTTCATGTACTTTAGGTCCATTAAGACAGGACACACACACACACACACACACACACACACACACGAACCCTTTTATTTTGAAGGGAATAAAACATGCCTTAGTTTGATAATATGTTTTATGGATAGGATATAGACTATCAGGAAGGTTTAGCTTTTAAAAAGGTTATCTCTAAAGCTGTGAAGAAAACTTTCCCCACTCTTGATGTAAAAACTGCCAGGTGATTTGCATGCTAGAATCATTTTACTGTAGCATCTGTGAAGTGGTCAGAGTGCAGAAGTACTCCCGGTTACCAGGCAACAGATAGCAGACTAAAAGATGTGAGTTGCAATGCTTTCATTTAATTGTCAGTAAAGAGAGTCTTCAGTCATGCAGCCCAATTCCTGGCAGTTGTTCATAGAGTTAGTTGCTTATGGAGAATCTATGCCAAGATTTTGTTTTCTGAATGTAACACATCTTGGAAGCCTTCAGATTATACCAGCATTGACCTTGCTGTGGACTACTTAAAAAGTGAGCTGTGACAAGTTGTAAGGGAAAATATGGAGCCTTTTTGCTTATCCCAGTTTTCCTGTGATGTAGTAACATGATGCTATTCAAAATAAGGCTCAGACCCTTGAATTGCTGTAAGAAGGAGACAGGAAGAGGAGAGAAAATTAGAGGATGGGAAATTATAGACTGGAGAGAGGTCTATTTTTGATGGTTGGTACTATTACTTTCCTACCTTACGGTTCTATGAATAATAAGAGCAAGAATTCAGAAAAGTTTTGTGATATTTTATCTGTTCCTTTTGGAAAATGCAAAACGTGTTGCATCTGTCAGGGAATGGAAGGGAACTGACATTAACTGCGCATGTTAATGTATCTAAGAAATTATACCAGATCCTTTACACAGATTCTCATTTTTTTGTTTTGTTTTGTTTTATCACAAGGTGATGGTATTGCTTTTACAAGGTGAATCTTGCTATCTATAATCCCCTTCTAGGGAAGAATGCTTCCACAGAGTTGAAGCATTTTGAGGTTAAAAATTTTGCCCAATGTCTCACATTATGGTTTGGTCCAAAGCAATTTTCCTTGCATTGCCTCTTATAATTCAGAGTGGTTGACTGTATTCAGTAACGTCTAATAGTTCTCTTTATGTATTTTAATATACATCTTGATAAAGAATATGTAAAAATTAGAATTTAAAAGGATATTGTAAATCAGACTGTAATTCTCACTCCTGTACCTTAACCACTTCAGGTAAATTAAATATTTGTGTCATTTTAAATAATTCTGGAAAAAATTCCATGATTTCCCTTACTAACTGAAATCAGTGATTGCTGTAAGCCATTTTCTTCTGGTTTGCCCTAAATAGAGATGAAGAACAGCTGGTTACCATTCTCAATATAATAGTTAATATATTTCAAGGACATTAAAAAGTATCTCCTCAGCTCTTTGTTCATAGCCTGAATACTTGTGTCCTTTTGATCTTTCTTCTTTTTCTAAACCTTTCATCATCTGTGTGCACTTCCTTCCTTTTTATTTCTCTGCATTCCCTTTCAGATGTGGAGATCATAACTGGGCATGGATATCCAGTGTGAGTCAAGCAGTGAAGAGTAAAATAAGAAGCTTACCTCAGAGTTTCTAAACTAATTTTCTATTTATGAACCCCAGTAATGTGCTTGCTTAAAACACAACAAGAATGGTGGCTTGCTATCACATTTCACTTATAGGTCTGCTATGGTGCAAGATGTTTTTTCCCCCTGTTGTATTTCACTTATTTTACATAGCAGCCTTACCTACGTATCTTGTATTCCAAAACATGTTGTTTTGCAACATGACAAATAAAACCTGCATAAGTACAAATAATATTTTGATGGGAAAAACTTTCAAAAGATTTTAACAACATAGTCACTTTGAACACATTAAAAATGCCTTGATCTTTTTATATACAGTGGGATACTGAAATACTTTATATATACCTTAATAATTTATAATGCAACTTTGCCTTAATGATTTAGTTAATTACATAGAGGTTTTCTTTTTCTTTTTTTTTTTTAATTTTTTTTTCAACGTTTATTTATTTTTGGGACAGAGAGAGACAGAGCATGAACGGGGGAGGGGCAGAGAGAGAGGGAGACACAGAATCGGAAACAGGCTCCAGGCTCTGAGCCATCAGCCCAGAGCCCGACGCGGGGCTCGAACTCACGGACCGCGAGATCGTGACCTGGCTGAAGTCGGACGCTTAACCGACTGCACCACCCAGGCGCCCCTACATAGAGGTTTTCTAATATACCAACTCTAATTTGAATACTATTTGAATCCATCAAAGTTCTTTGTTTCTAGCTTATTTACTAATGGAAACTTAAGCTTGCTATCTATTACAATTACCTATTTTACTGAGGAAATGTTAAAAAGTATGAAATACCAGGCCAAGTTTTAGGTATACCATCCTTTAAAACTCACTCTAAAATGGACATTGTTTGTTAAAATAGCCAGTGGTTTTTTCCTTCCCACTTCAGAATGTTTTTAGTTTATAAAATCACTTTGTTTCCTGGGAGGTGTTATTATGATAGTGATTTTTTTTTCAATTTTAGATTTACTTATTTTATTACTCAACTTTATGCCAATACTTTATCTTTTCTTGTTATGGGTAAGGAGTCAAAATTATTTTCATTTAGAGAATGTCTTGTTTTTATCCAACACAAATGGGATAGCTTCTATTAGTGGATTTACCATTTTCATTATGCTATAGTGTAAATTTGCCAATTTAGAATTGGAGTTTTTCCACACATGCTTTCTAGTTAATTAAAAGTTCATACTCATTCAATAAGTGCTACATAAAGTTCTTGAAAGGATGTTTATCACTGGCTTAATAACATTGAATAAATACTTGATAAAAGTTTGCTTCTCTCTATAAAGTGCATCCCTAAAATTAGTCCTTTTGTATAGAAAAACAGCTGAGTTCAACTATTGGAGAAGCATTTCAAAGTCTCTTACCAATTGATTAGCATCTTCTTTACTTATGAATGACCCATTAATTTGGACAGTTTTTAGAAAGTAGCAATAGTTTCTCTTTAGCTTTGATCTTGGCATGAGACATACTGCCTGGGTCTAGTCACTTCTTGCCTTCCCTCTCACCTCATTCAGCAGTAGTATTTTCTGACCCAGGTGTGCACACTTCTTCCTGACAACTATTTCAGGGCTCCTTTTCTCTGAGGCCTTGCTCAGAGACTGATACAATGGTTTTCTTCTTTAAATTCTAGACACAATTATTTACCTCCTTTCAATGTGTTGGGGAGGCTTATTAACACGATTAATGTAATATGCCCTTTAAATTCCATTCAGCATCATTTTTAAGAAAATTCAATCCAGTCTAAGCAGGTCTATGGAGAAAAAGAAAACTGCATGATCTCAGAAGTGCACTTTTGTTAGAAACCTTTATTTTGAAATAATTTATATTTACAAGAGAGTTAGTTGCAAAGATATTGTAGAATTTTCTCAATATACATCATTAAGTTCAGAGCTAAAAGTTTTAAAGGCAGAATAGCTTACAATGTTTCCTACATAAAAACCCGATGCTGCCTACCTTTTAAAGGCATGTGCAAAGGCCTTTGGATGGTTGAAGAACTACAGATAGTGGTAGTGTGGAGTACACAGCTGCTGGGCACCAACATTTGGCAGGAATGAGAAGAGTCAAAGCATCTGAACAAGCTTTTGAAGTAGGGAGGGCTAGGCTCCATCTAGCACTTTTATGAAGGAAGAGGTATTTCTGGAACCTCTCCTGTTTCTAATCTAACAGAGCATGGTGACAGCAACTGAATGTCAAAGGACCTGCTGTCATCTTTTGTTTCTCCTGCTGTGGTTTGACCCCTGCTCTAACTTTTAGACATTCTTATTTTATTGAAGCAACTTATTCTCATGGGACATTAACTTGTACTACTGTAAAAGCCCCATTGCTAATATTTTTTTGGGCATTTAATTCCATTGCTTTATTTTTCACTGATTGATCTACTGTTTAGTGGAAAGATTCTTAATTTGAAGCAAATGAACTCTAATGGATTCATTGTGGGCTTTATAGTGTGTACGAGAATTTGGATGTTTTTGAGAGGAGGATTTATAGATTTTATGAGATTTTTCAAGAGTTTGTATAATTACTCCCTGCTTTTTTTCCCCCCCAAATTAGTAACCTTTCTGCTCCGGTCTGAGAAAGATAGCATAGAAAATGTCAAGTAAATTAGATTGACATTCCACATTGGTAATGGGATTTTAAATGTGTATTTATTCTCTATCAGTATATATTAAAATATGCATGTTTCTATTAAGAATGACATTTAGGTATGGGTTTTAAATTAAATTAGGTCAATAAAATTTGCTAGTAAGGAAAATTAATTTTCCCTTTTTCTTATTAAAAATGTTAAGACATTTTAACATTTTTCTTATAACATTAAATTTTATTTTTTACAATTTGTAAAATATGCCAGAATATCCCAAGTGCAAACAAACAACTTATAACCAAGAGATTTCAGTGGACACAAAGAAAAAAATTGCGGATTATGTTACTTTTATACTAGAAATGTTAAGAAAAAAAGTATGAGAAGCTTGCTGGATTACTGGGGGAAACCTACTGGAAATGCTAATCTTGCATATCTATTTGTAGAAGACATTCAAATTTCATTTTAGTATCCCTTCTTATTCCCAGATAAACAATTTTTATCTCTTTAGGAATAATACTGTGTTTCTAAGGCTATTTTTATATCAATTGTATTTCCTGGGGAATCCTAAAATTTGCACAAAAGCAAGGAAAAAAGCTTTTGAACTATTGAGATTTCAGAAAACATGATTTTGCTACATGAAGCACCTGGTCTTTTAAAAAAAAAAAAAAAGAAAGAAAAGATGTTATAAGAAATAGAAAGCTGCACCTGTGGCACACATTTGAAATATATTTTGAGGAAATATACCTCCCATTTTATGCTTTTTAGAAAGTAGAATAATCAGTTCATCATGAAAGGTTATGCAGTTCTTACCAAGTTGTCATAGTGTTATTTTGTTGCTTCTCAAATTTATTTCTCTCATTCAGAAGGCATTTAAAGAAAGAAAAATATTTTTAAAAGTCTGAAACATTTTAACTTTAAAAAATTGTGATATTAAGGAATCCATATTGCATTGAAGAAGTTCTCAGTGATTTGGTGACCAATGAAGACTTAACTCTCCTTTAATTTTTTATTCTACAGTAGCACTTTTTTCAGACCACCAAGTGTTTTTATATCACCTGTGTCCCCAGCTAAATTCTGGGCTGCTGAAGGGAAAAAACTGAATCCTGTTAAATCTGTATTCTCACATTTAGCACAAATTGATTTGCATTCTCCATAGCTTAGAGCTTTGTAAATGCCATTTAAATAAACAAATTCATATTTTTCAAAACACCATCCCCTATATTCTTTAGCTGTGCTGTCTAGTATGGTAGCCACTAGCTATATGTGACTAATCAGCACTTGAAATGTACCTAGTCCAAACTGAAATTCAATAGAAGTATAAAATACACACTAGATTTCAAAGACTTACAATGTAAAATAGTCATTAATATTTCTATATTCTATGTTGAAATGAGCGTATCTTTTATATATTTTGATTAAATAAAACATTAGAATTGAGTCCATATATTTCTTGTAGCTGCTAGAGAATTTAAAATTGCATATATGGTTTACATCAAATTTCCATTTGACAGTGCTGTTCTGAAGCAAAAGTTGGTAAATGATGACCCCTGGACTGTATCTGGCCTGTTTTTATATGGCCAATGACCTAAGAATGGTTTTTACATTTTTAAAAGGTTGTTTAAAAAAAAAGTATATGCAACAAAGACCATATATGATACACAAAGTCTGGAATATTTACTCTCTGGCCTTTAATATAAAAAGTCTATCCCTGTTCTATAAAGAAGTTATAAGGATGTAACTCATGGTTCTTAACTCTCCAGCAACTTGTAGTTTAATGGAAAATTACATTTTTGAAATGTTTCATGGCACAATTGAAGTTTTATTAAGTGATAGTATTCAGGCATTATATGATATAGAAGTGGACTAGAGGTGTAAGACATGAGGATGAGATGGTTCAAGCAGGAAGAGTGGTGGATGTGCTGATGTGCTCCCCAGAGCCCCCTTCAGAGATGTTCTTGCTCTCTCAGCTGCTGGGAATGTTAACCCCTTCAGGGATTGCCTTTGTAGAGCACCACCTCCCCCAATATCACACACTTCCCAGGGTGGCTGATAGCCAGTGAATGGTCACAGATGGAGTATAAAGGCCTCACCATTTCAGCAAGCGTTTTTTCGCCACAGAGCTTCTGGAAGTGCTGGCTGAGGCTGTCATAGCTCAACTTCTCCCTCTACCCAGTTCCTGCATCCTTCCTCCCGTTTCCTCAGGTTTTGATCCCCAGGGCATTCTCTAAAGAATGCCGTGAATATTAAACTTCCTCTCAGTCTGCTACCCAGAGAATCCAACCTACATTGGGCAAAATGGTAAATAGTATTCCACTTGTTGAGAGTTGAGGTGACAAAGGGACAGAGCCAAAACCAAATAAAAGCTCCATTGGGGGATAGTGAAATTAATTACTGGGGTAGTGCAGAGTGTTTATGTTCGAAATGATATGCTAGAATATTGCCAAAAGGGCTTCCCCCTGAGGAGAACAGGAAGCTTTTTGAACAAGGATCTGACATGAAGCAAACAGTGCTTTAGCAGAATTAATCCAGTAAAGAGAAGTGTGGATTATAGGGAGCAAAATTGTTAAAAATGCATCCATTTCTATGCTAATTTTTCATCAGTGCCTGATTTTGTGGGTCATCAGTAAGTGATGATTGAGTGCATTATTTAACTGAAATGTTATTAGTTGAGCTTTGATAAGTTGAAATTATTCTGGCAATGTATTCTTTTGGATCTTTGCTGAAGACCGGATCAGGTTCCCTGCCTTTAGTCTAGTCCCAAAGAGGGTAGGAAGACTGCCCTTCTAGAGTGTCCTGGGCTCATCCAAAGGGCTGCCTGGCATGTTACCCACTCCAGTTTTTCCAAATGCCAGCTGACACAGCTGAGCCTACTCTTGCCAGTTGAGTTTGCTGTGACCACTTTCTTCTCTTCTACAGAGAAAACAGAGTTGCCCACAGCTAGGATCAGGGGAAAACTGAATTGAGTGGTCTTCCTCGATAGGTAGATAGCACAGTTTACCCAAGGCCCCTTGTGTTTTCTTCAGAGTTTACGTTGCTCTGTCTGGTTTGGAGGGAGGTGTTTTTATTTTTGTTGTTGTTTCTTGATGTGAAGGAGTTGGTTATTTGATACTGCTATTTAGAGCTAAGAAGGAGAAGCCTTTGTTACCAGGGCTGGGAAGTGTGGCATAAGAATAGGCTTTAGAATTATGCAAACAGAGCCAGTATCAGTGACTCCTCTGGAGTTGAAAGAGTCTATTCTCTTACTAATGTTGCAGCTCCAAAAATAATCAGGAAAAATAATTATTATATATAATTTATATGGTAATTTTCTCAACCTGAAACAATTAATTCCCTCTTGGCTTTTATTATAAATTGATGGAATTTACTTAAATTTCATTGACAAAAGCAAAGATGGGCAACATACAGTTATGAGATTATTAAAAATAATCCTTTGACAAGGCAATAAAATGGTTGCCTGTTTGAAGTTGGCAGATTTTCTTATGGTGTTTTAATATTTTTTAATGTTTATTTATATTTTAAGAGAGAGCACCAGTGGGGGAGGGGCAGAGAGTGCCAGAGACTGAATCTGAAGCAGGCTCCAGGCTCTGAGCTGTCAGCACAGAGCCCGAGTTCTGTGAGTTCAGGAGCTGTGAGATCATGACCTGAGCCAAAGTCGGATGTTTAACCAACTGAGCCACCAGGTGCCCCTCCTACGGTGTTTTATAAGAAGTAGCTTCAATATTTTGCTGGCTTTGGTCACTATCTCTGAAGTAAATTCAATTTCAGTTGCCCATTGGATATTACACGCTTGCCTTTCCATAGAAATAATTTTGTAAAATCCAATATGCAAAAAGTACCAGATGGAAAGATTATGGAAAAGCAGGAATGTTGGATGCGTAAGTACATAGTCGTTTGTAATGAAATAAACAAACAGTAGAACCAGCTTCTTAACGTGATTCATAGTTCAACATTTGCATTATAAAAGTGCTTAGTGTTTTCTTAAAAGAATGACTGTCTCTTGGTCATAAATCTGTTCCTAAAACTGTGTGCCTTTGATTCAAAACACAAGTTAAGACATGAAATATTTTTAATGAATGCAGATCCATAGGAATGAGTTTCTTAATTTAAGTTTGCATCATAACAATTTGGTCTCCACATTCAAAATATTTTGTGTATGCTCTCTATATAACTATATCAGAGTTCCCGTGGTGTGCTTTGTTTTTGTTTTATATGGGGCTAGTCTTTTATTTCCCGTAAATCTTATTATCTTTGTCAGGGATAGAAATAAGATGATTTTGGGTTCAGTCACTTTTTAGGCATGAGGAGGATTGGAAAGTAGGGCAGAATGGGAGGGGAAGGAATGTAGTAGTATCACCTGTCTTCTAGAAGTTTTAGACTCATAGGTCAGAGTTAACCTCTTAATAAACCTTAGATTGTGTGCTTGAGCATTAATGACATAATATCCAAGGGAATCTACAGTACTTAAATATGTCAATGTATTTCTCAGAGAATATGGTTGTCTGGAAAGTAACATCTTGGTAGTAAAAGTAAGTAGTGTTATGGATAATTAAAATAAGAAAAGGATATCAGATAAGCAGAATAAAAGTAGGATTTTACATGATGGTGTTTGCTTTAATTTCATGGCATATTAGAGATATAGCTCTACGTCTACTATTTGCTAGAAAACATCCTCTGTGCCTCTAATCTGTTCAGGCTGGTTCCTTAATCTCCTAAAACTGCCTGTACCAATAGATAAGCCCAGGGATCATATCATATTTCTTTACTTGGTAGAATCCTTATATTTCTATTCTTCCTCGATTAATGTTAAGACTTTAAAAATATACCACTGGGGTAGGTATATCCTTTCCTGGAGGTACTTTGGCACTATCTTATCTAATCGAAATACAGATATAGCCATTAAACCAATAGACACACTTCTAGAATGATATAATCCCAGAAGTTTGTGTGTACACATATAAAATGTTTCTTGAAACATTGTTTGGTAATAGCAAAAACTGGACCCAACATCCATGTCTATCAGTTGGAGACTAAGTAAGTCATGGCATATGTGCATCCAGATTATTACTACCATGTTAAAAAATTGATATAAATATACATGGAAAGGTATATAAGACACCTATAAGACACCTACAGTGCCTATAGCATAGGAGACTTACATCTAATTATGTAGATGAAAGAAAAACAGATTGCAAATTAGTTTATGTAGCATGATCTAATTTATATAAATGAAGAAGAAAATGGGTACATAGCTACGTTTCCTGTCACCAGATACGTTTGAAAGGACATGCAGACACTGATACGTTTTAGGAGAGTGGGAGTTAAGGGTGAAGAAGATGGGTGTTTTATATTTACTTTTCTTTCTTATACTGCCTGAATTATTTTATTTTTTTAAATGTTGATTATTTATTTTTGAGAGAGAGAGAGAGAGAGACAGAGTGTGATCAGGGGAGGGGCAGAGAGACAGGGAGATACAAAATCTGAAGCAGCTCCAGGCTCTGAGCTGTCAGCGCAGAGCCCGATGCAGGGCTTGAACTCTGGAACTGCGAGATCATGACCTGAGCCGAAGTTGGAAGCTTAACTGACTGAGCCACCCAGGCGTCGCGTCCCTGCTTGAATTATTTTAGCAGTAAACATATTTGTAATATATTGTAAATTTAAATGTTAACCACTGATAGAAAAATAAAAATGTGTGTAATAATAATAATAATAGTTGGTTTTTGTTGAGTGCTTACAGTAGAGCAGGCACTATTGTATGCATGTATTCACCAAATTATCACAGACACCTTACCATGTAGATCTGTTGTGATTCCTGTTGTATAGTTGATAAAACTGAGGCACAGAAAAATCTGTAGTCTTACATCCAAGTTAGTGTATGAGGAAAGAGTCAAATGAAAGTATTGGGTATAGATATTGAGTGAATATTACCATTTATAAATGATCTCTCCTTTGTGACCTAGGAGGTTAAACGTTGTGGCTTCCTAGTTTTGTGAGCAGGAGGAAAGAGAACATAAGTTTTTTTAGCCTATGAATTCTGCAGTGGTTCTTAGGAGTTTAATTGAAGAAAAATGTCTATTTGATAAATTCCACAGACTTCGTTTGAGGGAGTTCTTTCCAGGGGAGAAATCAACTATCCTTTGGAATTTTTTGTAGGTATTTCAAAACACAGAGGTATTATGAGTCATTTCTCATAAGAACTGGTCTTGTATATGAAGAAAAAAAAATCCTTCTCATATTTTCCAAGATTATCGGTGGGCTGAGAGATGCTAAGAAATGATTTTCTTTCTTGCAGTAGTTATCCAAATACAGAAAGGAGAAAAATAGCTTTTAGTCTAGGGATTTGAATGCATTTTACGATAGTGCTCTTTCATTCAATAGATATTTATTGTATACCTCAGAAACCTATAATGAATATATTTTAACAATCAAATTAAAACTCCTGTAGCTCTCAAAATCTTCCAGAGTCACTTCCCTTTGTATCTATTAACCTCTTTCTTTACTGTTCTGCAGTAAACTCCCTCAGCATCATCTGGCCTATTCAGTCTGGCTTTTTAGTCATTCCCCTTCAACTGCTTTTGCCAGGAGATGAACTTAAGTACAGGGATTGTCTAATTGTAGTGTCCCTGACACCCGTGACAGTGTCTGGAGCATAGGAGACTTACAGCGGTTGCACAAAATGAATGCATTCATTTTGGTCTTCATGCTCTTGCACATGCATACTGCCATATGTAGAGTTTTGCTTTCCTTTTTTTTTTCCTCAACCTTTTCACAATCTTCAGACAAGAGTCCTTTTCCTTACTGGAGAGACTTTTAGTGTGTATCACTGACTACCTGGTTCAATGCAACAGGTCCCTCCTGCCTCTTGTACCAAATCCAGACTCCTTTGATGTTAGGAACATTGTGCTTCCTTGTACATCCAAGTGTTATTTCTTATTAGGCTGTTTTTCAGACTACCTCAAAACATACTTACACGTTACCTTTTCTGTACATCCTGATGGAACCATCTTTCTGTTAGATGCAGGAGTTAAGAACATGGCCTGTGAATAGATGACCTGAATTCAAATGCTGGTTATTTCACTTCCTAGCCATGTTAAGATTTCTTAGTCTCTGAGCCCCAGTCTCCTCCTTTTAAAAAGAAAGTAAGTCATGGAAACTTGAGGCTTAGAATGTTGTAAGGACTAACTAATCTATTAAAGTGATTAGCACAGTGCCTGGTATATTGTAAGTAGTCATAAATGTTAGCTATTATAACTGAATTGCTTCTGTGTATATTTTGTCTTATCTGTGATGAAGTAGGGATTGCTCATGGACTGCATAAATACTATGTAATAGCTGTTGTTAATAGATTATTAGTAAGGTGGATGATAACCCGTAAGAGGACAGAGGAGATGACTGAAATCTGTTTTGAGTGATTGTGTAGAGACATTAATTCCTCCTGCTTGTTTCTTAGTGGGGCCACTAACTTATTAAACACATGGTAATTGATTGCTTACTCTGTGCCAGGCACCATTCTAGTTTCTGGTGATACAGCAGGGATAAAAATAGAAGAAAATGCCTGTCTTCAAGGAGCTTACATTTTTAGTCCTAAGTAAAATTTAAGTATGTGACATGGTAGTAAAGACTGTGGGAAAAAATGAAGCCACAGAAGGGAACTAAAGTGTAGATGTGTATAAGCATGTGTATGTATCTGTCAAGGGGTGTGGATTGCAATTTTAAATATGATGGTTAGGAAAGACTTCACTTAGTATGGCATATTTAGGAAAAGTTCTGAAAGAGGTAAAGGAATAACCATGGATATACCTGTGGGAAGTTTTCTAAGCAGAAGGATCAGGAAGTACAAAGATCCTGAGTTTGTAGCATGCCCAGTATATTCAAGGTACAACGAGGAGGCCGGTGTGTTTAGAGCAGAGTGAGTCAGAGAGAGAGTGATAAGAAGTGAGGTAAAGTGTGTGTTGAACAGGGGGCAGGTACGGATCATGTAGGGTACTATAGACCATAGCAATACCTGTGTCTTTTATGCTGTGTGGGATGGGGAGCCTTGGGAAGGTTTTGTGTGCAGGAATATTACCTGAGTAGGTTGTAGTGAGATTACTCTGGCTGCTGTGTTGAACAAAGACTGAAGTGAGCAAGGGCAGGAGCAGGGAGACAAATTGGAGGCTTTTGCACTGATCTAGGAAGAGACATAATGTTGGCTTGGACTTGGGTGATTGTAGTGGAGGTGGTGAGAAGTGACTGGATTCTGGTTATATTTTGAAAGCAGAGCCAAAAGGAGCTGCTGACCATTGGATATGAGGTACTAGTGAAAGAGAGGAGTCAGGGATGAGACTTGGTCTGAGCAACATAAAGGATAGGGTTATTTACTGAGATAGGAAAAACTGAAGAATCATCAGTTTGGAGGGAAAGAACAAGAGCTAAGTTTGGACATGCTAAATTGGCATACCTGTTAGACTTTCAAGTAGAACTAGAGAGCTGACCCTTAGAAATCCTTTGGAATTCAGAGGAGAGATCAGGGTTGGATATATAAATTTGGGCTTGTCAGTATATAGATAGTATTTGAAATGTGGAGATTGGATAGTGAATAATTTGCAAGTTCCTCCTGGCCTTCCCATACATTTTTTCATTTAGTGTCTCTATCTTTATCATTTTTCTTATGTATCTTCTCATCCCACAAAGTCCAAACTTGCAGTAGTATTATTGTCCTTTATTTTTCAGCTTGGGTGATTTGGAGGAGCATTCTATTTTGCTCATTTGAGATCTTATCAAAATAAATACTCATTTTAGTGAGTTGAAGGATTCTTCTTGATGACTCTAGTTGTGATAGATCCTGTTCTAAGTAAAAAGTTGGAAATCTATGTGTAACAGCATTTATTTTTGTAGCAACTGTGTGCTAATCAGGGCCTACCCATTCATGAATCAGTCTATAATCTTGGAGGACACTATGTACCTTTGCTGTGGATGATATTAGAGAAGTGTTTTGCAGAAAGTTTCTGACCTCAGAAAACTTACTAATTAGTTGAGAGCCCAGACACAGGTAAACCAATTAAACACAATGTAAGACAAAATTTAATTGTGCCTTAGGTTGTGCAGTTTAGCAGTATAAGGAAAAGTTTATTAAAACTAACATTTGGTATTTTGGGCAATGTCCTGGTAAATTACTTTATTTTCATCATATGTGGGTTACATGGAACACAGGGTAAGATGGAATGTATAGCAGAGGGAACTGTCCCTCCTGTCTAATACCCCATAGGTCTGGATAATTCCCTTGACAGGTATTAGAATCAATGCCACTAGCTCCTTCTCACTGAGGATTATGAGCATGTGACCCACATTCCCCAAAGAAGAGCCCCTTGTATACCCAGATGTTGAGGTTTTCATTCATAATAATGCCTGCTTTTTGAGAAATGAAGTATTTTTTTTAGAGCGTTTCAGGTTGCCTCTTATTCTTGACTATTAACTTCTCAAAATACAAACTTAGTGGTGGCACTTGAAGAGAAGCTTCATTACAAGAGCTGAAAGCATTAATGAAAGCTTATATTAATGATTCATTAATAAATCAGTAGTGGGTAAGAAACTAGATCTTCGTTTTCTTGAAGACTTTAATGTATCTCTGTGCTCCATTGGTCTAGAGGTCAGAAAACTCCTAAAGTTTGAGGTTGGTTGATATCATATGGCATTTCCATTCTCTGGACAGATTGGCTGATTCTTACATGCCTAGATTAATCCACCAACCCCAGGTAAACTAATTACTTGATGTGCATAATGAATGGATCTTTTATTTTCATGTAAGGTTTTTAAAGCCTAGTAAACATGAGAGATTTGTATATAGAGGGAGAGAATTTTGACTTTTGCTTGGTAAATAAAAGTGATGATAGTGAATACATGAAAACTCATTTTTGGGGTGCCTGGGTGGCTCAGTCGGTTAAGTGTCCGACTTCGGCTCAGGTCATGATCTCACAGTTCATGGGTTCGAGCCCCGCATCGGGCTCTGTGCTGACAGCTCAGAGCCTGGAGCCTGCTTCTGATTCTGTGTCTCCCTCTCTCTATGCCCCTCCCAACTCATGCTCTGTCTCGCTCTCTTTCAAAAATAAATAAACATTAAAAAAAATTAAAAAAAAACCCTCATTTTCATTTAGCTTTGGGATGCTTAATAGAATGGTTTTGTAGCAGATAATGTCTTCCTAATTGGGTTCAGTTTAGTAGGTATTAAAATATTATTTAGGGGGCACCTGGGTGATTCAGTCAGTTAAGTGTCTGACTCTTGATTTCAGCTTAGGTCATGATCTTGTGGTTCATGGGATTGAGCCCCACTGACAGCCTGGAGCCTGCTTGGGATTCTCTCTCTCCCTCTCTCTCTCTCTCTCTGCCCCTTCCACATTCATACTCTTTCTTGCATGTTTGAGCTGTCTCTCAAATAAACATTTAAGAAAAATATATTATTTAGGTAGCATATGAAAGTCTGAAACATTTCCTTTGATTAACCCCTAAACAGTTTTCATCTAAAAAAAAATGAAAAAAAAATTTACTGATATAGTTTTATTTTTTGTACTTACATTTGGCTATAACCGTAACCAATCTTAGAATTAATAGGACAAACTTTGAAATTCTTAGATCCTGAGCAAAAATTTCCAGTAGAACCCCATGAACTTTCAAAACCATCCCAGGTGGAGTGTAGGGATTATGAGTAACAATTAGACTCAAGGAGAGAGGAAATAAGGCATTAATTCTTTCTCCTCTGCCACTTGCTTTTGCTGGATGTTTCCATTTTCTCTACAAGGATCAGAAGCAGTGGAGTATTTGAATGTTGGGAAGTAAGTAGCTGATCTTTAGCAGGAGCTTGACTGAAGTTACCAATAAAAGGTAGTATTTTATTACATCATCTCCAAATACCTTATACCAGTAAAGTCTCAGAAAAAAAAAAAAAAAATCTGTTAACATGTTGGAATTTAGCCAAACTAGTTAAGTCTGTCTTCGGCTCTCCTGACTTCCAGGCTGGCCTCCTAGGAATTTTTTATGGGAGCTTTGGAGCCCATAAACTTTACAAATGTTGCTTCTGACAACATAATGAAACTACACTGGGAAGGACTGCTACCCAAAGAGACTGTTTCTTATCCTGACCCCTTACTCAGAATCTTCCTTGCCCATTGTTCTATTCTGTAGATGGTATTGGTAGGAAGATTAGCTCAAGAATCAGTTTATAACCAACTGCTACATATTTGTTTTATTTCTTTTTCACTTCTCATGTTGGTCAGAGGGAGTTTAAATGATGCCCTATGGGTTTCTTCCTGAGTAAGGAAGTAAAAGTTTTCGTGAACCCTGTGACTTGATGAAAATCATCATAAAGCAGTTCTGCAAGTTGTATTAATAGAACTTGAAAACAAACTTTGTTTTAAATCATAGTCGATGAAGATAATATTCCTATGGATAATGTAAAATTTATACACTTGTATGCAGGAAATATATTAGTATATACACTGACGTTTTGTGCATGCATGTTTTGTATAATATTTAGTGCAATAGGAATTAACACTGTATTAATATAAATTATCAAAATTTAGTATTACTCAAGGTGACACACTAAAGATTATAGACATCTTTATTTAATGACTTATCAAATTGATATTACTTATCTTTATTTTTATTCTAGTATAGTTAACATACAGTGTTATATTAGGTTCAGGTGTACAATATAGTGATTCAAAAATTCCATACATCACACTGTACTCATTATACAACCATTGCATTCCTTACTCCCATCAACCATTTCAGCCATTTTCTATCCCCTCTTACCCTCTGATAACCATCAGTTCTCTATAGTTGAGAGTTTGATTCTTGGTTTACCTCTCTCTTTTTCTCTTTGCTTGTTTGTTTTGTTTCTTAAATTAAGTATATGAGTGAAGTATGGTATTTTTCTTTCTCTAACTTATTTTGCTTAACATTATCCTCTCTAGCTCCATCCATGTTTTTGCAAATGGCAAGATTTCATTATACACACACACACACACACACGTATGAGATACGTATGTGTATATGTATATGTATATGTATGTATATATATGAGATACATATGTATGTATATCTATTTATATCTATATCTGTCTATCTATACATATATATATCTCACATCTTCTGTATCCATCTATCCATGGATACTTGGGCTACTTACATAATTGGCTATTGTAAATAATGCTGAAGTAAATATAGGAGTACATGTATCCCTTTGAATTAGTGTTTTTATACTTTTTGGGTAAATATCCAATAGTGTGATTCCTAGATCATGGAGTAGTCCTAATTTTAACTTTTCGAGGAGCCTCCATACTGTTTTCCATGGTGGTGGCACCGGCTTGCATTCCCACCAACAGTGCATAAGCGTTCCTATCTCTCTACTTCCTCACCAATACTTGTTTCTTGTGTTACTGATTTTAGCCATTCTGACAGTTATGAGCTGATATTTCACTGTAGTTTTGATTTACACTTCCCTGATGATGATTGACTTGAGCATCTTTTTATGTGTCTATTGGCCATCTGGATGTTTTCTGTGGAGAAATGTCTATTCATGTCTTCTGCCCATTTTTTAATTGGATTATTTGTTTTTTGGGGTGTTGATTTGAATAAGTTCTCTAAGTTGGATACTAACCTTGTGTTGAATATGTCATTTGTAGATATCTTTTCCCTTTCAGTAGGTTATCTTTTAGTTTTGTTTCCTTTGCTGTGCAGAAGATTTTTATTTTGATGTAGTCCGATATTATTTATTTTAAATATGTTTTATGAGGAGGTCTAAAGATATTTGTTTTCATCCTTTTCTGATAGGGTAGAATTGGTATTTTGATGTACAAATGGAAGAATATGGTCAACAGAGAAACTCTTATGTAGAGACAGAGCATCTGGAATGAATGAAGAATTTTGAGTGTAGAGATAATTTTTTTGTAGATAACAAGAGGTTGAAGATTGAGTCACTTAGCAAGGACTCTTCAATTATTCAGTGATTTCCTCAGCAGCATTTTAAGTTGCGCTTATGTAATCGTTTCATGGTTGGCTTTATTCTTCTCATGTATTGCTATTTTTCTTTGTCCTTTTCTCAGGAGTAGGAAGAAAATTTCATTAAAACACAAAACAGAATTATATTCATTGGCTACACTTCACAAAAGAGTCATTGTGTAATTTGGCCAGTTTCCTTCACCACCCATTTAAGTGGCGTGGCAAATGTAATTGGGATTTCCCCAGCCATTCAGGAATATCTGTAAATCTTTTTAAACGTGGATACAGCCACAAAATGACTGTAGCCCAGGAAAATCTATTCAGCTTGATGGCATTGCCTTTATTCCCACCATCAGATTTCTTTCCACCCAGTTTTCCAATTCAAAAGGCATAGTTAGCTTTAACCTTATCATGAAGTACATACCTTCGTGTCCTAAACTGTTGGTGGAGCAGGTATGACACTTAAGCCTGGGAAATTGTGCAGAGCATGAGGGTTATCGGTCTTCCAGTTTTTGAGTGTTGTAATGGATAATCTATGTCTTTATTTCAATGGAGAATGTTCCATTCTTTAAGAGTATCTTTTTTTGTGATGGCAATGGTGAATTGCCTTGATGCATTTGAGTTGTTGCACATACAGAGCATTTTATTAAAAAATACTCTGGTTGTAAATCCCAAGATAATTGTGTATCTTCATTATTCTGTGCTTGTAGTAATAATTTCTTTAGTGCAGTAAAATGCTCTCATTTTATGCCTAAGGGTTTTGTGTCTCAGGGCATTCACAAACGGTTCCTTTCTTATTCCCTGTGTGATCTATTACTGGTATCAAATAGAGAAGTATTCAGAGAGAGGAACTGACCCAATACTATGGGGAAACTAGTATATACAGAACTGCAGTTCTTGAATTTTGGTTTCATAGTAGCTTATGCGTATAGCATAATACACAGTGCATAGTAAAATCAATGAATAGTGTTCAAATTAAAGCCTGCTTAGGACTGATTTGGAAATTGTCCAACATTAGTAAGAAAAAATTAGCTATTTTAAAGTAGGGGAGAAGTCTAATCATCCGCTTACATTACAGAAGGATAAAGTAGTTGCCTGGGAAGCCATTCAGTAGACACTTTGAAAAATATAACTCTGGCTATTCAGTAATAATAGTGCTTCCAGTTAGTCTTATGCTTCAGTTTTTCCAAGGTAATAACTGGAGACACAGCACTAGAGTTTAGCATAGGCACAGATCTGCTCAGGAGGACCTTCATTCTCACAACTGGAAGTTCACTTCCCATTATTTCACAGATCACTCCCTTAAATTTCCTGGAACCCTCCCCCATATAGTCCTTGCCAGATGCTCTAGGAATTCAAATGAGATGTTTTATTGGCCATAGTAGATACACCTGTGACCTTTTGTTCTTCTCAGAATTTTTTCAGCACCTTTACCATTATGAATTTAAGAGTGGGGGTGAGGTTGCATTGGAGATGAGTTGTAAGTCATGCTGAATTGTATTCAGAATCCTCTGTTGCTTTTCTTGGTCAACACATTTTGAACTTCATAAGGTTATGTTCTTTTCTTTGGTTTAACTACCTTTGGTTCGTCCTACCATTTTGATCTGTTTTCATGTTGTCATTTTTACATGGATGTTCTCCCATGTTACCCCTTTCCCCACCATGGTATTTTTGGTATTCAAACTAAGTTCATGTTAATTCCTATGCAGCAGCTTTGACATTTATTCAACCAATAATTATTGAGCACCCATTATGTGCTTAGCACTTTTCTAGATTTTGGAGAAGCAGTGGTGAACATGACAAATTCCCTGCCTTTAAGAAATTAGTATGTTAGTGAGAATGAAAAGATGGTAGGAGATGAGAACAAATTTCTTTTAAGTAAGTAATCAAATAAACACATTGATAACTTCAGATTGTATTCAATGCGATGAAGACAATAGACATGGTGAGGCGATGTGACTTTATTCAGATTAACAAGAATCATCTTGTAGATGATTGAATCTTGTAGATTCCACTTGGTAGAGCTGCTTGAGAAAGAGTAGTAAGAAAAGATGTGTTTGGTAACTTTTGAACAGAGGCCTGAATGATAGAAGGATCTACCCATGGAAAAAGCCAGGAAGATAATATTTAAGCCAGAGGGGGAAAAGTAGTGCAAAGTCCCTGAGGCAAGAATAAGAAGGGCATGATGGAGGAAAAGGTAGTAGTGTGTCTGGATATAACAAGCAAAAGTGAGAGTGGAATGAAATGAGGTTGGACAGATAGGGAGTGACTGGTTTGTATAGAATTTTATAGGCTTTGAGTCTTTAGTTGTGTTCCCCATGGAACACTCTGAGGTGGAGATTTGCATAAAGGAAGGTTATTGGGGAATTATCTCTGGATCAACATCTGTGAGGGAGTGTCAAAATGGACCGGCGGTGTCAGGAGTTAGAACTGTAATTCATCTCAAGAAAGGTCTCAGTCTGTCTTATGTAGGCTGTAGTGTGGAGTTGGCCTGTCAACATTGTCACACCTTTAGGCAAGGCACTTGGTGTTTAGACCTGTGTACTGCATCAATAGATGCAGGTATGACCTTTGCTGAGAAGACTTGAGCTGATGCAGCTCACAACTCCTGGACAAGGCCTCTGTGAGATCCAGCCACCTCCAGAACCTCAGCAGCTAAGGACCTAAACAAGGTACCACAGTATTTGTCATACTACCAGGAAGCATTCAGTATTGATGGTTCAGCTTGTTTTTCAGCACACCGTTTACATTTGTTTAAAATACTTGGTCAATACTCGAGATGATCGCAGACCCAGTTATACACACCCACACCAGACAGTGTTGTTCTCGTTCAGGTTAAGGCTGAAGGTGCACAGGAAAAGCAATAGGGATTGAGGAAGAGCCTTCTTTCCACTTCTCCCATCCTCTTCTTCTGTTTATCCATTTAACTATTTCTTTTTCAAATGTGTTCATCATTCTCTTTATATGTTAACTTTTTTTTTCTTTTCTTTTTTTTCTTCCATGGTCACTTTTTAGTAGAGGACCAATTTTGAAACAGACTGAAGACAGTGTTATAAATCCACCTTAACTGTTCAGGCAAGAAACACTGATGATGTGGCTTAGGGCACTGGAAGTTGGAAAGCAAAGGTGAGGTGAGTTTGAGAGACATTTCAGGGTTGGAAAGTTGTCATTCTGGGACAGAATACTTGAATGAAGGAAAGCAAGGAGTAAACGGGGAAGGAGCAGGTTTGGGCAGCAGGGACTGGAAGATGTATGTTCTGCTTTGTGGAGGATGTTTCTGAAGTGCCTCATAGGACAGTCATATGAAGGTATACCTCTGGCAGCTGAAGATGTGTGGAAATGAGAGGTCAGGCTAGAGACATGGATTTTAGAAACCTCTCTGTAGAGAAGATAATTGTGTGAATAGGTGGTTTACAGTGCTATTTCTAAAGTCAAATTCATGTAGTAAAAACTGTGTTATTTAAGTGGAAAATGGAGGAAAGTTGTTTTATTCTCACATATTTAAATACTGGGACATGATTAGAAAGGACAGTGACCCTCCATTTCCCCAGCGCTTTCAAGTTCTTTTGAGTAAGGTTGTTTCCCAGATGAAATTCTGAGAACATACCACCTTGTGAAGGGCACGTGTTTAGCAGATTCATAACGTGAAAGATCCACTTAGTCTGCCTCATGCAGCTTTTGGATGGCAAGAGCTTTGGAATAGACATAGTTTTGATAGCTGATGCTGTAGTATAGAATCTTCTGGAAGATTTGTTAAGTTTTAGCAACCATAGAAGTCAGTTATTTAATAATTAAGAGAATTAAGTATTTTGCCTTTGCCGAACCTGATCTACCTGAGCATTGTTTTATTTGGTAAGGTACAACTGTCTATTTAATTGAATGAGGTTTTGTTTTTTTTTTTTTCCTGTATGGTTTTTCAGTTTGTAAGTGTAGGTGTTACTCTGTCATACTGCTTTAGAAGCTTTAATTCCTATATTATTTTGTAACATGAAAGCACCTAAAAACTACAGTTTATATGAGACTCTCTGGGATGATTGAGCCCAGAAGTGGTGGAGGAAACAGGTAGAATGCCTAAAGATTTAGTATTTCATGTTAAGAGTAAAAGGAGAATAAAAATATCCCATTTGTATTTGGCTGCTTTTATGTCATTGACAAGATCAGTCAGAAGCTACCCTTTTTCAGCTGGTGGGTAGGTGTTCAAGGAATTGTTGAGTTTCTTATTTCTTACAAAGCGCACACCAGATGAAAAGCTTTAGAGACCTGATTTACTGCTTAAGCACAAGACAAACTTGGTCTTAATTGTGGCAGACTGTTTTATTACCCTTTGGAGGACCATTGTTAATTCTGAGGCGCATTTGGAGGCAAATGTCCATTGGTCCATTCCAGCCATTGGTGTTCCTGAAAAAGGGACTGACAATTTTTTAGGCTATCAATTTTTTTAACCTAGTTGGTTAAACCTTTTGAATTGAATTTTATTGATGATCTGGCTTGCTATTAAGACGATGGCTTGTCTGGCGCCTGGGTGGCTAGGTCGGGTGAGCGTCCAACTTCGGCTCAGGTCATGATCTCACAGTTTGTGGGTTCGAGCCCCTCATCAGGCTCTGTGCTGACGTCTTGCTCAGAGCCTGGAGCCTGCTTCAGATTCTGTGTCTCCTTGTCTCTCTGCCCTTCCCCCACTCACTCTTTGTCTCACTCTGTTTCTCAAAAATAAATAAATGTAAAAAAAAAAAATAAAAGACGATGGCTTGTGACCACAGGCCACATAAAATGACAGGCCAGTTGATGTTTATGCAGTCAATAAACATTTATATATCACCCATTTCTGTGGACCTTGTACTGTTAGAGGTTTTGCTACTGTTATTGATCACAGATAATCAATGATTTGTAACAAATTACCTGGGAACATGTAAAATGATTACTGGTTCTAAAATACATTTTCCTCTCCTTTAAGACATGGCTGAAAATCTAACATGAGGACTGATGAACTTGTTTCCCTTAAATGAGGGAAGGCCATAAAAAGGGAAGGACTGTTAATTTCTTGTGCTTAGTTTAGGAAAAGTGACAATAGAAACTGATTAAAAAAGAGAACACTGGTGCTCCTGGCTAGTTCCCCAGTAAATTTGACCAACATATTATATACAGAATCAGTTTTTTCCCCTTATGAGAAACTTCTATCCATTAATCCTGGAGTTTGGTATCGTGAAACTCTTTTTTTTTCTTCCACTTATGTTATTTATTATTATTTATTTATTTATTAAAATTTTCTTTAATTATTTAAAAAAATTTTTAAATTTTATTTATTTTCAGAGAGAGAGAGTGCAAGTGTGATAGGGACAGAGAGAGAGGGGGTAGAGAATCCCAAGTAGGCTCTGCACTGCCAGTGGAGAACCCAATGTGGGGTTTGAACCCACAGACCACAAGATCATGACTTGAGCCAAAATCAAGAGTAGGACATTCAACTGACTGAGCTACCCAGGTGCTCCAAGGGTAGTTTATTTTAAGAGAGAATCATTGGATCAATTTGGTGTGTGTGTGCGTGTGCATGCGTGCACGTGTGTGTGTGTATGCATACATATTGAAAACAAGAAAGGAGCATAGTATGTTTGCATTAAAACTTGTGACATATGGGGCACCTGGGTGATTCAGTTGAGCATCAACTTTTGATTTCTGCTCAGGTCATGATCCTGAGGTCATGGGATCAAGCCCTGCATTGGGCTCCCGCACTGAATGTAGAGTCTGCCTAAGATTCTCTCTCTCCCCCTCCCTCTGCCTTTCTCCTCCACTTACTTCTGTCTCTCTAAAATAAATAAATAAAGGGGCGCCTGGGTGGCGCAGTCGGTTAAGCGTCCGACTTCAGCCAGGTCACGATCTCGCGGTCCGGGAGTTCGAGCCCCGCATCAGGCTCTGGGCGGATGGCTCGGAGCCTGGAGCCTGTTTCCGATTCTGTGTCTCCCTGTCTCTCTGCCCCTCCCCCGTTCATGCTCTGTCTCTCTCTGTCCCAAAAATAAATAAAAATGTTGAAAAAAAATTTAAAAAATAAATAAATAAATAAATAAATAAATAAATAGTAAATAAATACAGTTTAAATAAATAACGTTTAAAAACTTGTGGCATAAAATTTCACACTGACCAGATGGATGAGAATTATTCTTTTATTGGTAAATCAAGGCTGAAAGCTTTTTTTCTCGATGATCATATTAAAAATAAATTCAGGGTCTTATAAGGCTCTAGATACTTGGTTTATGGCTCAAAACTTTTGCAGATTTAATTTCCCAAACCCCTAATTACTCAGGGAAGAAAACGATTCCAGAAGTAATCTGTGTACTTCCTTCTTAAATTAAAAGGTAAACTTCTCAAAGGGGCAATAAAAATCCTCTTTTAAGAAAATGAAAGATCCCAAAGAAACATTAGAATTGTTATGGAATAATAACTTATTATTAGAATTATTGTAGAATTATATTTTTCTAAAGAAAAATAATTTAAGATTTTGGCAATTTTGTTAGCAAAAGAGGAAAAGCAAACTATTCTCTTTAGTATCTTGCTTATGGATGGATTTACGGATACTTGAGGAAACTTACAGAGACTGACATTACGAAGGTATACCAGAAGGTATCTTTGTTATTTGAAAACATTTTGATGAATTCTTTTCATTACTTTCAAGATAAAAGTTATTTTACATATTACTGTCAAAGATGTTGCTTAGAATCAAGTACGGTACATTTTAGTGATTTGGCATTCATTCATTATTCGTTTATGTAATTTATTTGTTTAATTATAATTTTCAAAGAAAATTTGAGAAAATATTATCTCTCCTAGTTCTCAAAGATACCTATTTTTATTCTAATGGTTAATTTTCATGATTATATTGAGATAAATTAAAATATCTCAACACCTTTTACAATATTACCTATTTTTGTTTTCACAATTTATAGACCTATTACTGCCGCCTGGGTTTATGAGTTTCCTTTTTTAAAATCTGGAATGTAAGTTATATACCTGTTCAAATGATATAAGGGGTATCAAGGGCTCCTACACACGATGGTGGAGAATCCTGGGAGATAGGTTGAGATGCCATTTGGAAAATCTTCTGGTTTGGAGAATCTCCCCTTCATTGGTTTGCTGTCTCCGGGTGCCTTACCAAAGGCAATCAACAAAGAATGAAGGTCTTTGCTCCGTTTCTTCTGGCTTGGAGGCCTGTCCAGTTAACCGCTGCCAGCTCTCTGCAGATGTGCACACCAGAGAAAAGGAGAAGCAGGCCTAGCCTTTCGGGGAACTCATTGCCTGCAGTGGGGTGGAGTGGGGCCACTTGCTTATATAGTTGCTGCAGCACATTATTTAAAACTGACCTCAAGACTTTGGTTTGCTCAGTTTATTTTTAGAAATAATGACACTATAGCACTCTGAGGCCTGGATGTTATTTCTAAACTGAAGAGTAATATTATTTTTCTGAGAAATAGAATTTTGGGATTTTAAATGGATTTTTTTGGGTAAAGATTTCTGAAGCTTTTCCAGTAATTGGGACTTTCTGGGCAGAAAGAGATGGGAACAGTGTGCTTCCTTTATTCCTGCTGAACTTGAACACTAGGACAGGAAGATTGTCAAGAAAGGGGTACATAATTTTCCTTGTTCCTCCTTCTGAGTGAGTCCCCTCATGTAAAAAGAAGAAAGAAGCATTCATCCTTTTCAGTCATCTACTTTCCAAGTTACTAAATTTTAAATCGTGTTTATACACACAATACCTACTAGGTTGTCTATGGGGAGTATATTTGTGTGTATAAGTTGTAACCTGGCATATCTAGTAGCTTGCGTAAGAGATTTGGACACACACACACACATGTATCTTATTTGGAATGTATGAATAGTAACTTTTTACATATACATATTTTGTATTATGTGCTGTTTATATGGTACATAGTTATTTGGATATCTGTATAGAGAAATGCCTTTAGAAATCCATTTAATTTTTACAGATAGTTTTCATTAGCTTCCTAATTGAAATCCTTGACTGTAATCTTTCCTTCTCTGGTTTCATACTCCACAATATCTTTATTTTTCTAAAATAACAATAACCAACACTTTGTGTTGCTTACATTATGCCAAGCAGTATTCTATTTTAATTTATAAACCTCTCAACAACTCTGTAAGGTAGGTATTATTAAAATTCTCATTTTATAGAAGAACAAACTGAGGCAGAGAGGTCAAGGAGCTTGCCCCAGTTCACAAACCTCCTGAGTGATAGAGTTGATACTTGAACCAGGCAATCTAACTTTAGAACCTGTATACTTAACCACTATGTCATACTGCCTTGCAAACAAAAATGTGTTTCCTCAGCCTTCTAATTAAAACCCACATTCTCTGCAGCAAGACATGCTAACTTCTTAACATTGGACTAAATTTATCAGCTCTTTCTGTTTCTCTTCAGCTCATGTTCGAGGTCATTGTTCATAGTCTAGCACATTAGACTACTAGTCCTTTTCCAAATGTTCCAAATACATTTTCTGACTCTATACGGTTAATCATGATATACTTTTGTCTAGAATTTGCTTCATCATTGTCTAACTGGAAAGCCCCTACCTATTCTTCAAAGCCTAACTCAAACCTTACCTCTTTTATGCATTGTGATAAGATTGTTTCTCTTTCATCTGTACTTAATATGTCACTGTTTTGGTACTTGTCTCATTGTATGGTGTTATTTATCCATCTTTTTCCTTCTTGGTCTGTAGGACTTCTTGTGATTAGAGTTTGTTTTCCTCAGCTTTATACAAGTATCCTCAATACAGCTAATACAAGTGGCTGATTCATAGTAGACACTCATGAGATAGTGTCAATATTAAACTGAATTCAACACTGAATCAGTTTGCATCCTAGAATTGCAAGCAGGTTAAGAGGCAACCTGAATCTGGCTGCAAACCTCTATTGACAAGAAAATGTGTCATGTGCCTTTCACTGGGAGTACTATGTTCCCACTGCTGATTTCATGTGACCGTCTAGTAACCAGACTCAACCTTTGGGCATATTGCCATGTCCTGGATGCTGCTCTGAGGGCCCCTGCCTGGTTTTCAGTCAGAGTTTCCTGTGCAGGTGGTGGAGGATTTTGAAATGCCTGAAACCAAATCATTACACCCACTTAAAATAGTTTCTCTTGTCTGTGTATGATAAGAGGTGGGTGGGGAAAAAATTAGTGCACACAGCCTATTTCTTGGAGTTGAGATTGCCAAATAAATGTCATGAATGGGGAAAATTGACACATATGAGTTGGGTTTAAAATATTTTGCCCCTCCATTCTTCTGTTCACTTTAATTTAGAAAGTCAGTTTCCAGATGTTGAATGAGCATTGACTAATTTCTCAGTACCCTCTTTTATTCTGTTTTCTTGATTATAGATCATCTGACTCAAGTGTATTTAGGGAAACTGGCAGATGATTGAACATGGTGAAACTAAGAGCTTTTTATTTCTCTAAGGAAAGGAGTGAATTCAGTCAGGTTTTTTACAGTCATGGACCCCTTCTCTGAGCAAAACTTTGATGACTTTATTTTGACTTTAATTGAAGAATGTTTGAATGAAAACATTTACTTAATAATAGTAGAACACTTTTCTTGTGTTTACTGTAGTAAATGCCAAGATGATAGAATTTCTAATTTTAAGTAAGATAAATGCTAAGTTAAAGGCCTTTGCATGATTTCAGCAAAACAAAGGGTGAGACACCTGTGTTGGAGTAGAGCAGGAGAAAGGAGAAGACGAGATTGGCCAACTCATAATTGCACCAAAATTTATTCAGTAGTGTACTGTAAATTGAAGGCTGAAAGGTACTGAAATAAATGAGAAATTTGAATTTTACAAGTTTATACACTTTTAAAATGAGTCCAAAGATTGAATGATAATATTATACAATTCTGAAAAATTAATTAGAACTACCATTTTAAAAAATCTGAGTGTACATTTTTCTCATTTACCCTGTTCTGTTTATGAAAGTTTATTTAGAAACGATTAAAAGAAAACCCAATGCATTACAACAATATATTCTTCTTCTTCTTCTGTCAAAACAGTTAAAACATTTAGCTTGTATTGTGTGATGGAAGGTTTTGTGCATGTAATCTAATTTAATTCTTGCAGTTGCCCTGTAAAGTGTTATCATCTTTCATCATGTAAACACAGACAAGGAAGCTCAGGAACTGCTCCAGAAAATAAGGAGCAGAGCGGGATTCAAACTCAGGTTCACTACTACTGCAGTCCATGTTTTTTTTCAGGGGTGGAGAATTTCAGTTTTGACTAAAGATATTCCTTGAAACAAACATACCAGAAGTACAAAACTAACAAAAGTTGTAACTGAAATAGGCTGTTGTTTATATTAGGTATGTTATTTGGCATAATTTAAGCAGAAGTCATCTAAATAAATGATTTATTCATATTTCAATTATCATTGAAATCTCAATAGAGAGTTTGATTAAATGGGTATTTATGATTTTTTTTTCCCTCAGTAATATGATCACTCGGCTTGGAATGGATTCAGGATAAAATTTGAGGTCAGGTTTTGTTTCTCAGAACAGTCTTGAAGTTTTCTGTGACTAGTGAATAATCTGATCTGTTGGGATTGGCCATGTCACTCACTGTCTTTGCACTGAAAATAAAGAGTATATAGTGTATCTCATTTTTCATTTTTTTAAAAATTATTGTTATTTCTGAGAGAGAGAGAGAGAGACAGAAAGAGAGAGAGAAAAAGAGAGAGAGAGAGAGAGAGAGCAAGCAAGCAAGGCAGGGGCAGAGATAGAGGGAGCCACAGAATCGGAAGCAGGCTCCAGGCTCTGAGCTGTCAGCACAGAGCCCGATGCGGAGCTTGAATTCACAGACCATGAGATAATGACCTGAGCTGTAGTAGGCCGCCCAACCGACTGAGCCACCCAGGCGCCCCTCATTTTTCATTTTTAATATAGAAGTATCATACATGGGGGATGGAAGGAGGGAAAAGAAAAGAAATATAGCTTAAGCTTAAATACAGCTAGCAATAAAACTAAATATTTACTTCAGTAAATACAGTCAACAGGGACCAGATACCTGCTCTTCTACTGGTACTTCCTTAATTTACTGAATGACTATAGGAAAATTACAGAATTTTTTTTTTCTTCTGCATTTCATTGTCTGACTCTTAATTTAGGGCAATGATCTTTGTGACCTACCTATTTCACAGAGAGATGATATAGATTAATTAGACCACGCCAGCCAAGTGCCCAGCGCCTGCCCTAGAGAAAGGGCAGACCTGTCATTAGGAGGCCTTTGTTTGTCTCAAGTCCCTAAACAGGATGGTGTCATCACTCCATATCCTTATGGGAGTCACCTACATTCAGGCCAAGGGCAGGTTTTCCCATGACACAAACAGCGTTTTTTTCTTGTAGTTCTGTGTGACCAGGCAGATTTCCACTTTGTGGACCTCAGTGTCCTCATCTGTAAAAGCAGCAGACCCTAGTTAGATAATTCCTAATGGGTAGTTACCCTAGAGCAAGTCTAACTCCTAAGTCCTTTGCTTCTCTTGTCCCACCTAGCTTCTTGGACCTATTAAACAATTTTTTTTTAAGCTCATGTGCTATTAATGAACTGTGACAGACACTGAGTGAGATGGGCCATTTAGATCCCCCTCCATGGAATGTCTTGTTGGCCAGAGGTGGGGTAGGCATTCAGTAGAGGTTCCAACAATCAGGGATCAGCTGCAGCTGCAGAGAGCTGGCTGTACCATGGTCCAGTTAGTTAAGGTATTGTTGGACTTGTGTCACAGTTCAGGTTCTCACTCTCACTCACCTTCCTTCCTTCCCCTTTCTTTTACAAGTCTTGATCCCTTTAAATATCTCGCACTCCACAGTCTGCTTCCACAGAACCCTTAACTCTTCCAGTTAAGAATTTAAACATAATGAACAGACAAGACTAGTAGGAGGGAATTCCTCAAGCTACAAATGAATAGACTTCTTTGTAATAGACTTGTGCCGTATTCTGTAGTTTATTAATTTGGAAATAATATTTTCATATTAAAATAAAGCTCACCCCAAAAGGTAAAGTTCAGTCACTGTTAGGTTTATGATAGGATTTTAGTACAGGACAGTTGCATAGAATTTTTCCATTGGACATGAAGCCTTTGACAGGCAAAGTTCTTAGTTCCATTAAGGACGTTTATGGTAAGCTTTTTAAAAATTTTATTACCATTTTTTATCTTTAAGTAAATTTATCTTACACTTTGTGTTTAGTTGACTTTTATCGGCCTTTGAAAAGAAACATCAATACATCAAATATTACAGCTCTTACCAACATGCCTTAGAGATACATACTTTAAAGTATTTTTTAGCTGGTCTTCAAATACACCATTGTGAGTGTTAACAGAGGCCATCCTTCCCTTTCTTCCTTCTTTTTTCCTTTATTCCTTCCTAAATGATTTGGATTTGGTTATTTTTGTTCCAAGGAAAAAAAAATCTGACAGCTACTATGAGTTTGATATCCTTATAAAGAATGTATGCTGAGCATTTCTAAGAAATTAGATTTCCTATTGTAATGGAAGGCTGATATTTCCTTGCTTGTGCTTTAATTTTGAATTTGCATTTAGAGATTTGGCTTCTGTTTTTTTTTTTGTTTTGTTTTGTTTTGGATTTTGAAATGAGAGTTATCAAAACTCAGTTATGTAACTTTTTGAAAATTTGATTTCTCTCCCTATCCATGTAAGGGATATGACTTAGTATTTTTCTGTTTTCTTTTAGATATGATTATTGATTTTTTTTAACCAAGAAGAGCAGAGACTGGGCAATATGTAACTAGTCTGTATAGCAGGCATCTAGCAAAGAGTTAAACAGAAAAAAAGGGGCTTGGGAGAAGCAAGCATTATAAAAAACCACAACATGTATTAGTAAAGAAGAGGATAAGAGACTAAATTCTGGCATGTGGATATTCATGAACCTCAACTATTTGATTTGACCCACTGTCTGTTTGTGTTGTGGTCATAAAGTAAATATGTGAGTTACACTACTAAGCCTTTGTAATTAGCTCTTTAGCATTAACAACTTTTCATACTTTCTTATTTGTTTTTTCATTTACCCATGCATTCATTTTAACAAATTTTCATCTCAATGATATTGGTACATCAGACCCCCAGAGCAGTACTACATGAATGGAATATGCTCCGGGGATAAAATAAAACCAAGACATAGTACACATTGTATTATTTCTTTCATATTAAGTACAGGCACAAGCTAAGCTATGCTGTTAGGAGTCAGAATAGTGATTACTCTGGTGTGGGAGGTTGGAGCTGGGAGCATGAAAGGTTTTGGGTGCTGGTTTTCCTCTGTTTCTTCGTCCGGGTGCTGGCTGCATGGGTGTATTCATTTTGTGAAAGATCATTGCACAGTATACTTATGGCATATGCAATCCTATATGCTTGTTTGTGTTTTATACTTAAATGAATATTTTTTTTTACAATATTAGACTTGGGAAATGGCTTTGGGTTAGACATACTTTGTGTCCACCTAGACTTTAAGAATTCTAGAACCAAGTATGGAATCACTGAAATGGAAAAGATCTCAGTCTAGCCCACCATGTCATGAGGAGGAATAGATGTCAAGAAAGCTTTGGAGTCTTGCAAGTGCCCTGTGGTGCTATGATTTCATGTCTTACCACCAAGGAAACTGATGTTCAGTGAGGTCCCACCTTCTGAAAAGCACCCTGATCTAGCTGCTTCCTCTGCTTGAGTTTTTCCCGCTATGGGGCTCAGCCTGTCACATAAAAGTGGCTCTTTTATAGGACTGTTCTTTATTAAATGGGGGATATGGGTTAACATAACTTAGAAAGACTTCTAATGACAATCCAAAAAAATTTCTTTCACTTAACCCTCAGGTAATCTGATTTTCAGCTAGACAGAACTATCAAAGTATAAAATATTCTATTGTTTGAAATTTTACTGTAACTTTTAAAATCTTTACTTTCATGGTAGTTTATTTCATAACTGTTTATTTCACATCTGTTAAAAAAAAAAAAACTTTGATCTTTGGAGCTTGAATGAAGATGCTACTAGATACTCTTCTATGTGTATCTATGCAGATTTCCTACATAACACTAGTAAGATATCCCCTTTAGGTTTGTATGTTTGTTTATATGTTTGCCACCAGGAAAAGCCACTTTTTTTCCCCCTGTATTCATGGAGCTATTTTTACTTGACTCGTTACTTAATTCAAGGCCTATAGTTCAGATTTTAAAATTATATCACGTCATATTACATATTGAATATATAATAAATAAAGTTGATTTTAGTTTTCTGATAATACAATGGCTAATCCCATTTTTGTCACTCCAACAAACATTGAATTTTCTGGAATCTAGGCTCAGTTCTCATCCAGTGGCCAGTGCTAACACAGGGCATTCTTAGTCAGGAGGCTTTTGTCTTGTCTGATTCTTACAGCAGCCTCTGGATTGATTAACCAGATTATCCTCATATCTCTGTAGCCAGCTGAAGAAGGAAGTATGCCAAGTTATATCAGGAGTAATATCCATCCGTTTTTTTACTCCTACTTTCATATTTGTATTACTTTTTCCCTGTTTACTTACAAATTCATTTAATATTATTGTTTCTTTATTATATGTCAGACACTGTCTTAGGTGTGGGATATAAAATGGTGAACAAAAAAATAAACAGATCCTGCTGTCTGGTCCTTATAGTTTATTGCAGAGATAGATCATTTAAAAAAAAACAAAAACAAAAACAAAAAACGCTACAACTGAATAAAAAAAAATAAATGAAGCAAGTAATAACAAAGTGGAATTTCTACTATGTTGAGAGCCAATAATATAGGATTTGGGCAAGTTAGACATGGTCTTTTTGAGAAAAACTTGTTTTAGGATATGAAGAACGAATAGGTATAAATTAGACAAGGAAAGAGGAGTGAGTATTCCAGCAGTGGGGATAGCGTGCACAGAGGTTCTGAAGTGGGAGAACCATGGCACATTTGAGGCTCTTAAATGGCTGGAGGGGAAAGTAGGGATGTGGAGGAAAGTGAATAATAGAGAGGACTATGGATTGGGAGAAGTGGAGGAGTCAGTGGACTGATGATGCTCCTGATCTTTTAAAGAAAAGTTACCTAGAAGACATTGAACACACTGTTTGGAAAATGAGCAGTTGGTGGTTGGAGATTAGGGTTTTTAACTTACTGACTCCGGAGGAGGATGACCAAGTTTCAAGGAATGACTACCAGAGTAGTAACTGAAATGGGCAGGAAGTGAAGATCACCTGAGACAAAGTGGTCAAGGAACTGAGAAGCTGTGTGTGGATGAGTTATCCACGTGTTTGTTGAAGTAGCCTAACATGTTGGCAAGCTATGAATGAAGTAGAGGATGGCTGGGTGCCACATCTTTAATAAACGAAGTAGATTGAATGGTTGGGATGCAGGGAACAGATCGGGGAAGGAGAACCACTTTAGCCAAATAAAAATTTCCTAACATTTGAGTGGTTTGTATGATAGAGATAGCTTGGATTTTGAGTGACCTTTTTTTTTCATTTTTTCATTGTATTTTGGCCAGTATGTAGGCATAAAATCAGAGCTAAAGGAGTCTTCTCATTTGGGTTGCAGATTCCACAATGACAGGAATTGTGTCCTAATCACTTGTGTTGAGCCTGTATAGATCTTCTTGGCTTACCCAAAGACAAACTGTAGATATTGATGAATAAAGCATAGTAATAAATTATGAATGAAGTAAACAGTGCAGCTATTTTAGATGGAAGATTTTGTTTTTATTTTCATACAACCCTGCAAATTTTATAAATTTTACATGACATTTTACCTCTGTGACTACAATTAAGTTTGCTTGTCCACTATTTACATATTAGTCTCAGGTTTTTTTCTCCCCCAAAATGAACTTTTGAAATAGAATAATTAATTTCCCTCTGATTCCATGGGAACTATACCATTTATGCAAATATTTTGAGGAGCCAGTCACATCCTTTTGATAGAAATTGCATTGAGGGGCATCTGGTATGATTAGGGTAAGTTTTGTCTGGGAAGGATCTTCCTGCCTCCCCAAATTCTGGTTTGTTAGCTTTTATCATTCATTTGTTTAGCCAGCCAGCCAGCAGTCTGTCTTTTTATTAAGCAATTGCTTGAGAGACTCAGATAGTTCACAAAAGTATATAAACTATGATTTTAAAGTCAGAAGTAGTCTGTTATGTAGATGCAAAAAATACCTGGCAGAACATGGATCAAAATGTAAATAATGGTATATCTGGGTAGTGGTGTTTTAAATGATATTTATTTTAGCTGAAATATATCTGTGTGTGTGTGTGTGTGTGTGTGTGTGTGTGCGCGCGCGCCTGTGTATTCTAGTTGGAATCTACCATTTCTTAAAATAAGATTTTCAAAAAGAATATTAGGGTGAAAGAAGAAGGTAAACAGGGACAGGGACGAATAAGTCAGGAATAAGGCTATGTGAAAAGGGAAAAAAGATTTCTTGTATAGGAGATAGGTGAGATGTCAAGGATGGAATATACAGGGGTGAACTATAGCTTCATATTTGATTCTACTGCAAAAAGCTAATGCAGGATGCTTGCTTCAAAGCCCTCTGGTCACAGTCCCGTATTTCCAGGTCAGTTGGCAGAATTCCTAGAGTCTCAGGTTTTAAGGAGCAAATGGTGTGGGTTTCTCCCTAAGTGCCTCTGGCATTTGATTCCCTTCTCTGGGGAGAAGTAGCCATTGATTTAACTGTGATAGGAAAAAAATGATGAGCTCCTAGGGGTTCCCCTGCCCCCTTCCAGCTGTTACTGAGTCTTGTTTTGATTCTCAGAATACCTGTGGATTGACACACATCAGATTTTTTTTTCAGTGTTACTCTACAGACACTTAGTAGCTAGGCAGTGGGTATCTTCTTTATAATTTTGTATGTCAGTCCAGGACAGATTTTACCTGATGGCTTTAAAATTTTCCACAGAAGGTCAAGCATCTTACTCTTTTATAGTTCAGAAAGAACCAAAGTCAGTTTGGGTGACATTTAATATGCCTCCTTGTAAACTATAAGCATTGGGCCAAGCAGGGTTGCAAAAAGCTTTTGCTTTAGAGGTGGCCCAGTTTGTAATGCCATGCCAGTGGCAAATTTGTGTTCTAAATGATGCAGCACTTACTTGAGATAGAGAATTCTAGGCAAAAGAAAAATATTTGTTACCAATGAGTGTTGAAGGATGACATCTAGAATGATGAATTAAGAATGACACTCTCTGGGCACCTGAGTGGCTCAGTCATTTAAGCGTCAGACTCCTGATTTCTGCTCAGGTCATGATCTCATGGTTCGTGAGATCGAGTGCTGTGTGAGGCTCCACATTGACGCATGGAGCATGCTTGGGATTCTCTTTCCCTCTCTCTCTGCCACTTTTCTGCTCATGCTTACTCTCACTCTCAAAATAAATATATAAATTTTTAAAAAAATGGCACTCTGTTAAGTGCAGGGAATTTTGTCCTGCATTTCTGATGCTTTATCATTTCAAGATCAGATGGAATAAGATGATACGCTCTAAATTGTAAGTTATCTAGAAAAATTTTAGGTGACTGACTGGAAACTCCACACATTTCACAGGTATTCTGTTGAAATCTGTTCTTCCTAGCTCTGCTTCCTAGAGAAATTGAACATGGAACTCTGAAAGCTGAGGACTGCAATGTGAAAGAAGTAACAGTATTTAGTAAATTCAAATTCTAGGGGCAGCTGGGTGGCTCACTTAGTTAAACGTCAGACTTCAGCTCAGGCCATGATCTTGCGGTTTGTGAGTTGGAACCCCGCATCGGGCTCTGTGCTGACAGCTCAGAGCTGCGAGCCTATTTCGGATGTGTCTCCCTCTCTGTCTGCCCCTCTCCCTCCGGCGCTCTGTGTCTTTCTCTCTCAAAAGTAAATAAACATTAAAAAAAAATCTATAAAAAAAGATCCAAATCTAGATGGTTTTAGATTTGTTAAAACATTTGTGACCTCTGACTATTCTTTGAAAGTGCTATAGTCAGATCATTAGCACCACACTGAAACTACCCTTCCCATGCTCTCTCAAACCAATTGTAAATGTTCATTCCTGCCCTTGAGGAAGTCTTGGTCAGATCTTAGAGCTTTGCACTTCCTTTGAATCACAACAATAGTCTCATTGCAGAAATTGAAAAGTCTAATGTAGACTACTTTTTCAATGTAGTAAAAGTCAGTGTAATATCATTTAAGACTTCTCCCCTCTGCCAAGTCTGGCCTCTTTCATGCTTGAGAGACTCCAGCGACCAGAGAGAGGTGTGGTACCCAATACTCTTTGCACCTCACTTCCTCTCCCATTCACTGGTTGCTGTTTGTGGCCCTTCAGGACAAAGCTACAAGGAGCTGTGCATGTCTGATTTCACTACTGTCTGGGAGATGTGTGGTTTCTGATCTTGTGGGACGTTTTTGTGGGCTTCTGGACAATTCCTCCTAGGCACCATTTGGTGACCTTTTGCTAATGATGACCATGCCTCCCCTGACTGGATGTTTTTAGCTGCCTTTCCAACTCCTGGACTTCTGGCATTCCACTCCTTTTTTGGGTTACATTGCCTCTCTGGGTGGTCCTCTTGGGAACTGTCCCTTGTAAAACAATCTGTCCCTCCTAGGGGCTCCCATCTAGCTCATGGAAATGCGGATCTTTGTCTTGCCAGTGGTAGAAGTATAGCCTGATTATGACAGAGCCTACTTTGCTTTGCAATTCCAGGGCAGCTAGCCAGCCAAAATTTCATGCCTTCAGAGTCCAGTTTAAAATAGGAAGCTGTTCTTGTTTTTCTTAAACTGTAGGGGATGTACTTCTTCAAATATTTCTCTCAAACCCACCCCTTCCCACCTCAATTTAGTATCCTTGAATAAGCAACTTTCCAGTGTGGCTTAAGGAGATACAGAGTGTTCTGAGGACCTCTATCCAGGACAGATCTCCCTGATGGTCTCCTCACCTGCTCTTGTACAGCTGGAAGTGAGCAATGAGCTCATAATGGCACAATGCCTTCTACTGACCACTTCACAAGTCCTGGATATATGGTTTTAGCATCCTGTAGCTGACAATTGTTTTTAGCCTTCAGAATTTCAATTAAAACTGAGCCCATCATTTTATTTTAATATCTTGTTTAAGTAGTATTTTTTTTATTTAAGTGGCTATCTTAAACCTGTTTGTGTATGTTTGTGGGTGTGTATAGGGAATAAAATGATCTACAAGATGTGGGTAAATTAGAAATACGTGATTAATATGTTGAGACAAGACTAAGTATTTTGATTTTTTTTTAACTTGAATGTAGTTCAATAAATGATAGTTTCACCTTCCATCTCCAATTTGAAGGGTATTATTATTAAACCTGCGATTTCTAGTTTAATTATTTGTTCGTGAGTAGTTAGATTATAATAAGTTACTTTATTTTCAAAAACATCAATCAGTGTCCTTGTGTCTACTTAATAAAAATGCTTAATAAATATGTTCATAATAAATATGTTTAAGTACCATGTCTGAAATAGGAATTTTTCCCCCTAAACGTAAACACAAATCATCTCAAATATGTAATATTCTCATAGGGGTGAGAGGAATAAATATAGTTCTTCACTTTTGTAAGATTTGCTCTTTTCTGCCCTTAGTTCCTTGCAGAGCTTGCAGTGGAAATCATTTTTTTTCACCCTGATTTTCAACTTGGTGATCTTTTTGCTTTGGTCAGTCACTCATGAATAATGTAAGATGTGTATAGCTTTTTAATACATAGGTTTATAATATAAATGAGTGTCTATTTACTTAAAATTAATAGAAGTTTTGTGAAGAACTCTATTGCATGTGATTTTGTTATATTCAGAATTTGAACAATAAGTTTTCTTATACTTTTCTTTTTTTGTAACTGTAATAAGGAGTGTAGATCCTGTGAATTACACAATTTAGGAAATTCTCCCTAAAAAAAGAAAACAAAATTACAAATACAAAATGAAATTCAATAGTAAATCTATATATTAAAATGAAAACAGTCACAAGAAATTATGAATTTTAAGAGGTTGACAGATATTGCAAAGCAAAACAAAATTTAGAAAAATAGCAAAAAATAAACATTACTCTTTCTCCTCTGAACAGCCACAGTCATGGAGTGATTTGTAGTACAAGTTCACATACTGGAGTGTCCTATCATCCTACAGTAGGCTGGGAGGTGGGTGTATTCCTGGAAGCATTCTCACATTGGGATGACTAATAATAACACAACTATGCCCAAAAGTGGCTGTGAACCAGGTAAATGCGTTTCATTATATCCAAACTAAATTGTATCCTCGACTCAGCTTGCCCTTAGCTAGATCTCAAAATGTTAATGGCCACTCAGCATCACTCATTACAAGGGGGAGCATTATTGAAGGGAAGAGGCAGTGGAAGGAGATAATGATCATAATTGATTGTGCTAAAATATCTTGTTTTGTAAGTTTTATGAGAACATATGATCCTATAGCTAAGATCCTATAGGGACCCATGCATCTGAAAGGTCCTGAAGTTTAAGATTCATTAGCTTCATGGTTCCCTCTGAGGGAAACTCATTAACAGAAAAGTGACTAACTGAATGTTCCACATGCTTAAAGGAACCGTAAAAGACCATGTGTTTCTCCTTTATTTCATTCTTCTAAATTATTATCCAAAGTTATCTTTTTATTTTTGTTGTTAATGTATTAATATGAAACTACACAAGGAAAAAATGTCCTGTGGAAAATTATATATTTTATACTTTTCATGTTTTGAATAAATTGTGTATATTCAGTTATTAGAAAAAACATATTTAAGAATAGCAACATATGTTTACCACAGCAAGAAAAATTTATTTTTCTTATTGTGAAATCCCTGAAGAAAGGCTCTCTTGTGTTACTATGCAACTGCCTATAAAAATCATCTGGGCTACTGGAAAAAATGGTAAAGAATGGATTGTATTTATCTTCAGTATGCCTTTTTCTATTTTGGGTCCTTTTAGTCTCTAGGTAGTAAGTTTAAAAGATTTTAATATACGCTGTCTCAAGTGATTAACTCTGTTATGCCTACACATGAGAATAGAATTGTGCAGTTAAATTCTTCCAAAAGCACAAGTAAAATTACAGTTGGGGAGAGTACTGTATAGACCAAATTCTAGAGACTGGGAGCACAATGAGATACTATACAAAGTTCATCTCATGATCCTTCTATAGGAATATGATTAGAATAATTTTTTTAAATGCTGAATGAATTAAATTATTGAAGTACAACTAAAATATATACATAAATTGAAATATCTTTACTTATTATTGTGTACCAATTAATATCCTCATAATTTGTTAATTAATATCCTCATAAAGGTTTGTTTTGGGAAACCTGCCTGGCTCAGTCAGTAGAGCATGAGGCTCTTGATCTCAGGGTCATGAGTGCAAGCCCCACGTTGAGTGTGAAGCCTACTTAACTAAAAAGAAAAAAGTTGTATTTTAATGATGTTAACCATCACATGAGCCAGAACAGCTTCCAGTCATACTATTGAGTCCTCGATCTGTTCTGTGTGAACCCTCAGTCTGACACCTTGTGTTCTAAATGCCATCTAAGAAGATGCCGTATATTTGTAGGATGGAACATTACTCAGCCATCACAAAGAATGCGTCTTGCCATTTGCAATGATGTGGATGGAGCTATTATGTTATTTTAAGTGAAATAAGTCAGTCAGAGTAAGACAAATACCATATGATTTCACTCATATGTGGAATTTAGGAAACCAAATAGATGAACGAATGGGAAGGGAAGAAAAAAGAGAGAGGGAGGCAAACCATAAGAGACTCTTAATGATAGAGATTGAAGGTTGATGGACGGAAGAGGATGGGGTATGGGCTAAGTGGTTGATGGGTATTAAAGAGGGCACTTGTGATGAACACTGAGTGTTATATGTAAATGATGAATCACTAAACTCTGCTACTGAAACCAGTATTATGCCATATGATAACTAACTAGAATTTAAATAAAAATGTCGGGGAGGGGTACCTGGGTGGCTCAGTCGGTTGATCTCCGATGTCAGCTCAGGTCACCATCTCTCAATTTGTGGGTTCAAGCCCCACATCGGGCTCTGTGCTGACAGCTCAGAGCCTGGAGCCTGCTTCGGGTACTGTGTGTGTCTCTTTCTCTGCCCCTCACCTGCTCACATTCTTTCTCTCTCTCTCTCTCTCTCTCTCTCTCTCTCTCTCTCTCTCTCTCTCTCACAAATAAACATTAGAAAAAAATAATTTAAAGAAATGTGGGGGAAAATGCCATCTAAAAAAGTTTGCTCGCCTCCTGTGAACAAGCCTTGACTGTGACTTGCTGCAAAGACGTCCTGGCTATGTATCTGTTCTGGGTACCACCCTCCTGTTCTTTTACTTCCTGTTTTGCTTCTCCTGACAGTATCCATTGGTGACCCTTATGGTACAAGTTCCCTTCCCTGGAACATGCAATGAGTGATGCTGCCATGATAGCAAAATGAGAGACACATCGGCAGGCAGAGTCACGTCCATAAGAGGAAGATGGCAACACCATGAGAGGCTTTCAATCTGGGAGAAGAGCTGGTTGATGTCACCTAGTACTATGAGGGGCATAAACAAGGCTTCTGTCCATCTCCTCACTTTATCCTCTAGAGGAAATCTGCATTCCAGCTAGTCTTCTTTTCAGCATTCTGTGTCCTATGCCTAAATTCTAGAAGACTCCCTCTTCCCTCCAGAGGATAAAAGCTCAATTCAAATTCTCTTAGCCCATTATATGGAACTAATGAGAGGATTACTTACTAACAGACTCTCATAAGACTTCTTATATGTCTTCACAGAGTATTCCCACCCTTCATTCTTGGTAGGAATATAGATATTCTATATATGCTGTATAATCAGATGTTAAACATTTATATGAAAGTATTTTACATAAATTAATGTTCACTATTTGCAGTTCTAAGAGGCCTGTAGATATTATAGCCTTGTTTAAATTGCTACTCAAGCGGAGCCTTATAAAAGATAGAGATTTTGTCTTACATTTCATAATTTTATATAAAACATTATTTTCATAGCAGATATAATGTTATGTCTCTGAATCAATGTCATTCTCATGGAGGCAGGAAAATATTTCTGCTGCAGGACAGCTTAAGAGTGGTGCCATCAGATTTCACTGTTTATTCTTTTACATTCCTAGAAAATAGGGTAAATTATCCAGTAGCTATCTCTGAAATATCATATGATAAATTATTTATCAGAATCCCATTCATTCTGGATGTGTGAAATGAATGGGTAAAAAAATAGTTTGCATATAAAATGAATCAGTTTAATTTAAAAATTTTATACTCAAAATTTTCTTCCTGTATTCTTTATTTTTGAGATGTTTAGAATATTCAATAACATTGAATAACTATGAGTTTTTGTCCATAGTTTTTTGAGTTTTTGCCCATCATTAGTCAATTGCCTAAATAGCATAAATGTATGATTTTATGGAAAAGTTATTTTCATAGTATATTAGAGTACATGTAAAATGAATAATACTTGATAGAATTAATAAGTATTAATTTAGGAATTTAGTTTTTTTAAAGTTAAACAGATTTATAGTACTAAGAAAAATAGTAATGATATACCATAACTTATTGAGTACCTACTTTGTGCCAGATACGCTGCCTGGTGCTAGATATTTTTTGCCCATTTTATAAATGAATCTTTTGAGTAGTCAAGGAACTTTGATACCCAGCTAGTAGTAAGTCGTAGAACCAGATAGCAATTCTTGTCTCTTTTACTCTGAAACCTGAGGTCTTTCCATCCCTCTGGGTTGTCTCTGTGTGTAGAGTTCTACAAAATCAGGAACTTTTATCATGGGCCTTTTATTTCTCTGGCACCTGTAGACAATTCCATCTTCCTCCACAGGTGAAACTGCAGAAAGAAGGTAAAATGAAGTAGAGGCCTGATTTATCTCCCAAGTGATGGATGTTTTAAAAAAATGAGGGGAAAAGGGGTTTTCCACAAAAATAAATCATAAACCATGGTTTCCAGTCCATATAGAATGGAGGTGTGACTGACACCATAATTCAGAATTTAACGTTTGTGTGAGCTTCCCACACAGAAAAAGCTATCCAGAAGGTTTCACTCCTAAATTAAGATATATGAACTTCTAGCACATATATCTAATTCTACTTTACCATGAAAGGAAGAACATCATTCTATATAGTTATAGAATCTTCCTGATTTATCCATGGTATTAGTGGGAAGCAGAATATAATGGGAAGTGACCAATACCCAACGTCAGAATCTAGGTCAAATAGTTTTAAAAAAAATCTAATTTATGATGTGGATTAAGCCTCATTTAAAATAAAAGATAAAATTAAAGGATAATATTTAATTGTGAATTTAAAAAACCTTTTGTTAAATGAATGTGACAGCTTTAAATCCATATACATCATGCTCAGGTTTTGTAGTGAAGTCACCCCTTTAAATAGCTCCTTCTATCTTACAGTGTGGTTTTAAATGTGACCTACTTAAATGGACAGAATCTATATTCCTACTAAAGGAATTCCTCATTTAGCTTGAAGTAATTTCTCTAACAAGAAAAATGTACTCAAAATATAATTCTAAAACCTTTATGAATAAGGCCTCTGAGTAGCCACATTACCGTGCTCCAGAATCTGTGCGCTAAGAATTGTGCCTTTTATTCAGAAAAGATCTCTTCAGGTTATCACTGCCAGGATATTTGTGATTATTTTATTTTATTTTATTTTATTTTATTTTATTTTATTTTTAATTTTTTTGATGTTTGTTTATTTTTGAGAGAGAGAGACAGACAGAGTGCAAGCAGGGTAGGAACAGAAAGAAAGGGAGACACAGAATCAAAGCAGTCTCCAGGCTCTGAGCTGTCAGCACAGAGTCCAATGAGGGGCTCGAACTCACAAACAGTGAGATCATGACCTGAGCCGAAGTCGGATGCTCAACAACTGAGCCACCCAAGCGCCCCTATTCGTGATTATTTTATATTTTTATATCCTGTTTTCCTCCATTCTTAGCTCATAACAATTATGAAACAAGGGGAAGTTATCATTAATTCAGTTATTCATTTGACAGAGGTTTATGTAGTGCCTGTTATGTGTACCTAAAATTGTTTTATGTAGCAGTAAGAGTTGGACAGTAAAAAAAAAAAACAAAAAACAAAAAACTCAGGAAGAAATAGAAAAGGTATAATAAAAAGATGTAACAATACAAACTTAAAGTGGTTTAGATCCATTTTGTTTAATCTTTCTTCTTCTGGAAATGGTTACCCAGCCAGGTGTGATTCTAGATGGGGAGCAGGGATGTCTCTTACTTGAGACTGTAGTTTCTTAGAAACCAAACAAACGAGACAAAGTTAAGAATCAAGTTCGGTTGGTTGTAGTGGAGAAGCCAGAAAAGCAGGATTAACCTGCTCTCAAAAATAGATAGATCTAAGGCACTAAACTGGAGCACTGGGCCAAGGGACAACCAAGGAGAATAGGAGCAGGGAAGATAGCAGCTTCAGGTGGCAAAGCAAAATGCTGGCAGAACAGACATTAATGATGAAATTGGATTTTAAACATTCTATTTTCTTGGACAATGAGGAGTTAGTCTTCCATAGCTGGTATATAACATTATTTTATGGGTGGGAATCTGTGGGGAGGGGGAACTAGAAGAATTTAACCCTCTTGGGTGTGGCAAATCCATGTCTTCCTTAAGTTGTACTAGTTTACACTTGCGTGTGTGTGTGTGCACGCGCGTGTGTGTTTAGAGAGAGAAATGAAACACTTACCAGTTATGACAGTCAACCTCCTTCCCCTGCCCAAACCATCCGTTGGCATTGCCTGTGCTCACAAGGTGATTCCACATTGAAGGGTAGGGGGCAGACTGAACACAGAGTGATAACCTGTGGCCTTTCACACCTCAGTAGCCTCTGAGGACTTCACTGAATTATAGCAGAGTAATAATTAGTGTTCATCATGATGACCCTATGGTGTCAAAAGTTAAATTATTGTATATGTCATTTACTTAAGAAAGCAATGATTGTTAAATTTACCCCCAAGAGGTTAACATTTTAAGTTGTTTGTCATTTGTGGGGTACTTTTGAAATTAACTTGGTGAAAGTTCATTCTCTCATGTTGCCAGATAAATAAGTTGTTGCTTTATGTAGCTTTAGTGATACTCCTATTACTCTGTGAAAGAGAGTCAAGGCTAGCCCTTTAATTTCCATATGTGATGAGAGTTATTCTCCATAAAGATTAAATTTTGATTTGGAACAGGAGTGAAGGGTTTACTTCATTAGGTTCAAATTCACATTTATGACCTCATTCAAAATAAAATACCTTATTAAATTTAAAAAGTCTCCAAAAATATCTCAAAGCTGACTTAAGTATCTTAAAGTGATTACATTTTCTCAAAATTCTCAGAAACTTTTAAAATCCAGAGATCTTGGGGTGCCTGGATGTCTCGGTTGAGCGTCTGACTTGGCTCAGGTCATGATCTTGAGGTTCGTGGGATTGAGCCCTGCATCAGGCTCTGTGCTGACAGCTCAGAGCTTGGAGCCTACTTGAGATTGTCTCCATGTCTCTCTGTCCCTCCTCTGCTCATATGCTTTCTCTCTCTCTCTGTCTCTCAAAAATAAATAAACATTAAAAAAAATTAAATCCAGAGATCTTTATACTAGGTAATTCCATATGATATGAAATTAGTTTCCTCCATTCTTAGCATTGTTATGCTATTTTCCTTATGGCATCGTTTGTATGGTAGATCTTCAACCATCCATTGCTAATAACATGTATTTTATCAGACCTGACAGTACTACTGCCTGAAGGGTTATATTTTTATTCATTATAACAGTGTGGACTTGAGCTTCAAAGGAAGAAAAAAGTCAAACTATTGTAGTTTGAATACTTTAATAAATGTCAAATGATAAATGAAGCTGGTTCTTCAGTAGCTGCAGGGTGTGTGGATAAGAAAACATGTTCAGATGGTGATATAAATGGTATTATGGGTGTCTTACCTTTTATAATCTGTCTTTGCCTCTTACCACTGTAGTTGTGAGAGCTAGGAATGATGAGGTAGGATGCAGGATTTTTGTTGCTGAGTGAATTGAAAGTGAAGGAAATTTTAAATGTAAAACTCAATCATCTCTTTACAGGGATAAATACAGAAATGTGCTTTTGGTATTAATAGGCACGTCATCACCCCTCACCTACCTACTCCCTCTAAAGAAAAGCTGTAAACTGGATGTTGAACATGAAGCATGCCCATTATTGCTCAATTCTCGTTTTAATGAAAACTTTAGGATATTTGGGATGTCAAACATGCCCCAGTAGGAGAGCGCAGAATGCCTCAAGAATTGTAGGAGATCACTAAGTTATGTGACTATATGGAAGAAAAAGTAAGTGAAGCAAAAGCTCATGAAAACATCAGTACCATTATAGAGTTAGATGTGGCAGGCAACCTCTAAGATGGCCCCAATGATCTTTGCTTCTTTGTATTCTCACCCTTGTATATTTACCTCCCCTTAAAAGTGGGCCAACTTAATGACTTTCTTTTAACTAATTTAATATAGCAAATGTGATGGAATAGCACTTCTGTGATCAGGCTAGATATGATGATGACTTCCACTGTGGTAGTAGACTCTTTACCTTAGTAGCTTTGATGAAGCAAGTTGTCATGTTGACACATAGCAAGGAAGTGAGGGCAACCACCAGCCAACAGAGGGCTAGGAATCAAGACCCTCAGCTCAACAGCCACCAACCATTTGGGCTTGAAAAGAGATCTTTCTGTAGTCAAGACTTTAGGTGAGACCTCCAACCCTAGCCGATATATTCATTGCCATTTTTTTAATTAATTTTTTTTTTATTTGAGAGAGAGTGAGCATGAGCAGGAGAGAGGGGCAGAGAGACAGAGAGACAGAGAGACAGAGAGAGAGACAGAGAGAGAAATCTTAAGTAGGTTCCACACTCATCATGGAGCATGATGTGGGACTTGATCCCACTACCCTGGTATCATGACCTGAGCTGAAACAAGAGTTGGATGCTCAACTGGCTGAACAACTTAGGTGCCCCTCATTGCAGCATTTTGAGAGCCCCTAAAGCACAGGGCTCAGTTAAACTATTTCCAGGTTTCTGACCCACAGAAACTGTGAGATTATAAGTATTTGTTATTTTAAGCTTTCATATTTGTGGCAATTATATCACAATAGAAAACTAATACTTTGGTGTATTGTTAGCTAGGGCTCCCATAACGAAGTAACACATACGAGGTTGTTAAACAACAGAAATTTATCTTCTCAAATTCTGGAGGCTAGAAGTCCAAGATCAAAGTTTCAAAAGGTTGTTTTTACCTGAGGGCTCTTTCTTTGGCTTGTAGGTATCTTTTCCCAGTGTCTTCATGTGATCTTCCCTCAATGCTTGTCTGTTCTAAACTCCTCTTTTTAGAAGGACACCAGTCATGTTGAAGTAGAGCTTACGCTAATGACCTCATTTCACCCCTTTAAAGACCCCGTCTCCAAATACAGACTCATTCTGAGGTAGTAAGGGTTTTTTTTGTTGTTGTTGTTGTTGTTTTTGTTTTTTTTACAAGACATGATACAGCCCATAAGAATAGGCTATATAAAATTCTGTAATTATGTTCATCTTTATAGCTAAAACTCTATACCACATATTGTCAATAAAGATCTTATTTTTCTTTAATATAATTATATAGATATCAGTTGACATATATAAATACTAAATGATAACATATACGTAATACGTATCACATGAGATAGCATATATATTTGCATATCCCTGTCTTTATAAAAATTGTAATTCCTATAAGCAAGTATTTTGCATATGTTTTACGTATGACACTTTAGGGAATTTAAGATGGTCTAGATGCAATTTCAAGTCAGGTTTAATCTTTTATGTTTACTTGTGTATTTCTAAATGAGAATATTCTAGAAGGAGCTTGTGTTAAGAATGAGAACCTATTAAAGAGATGGGGGTTTGAAGAATTTACATTTTTTTTTGAAGCACTAACAGTTTCAGATAATGGTAAGGGGAGAAAATATTTGCCTTTATATTTGGTAATCCAGATACAATGGATACATTGCTAGATCCAATACAATGGTATGCTGATTCTTTAAAACACCATTTCTATTTGAGCTATTAATAACATTATATACCCACATTGAGCATAGAGATTACTTAAAAATCACAATGTATGTTTAAAATATTTTTCAAAATTGCCAAAAAAGTATTATGTAAAATAGGTTTTTTTTTTTGTAAAATATTCCATTGATTCTCAGAAGTGTTGTCTATAGACCCAGGAGTCCCTGAAACCCTCTTAGAGGATCTACAAGGTCAAAACTATTTTCATAATAAATATAAGACATTGTATGCTTCTGTGGTGTGTGTGTGTGTGTGTGTGTGTGTGTGTGTGTGTGTGTTGACATTTGTACCTATGATGCATAAGAAATAGTAGATAAAATTGCTGGCACCTTTACGTGAATCAAATCAGTAGCATCAAACTATATAGTCTGTGTTTTTCAGCATCATACACTTATAGACTAAAAAAACAAAAACAAAAACTTACTTCACTGAGGATTGGACTTAATGAGCCAATTTACTGTTATTAAATCCTGACCTTTGATCACACATCTTTACATTACAACATTCTATGTGATTAAATGATAAGAATGGGTAAAGCACTCAGGCTCCATACGGAGGTACAATGGTTGTCTTAAGGAAAAGTACCCTGTAGTCGTTTCAGTTGGAAGCTGAACTAGGTACTCTCAGGGAACACCATTTTTACTTGAAATTACAACTGAAAAACTAGTTATGATTATTCAGACTTAGGTTTTTGAGAGACATTTTATCAAAAATGAACAAAGTGAGCCTATTGCTTGAAGGAAAACTATTGACATTTATTGCTAGTAACACAATTCAAACTTTCAAACAAAAATTAGAATTTTGGAAAACTTATATTTACCCATGAGAACGTGATGAATTCCCAAATTTTAAATATTGTTCTGATTATATTAGTGGTGATATTAACAATTGTTTTTATGATAGTAGGTAACAAAATGTGTCAGTGTTTGGAAGAACTACATAATGCACTAAACCAGTATTTTCCAAATGGTTGGTGCATCACATTATAATATTATGCCTTGGTGTAAAAGATTCGAAGTACAAGAAAGAGCAATGAATTTTAATGTAACGGAGTAAAATTTTACTATATTAGAAAATGTATTATATTAATGTTGAAAATTAATTTGATTTAAACATTAAAGTTCATGACTTCATTGATATGGTTTGGGAAGTACATTGATAAGATTTCAGATTTCGCATGGCAACTAACCTTTAAGAAACTACCACTTGTTGGAGTTTGGGGATAATATTAAAACATAATATCCACAATTATCTGAAAAGACTGTGACAATACTGTTTTCCAACTATATAACCTTATGAGGTCAGATTTTCTTCATTTACTTCAAACAAAACAACATATTGCAATAGATTGAATATAGAAGCAAACATGAGAATACAGCTGTCTTCTATTAAGCCAGACATCAAAGAGATTTCCAAAAATGTAAAATCATGCTGCTCTTTATTTTTTCACTTCAAAATCATTTTTTGAGTATAATTGACATGATGTTATAATAGTTTCAGGTGTACAACATAATAATTGGAAAAGTTTATACATTATGCTATGTTTATCGCAAGCATAGATACTATCTGTCCTCACACATTCTTATGAAAATGACATTAACTTTAAAAAAAACAGTATTTTTCATGAAAAGTATGTTATTGTGCTAGAGTTAGAAAATCAACACTTTGCTACCATCAAAGTAAAGACTGGTTCAGACAGGAATCCTCACTGAATGCTAAATCTAGAGGGAAATTTTGATGAAGAGCAGAATGTTTTCCTGACCATAAAAAGTCTCATCACATATTAATTAGTTACAAAGGAAAAATAAGAATAGTAATATTCAGCAGAGAAATTCAACAGCACCTTAACCTGGTAATCAAAGTTACACTTTTGAGAAGCGTTTGGACAATGTATACCTCCAAATGTGATAGCCTGAGAAGGAAAATATTCTAGCTGAGAATGTATAGCCTAAATAAAATCAGGAGCGAACATTTGACAATACCAAAATGAGAATCATTCTTTTTCAGAGATAGACATGATGGAATTCTTCAAAACTGTTGGGTCATAAAAGACAAAAACTATGAAATATTCCAGATTAAAGGAAACTGAAGAGAAGTGACAACTAAGTGCCATATCTGACCCTGGACTGCATCCTCCACTAAAGGGAGAAAAATCCTTTAAAGGGCATCCTTGGGTTAAATAGACAAAGTTAGAATATGGATGATAAAGTATCAATGTGACAGTTGCTGAAGCTGGTAACTGTAGTGTCTGTGATTATAAGAGAAGATCACAGTTCTTAGGTAATACACACTGAAATTTTAGGGGAAAAGAGCCCTGATGTTTGTAACATACACTCAAATGGTTCAGAAAAAAAAATACGTATAAACCCATTTATTTGTATGTATATTTGTATATTAATTAAATATGTGTAAAACTATACACAGACATATATATACATAGGGAAAGAGCATAAATGATTTTTTTAAATGGGTAAAATGTTAATAATAAATTTATCTGTATATGTGTTTTTAGTACTGTTCGTCAAATTTTCTGTAAGTTTGTTAATTCCAAATAAAATGTTTAAAAACTAAATGCAGTAACTTACGTTAATATAATGGGTTCATTATTTTTAAATGAATTAATATATAATGTTTTTCTTAGTTTTGTTTCTCATAGAGTAAATATTAACAGATCTAACCCATATAAATAAAACTCCTTGGGGTTCTCAGTAATTTTTAAGAGTGCTAAGGGCTTCTGAGACGACAGAGGTTGAGGATGATTGGTATACACCATATGTGGGTAGTTAGATGGGTATTCTCCTCCTTCTCTTAAGGCTCTTTTATGATTCTACTTAATGAGAACTGATTTGGTAGATGCCACTAACTTTATAGTCTAGGGCAAATCAGTTAACCTCTTTATGCCTTATTTTTTATATTTTGAAGATAGATATAATGTTGCCTGTTCTCACAGGGCTATTGTAAGATTTAAGTCAGTTATTTATGTAAGGCTGTCAGCTAATGACCACTCTGCAGTGCTGTCCTTATTGGAAACGTGTTTCTGCCCTGTTCTTTTTTGCCATTTATTTTGTAATTTGGCCATTGATTTTGGTTATAAATATATACATATGAACCACCACAAAGAAGCCAAAGAAGAGTATCTGAATAGTTCTTAAAATGCAAGTTACAGTGGTCATGCTCTTTCAGAGAAGTGGTTAGGGATACCTAGAAGGGTGAAGATAAGCAGGCAATTTGGGATTTTTGGAAGTCTCTGATAGAAGGAAGAACATCATAAACCTAGGAAGTTGAACCAACAATGAAGAGTGGTTGATAGAAAATATGACAGGACAGGAAATCCTTTTCATTAGAGACAAACTATAACCCTACTTAGCACTGTTTCCATGGCATTCCAGTGTCTAGACAGGCACCCTCTGCTTAAATGTGTATGTCTATTTTGGGTTATGTAAATTGTTATAATAATATATACTTAAGGTAAAAGAATACTATTGTGCCATTTTCACTGTTTTCTCCAACCTACCTAAATTCAGCTCTGTTCTATATCTCATTCTATCAAGTATCAAGCCAATGAAAAAGAAAGAAAATTAGATTGTTCAACTATGCTATGTTCACCTAGTTACAAATTATCACTTTTTAAAAAGAGATCAAAAGATCAATAAATGTAAAGACTTTATGTCATTTTGATATGCTTTTTTTGGTCTTTTAATCTTTTTTGCTAAGAGCTGTGATTTATTTTATTATTCTTTTTAAACAGATCATCAGAAACTGGAAAGAGAAGCTAGAATTTGCCGTCTTTTGAAGCACCCCAATATTGGTAAGGAAATCTTTTCAGTGTATTTTAAATGTTAACTAAGGCTTATGTTATGGATTGTTTAACCATAATAAAAATGTTGCTTTAGTAATTTAGACTATTTGAAACTTAAATTTTTTTATTTTAATGTTTATTTTTGAGAGAGAGAGACAGAGACAGAGACAGAGAGAGGGAGGGTGGGCAGAGAAAAAGATACACAGAATCTGAAACAGGCTTCAGGCTCTGAGCTGTCAGCACAGAGCCAGACGCTAGGCTCGAGCTCTGAGGGGCTCGAACTCTGACCGGTGAGATCATGACTTCAGTCAAAGTCAGATACCCAACCTAATGAACCACCCAGACTCTCTGTAGACTATTTGCAACTTTTAAGAAATAAATTCCTAATTATTGGTCTTGATTACATTTGATTCTTTACAATTTTTTAAAGTTTTTCAAAAGGTAGCAATTCTATGTGTACTGGCACTTTAAAAATAATACAAAGTATCATTAGGTTAATAGTCCTTTTATGTGTTTTCAAGGATTTTCTGCCATTGCTGAAGTTTGGAGACAGAATTTATGTCATTATTTTAGTCAGCTAAATTACTTTTTACCCTATCCTGTGAGGAGTTTTTCTTATAATCATTGATTCTTTTCCAGAAACTAGTAAAGTTATTTTAGAATATTATCCCTCATGAATTACAAAATAGCATGATAATGTTCAAAATTTAAAAAAATGCTGAATATAAGAAAAATAGAAGAAACAAAGGAAAGAAAAAGAGCAACAAGAAAAACAAAAAGAACAAGAACATGATTCTGTGACAATAGTTTTGATTATTTTGGATAAATAGCACTGCCCATCTCTGGTGAGATTTCTGGTCAACCAAACTGTGATATAAAGGTAGTGAGAGAGGGAGTGATAATGTGGTAGAATTGCAAAATCATTCACTGAGAAGGTTTATAGTTCTTCTATTTTTATGAATAGGACCATTCAATTTCTGTTCCTCTTGTAGTTTTTAGTATCCTGCATACTTCTTAGATTCTTAAGTGAATGAATGGATACTGCCAAGTAAATCTGAAGCCTTAACAAACTAGCAGCTGTCTAAAGTGAACCTTTTGGTTGGAGAGAGAACAAAACAATGCTGAAATGTAAATCTACCTCTTTTTAAGTATTTTACCCTGATGACAGTCTTTGGCATTTCTTTGTTGGCTATATTATTTTGCTAGGGCTGCCATAACAAACTACAACAGATTAGATGGCTTTAACAGAGACATTTATTTTCTCACAATTCTGGAAGTAAGAAATCTGAGATCAAGGTGTTGGCAAGGTTTGTTTCTTCTGAGACTTCCCTCCTAGGATTGTAGGTAGATGTCTTCACCCTGTGTCTTTACATGGTCTTGTCTCTGTTGTAATTTTCTCTTCTTATAAGCACCATCATTTTGGGTTAGGGTCTACCTTCATGACCTCATTTTAACTTAAATGCCCTTTCAAGACCTCATCTTCAAATACAGTCACTTTTGGAGGTACTAGGATTGAGACACAATTTGGAAAGACACAGTTCAGCCCATAATATTGGCTAGTGAGAAATTACACAATATGACCCACTATGGTTTAAAGAGCACTGTTCATGCTCAGGTTTATTTATTTATTTATTTATTTTTATTATTATTTTTTTTTAACGTTTATTTACTTTTGAGACAGAGAGAGACAGAGCATGAACGGGGGAGGGTCAGAGAGAGGGAGACACAGACTCCGAAACAGGCTCCAGGCTCTGAGCAGTCAGCACAGAGCCCGACGCGGGGCTTGAACTCACTGACCGCGAGATCATGACCTGAGCTGAAGTCGGCTACTTAACCGACTGAGCCACCCAGGCGCCCCTCATGCTCAGGTTTAAGATAAAATGAAATTTTATGCACTTGTTATTCTTATGAACAAGAGTTGTTATTTTGTTTTTAATCAGGGTCTTTCTGTGAAACTCAGTTTTTGTAGATAATGAAACTAGTTGTCCTCATTTCCTCTAGGAGACCAAAGTCAAACATTCTAAAGACACTCAAACTAAAACAAGAACAATTTTCATTTTGAAAACCCATGTAGAATAACCTTACTAACGAAAGGGAAGTTGTTCATGGGGGAAAGTTCTAAAGTTTTCTGAGCTAGACAGCACCTTTTACATACCCTGCCACTACATATAATTTTTTTCAGTGGTCCATAGCAGCCAATATCATGGCTCCTTGGTTGCCTCACTTGAGATTTTCTTCCATCTCTCAAGAGTTCAGGAGTATGAAAGCAACTATGAAATTACAGGTCCTTGAATTCTGGGATCTATTTATAATCACAAGAAAGATTTTTAGTGACCCCGTACTGCAGGGTATGAATCATCGATAGATTATACTTCTAAGACTCACTCTCAGAAATGATAACAGTGGCAAATTCATTCATATTATTCATTCATTCAACAAGTTAATTCTCTGGTAATACAGCAGTAATACAACAGACCATTATACCTGCCCTCATATAGGTTGCATTTTTGGGGTGGACAGACAATAAACAAAGTATAGGATATTATATATTGTGATAGGTACTGAGAAGAAAAATAAAGCAGGGAATGGAAATTGGGAATGTTGGGGGATTTTGATTTTAGATAGTTGGTCAGGGTGACTTTGCTGAGAATGAAACTGGAAGACCTGAAGAACAGGAGGAAGCAAGTCATTTGACTCTCTGGTGAAAAAAGTATCAACAGACAGAGGGAACAGACAGCCGATGTAAAAACTCAGAGGCCAGAGCTCATCCAGTGGATTCCACCCAAACTTTTTTTCTATTTCGAGAAATGTGTTTGAGCTGTTTTTCATTCTGTGTTATCTTAATTGATTATCTTAATTGATCTTCATGTTATGCAATCTGACGATGTTGTATATTGTCATGTAAAGAGAGATGATTAAACACCAACAGTAATTGTCAAAAAAATAGTAGCAGCAAACTAAAGATGGATGCCATAATGGACATCTGAGATTATACTGAAGAGTAGAGGCAAACCGTGCAGTAAGCAGAGTCCTGCTGTTCCTGTTGAGATTATTGCACTTGGTTAACAGTGTCACATAGATCACTCGTGCTTACTCACTACTGCTTCAGTTCACTCCAGAAAAACAGCATTTGGTCTTGATTCTCCTGAATAGATGTGATATCTAGTATGGGACTCTTATCCTCTTTTTCCTATCCTCTATTCTGTTTTTTGCTTGGTTACCTTAAAATCTCTCAGGTTTTAGAACTTGAAGGAAGAAAATACAACTTTTGACAATTTTTTCTCCTGTGAAAATTTGCTGGGTACTTTTTTTATTTTTTTATGGGCCTTTCTCTTGGCACAGAATTGATAATCTGAGAACTTGCAAGGAAAAGGTTTCTCTTGAAGAAACACATTATAAACCAACTAAAATTGGTAATTCATAAGCCACTTTTTTTTCTTTAGTTTTTTTTTAATGCTTTTATGATTTTCAAAGTAAAACACACAGTGGAAATTTTGGAAAATACAGTGATTTCTAAAGAAGAAACCAAAGGAAACAACTTTTAAGATTTGTGGTATTTATTTCTGCCTTTTGTGGATAGATCTTATGTGTGATGATAACTTTCGGTATTCTCTTCTACATGCTTTCATACCCATTTAGATAAACCATGAAAATATAATTTTTTAAATTGTCTTACTCAACAAAATTTATTTAGTGTATAGCCGTTGCCAGCAGGTTTCTAGGCTCAACACACTGGTGGAGATGAAGTGGGAATCAAGAGAAACAATATCCCTGCTTTTCCCAAAGGTCACACTGTAGTGTAAGGAGATAGACCATAAATGGCCATCATTATGTCATGGAGATTAGTTCTATGCAGAGAATTAAAATAGGGTAATTTGACACCAGAGGATTGGGTGGTTGCTATCAAAGAGAAACAGAATCAGACACTCATTAAAGTCAATAGACAGATTTTATTCTATATTATTGCATTAGGGTAAAGAGTTTAGCTCAATTTCAAATACAGCAGAGACAAGTAGGGATTTATAGCCAGGGAGCAGAATGAGGGGTCAATGAAGTGAAGATTATTAAGAGGAGATATCAAATGTGGGGGGATTCTTAATGAACTTACTAAACTACTAACAAGAGTCTTATTAAAGGAAGGCCATAGACTTTGACATCAATGGTGAGGGATGAAGAACTTGATCATATGCCAGGGGCAATCACATATCAAAGATGGAGGGGATAACTTGGTAAGATTCTTTGCTAAGACTATCTTAGCCAGGTTGAGTATAGGGCTGAGACAAGGCCTAGTCAAAAAGTGGGCTCAAAGGAGCCTACATTTTGGTCAAGGGGACAGTCTTTGTCACTACTTTAGAGTGGCTTGCCAGGCAAGATATGTCTGCAGGGGTCACATTTAAATTGATATCTGTAAGACAAGAATCCATGATGAAGAACCTTAGGGAGAAAAGGTTACAGGCAGAGTGAACTTCCCTGTTAGGGGAAGAGTCAGAGGATCGGCGTGGAGCCTACCATGAGTGAAGGAGAGAGCAACCTGCTGTAGGTCAGAAGGATAGGTAGGTGCCTGACCACGTAGGGCCTTGTAAGCAAAGTTAGAGTTGTTTAGGTTTTATTCTAAGTGCAATGAGAAGCCAGTAGAAGGGTCTTAAGCAAAAGTGTGTTATCATCTGATTTGTTCTGTCTGCTACGTGTAAAATGGACTGTAGTCACTTCAGCACAATCAGAGATGATATAGTGCTTCATTAGTTCATTAGAACTAATTAAGGTGTTTATCACCCTTGGCACCATCTTTTTGGTAAGAATTTAAATAGCTACAGGTGGACCTCTCTTCTGTGTGCTCCACATAGTCCACAAGAAAGCACCATGTGTCTTTTGGCTCAACAAATTTGGGAGTGCAGGCAGTTTCCTGAGCAGCTCCATCTTTTCCCTGCATTTAGAGCAGCTGGCTTGACAATTCTGGTTGAACCCCCAACGAGAAAGATTATAGCTAACTTTATCTTCAGGTGTTAAAGAAATGTGGAGATAATATCTCACCTCAATCTTCTGTTAATTAGCTTATTTTTTATTGTTATGTTCATCCTTTATTTTAATAAAATGGGCTCATTTTTTCTTGAGGTATAAACAGATCTGGGGTAAATCAAATAGTTTGAGCTATATATGTTAGCATATCTACTAAAGTGAGGGAAAAATACCTTTAAGGTAGTGAAATAAAATACTTGAGGCAATAGCCAAATTGTTCTCAAAATTATTTTATATTTCTGTTGTTTTCATACTTGATCTTTGGTAAACATTATTATTGAGGAATTTATTGAAACCTTTGGTGAAGTCCAAATAATTTAAACAGGGAGTTTTGGGAGATCAGGCAAAATGCTCATTTAATGCGACTATATGAATCTGAAAAGAAGTGGGCCAAGAAAGGAAAAGAGAAAATATCAAGAACTCTGATCTAACCTATCTGAGGTCCCAAGTGAGAAGATACACACTTACCCTTTATTTGTAAGGAGATCGATATGTGAGATAGCTTTTCGGTTTGTGGGATGATAAATTTTGTTGCTGGGCTATCCCATTCTCTGAAGACCTGAAGTTACACTTTGTGTAGACTTTAGAAAGAGCAAGACAGTTTTTTGAAAGTGTAAAGGAACATTTGTATTTGTAGAGGATCAATACCTCCTTTGTAAGGTAAGCCTTTACTGATATGGCTCAATGAATCCCAGGAGCTAGAGAGCCAAAGGAAGGGCTATGTGGCCTTAAAAAAAAATCTAGTCTGTATTATTACCCTCAGACCCCTAGTACAGTGAGTTAACCATTCTGAGATAACATCATAATACCTTAGTGATTACTACCTTCCTACCAGGCCTCTCAGCCACTACCCCAAAACACATAAACAAAATCACTCATTATAAGATGCAATAGAAAATTAAAGACACAATATTAGTGGAAAAGTCTATAGACTCTGTGAACCCCACTTTATTCTGCTCTGACACTTTCTATATAAGCAGGTTTTTCCATACTCATGAGTGATAATTTATGGCATCTAGGATTTATATAACTTTCTTTTCCTAGAATGTAAAACTGGAAGAGCCTTTAGGAATTATCTAAATCCAACCTAGATTCTGCAGATGGAGATTGGAGGGTTCAGTAGGGAGATAATACCCAAGGTCACACACAGATCTCCAAAGGGATTAAAAATGCACAACCTGCTTATTACTTCATTTTGCATGTAGTGTCTTTTCTTTTCCCTGACCTTAGGAGGCATGGTGTCCTACTGTAAAACTAATATTTCAACTTCAATCTGAGATCTCCCTAGTCTTTGCAAATAATCCTTGATTTAAATGTCATACCTCTGATTTTCACAAGACAAAATTAAGTCACTTTTGTTTGGTGGTGGTGGTGGTGTGTGTTGATTGATTGTTTTTTGGACTTTTGCTTTTAGCAAAATTTTACATTTTTGTTCTGCTCTGCATGCAGTACTCTTCCAGGTTCCTAGAATTTTTAAGAAACACTCGAATCACACTGTGCGAGCTTAAATCAATAAATACTTAAATATTCCCAGTAGTTAGTTAGCAAATGATTAAAATGCCTTATAGGTCTATTTGTTATGATATTCCAGTTTGGAATCCTTTGCAAGAGTCGCATGGGAAAAGAGAACACAGTTAGTGCAGAGTAAATGTTAATTAGTGTGCTGAGGAAACAAAGTTAATGATTTTATGAATGATACTCAAAAGTCTTTTCAATGTTGTGAGAAATACAACAACACTGCAAGAGAGTGACACTTAAAGTTTTTCTCTATGACCTCCTCCATTATTGGCAATTATGACTAATATTCATAACAGTTTGTAATTATACAAGAATAAGTAATTTTTATTGCTAAACAACTTGCTCTACTGACTTTTCAGTAGATAAAAGGTAATTTAACACTATTCAGTAGTAACAAGGCAAAGTACTCTTGTTTTATATTCACCTTTTATTTGGTTAAATCTCACCTCTTTATCTTGATTATTTGGTGTGAAGGCTAAATTACTTCTCAGAATATCTTATTGTCTGCAGAATTGATTACCCTCTCTTCACAAATGTGAGAAACAGCACAGAAAGGTTTTTTTTTTTTTTATCCAGCAAATAATTATTTTCAAAATTACTCATTATCTACTGTAGCTTTTTCTTTTTTTCTTTTGTTCATTTATTATGGTACTAGTGATGGGCCCTTCATAATTCTTGCTTGAAAGTTAAATTTATCATCATCTTCAGTAAACAAATTATTTGGTAGAAAGATAAAATATGGATATAAAAATTGTTGATACAAAATAACATTTTAAATTCACTTTTAATTAGTGTTTGAATATGAGTCCTTTTTATTGGCTTCTTTGTAAATAAATTATTTTTTACCTGTATCAGTGAAATAGCCACTTTCCTGTGTTATATTAGAATAGTTGAATTTTATATGAAACTATAGAGAATAAATGATTCTTCTGTTACAAATGAAGGACAATTTGTGATTTGGACTTACGGAATAGTACACTTTGATTTATCAACGCATAATGCCTAAATATATCTTCTGTTTTGTTCTTCTAAACCTATTTTATGTCCATTTTGTCTTGTCTTCACTAGGTTCGGGGTAGAATCTCGTACCAGAATATTGAAAGTTTCTAACAGTTTCTTGGGCTCAGAATTGTGCCCTACACTGAAACTATGAAAGAAAAAATAATTCCAAACATTACTAGCACCTTTTTGTTTCTTTGTTTGCTTGTTTTACTGGGGCTTGATAGAATCCACTCTCCATTCCCTTACCTCACCCTGGGTAAGAATAACTCCTGTAACCTGGAATCCCTGAAAAGATCTGAGGAACCTTTTAATCCCTTAAAAATCATTGCTGTTTCCCTTTCTTCTGATAGTTTTGCAATAAAAATAAACTTAGATACAAAAAGCTATTGTGTTAAGCTTTGAAGATGGCCTGAATAAAAGAAAAAAAATATTAGGTTGGAATTCCAATGAACTTTGTCACTAGAATTAACAGGAGAACTGTTGACTGTGTTATCAGGCGGTAATCTAAATGCTTTCCATGCATCCAGTCTTGTAATCTTCAACACAAACAAGTGCCATTCTCATCTCCATTTTACAGACAAGGAAATAAAGCCCAAACAGGTTACACAGTTAACCAAAGTCAGATAGCTAGTAAGTAGAAGAATTGAGATTTCAGCTGCCACAGACTGGTTATCACTATCCAGGCTCTTCAGCACTTCACTGTGTTGCCTAGAGTTGTGTAATTCTGAATTATTCACATTGTTGTTTAATACAGATCTCCAAATTTTATGAAAATTCGTTAAAATAACAGCAGACTGAGATCCTTTGCTGCAGATATTACATAATTCTATTTATTTCTAGTTCTTATTCTCTGGGGGAAATATCAGCATGAGATTATTGAAATACTTATGGCAAATACAGATACTGTAGAACTAATTATATTTTAATGCCAATCGTTTTTATTGTCTTGGTGAAAAACCTTTTAAGCAGTCATATCTGATCCTGAATTAATTATTTACTTGCTATGCAAGAATATCTTTTACTCTCCTCTCTTATTGATGGGGAAAGTGAGTGAGAAATATTTGTCAGAAAACAATGAAGGTTAAGGAAACTAACAACAGTAGCTGATGTGTAACATATGATAATTAAAAAAAAACTATAATTTGTAGAAAAAGAATCAGGATATGACACTTATGAGATGATGGATTCTAAGACCAGATAAACCCTTGGAGTTGTGCATATGTGTGTGTGCGGGAGGGGGAGTGTTTTAAGCAATTATTGCTTATAGCTTATTTTTATCTTTGCCTATAACTTATTTTAATAGAATAGACAAAGGAATACTAATTTAGAGTTTTCAGATAACTTTTGAAAGTGTAATTTAGAGTCCCATTATACATTTATTTCTAGCATTTTGTAAGGTAACCGTGGTTTAGTTTGATAGAAAAGTTGCCACTTTAGGAGAGATAGCTCTATATTCTTATTCTTTATAAATTTGAAGTAAGAATATATTCTCCTTTAAAATGTTCCACAGGTAGAAGTGTTTGTTCTTTGTATTTGATTCGCATCTGCTTCCCAAAAACTACCCCAGCTCTAATGGTCTTGCTGTAGAGTAATGATTATGTCAGATTGTTGTTTGATATATTCATTTTGTTGATTATTTAGTGTGAAAGGCTAAAAGCCTGTGTTGAAGGGAAGGAAATAGGTACAAACAGTAATATAACTTGAATTCTTCTTAAGGTATTTTTTCACATTTGTACTTCTGTCGTAATTTATACATTTCCTATGAAATGATACAAACTGCTTGGTAATATTCTGTCCACACTATTGAAGGTCAGTAGTTTTTATAGTTTATTCTTCAAAGATTACTTTCAAATTTTTAGTGATGAGTTTATGTGTAAGTAGTTCAACCAAATGCATAGAATAAGAAAAATTTCTGTAACCTGCAATGTTAACCACCAAAGAAGATAGCAGTAATTTTTATGAGTCCATTATTTGAAGTAGAGGAAATCTTGTCTGTCATGTGTTCTGTTCAGAAAATGGATTATTTGACTAACAAAAACTGGAAACTTAGATTTCCACCATAAGGATATTCTGAATTATGATTTCATTAGGTATCAGTGATTTTGCATATATAGATGACTTTATGTTGGATTTGTTAAAAAATGCACATACACATCTGTGCTTTAATTATTAATCTATTTTTTACTGAGAGCAGAGCTCTACTTTCAAATTGAATTGTTGAAGCATAGTGTTATATTTTGCTTAGCTCTGAAAACATTTCTTAAAAGCTTTTGAAAAATATAATAAAATATACTTATTTAATTTCTTTCTACATATTATTTTTTCTGGGGTGCCTGGTAGCTCAGTTAGTTAATGTCCAACTCTTGATCTCGGCTCAGATCTAACAGTCCGCACAGAGGCTGTGTGGGATTCTCTCTCCCCCTCTCTCTCTGTCTCTTCCCTGCAGTAGTGTGTATGAATGCTCTCGCTTGCTCTCTCAAAATAAATTTAAAAGTAAAAATAAAAAGTAAACTATTATTTTTTTCTTTTAATTTCTTAAAACTCATCATTAGATGAGTGGTTTCTTTTTAAATCCATATTTGATTTCAGAATTAAAGAATTATACCAGTGTGGGTAAATGTAAAATGACAAAAAAGATGAGCAGAATAAAAGTATATGTAATTTGCAAGTTGTCTTCTGTTTCCAGTGATTACTATTAAGCAATGAGTTGAATACTGCTAACTCTGTTGCAGTTAAAATACTGAAAGCCTACAAAGATGAATGAATCATAGTCCTTGACCACAAGTTCACAGTTTTGGAGGGCAGAGAGTTATGTGTGCAACTAAAATACATTGTGGCTACAAACTTTAATGAATCTATTACTAATGTGCCATGAGAGCACTAAGGAATAAACTAAGCATTTTAGCTGGAATACATTGGATAATGAAAAGAATTTTTGCCATAAAGAAGTAGGTATTGTATTCAATAGCAGTATAGAACGACAAAACAAAAGGAAAAGATCAGTTGTAAAAGTCTATGGTTACACTTGAAGAATGATAGAAAATCTGGAATGACTAGAGTATAATCTGTATATTGGCCTTAAAGCTTTATTGGGAATGATAAGATAGAGTCTTGACTTTTCTATGCCAAAGTGTTTGATTTCTAATCTTTAGAAATGAGGCATTATTAAAGATGTATTTAGTTGACTCATATTGGTTTCTTAGAAGAAAAAGTTGGCAGTAATAAACATAATTTTTTGGAGTCAGGAGAAATTTGTGTTGAAAGAGCATTTGAAAGTCTTTTGAATTAGTTTATGCATAAGACAAATGATGAATTCCTGAACCATGGTAATGGAAACAGAGATGGCAAGAAGGGCAAAGATACTAGAGATATTGTGAAGGTAGAATTAGGAGATCTTGGGCAGAAGTTAAATTGTGGTAAATGAGATAGAAAGTGGTTTCTGTGAGGTTTCCAGTTAGGGTGACTGGAGAGATGTTGATATCATTAATAAGGGACAAAGGAAAAGGAAGGTGGAAGAAATTAGAAATTTAGTTGATTTGAGAACATGATAAAATTATTTTTAAAGATTGGAAAATACCTTCGGGGGGGGGCATGGACAAAGAAGGAAAAATCAACATTGAAAATAACACCACATAAAACCCTGATCATTCACTTTTTGCTAAAAACTGCAAGCCTCTCCCCATTTGAGCATTCATCTTCAGGATGGCAGTGGTTGGCAGTGGTTATGATCATTCCTCCTAGACCAAGACTTGAATGTAGCTAGACTTTTGATTTTGGGTTCTTTTTTTCATGCAGGAAATAAAGACTGTCAAATTGGCTTCTCAAAGTACCTTTTGAACAAGTAGGATAGTCAGTACACTAACCTCAACACTTAACTGTGGCTGAACATTTCTAGAGTGTTATTTCCCCCACATTCTATCAACTGGAGAAAGGATCACTTCTCACTGGTCTTTCATGACTTAGACAAATGTATATCGTTTATTGGCTCATTAACTTTATAATTAATCATATATCCTATCTGACTTACATGTGGGAGACCACATAGAACTCTAGAGAGTATGAAAAGTATTTTTAAGATTTACATGCAAGGGATAGTGAAAGTGGATAAATGTGTACACAGCAGTGTGAGGATTATGAAGATGGTCAAAGACAGAAGATGACTGATATCTAGTTGTAAAGAGTATGAAAATGATTTTTTAAAACCAATAACAACAATAATTTTCTTAGATTATTTTTATTCTGAATGTGCTTTAAAACAAATTTATATATAAAATTTATAAAATTTTATTGTGGATGAATAAAAGGAAGTTATATTTTGGGGACAAAATATTTGGAAGTGTACAAAAAGCAATATAAGCTTCTTTTCATTTTAGCAAAAATGGTTTAAATGTGTTGACTTTAGATAGGCTTATATCAGTTTATACTCTTCTAACTATAAGGAAAGGATTAAGACTATGTTTCATTAGCAGGCTTAATTTTGTTGGAGCTATTGTGAAATTGAAGATCATATTTTTTTCTTCTGCCAATTGCTATCCCCCAAACAATTTCTCATTTAAAAGCTGGTAGTACCAAATGTATATTTAAACTTATTTCTTAAGAACTTTATAAGAGAAGAGCTATGACAAAACATGGTTTTCAAATGTCATTCTCATATCTATAGATTATTCTAGCAACCTTTTCTTTTGATACTCCTTTTATAAATCTGCCCTTTAAAGTTAAATTACATCTCCTGGTCACTTTCTAAGAATATATTCATAATATGGACAAGAGAAATGAGATTAGGCCACTCCCTTTCCCCCACCCCCAAAAAGCGAAAAAATCATTGATTTAAGGTAGGTTTTCAACCTGGGGTGATTTTGTAGCCTTTACTGTTTCTTCTTCCTGGGGACATTTGGCAGTATGTGTTCTGGTCATTATAACTGGAGGTGCCCATCTGGCATCAATTGAGTAGAGGCCTCAGATGCTTCCAACATCCAACATTGCATAATAATGAATTATTTGGTCCAAAATATTAATAGTGCTGAGATTGAGAAACCCTGATATAAGGTAAGAATAGCAATGATATGACAAAGAGTCACACTTATTTGGTTTAACTTTGGACCCAGGCAATTTCCTTATTAAAAAAAAAAAAAAATAGTATGTTCCTTTAAATGAAGGCCAAGTAAGCAATGATACTTATATAGACTATCCTGTGAGCAAAACTTTCTAAAATATTCCCATTTAACAAAAGAGTAGAAAAATAAAGAACTAGTTTAAATGTCAGTCATAAATGATGTCACAGCTTAGAATATAGATTTGTCCTAAATCACTGAAAAAGGATATTTACATATTGAAAGTTTTTTTTTTTTAATTTAAAACTATGAGTAAACTCTGTAAGTCAATATTGAAGTAAAATGAGGAGACTACCTCCCAAGAATCACATGTGGATAAGAAAGAAGTAATTATCTGGAAGATAATTTTATCTTTATTGTGACTCATTTTGATTTTATCCTTTTTGGATTTTGAAACTTGTTCAGATAAACTTTTGTCCCTGTCCGTAAAATTGTATATTGACACCAATATTTCATGTAGTTTGGAATATTCCAGAGACCAGTAGAGCCCAAATATGGACCTTTTGGCAATAGATATCATATTAAAATGGAACAAGACTTACTTTGAAGAAATAAAGTAAAATGGTCTCTTAATCTTAAATGTGACTCTCATGTTAGTCTTAATGATTTTATAATTCACATAAAAGGATTCACAAATTTCTCTCCATTTCTCTCCAATGTGTTATCAAACAGCATGCATTTTTAGATTGGAGATGCAACCTGACTGTGGAAGGGAGAAATACCACCCAGCCCCCTTGGTAATTAAACCTCTGGACAGAAACTGAGCTAGTTTTTACACTTACTTCTGCCTACTTATACCTTTACATTACTAATGCACCCCCCAAAAAAAATTTTAAGAAAATGAATAATGTAAGATTATAGATATGCATCTAAAGTAGAGTATAAACTGCTTTTGAGACAATTAAGACATATCTAATTAAAGTGAAGTATAGAAATTGCATTGTAATCAGAAGGTAACCTAGCATAGACTGGTGCTGACATATGCTAATTATAATCCTTTAAAAATCTGTTTATTAAAAGAAGTTTTATTAGGCATTGTTGGCAAGTCATATTTCTTCACACACTAAAGGATAGTGAAATTTATTTAAATCAAAGAGATTATTTAGTCTTTAAGTTTGACAGGTCTTCTCCCCATTTAATCTGAATCGGTGATGTGTTAATATAGCAGTTGCAAAGTGTTTATCTCACAATAAAATGAAAAAAAAAAAAGTTGTAATTCTCTCCTGAGGTTTTTCCAAAAACTAGAAAGTGTTATTTTTTTTTGAGAAAATATGCAAATGGGCATGTTTATGTTGTAGTTATTTGTCTTTAATTTGGGAACATTTTATTGTTTAGTGAAGTGGCAGGATCCTGCTTAATTTTAACAGGATTGCTCTGGCCTCTGTGAATTCTGACCATGTCTCTCTGCTCAAAAGCTGCTTAGTGGCTTCTGACGTCACTCGGGACAAGTCCTACAGCCCTCACAATGGTCTGAGGCCCAACCCAAGGATTACCTGTCCCTTTACCTTCCGGACCTTACTTTTCTTCTCTCTCCCTCACTTGCTCTGACCCAGCCCCTCTGGGTACCTGGGGGTTCCTCTGCTGTACCCTGTGTTCCTTCTGAGGGCACTGCTTCTCCCCGCTGCAGTGATGCTGGCTCACTTCCTTTAGGCCTCTGCTCAACCATGACCTCATCCAGGAGGCCTCCCCTGACAGCTCTGCATAGAAAAGCAACCTTCCTTCCCCATGCCCACCCTGTGCTGCCTATATTCTTCCTTCCTTGCTTTGTTTTCTGTAGCGTTTATCATGATACTAAATATTTACTTGTTCAGTAGCCAGTAAAGTAAATCAGTTTTCTACACACTAGCACATAAAACCCAATAAAGGCAGGGACTTTGCTTGTTAACTGTTGTTCATTCGTATCCCTTATACGAACAAAATAGTGTCCGGCTTAGGGTATGTGCTCAATAGGGGCGCCTGGGTGGCTCAGTCGGTTAAGCGTCCGACTTCGGCTCAGGTCACGATCTCGCGGTTCAGTGAGTTCGAGCCCCGCATCGGGCTCTGTGCTGACTGCTCAGAGCCTAGAGCCCGTTTCAGATTCTGTGTCTCCCTCTCTCTCTGACCCTCCGCCGTTCATGCTCTGTCTCTCTCTGTCTCAAAAATAAATAAACATTAAAAAAAAAAAAGGGTATGTGCTCAATAAATAACTGTTGCAAGCATTAAACAATACATGTTAATAAACATATATTTTTATTAAGTGTAGATAATCTGAAATGGAACAAAGGAATGTCCTTTAATAAAATTGGAAAAAAAGTATAAATTTTAACTTATGTTGTTTTATGCAAGCAGAGGGTTCCTCAATGGAACTTTGATTTTCATCTAGCTAAAATGAGTATCAGCGGCCCAGGGAAAGCCCACACCTAAAGAAAAACTGCAAAACAGGAGAGCAAACGTAGGGCTTCTACCTGGTCTGGAAGGTCAACAAATCATATGAGTTAATATATCTCTTTTTACCGCCTGGTCTTCCTAAACAGTCCCTTATCACTTAGTCTGAAATTCCCATCCTATTGGAATCTTGGTCCACACCCTTTCAGTAATCATTGACATATTTCCCATGCAACCTGGAGAATCTGAGGCATCTTTGTCTAATGGTCAGAGTCACTGTCTCCTTTATCTGGCAGGTACCTAAAACTTCCAGCTGCTTGCCCACCATCTCGGGAAGCATTTTAGTGATACCCTCGGAAGCAGAACTGTACTACAAACAAATGCCAACATTTTTTTTTTCCCTTGCCAGATCATCTACTGATTTGGTTAGTGAGCCTCATTCTTAGACATTTATGGGATAGCCCTTAGGTTTTGAGTGCTCCACACATCAAAGCAAATGCCTACTGTTTAGATGAACTTACTAAATTGTTGAGTAAAGAAAGAGGGTTGGTTGTTGGTGTAACTCCTGCTTCTATAGTAGGCTTGTCCTGTCCTCACCGATTCCTTTAGAGGCCCACAAGGAGCCTTGCTTTGCAGCAAGATTTGGCAAACTTTCTCTGTAAAACACCCAATTGTAAGTATTTTATGTTTTGCTGGCCATGCCATCTCTTGTCCTTCGGTGCAGCTTTGCCGTTGTAGTGTAAAGCAATCACGAACACTTCATTAATGAGGTTCTAGAGAGTTGCTGCCCACATTTTTTCTTCTCATCAGCTAACTACCACACCTAGTTAACCTATGAATCTTAAATTTGGTTTACAGCTTGAGCTGATATCACTCAAAATTTACCTTTCTTTGTTGTTTTTCCTTGAAAATTGTCAGATTACTTCTGAATTTACACATACATGCGCTATTTCCTTTTTTTTTATATATATATGAAATTTATTGACAAATTGGTTTCCATACAACACCCAGTGCTCATTCCAAAAGGTGACATGCGCTATTTCTAAAATAACTCTGAGCCCTGACTTTTTCTCCTATTTTAGATTTTTGCCTTATATATAACCTAGGCCAGTTTTGTCTTCCTTTGGCAGATTTGCTGCTCTGTAAGCCACGAATCTGACAGGGTGGTATCTTTTCTGTTTATTCTGATATTTTTGAGGTCCTTTCCTTTTTGTATCTCATCTTTCCCCCATCCTTCCCCAGACACCCTGAGTCTACCAGGATCTGCACCTTTTATGAAAGGGCCTCAGTTGAGAATTTGCCTTTATTAATAACACAAAACCATTCTGACAGCAATGGGTATAAACTACAGTGAACTAATTTTGATGTAACAGAGGATTCATTCTATGGGAATACAGAAGAGAACATATTTTATTTATCTTTGTTTGCAAATATCTCATGAGGAAATTCCCACATTCTTTAAATCTACTGGCACTAGTAGAGCTGACTTGGATCCCCTTAAAGACTCTGCCCAGTTTAATCAGAATGGGGCAGTGGAGTGTGAGTCCTGGAGGGTAGTTTGGTACTGCTCAGAGAGGGCAATGCCATGCTGAACATCTTGGTACCTCGGATATAACAGAAATATCCCCCGGTGGGAGAAATAAGCACACCACATCTAGGCACAGAGCCGTTTCAGTAGGTTATCAAGATGGTCAGTGGAAGGAAGGGCTGCTGGTTTCCGCTGCTGAGCCTGAGAAATACCCACTCTCATTCACTTACTTGTGTACAGCTGTAGACTGTGAGCTGCAACAATGGTGAACAATTCTTACTTTGTGTCGACAACCTATTAGAATATCCTGCTTTCAAAAGACCATTAACACAGTCCCAGGCCCTGTCCCACTGCTGGTAATTGATCCTGCTGACATAGCTCTTGTTTCTTCACTTGTTCTTTCTGGGCTTTAGACCATTTATTCTACACACTTGAAGTCTGGGCTCATGAGCCCCCATGTGTGACTTTGCAGAAAGCTCTATTTGTGACCTCAACCTGTGATAGCTGCCTCTGGCCTTGACCTTCCATCCTCCCAACTTTCCATACCATGTCCTGCTTCTGTCTCCCCACACTGGTGCTACTGCCTTTCCTTGACCCCTCTACACTTCTTACCTCTAACCTGGTGGGAGACAAAATTATCCTATTCCATTGAAAATCACATGTTTTTAGCATATATTTGAATAGATATAGACTGAAGAAATATAACTAGTCTTCTGAGAAAGATTTTCACTTCTGGGATTTATTTATCTGATGTTTTGATTGTTTGATTTCTAATCCTTTAGTTATATAAGAGATAATTCCTCCTATATCTAATATAATTTGATTATAGATCTATTTATAAATGATTTTGTAATACTGCTTGGATGTTTGTTCTCTTTTGTTCTTAATTTTTTAAGTTCTGATTTAAATTCCAGTTACTTAACATACAGTGTAATATTAGTTCCAGGTATAGAATTTAGTGATTCATCACTTCCATACAACACCTGCTGCTCATCGCAACAAGTGCCGTCCTTAATCCCCATCACATATTTAACGCATCCTCCACCCTCTTATTTCACGTTTGTAACCTTTTCCCTTTATTTTGCAAACTGAAATATGTTGCCTAAGCAGTTATTGTAATGATCATATTTAATTTTCCCAACTACTCTACAGGTATTATTATCTCCATTTTTTGAGTCAATTCGGTAAATATTGAGCACCTGCTGTGTGCCCTGTGCATATGAAGAAGCTCAGTCTCAAAGAGATTAATTAATTTGCCTGAGGTGACTTTGTTTATGAAGGGTGGAACCAAGATTCAAATACATTTGTTTGATTCCAAAGTTCACATTTCTACTACACAAGCCTTCTGTTCTTTACTTCCTCCTCTGCTCAAAGCTATGCGAGCTCTGTGTGCAGCTGCATTACTTTTTATTTAAATAAAGCACTAAAATATGACCCACATGGTACCAAATGTTGACATGTTAGGGGCTTCCTACTTGTGTGGGAAGTTAGGACATTTACACGTGAAAATACGAAACAGTTTAAAAGTGCATGCAGTTAAGTACCCAAATTAGATATACAGAGAAGAGAGAGGCTGGTGTTGTCTCTGGAATGTTTTACACAGGATATTGGGCAGATTTGAATATTTCCAAGGACAAGATTTAGGGAGGAGGGAACAATGTTCTTCCCAAACCATGGAAGGTGAAATGAGTCAGTTCCGGGGATAATGTTGGGTAATCATCCTTCTATGTAAAAATTATTTAAACAGTTAGCTATTTAAGTAATTCCTCCCCATTTCCTTCTCATTGAGCAGTTTGTTTGTTTAATTTTAATTTTAAAGAAGCATTCTGTTTCCACTTCCTCAGCCTCTGCCTTCAGGCTTCTGCTCATGTGTTGCCGTGAAACTGCTCTCCTCATGATTAGCAATCACCTCCTTATTACTAAGTTCAGTGAAATGTTTTGGGTTCTGGTTTTACTTGATCTCTCGATAGTTGAAAGTGTGAGTCACCTGCTTTGGCTTTTGTCACACGTAGTGTTTTCTAGATTTATTCTTTGTCTCTGACAACTTCTTTTTTTTTTTTTAATTTTTTTTTTTTAACGTTTATTTATTTTTGAGACAGAGAGAGACAGAGCATGAACGGGGGAGGGTCACAGAGAGAGGGAGACACAGAATCTGAAACAGGCTCCAGGCTCTGAGCTGTCTGACAACTTCTTTTCACTCCTCTTCCTGAGTCTCTCTTCCTTTGCCTATCTCTTAAATCTACCCAGGCGTCTCATTTATATGCTCTTTACTCCCATACCGACTTTTTTTCCAGTTTAATATTTCTGTCCAGATGTGTTTCCCACTACCTACTGGAATATTTTCTGGAATGCTGTACTGGTACCTTACTAGTAATATCATGCATAAAATGGGCCTTGTCTTCCACTGCTGCCCCACATGACCCCTACCCAAACCTGCTCCTCTGCTTGGGTTCCCTGCCTTACCTTATGGCCTTGCCTAAACCAGAAACCTGGTGTCATCCCGCCCACCTCTTTCCTTTCCTCTGTACTTACATCATCACTTAGCAATTCCTCTCACTTAGCTTCCTAAATGACTTTTAAATCTGTTGCCTCCTCTTTATCCACTTAGACAGGCTGTAATAAACCTTTCCTCCTTTCAACTCTTCACTTTGCTTCTAAGAAAGGGGGCTTTGGGGCACCTGGGTGGCTCAGTTCAGCGTCCAACTCTGATTTCGACTCAGGTCTTCATCTTACGGTTTGTGAGTTTGACCTGGTGCTGGGCTCTGCCTTGACAGAGCAGAGACTTTTGGGGTTCTGTCTCCCTCTCTCTCTGCCCCTCCCCCTACCCCCGTCAAAATAAATAAACAAACATTAAAATTTTTTTAAAAAGGGGGGCTTTTAAGAATGAAGACCAGGTCTGGCACTCCTCTCCTTAAAATCTTTTCCTGGTTCCCCAGTTCCTCAGGTTAAATTTCTGACATCCCAACTTTGCAAAATTTTTTACATCTCAGTTCCCTTAGTCGTTCTCTACCGTGCAGCCATATAGGACCCGCCCCACCCCATAATCTCTACGTTTTCCATCTTTTCTTGATGCCTTTTTATTTACATCGCTTTTGTGGGAAATTGCTCCCCCCCTACTCCCAGCCTGGATAATCTTCTTTTATTTATTTTTAGGTCTTTAACATCAATCCTCTGCCATCCTTGACACCTCTAATCGGTAGTCTGGGGAAGGTTTTTTTTGTGTACAGAGGTGCCTAGCTGAAGGGATGAGTCAGGCTGGTGCAAAGGCTGCTTTTTAAAAATTTCACAGAGGTGCTGTGCAGGCTACAAGGTACGCTGTTACAACATTACCTATTTACATTTGCATATTCTTCCAAAACTTAGTTCATTGGATTTAGGGACTTCATTCACATTTTATCTTCAAGACCTAGCATTCAAGTTGTCATTCAGTGTAGCACAAACTATGGCATAATAATCATGTCTGTTCATATTTGCTTTCATAATTTACAGCGCATTTTTATTTTTATTATTTTTTGTCTGATTCACAGTATTAGCCGCCTGGGAAAGGGAGAAAGTATTTGAAATTGTTACGTACTTCAGATGGGAAGCTCTGCCCTTTCGACATTTCCCCCCTGTTGGGGCACTTTGGGTTGTTCTTGGGTTTGTCTCAGTCATTCCTTTCCTATTGGCAGAATCAAATTGGGGACATCTGGGGAATATCTGAATAGTACTTTCACTAAAGTTGTTGAGTGAAAGCTGGATAGGAGCATAGTCCTGGTGAGTTTGCTTTTTAGAAGCAGGTATCTGCTTAGTGAGGGTGAAGTTCCATTTTCTTAAATCTCTCTTTGCTAAGGCAACAAACTGATTCAATTGTCTCCTACCTCTAACTCTAAACTTTTCCTGAAAGTGCACCTGGCAGAACTGAGAGAACATTGTATCCTGTACCTTGTAAGTATCTAACCTTTCCCCTGCAGAGATATCCCTAATAGGAGTCACAACTTAGAAAAGAGGACACTTCTTGCCTGGCCCTCTCACCCTCACTCCACTTTCTCCAAACACCTCATTTTTCTTATTGTACTGTACAATTCTCTCTCTTGCTTTCATACTCTTCTGTCTCTTGATCTCATACTCCCTCGGTGCCCACACATGTCTAATCAGAGCTGTTTTCTGTGTTTCTGTTCAGCTCAATAGTTTTCAGCCTCATCTCCCAGTCAGGCTTCCGTTTCTTCATCTGAATTTCTTTATACTGTGCCCACACAAATGTACAGAATTATTTGCATACACTGCTAGCTCAGACCTTCTCCTTAGAAGTTAGAAGAGTGACTGGTGGGTCAGGCTCTTCAGCTACAAATCAGGAGGCACCAAGAAGTGAATGCATAAAAGCAGATTTGGGAGAGGGAGGATATCAGGCTGCATATCCAGTTAAGGGTGCATGGGAACAAAGTTGCTGTTTTTTCTTGCTGGTGTAGAATCTTAGGGAACCAGTTCAGAGACCAGAATCCTTGTCTGAAATTTTAAAATTGATTGTTATTTCAAGAGCTTTCCAGCTCTTGTTTGCCCAGGCAGTTGAGGCCTGCACAGTAAAAGCCTATGAACCAAGCTTCAGGCAAAAAAACTTACACTTTTGTAGTTTCTGAAAACAATATTCAGATTATATCTTACTGGGTAGATATTTTATAGCTATCTGTATCCAAGTTTAATATCAGAGTAAATCTACAGATGATAGATCTCAAGGGATCTACTGAATAGTTGGATTTTTGTTTGTTGGCTGCTAAAGATTGTTAATCATGTGCCCAAACCAGAACAAAAGAATGCATTTAGCTTCTTGAATGAGGATTTCTGAAACCAAACACGAATGAAACCCAGGGGAGAAAGATAAGGGCTCATAAGTTTATGAAACTTGCTAATGGAACTTAAAATAATTCCTTTTTATGTGTTACTCTCCTTCAACTTTCTTATCCTGCTTGATTTATTTATTTTGTGTTATTTTGAAAAATTAAACAAAACTGAGGATATGCTCCATTTTGGATATAGAACTGTTTTGAGAATTGTAAGAAAATCGTTGCAGATTTAGAATTACACTTGGCCTACAAAAAAAAAATTCAGCATTACTGATTTATTCTTCCACTTGGCAAATACTTGTTGAGTATCTGCTGTATTATTTACTGTTATAGGTACCTGTGATATGGCCGTGTACAAAGCTGACAAAATCCCTAGAACTTATTCTGTGTACACCCTTGGTATAGGGGCTGGGGATAAACAAACTGTGATAAGGGACCCAAACTCAGAAGGAAGTGAGGAGGAATGAACCTCACCAGGACTAGTGAGCTGGGAGCTTGCCTGACGTTCCTGAGAGCAACACACAGACCTATGTGGTGTGGAATGAGGGGGCAGGAGGTTGGAGATGATGCCATTGGATAGGTGACAGGAGCGTCCAGGTTGTGGTAAGGACCTTCACTTTGTCTCCTAGTGAGATGGTGTTATGGACTGAGTGTGTGTGTCTCCGTCCAGTTCCTATGTTGAAGCATTGATTTCCAATGTGGTGGCATTTGTTGTAGGACTTCTGTGAGATAATTAGGTTAATATGAAGTCACAGGAGGGGAACCTCAGGATAGGATTAGTGCCCTTATGTGAAGAGGAAGAGACATCAGAGCTACTGCCTGCCACCCCCCATCACACGAAGACACATTGAGGCGGCTGACCTCTGCAAGCCAGGAAGAGAGTTCTCATCAGGAACCAAATGTGCCAGCGCCTTGATCTGGAATTTCCTCGTCTCTGGAGCTATAAGAAATAAACATGGCTTGTTTGAGCCACCCAAGTCTGGGGTATTTTGTTATGGCAGCCCACGCTGAGATGGGAAGGTTTTGGAAAGTTCTGAGGAGAGAAGCGAACTGATCTGGCTTGTCTTTGAGGAGGATTACGGTACTCCTTTTTGATGGAGGACCACAAGGGCAAAGCAGAGCCTGGGACACCAGTTCAGAGACAGTTGTTGGGATTGGTGTCTTGAGTCAGAATAGCAGTAGTGGAGGTGGAGCACCACAGTCAGATTCAGGATGTGCTTTAAAGGTGCAACTGAGTATAAAGGTGCAACTCTGTCACAGACAGAGGTGACTCAAAGATAGATTTTGAGAAATTGGAAGGATAGAGTTGCCCCAGGTGGAGATGGGCATGGCTAAGGGTGGGGATGTGTGGTAAGGGACGAGTAGAGGAGTAGTCACTGGCACATAAATTTAAAAATGCCAATTGGACCTTCAAGTGAACATGTCAAATACATTATTGCAGACGAGTCTGCAGTTCGGTGGGAGTTCGAGGTTGGAGATAGAAAATCAGGAGTTGACAGCAACCAGGAATGATATTTAAAATATTTAGCAACTAGTGTTGCCTGAGTACCAACCAGTCAGAAAGGGTACCTGTCTTAACAAGAGACATGCTGTATAGCTCCCCACCAGCAGAATATCAGTGCAACATACATCACATTTGCTAAAGACGTCCCTTCTCACCTTTTACAGATTAACTATAAACTTAACAGATAAACCATAAATGTAGATTTCCTATAAAAACCCAAAAAGCTATTAACTACAAATCATAAGCAGAGTACATCTACATTCTCATTTTCTACTCCCTGATTCACATTATGCCCACTCCGTCTTCCTGTAGGGGTTAAATATAAAGTATTTAACTTACCATATTTTTAAAGTTTATTTATTTTGAGAGAGAGAGAGAGAGAGAGAGAGAGAGAACACAAACAGGGGAGGAGCAGAGAGAGAGGGAGAAAAAGAGAATCTGAAGCAGGCTCTGCACTAATTATCATGGAGCCTGATGTGCGGCTCTCTCAGGAATTGTAAGATCATGACCTGAGCTGAAATCAACATTCAGATGCTTAACCAACTGAGCGACCCAGGCACCCCTTAACATATATTTTTGAAGACTAGTTTGAAAGTATTGGCTTTCAAGTAAAACAGACCTGTTTTGGAGTCCTGGATCTTCTATTGTACTACTTATTTTATAGAAACACGTTCTTAATCCTTCTTTTGTATGAAAACAAAGTTTGTAAAATTGAGAAGAAAACCACTTCACAGTTTAATGAGGCTTGGAAATTCAATATGTAAATGACCTATCATAGTGCCCATTATTTGTGGAACAATTCCCTACCTAAATCATAACATTTTCGAGCTTGAAGGGACCTTACTTTCTTTGCATTTTTACTAATAGTCAAATATTCACAGCACCTAGATTGAATTGAGAATCTGATCTACATTCAAAAATCTTTGCGATTAGATTTATGCACACCTAGAGGAAGCAGAAATGGTTATCAAAGAAAAGACCTTGATTTTGATTAGTTCTTTCTTACAAGTCAGACTTGAAAAATCCATCAGAGGGGCACCTGGGTGGCGCAGTCGGTTAAGCGTCCGACTTCAGCCAGGTCACGATCTCGCGGTCCGTGAGTTCAAGCCCCGCGTCAGGCTCTGGGCTGATGGCTCGGAGCCTGGAGCCTGTTTCCGATTCTGTGTCTCCCTCTCTCTCTGCCCCTCCCCCGTTCATGCTCTGTCTCTCTCTGTCCCAAAAATAAATAAACGTTGAAAAAAAAAAATTAAAAAAAAAAATCCATCAGAAAGTGCTTTCTCATACTATGTAAGCTATCATTATATCTTTATATAAATATTTCCTTGTTATACCATCCCCAAACGGTTGTGATCATCTACTTTTGTTGGTAAGCTCCTGTAAGTACAGGGATTCTTTCTTTCTTGCTCTGATTTTTCAGTGCCCAGAACTGTGCACCATTATATAAGGATGAGTATGGGACCAGGTACATGTGTGTTGGGTAGAGGAGAGTCTGGCCTTCTAAACTTCAGAAGATCCTACACATTCCAGTCATTAATGCATCTTTGTTCTGGGCAGATGTGGGGAGAATGTCTTGGCTGCTTTCCCAGATGGGTAGAAGTGAGGTCAGAGACTGTTTTGTTTCCTGTTGATTCTTCAATACCTAGAAAGTTTCCTGGCATGAATTGGTGCTCAAGAAGCATTTATTAAATTAATACATGGAAACAAAGCAGTGTAATGCTAATTGTACCTGGTGTCACAATTTTTGAGGGAAACAAACAGTAAGTATCTGATTTCCGTGAATGCAGTTTGTAACTGATTTACAAATGTCATTACTGAGCCATGACTTAGGGTCCTGTTGCATTCCATGTTGCTCTTTTTTTCCCTCTCCTCATTAAAATTATGGATTTTACTTACCAGGTTTTCTCTTCCCATCAAAGAGGTACAGAAAATACTGTAGTTTACATTTAATTACTGGGTCAATATTAATTGCACAGTTCTGTCTTCTCGTAGAAAGAGTCCTCTCCTTGGGGAAATCTCTGGCCCTCTTTAAAGTAAATCCCTTTTCTAATTTGTTAGACAAGCTGAATGTCAGAACCCAGCTGTGGACACAGCCATGATTCAAACTGCTAATTTCCCCCCACTGTGAAAATGAAAATATGGACACCTGTGGAGGATCAGAAAAAGGAAGGAAGAACAGAGAAACATTGAAGGCAGCTGTTTTGTGACCAGCACTCTGGAAGGCTGGCAAAGGGTTCTCAGTGTTTTTTAGGACTCTGTCACAGATAAGACTGTGCTTTCTGTTTGTGCTTTTTGTCCTACTTTTAAAAGCAAGAATTTCTCCAGAAATACTTCTAATAAAACATGCATAGTAACTTCTAGCTGTTATGTGATTTTACGTTTTTTACCTGTTAAAATTGTTTCAACTAACATTTTATTGAATGTATGTCACATGCCAGGCATGATGCCAAATGCCTGTATACATTATCTTGTTTAACAGTCATAGAAAACCTCTGAGCTAGTACATTAGTATATTCACTTCTACAAATGCAGTGAAGAGGGGAGTCGTACTAAGTACCTTGTGCTGTTACGCAGCAAGTGACCAAGGTGGGACTGCGTGCCATGCTTTCTGTGTGCAAAGCCCACTGGCCTCTGCAACTGTCTCTCTAGATGATGGCTGTGGAGGCCTGGGATTATTTTGTTTATCCTGTTGGAAGTGACAACTGCAGTCATGACCAAATACCCTGTGACATTAATTCCCCCGGAAGTGTAATTTGATTATGTTTGGTAAACTGAATGAATGTCTCATTTCTATGAATGCAGCTTTTAATTGATTTACAAATGACATTGTTTGGAGCTGTGACTGCTGGAATTGGACTTGGTGTCCTGTTGCAGTCGATGCTGCTGTTTTCGCTGTCCCCACGCCGCCCGTGGTTTCTGTCAGGCTGTTTTAATCATGTCCTTTGAAAGTAGCCATCTTTTAGAGAAAGAAGTAAATGTGGCAACTATGCTGAAGTAGCCTTTGTGTGGAAATAAAATCTACTTGCAGTGGGAATTACCTTTCGGTTATTGCACGACCAAAACTGGCACAGACAAGTGAATAGATAACTTTTAAAAAATGTATTTTTGTACATACGCATTATTAAAACCAAATGAAAATTGTTAACGTAGGACACTTCTAACGTCTACATTTAGTTTCCTCAAATCGATTTGCTTGTAAAATTCCTAACGCATTCTTCAATAGAATTTATAGTTTATGGCCAGATTCCTTGACTTTAGTCTTTGCAAAAGAAAGCAACTATCACTCCTTTTAGAGCAGATGGTTGTAGGAAACAAGTTACTATATGAATGACCTTGTGCCCAGCAATAGAAATCCTAGGAATGTATGCACTGAAGATTACTTCGTGTTACTTTTTAGTAACTTGAGATTCTGTGCCAGTCTTGCCACTGTCCATTTCAAGCTTAAGGACCTACATATTTGGGTCTGAATTGCTCAGATTATATTGTTTCTTCCTAAAAACATTTTTCAGTGTCTATAGATTGACTTTTTATCTCTTTTTTTCTTATGAGGATTTTTAATATTTAATCTCTTAGCAACCTCCAAATACACAATCCAGAATAATTGTAGTCACCATGCCATACATTATATCCCCGTGACTTACTTATTTTATGACTGGAAGTTTGTACCTTTGACTCCCTTTACCCATTTTACCCACCCACTAACCTCCTCCCTCCTGGCAGTCACCAATCTGTTCTCTATGTCTATGCACTTGACTTTCTGTTTCATTTTGTTTGCTTTGTTTTTCAGATTCAACATATAAATGAGATCATGTGGTATTTGTCTTTCTCTGCCTGACTTAATGTTTTACTTAGCATAATGCCCTCCTGGTCTATCCATGCCATTGCAAATGGAAAGATCTCATTCTTTTTTTATGGTTGAATAGAATTCCATTTGTGTGTGAATGTGTGTGTTTATATGTGTGCATATATCTTTTTGAATTAGCCTTTTCATTTTCCTTGGATAAATACCCAGAAGTGGAATAGCTGTATTATATGGTAGTTATATTTTTAATTTTTTGAGGAACTTCTATACTGTTTTACATTATGGCTGCACCAATTTACGTTCCCACCAGCAGTGTAAAAGGCTTCTTGTTTCATTATATCACTTCTTATTTTCTGTTTGATAATAGCCATTCTAACAAGTGTGAAATGATATCTCATTGTGGTTTCAATTTGCATTTCCCTAATGATTAGTGATGTTAAGCATCTTTTTCTTGTGACAGTTGGCTATCTTTATCTCTTTTTTAGAAAAATGTCCTTTCAGAGCTTCTGCCCATTTTCTAATTAGGGGTTTCTTTGTTTTCTTTTCTTTCTTTCTTTTTTTTTTTTTTTTTTTTTTTGCTAATCAGTTATACACATTTTAAAAAATATACTTTAGACATTAACTCCTTATTAGATACATGATTTGCAAATATTTTCTCCCATTCAGTAGGTTGTCTTTTCATTTTGTGGATGGCTTCCTTTGCAATGCACTTTCCAGTTCGATGCAGTCCCACTTGTTAATTTTTGCTTTCATCCCCTTTGATTTTGGAGTCAGATCAAAAAGATCATCACCAAGAATGATGTTAAGGAGATTGCCGCCTGTGTTTTCTTCTTGGAGTTTTATGGTTCCAGGTCTTACATTCAAGTCTTTTATCCATTTTGAGTTTTGTGTGTGTGTGTGTGTGCGTGCGTGCATGTGTTTGTGCGTGTATAGTGTAAGATAGTAGTTTAGTTTATTTTTTCCTTTTGCATGTGGCTGTTCCGTTTTCCCAACACCATTTATTGAAGAAACTGTCTTTTCCCCATTACACATTCTTGCCTCCTTTATCATAAATTCATGAACCATATATGCATGGGTTTATTTCTGAGCTCTCTGCTCTATTTAAATGGTCTCTGTACCTATTTTTATGCCAATATCACACTGTCTTAGTTTTGTAATGTAGATTGAAATCAGGGAGTATAATGTCTCTAGCCTTGTTCTTTCTCAATATTGCTGTGATTATTCTGGGTCTTTTGTGGTTCCATACAAATTTTAGGATTGTTTTTTCTATTTCCATGAAAAATCCCATTGGAATTTTGATTGGGATTTCATTGAATCTGTAGACTGCTTTGGGTAAAATGGACATTTTAGCAATATTAATTCTTCCAACCCATAAGCATGAAATGTCTTCCCATTTATTTGTTTCTTCTTCAGTTTCTTTCATCAGTGTCTTACAGTTTTCAGTGGACAGGACTTTCACCTCCTTGGTTAAATTTATTCCTAGGTATTTTATTCTTTTTGATGAAGCTTAAATGGAATTGTTTTCTTAATTTTGCTTTCTGCTATTTTATTGTTAACATGTAACTATGCAACAGATTGCTGTATATTGATTTTGTATCCTACTTTACTGAATTTATTAGTTCTGGCAGTTTTTTGGTGGCATCTTTAAAGTTTTTTATATATAAAATCATATGTTCTCTACAAATAGTGACACTTTAATTTCTTCCTTTCCAATTTGGATGGTTTTAATTTCTTTTTCTTGCCTAATTGCTGTGGCTGGGACTTCCAGTATTATTTTGAGTAAAAGTTGTGAGAGTGGACATTCCTGTCCTGTTTCTGATCTTATAAGAAAGGCTTTCCCCATTTTTTTTAAGAAAGAGAAAGCACGCATAAACAGGGGAGAGGGGCAGAGGGAGAGAGAGAGAATCTTAAGCAGGCTCAATGTTCAGCACAGAGCCTGACATGGGGCTTGACCCCACGACCTGGGATCACTCCCTGAGCTGAAATCAAGAGTTGGACACTTAACTGACTAAGCCACCCCTAGGCTTTCAGCTTCTCACTTATTGAGTATGCTTTAGCTATCAGCTTGTGTATATATAGCCTTATTATATTGAGATGTTTCCTTTGTACCCATATTGTTGAGAGATTTTTGTCATAAATGGATATTGAATTTTTCCCAATGCTTTTTCTGCACCTATTGAGATAATCATATATGATTTTTATTCTTCATTTTGTTAATGTGGTGTATCATGTTGATTGATGTATAAATGTTGAACCATCCTTGCATCCCTGGAATAAATATTTGATTATGATATATTACATTTTTAATGTGTGGTTGAACTTGGTTAATATTTTGTTGAAGATTTTTGCCTCTGTATTCATCAAGGATTTTGGCCTGTAATTTTATTTTCTTTTGGTATCCTTGTCTGGTTTTGATATCAGGGTAATGCTGGCCTTGTGATATTTGTTTGGAAGCATCCTATCTTTTTAAAATTTTTTAGAAGCATTTGAAAAGGATTAGTGTTACTTTCTTTGAATGTTTGAAGGAATTCACCATTGAAGTCATCTGGTCCTGTACTTTTGTTGAGAGTGTTTTGGTTGCTGATTCAATCTATTTTCTAGTTATCAATTTATTCACATTTTCTATTCATGATGCAGGCTTAGAAGGTTTTATGTTTGTGAGAATTTTATCTGTTTCTTCAAGGTTTTCCAACTTGTTGGTGTATGATTGTTTTTAGTAGCCACTAATGGATCTAAAGAATCTTTATTGATCTTTTGTATTTTTGTGTTATCAGTTGTAATGTCTGCTCTTTCATTTCTGTTTTTATTTGAGGTTTCTTTTTCTCTCGGTGAGTCTAGCCAAAAGCTTATCAATTTGGTTTATCTTTTCAAAGAACCAGCTCTTAGTTTCATTGATTTCCTCTATTGTCCTTTAGTCTCTATTTTATTTATTTCAGCTTTGATCTTTGTTATTTCCTTCTTTCTACTAACTTTGGGCTTCATTTGTTTCTTTCTGATTTCCTTGAGGTATAAAGCTAGATTGTTTATTTGAGATTTGTTTTTTGAGGTAGACCTGAGTTGCTCTGAATTTCCCTCTCTGAACTGTTATTGCTGCACCTCATAAATTCTGGCGTATTGTATTTCCATTTTAATTTGTCTCAAGGTACTTTTTGTTTTCTTCTTTCTTCATTGACTTGTCATTCAGTTACATGGCGTTTAATCTCCATATATTTATGATTTTTCATTTTCTTCTTGTAATTGATTTTTAGTTTTATGCCATTATGGTCAGAAAACACATTTGGTATGATTTCATTCTTCTTAAATTTATTAAGACTCGTTTTTATGGCCTAATGTATGATCCACTCTGGAGAATGTTCTGTGTGCACTTGAGAATAATATGTATTCTGCTTCTTTTTGGATGGAATGTTTTTTTATATATCTATTAAGTTCATCTGGTTTAATGTGTCATGTAAGGTCAATGTCTCCTTATTGATTTTCCTTTGGATAATTTATCCATTGAGGTATTAAAACCCCCTATTATTATCGTATTATTGTCTATTTTCCTTTATGTCTATTAAGATTTGTTTTGTATGTTTAGGTTATTCTATGTTGGGTGCCTAAATATTTATAAATGTCCTATCCTCTTATTGGATTGACCCTTTTATCATTTTGTAATGCCCTTCTTTGCCTTTTATTACAGTCTTTGGGTTGAGGTCCATTTTATCTGATATAAACCTAACTATCCTGAGGCTTTCTTTTGGTTTCCATTTGCAGGGAGCATCTCTTTCCATCCCTTCACTTTCGATGAGTGTGTGTGTCTTTACATCTGAAGTGATTCTCTTTTAGGCAGCACATGGATGAGTCTTTTTTTTTTTTTAATTTATTCAGCCACTTTATGTCTTTTGATTGAAGAATTTAGTCCATTTACATTTATAGTACTTATTGATAGTATTTACTTATTGCTATTTTGTTAATTGTTTTCTGGATGTTTTGTTGTCCCTCTTTGTTTCTTTCTTCTTCTCTTGCTCTTTCGTTTTGCAGTTTGATGACTTTCTTTTGTGGTATGCTTAGATATCTTATTTTCTTTTGTGTACCTATCATTGGTTTTTGCTTTCTGATTACCATGAGACTTACATATATCAACCTATATTATAAGTCTATTGTAAGTTCAAAACAACTTAAATTTTCATTCTAAAACTACATTTTTACTCCATCTCCCACCCACAGTTCATGTTTTTGGGGTCACATTTGACATCTTTTTATCTTGCATATACCTTAACTAATTATTGTAGCTATTATTTTTAATACTTTCGTCTTTTCACCCTCATATTCACTTTATAAGTGCTTAGTGTACTACTTGTATTGTATATTTACCTTTACTAGTGAGATTTCTACTTTCTTATGTTTTGTTACTAATTAGCACTCTTTCTTTTCATCTTAAAGAGGTCTTGTTAACATTTCTTGTTTGTTAACATTTCTTGTAAGGCTGGCTTAGTGGCAATGTGCTTCTTTAGCTTTTGCTTATTTGGAAAACTCTCTCCTTCAATTCTGAAGGATAATGTTGCTGGGTAGAGTATTCTTGGTTGGAAGCTTTTCTTTCAGCACTTTGAATATATCATACTACTCTCTTGTGGCCTGTAAAATTTCTGGTGAAAAATTTTCTGATAGGCTTATGGGGAGGGGGAGCAGTTCCCTTGTTCTCAACTAGTTGTTTTTCTGCCTTTAATTCTCTCCTTGTCTTTACTTTTGACATTTTAATTTAATGTGCCTTAGTGTGGATTTCTTTGGTTGCAAGTTATTTGGAACTCTCTGGGCTTCTTGGATTGAGATGTCCATTTCCTTTCCTAGGTTAGGGAAATTTTCAGTCATTATTTCTTCAAACAAGTTTCCTGCTACTGTTTTTCTCTCCTCTTTGTGGGACCCCTGTAAAGTGAACATTGGTTCACTTGATATTGTCTCATAAGCCCCTTAGACTATCCTCATCTTTATTATATATTATTATTACTATTACTATTACTATTACTATTACTATTACTATTACTATTAGTATTTGGTGCTCTCCTGGAGTGAGTTTCACCACCTTGTCTTCAAGTTAACTGATCCTTTCTTCTGCTTCATATAATCTGTTGTTGAACCCCTCTAGTTTTTCAGTACACTTATTGTGTTATTCAACTCTGGCTTCTATTTGGTACTTTCTTATATTTTCCATCTCTGTTGAAGTAATCACTGTGTTTATCCAATTTTATTCCATATTTGGTGGGTGTCTTTATGACCATTACTTTGAACTTTTTATCAAGTAATGGACTTATCTCTATTTCATTGAGGTTTATTTCCTGGTGAGTTGTCTTGTTCTTTCATTTGGAACATATTTTTTTGTTTCCTTATTTCTCATGACTCCCTGTGTTTGCTTTATGTCTTTGGTGAAACAGCTACGTTTCTTCTTCTTATAGGAGGGGCCTTGTATAGGACATGAGCCTTATTGTTCAACTTTCCTGTAGCTCCTAGTTGCCTCTCAACTTCAGTGATTGTCCCAACAGCCTATTTTACTTTTAGGAGCTCCCAGTTATTGAGGTTGTACCAAAACCTGTCAGTGTCCCAAAGGAAGAGATCTCAGTCAGCACCTAATTTCAGGCTGATTAGAAGCCAGACCCTTAGGCAGCAACTTTTAAAGTCTACAAATATATAAGGTCCTGTGGGACCACAGTTGTAAACCATGCTGGTTTCCAGACCAGGCAATTGGAGTTGTCCCCAAGCAACAGTTACAAAAATTGGGGCTCTATACAAGTGTATAGGCCCCCTTCTGAGTGTTACCAGTGAGCTTTAGTGAGGTAGAGGGAGAGCACAATGACAGCATCTCCTGGTTTCTGTTTCCTGAGAGCATTTTCAGGGCCTCTATGAGGCTTCTAGGAGTGGGCCAAACCAAGAGCCTACCCCTCAGGCCAAAGCCTCTTTCTCAGAAAAACTGGGGGTGTGTTTTAGTCTGCTATCTGTGCAGTGCCCTGGAGATAGTAGTCTGTCAAGGAATGTCTCCAATTGTTAGATAATTATGAGATCCAAGAATGCAAGCCCATCTGGTCTCCTGAGCCAGGTGCTCAAGGGGTGTCCCATGAGCTGCTGAAATGAAAACTGAGGCAACACACACTAAAAACAGAAAACCAGGCACCAATTGTATATAAAATTTCCCCTCCAGAGGTATTGACACTGTGGAGTGTGGCAGAGGGAGAGTGGGAAGGTGGCACCTGCTAAGGAAAAAAGGAAAAGAAAAGGGCAGCCCCTGCCAACTCTTGCAAGGAAGAAAGAAAGCACAAGAATGTTGCCCACTGGCTGTAGGAAGGTATAGGGAGGTGCAGGTATGGTCCCCACTGGCTTTAGCAAGACAGGGAGAGAGTGCAAACATGGTGCCTGCCAGTTGAAGTGTAAAGATGGCAACCTGCATGGAAAGGAATAGAAAAAGGTGCCTACCTCCCACTGGCTTTAGCAAAGTAAAGGGAGAATGCAAAAATGGTGCCTACTAGCATCTCTGTACCCAGAGAGAATCACAATAGACCCCTGCCCTTCCATCAGATGCTTTAAAATTAGCACGTTAATTTTCTTCACATGATGTCTGGGTGCGTTTTCAAACTGCCATCTCTGTGTTGGGCCCTAGGGCAAATGAGTCTGCAAACCAACCCTTTTAAGAGCAGTGTCTCAGTTTGCTGCTGCCCGTTGGGTCTCATAAACCCATGCCCTGTTGGTTTTCAAAGCCAGACGTTTGGAGGCTCATCTTTCACATACAGGTTGTAAGAGTGGGGGTGGCTGATGTGGGGTGGGAGCCTTCGCTCCTCAGGGGGAAGTTTTGATTTGTGAGTTCCCTCCCGATTATGCATTGACATGTGGGGGGTTGAGGTTTATGGTGAGACTGCATCTCAGCTTCTCCTACTTGCTTTGATGTGACCCTTTTTTGGTGGAAAGAGCTGTTTAGCTAGTTTTCAGATCTTTTTCAGAGGGAATTTTTCTTCATGTAGCTGTAGATTCAGTGTGTCTGTGGGAGGAAATGAGTTTAGAATCTTCTTACATCACCATCTTTGACTGCCTCCTATCTCTATAGACTTTTAAACCAAGATCTAGCAGGGTGGATACCAGTTAGTGACTATATCATGTATTATACCATGGAAGGGTGATCACTTGCAAGTCATATGAGTACTTCTATGAGCGATCTCTATCTCCTTTTTTTTTTTTTTTTTTTTTTTTGGTGGGGAGGAAATGAATTTGGTCGACTATTTTTACATTGACGGTGTTCTAAAAATGTTTTGAAGTTATACTTTTATGATTAGAACCTGTCCATGTGTGAATCAATTTGTTATTGCAAATTAAAGACTTTTAATTCTAAGTCAGGGAGCTTGAAAGCTCATGCTAACACAGAATGGAATAACGAATGATAGATTGTTCTCATTTTTGCTCTGAGAGTTCTGTCTCTATTTAGAAATGAATCCTGCTTTATGTTCCATTGGGGTTCCTGAAGTTGATAGCAGAGGATAAGATTTGAGAACTATAGGGAAACCTGAGAACACTTAACATCAAGAATGAGGGGGTAGCTTGAAAAAAACTTCATAGATTTGGATTCGGGGAAGGTTTTCAATTTACTCAGTAACTTCTCTATTTACATTATATAAGTTTTGATTGGATAATAAATGTTAACTACTATACAGACATGTTTTATTGTGCTTTGCGTTATGGCATTTCTCACATATTGAGTTTTTTGGTTTTGTTTTTGTTTTGTTTTGTTTTTTGCAAATTGAAGGTTTTTTGACAGCCCTGCATTGAGTATGTCTATTGGCACTATTTTCCAACAGTTCCAACAGTATTTGCTCACTTCATGTCATTGGGTCACAAATTGGTAATTTTTACAATATTTCAACTTGTTCACTTACTATATTTGTTATGGTGATCTGTGATCGGTGATTACATATTGCTAAAAGCTCGGATGATCATTAGCACTTTTTAACAGTAAAGGTTTTTTTAAATTAAGTTAGTATTATTTTAGACATAATACTGTTGCACACTTAATAGACTAAAATTTAGTGTAAACATAATTTTTATATGTACTGGAAAACAAAAAAAAACCTCATTTGACTCACTTTATTGCAGTGTTTGCTTTATTATGATAGTCTGAAACTGAACCCACATCTGAGATACACCTGTAGTATTCTGTAACTTACGATGCCAGAGCTACTAAGAGAAAATCGTACTTATGTTTATTATTTTCCCAAATCTAAATAGTAACTAACAAAAGGAGTCTTGCAATTCCATCATTGGAGTTGTCTATCTTTTTACATATTTATTTAAAACTTCTAAATAAGATTTCTGTAAAGACACCCATGTTCACCATCATATGAGGATGATCATCATCCAGAACACTTGTTTCTTCACTCACTGTGGGTGTATTTCTCTTTTCTAAATTACTTTATAAATTGTCTTGCTACTTGCAAGCAGGCTTGTGGCACCATGATTTTGCCACTACATATTTCTTCATTCATCTTCATGTTCCAACCTAATGGATGACAAACATGCCAAAGACAATATTGACCCAATTAATGTTTTGTTTTGTTCTCGTCCATCTCACTAAGGCATTCTACTTGCTATCTCGTATGTACTGTTATTTTGAATGCTGATGTTCAAAGAACACTCTTAACTTATGGGCAGCAGCTCACAAAATAATTGGCTAGCGGATTCTCTTAGTTGAGGGGAATGTTTGTTGGACATTGGAAGTGTCACCTGCCATCAGTCTGGATACTTTTAAAAATCACCAGTTGTACCACCTTCAGCGTAATTCCCTATGCTTTTAATCAAGTTGTTATTTGCTCACAAATAGCATTAGGGGTAGGAGAAGGTAGGAAGAAATTTTTTAATGGCCCAATACAAAAACTATCACCTGCTCTGTAGTAACAGTGTGGTGCTGTGATTCATACAATTTCTGGACTCCTTTCGTATAACAAAGAGGCTATATTGTAGTTGACGTTTAATGTCTCTGTTAAGTCTGAAATTCTGGTACTTGATTTTTTTAAATATGTTGTGTAGATTATATTTTACACAAAATACAGGTGTAGTGGACAATTGCCATACCCCATGATCTTTTAAATAGCCTTTCTAAAGTTGGGAAATCACATTATGAGTCATTCCTTACCAATTTAGAGGTCAGAAATCAACTTTTCAGCCTCCCTTGCAGTGAGGATGCAATCATGTTACCTAGAATTGTCCAATCTGAAATTTTTGCCATATATAAATTGGGGATTGATCATATGAGGAGACAGGTTTGGAATGGACCTTCTTATTGTGTCAGTAAGTGTGGTAGCATACTGCTCTGATTTGAAGGGTTAGCAGTATAATATCTAATTCTTGATACAGAATTGACATATATCTGGAGACATTGGCAATTGTGGTACATTACTGATATTAAATGATGGCAGCTAAAGTGGCAGTTCTATGTAAATATGTCTATTCCTTTAAAAACAACATTGATTTTTTTGCTACCCAACAAGTGAATATTTAGTTTAGTGACTTGAATTACATGTGAATAGGAAGGAAGATAAAGGTGAGCCTAGGTAAAGTGTTGAATTTATGTCTATATTGCATGGTCTATGGATAATATGGGCCTCATTCATCATCTCCTAAATTAAATTACCCTTCAGGCACATGGGTGGCTCAGTTGGTTAAGGGTCTAGCTTCAGCTCACGTCATGATCTCATAGTTTGTGGGTTCAAGCCTCGCATTGGGCTCTGTAGTAACAGCTCAGAGCCTGAAGCCTGCTTCAGATTCTGTGTCTCCCTATCTCTTCCCTTCCCTTGATCATGCTCTGTTTTTCTTGGTTTCTCAAAAATGAATAAACGTAAAAAAATAAATAAAATAAAAATACATTATTATTCTTTGAATGAATGAGGGAATAAGCAAATAAATAATAAATAAGTAAATAAGTTAGTAAATAAGTAAATAAGTATATAACATAAATACAACATACTTAAATTACTCTTCTCAGTATCCTGAATGTCCACTGAAGAGCTTTTACCTTTGCAAATTATACATCATTTCCTTTATATAAGTCTTCTGAGGGAAGCTGGATTTGAGAGCTGTTAAAGTGAAATGGCAGGATGCAGAATTTTTTTGTACTTTCTGTTTTTACTAAGAACATAATCCAATTGACAAGACTAAATTTATATGATGTAAATTATTCTCCAAGGGACTTAAGAAGAAATGAAATCTTTTTCAATATCAAATCAATTCACTACTAGAACTGAGGCCCTGAACTGGGAGACATACCAGGTGTTTTTTTGAATTTTATGTCATGACCCATTACTGACCATTAAATATAATGAAATATTTAATAAAATATATCAAAATGTCTTAGTGTACTGTTCTCCAGTTGTGTGTATGTGTATGTATTTTTATGTACTATATAGAATGTAATTTTTACTGAGAGTCATTTCATACTGGAAGAGTTTAATAGACCAAGAACTTACTGTTAGCCAGTTGATGCCATCTGTCTTTCCATAGAAAAACAAATCATTAAAAATGTTTTGTGTCCATTTTTGGTTTTCAAAATTGACCTATGTCACAAATGGTCACACAGAAATTGTTATCCTAGGTTCTAGGAATTTCTGATATAAACTTACTTAGATCATTCCGTTACATCGCAGTTTATAAAAGTTTTCTGAAGTTCAGACCATTGAGTAGTTCTGTTCAGTCTGGTACTTAGCACAGTTTCTTCTTCATTGTGTGTGTGTGTGTGTGTGTGTGTGTGTGTGCGTGTGTGTGTGTGTGTGTGTGTTTAATGAATTATGCAATTGAAAGAATATGCTTGAAATAAAAATTGTTAGTCCCTTAATTCCAGTGCATAATTCATTTTAGTTTTATTTTTTTTTTTCTTTTTTTTTTTTTTACTGTGTAGATTTTGTTTTGTCCAATTCTAGAAATAATCTTTTAAGTATTTGGAAATGTTCTTCCACCTGTGCTTGACATTGTTGGGTGCAGTTTTGCTTTGAGTTACTGGTAACTCAAAGCAAGAGGAAAAGGTACAGATGCTCTGTTTTTCAGTTCTTAGATTGTTTAGGCAAACCTTCAAGGTAGTTCAAAAGCCTAAAGGAGATATTAAGAATTGTAAGTGTCCAGAGCACCTGGGTGGCTCAGTCAGTTGAACATCCGACTTCGGCTCAGGTCATGATGTCACAGTTCGTGAGTTCAAGCCCCGTATCAGACTCTGTGCTGACAGCTGGGAGACTGGAGCCTGCTTGGGATTCTGCGTCTCCCTCTTGACCTCTGCTCCTCCCCCACTCTCAGTCTGTCTGTCTGTCTGTCTCTCTCTCTCAAACATAAATATTAAAAAAAAGAAAAAGAATTGTAAATTTCACAAAATGATGCTGAAATAACATTTTCTGAGGGTTTTTTTTGCCCTTAAAAAATGAAAAATTTTTTAAAAGAATTCACTTTTACTGAATAGAAAGAATTGCCTTCATTTTTAACAATATAATAAATTACCTTTCTTTTCTACTCTTTTTATTCATTTGTATAAGCTTTAGAGAGTTGTTCTTGCCAGGGAACCCCAAATATTTTGTGAAATGATGAATAATTTGAATGCCCAGATGCTTTGTAGCAGGAAAGATAAGTCCTTTGAGAGGATCAGAGAAAGTGATAGATACCAAACTCCATTCATGCTTCATGGTTCCATGGCAGGAATCCAGAAGAAAGGTCACCTAGACTTCTGATTTTACTGTTCATTTTTAAGTATAATTTTCACATTAGTGGTAATCATAGTTCATTTTAATATTGAAGATGGCTTTTTAAAATTGATGAGACTACATCTCTTACTCCTTTTCTGTTTCTTATTTATTTTCTTTCCTGAATGGAAGCCAATATTATAGTAGGTTAAAAACTGCAGTGGAATTTGCTAGTGTAGCATCTTGCACAGTGTCATCATATGGACATAGTTTTTTAATAGTGTTTATGATTATACATAAATTATAAAATATTTAGGAAGATCGTATCTGAAAAAGGTAAGATTATCAAGTAATATTATCAAGATTATATTTATATATCAAATGATAACTGATATATAAAATATTTTACTTTATAAATGATTAATCATACAGTTTTGATAGCCTCATCTACAGTTAAGTATTTGTTTATTAATAATACTTGATAGTACTGCTGACAAGCAGTTAAATATAATTAAAAGAACTAAAAGTTTCAACTGAAACTATATAAGCAAATAAATACAGTCCTCATTATTTGAAGATCCCATATTTGCAAATTCATTTGCTTACTAAAATTTATTGATAATCCCTTCAATATTTGGGACACTTTTGTGGTCATTCTTGGACATTTACGCATGTGCAAAGCAGCAAAAAGTTGGAGTCACCGCATATGCATGGCATTCCCAGCTGAGGTCTATCAAGGTGACAGTCTGCTTTCTTGTGTCAACTTTCATACTTGAAACAAGTGTCTTTTTCACTATTAATGCCATATTAAATATGAGATGTGCCTTATGAAGAAAATATGAGAAAATATCAAGTGTGTTAGATAAGCTTTGTAGCAAAGCTTCCTTCAGGCATGAGTTCTAGCACTGTTGGCCATGGGTTCAACATTAATGAATCACAATATATATTAAATCAAGTTTCTTTAACCAGAAACACATATAAAGAAAGGTTATGCATTGATAAATTGACAAAAATGGTGTGACTGGAGGTTGCAGGAAGGTAACCCTGCATTTTCCCTAGGAGCAATGGTTCAGTATTTGCTAATTCAGTGTCCATGGCAATTGTAGAGTGTAACTATGGTGAATAATGAGAAATGGCAATATTAAGCAGTCTGAAATTTGTTATAGTGGAAAAATATTGGAAAACAATGATTTGAACTAAAAGAATCAAATTTACTTTTAAGGGAATGCATTTCAACATAGAATTAATAGCATAATTATTGGAAAGGCATTTTTCTTTATTTCCTTTAGCTTTGAAGAGAGCATCATATGACAATCAGAGATCAAAAAGAAATAAAAGATAGTTTCCAAGTAATAGTTTGTTGCCTTATTCATAGATAGAACTCAAGCCTATTATTTAAGAACATTTTTTTAACAAATCCCTGTGTAAAATTTTTACTATTTATTTATGTAATCAATGTTACAGGAAATGTTGCTTTAATTTTGATGGTGGTGCACTGTTACAGGTGAAGGAGACAGCTGAGACCCCTCTAGCTCCAGCTCCCTAGTTTACATATGAGGAATGGAGGCCCAGACTCATTCTGTACTTTGCCAAGATTGAAGAACAAGCTATTGGTGGTCAGGGTCTGAACTAAAGTTTCCTGATTCAGTCAAGTGTTTCTGTTCTTAGGCTGTCCAATTCTCTGAAACTCACCTGTCATACATTCTACAGTAACTGCCTAGTGGCAACCATAAATATGAAAGATTTTATTTCTTATAGTATTTTATATAAATAAATTGATCAAATTTATTTGATATACAATTTACAACTTTTATTAGCAATCCCTTTTCATTTAATAATTATAGTCACTTCGGGGAGCCTGGGTGTCTTAGTTAGTTAAGCTCCCGACTTCGGCTCAGGTCCAGATCTCACAGTTGGTGAGTTCAAGCCCCGTGTTGGGCCCTGTGCTGACAGCTCAGAGCCTGGAGCCTGCTTTGGATTTTGTGTCTCCCTCTCTCTCTGCCCTCCCCCACTCATGCTCTGTCTCTCAAAAATAAATAAACATTAAAAAAACTTTTTAAATAATAATTATAGTCACTTAATTTAATAATAATACATGACATTCATACCTAAAGGTACTATGAAATGTTTTGAGCTCTTAACGTATATTATCTCCTTTAATTGCACAACAAGCCATTGGAGGGATTCTCTTATTATCCCCATTTTACATCTGAGAAACTCAGGCATGGAGAGGTTAAGTAAGTGTCCAGGGTCTCCTGGTTAATAGGTGACAGAATCACGGTTAGAACATAGGCATTCTGACATCAGAACTCTTGCTCTTAAATACAATAATGTTCTGATATCTATTTTTAAAGTGTTATATTTGGAGAGTAGATTTCATTCACTGAAGAGTGTATTTATTTATGTGCTCTTGTCTTTATATCTCCATTAAGATGTATATTAGGCTTTTCAATTTACTTGTATCTTTTCAGCCTACTTGCTCCCCCTCCATTTTCACCTATTCTAATATACCAGTTACTCAGAACAAAACCCTCAAAATCATACTTTATTCCTTTCCTTCTCTCATGTCCCACATGTAATCGGTCAGCAGTACTTGTCAGCTCTGTTTTCAAAATATATCCAGAATCCAACCACATCTCTACCTTCAGTGCCACTGATCTTGCCTGAAACTCCATTATCTTTCTTTCACCTGGCTTTTTTACATTAGTTTCTCTATGTTTCTGTCTTTGCTTCCTTATAGTATATTTCAGCGCACCAGTTACAGTGTTATTTTTAAGTTTATTTATTTATTCTGAGAGACAGCATGAGCAGGGGAGGGGCAGAGAGAGAGAGAGAGAGAGAGGGAAAGAGAAAGGATCCCAAGCAGCTTCTGCACTGTCAACACAGAGCCTGACATAGGGCTTGATCTCATGAACCGTGAGATGACGACCTGAGCGGAAATCCAGAGTCAGACGCTCAACCAACTGAACCACCCTGGAGCCCCATTACAGTGTTATTTTTAAAACAAGCAGAACACAAGGGTGCCTGGGTGGCTCAGTTGGTTGAGTGTCTGGTTTCAGCTCAGGTCATGATCTCACGATTTATGGGTTCAAGCCCTGTGTGGACTCTGTACTGACAGCTCAGAGCCTGGAGCCTGCTTGGATTCTGTCTCTCTCTCTCTCCCTGTCTCTCTCTCTCAGTGCTCTGTCTCTCAAAAATAAATAAATGTTAAAAAAAAAATTAAAACAAGCAGAACACATCTTCCCCTCTTCAGAAGCCTGTAGTGAATTCCCGTATAGCTCAGAGGAAAGGTCAAAGCACTTAATGGCCTACTCCAAAGCCCTATAGATCCCCCAGCTCCCACCAAACACAAGTATACCCACACCTCTGACCTCCTTCCCTGCTTCCCTCTCTGTTGTTCACTCTATTCCAGACACACTGTTTCTCAAACACATCAATTGTAGTCTTCTATCAGATTTTCTGAGCCATATTCATGATTTGTTCTGTTCATTCCCTTCTGGTTTCCTCTCAAAATTCAACCTAATGAAGCTTTTTCCAAATATTCTCCTTTCTCCCTTCTCCTGATACTCACCTCCCCTTACTCTTCTCTGTTGTTTTTCAGAGCACTTACCACACGTATATATTTGCCTATTTGCTTGACATTCGTCTGTTTTGCATATCTGAACATTGACTTTGTGAGGGTCATGCACATAGTTTTATTACCTGCTTCGTTTCCTAGTACCTACAGTACTTTGCACTGAATGGGAGTTCAGTAAATATTTACTGGAAAAATAAATTCATCACTAACAACTATTTATTGAATACCTGCTCCTTGCCTTCAACATTTTATGAGTTAAAGAAGGCATATATAAATAACTAGGAGATAAATCCGATCTGGCTGCAACCTCTTGTGTCTGCTTCACTGATCACCAGACATCTGGCCAGCTAGGCAGGTGGTCCCTTCCTCATTATTCCACGTGCTTGGTTGCAGAGAAGAGAAAATTTTGCTTCTATCAAGGACATAAACAAAACTCCAGCACAAGGCAGGGTTTGGTAAGCATTATTGTAACTAAGAGGATGTTAATTTCTTTTGTATAAAGTTGAAAGGCAGCCTTCCTGGCAATCCTTAGGATGTCTATGTTTTGATTATAAGTTACCACATGTCCAAAGTTTAACTTTCTGTTTATTTTTATAATTATGGAAATGTGGACTTATCAAATCACCAAAAGTTGGTTTAGGAGACCAACTTAGCCTATACCAATCCACTGATATTCTAATACCAGAATCCATTAATTCCTTAAAAAGCGTATACCCAGTTTCCTCTGTATGCCAGAATATACTAGTTGTGGGGAATGCGGAGACCAGAAATATAGCACCAAATTTCATGGGGAACTGCCTTGTCGAACGCACATTGTGTTGTCTCATTTGTATGAGAGTTCACATGGAGAAGAGTTCTCATGGGAAGGTACATGAAGAACAGAACATTGTTTAATTATATAAAATCAAGGCAAAAAAAATGAGACCAACTTTACCATGAAGTGAGCAGAAATGTTCATTTTAACTGACTAAAAGCACTTAAGGACAACAGCAGTTCTTATTTTTTTTCTTTTTTTTTTCCAACCATTTTACAAAAATATTATATCAAGCCTGTTACAAGGCTGTTAAAAAGATACAATTTTGTTTTTGTTTTGTATCAGTTATTTTCAAGCCATGTTGAAAGGTCTGAATACAAACTTGATATAATTTCTGATTTTCCTTACCTGATTATGTATGAAAAAAAATCTTAGAATATGTTACTTCAAAAATGACTAAACTTATTCAAGTTTGGTTATGTTTTAGATTTTTATTTCAGTGGGTAATTTTCAGTTTGCCTTTTCTTTAAATTTTCCTGAAGTGAAGCTCAAAGGACTACAGAAAATAAAGGATGGGGAGTCCATGTTGAACCCATGAACCAAGGGCAGCTGGCATTGGAGCTTAAGGAATAGATAGAATTTCCATCTTAGAGACTGGAGTAGCTAACATTCTAGGAGTGGAAGCTCTTGGGTCTCAAAGGTCAAAAAGGGTAGGTCCCTTAGGGAAGAGCAAGAAACCTTGCTTGTCTAGAGTATAAAGTACAAACAACAGATGATCAGTTAAATACCTCTGGGCCAAACAAAGCTCCTGTGTTGTTATGTGTGTATTTAATAAACAATGAGAAGCTCACTGAGGACAAGTGATAGCAATGGGGCCAAAGAAAAAAGGCTGAAAACAATCCAAGTGTCCTTCTGGAGGGGAATGGTTAAGTAGATTGTGGTGATCATATAATGTGATACTATACACCTATTAAGGCATTCTATATTATCTAAAATATCAGAGATTTACTTAACTAATTAATGAGGGAACTAGCAGAATGTCAATGCCAGAGTGACAGAAATATTTATAGTCACAGAATTCTGGAATGTCATTGCTATGGTACTAAACTGATTATTGCCCTATAGGCAATAAAACTATAACCTTTGAGAATCCATTTATATTTCTATAACAGAACATTCATTTGCATTGCTATCAGACAAGAGTCATTTGCACTGTCATCTGTACAAGTGAAATAGCCTAATCTACAGATTGGCAAACTTTGTATGGCAGTTAATATTTTAGGTTTGTGGGCCATATAAGGTCTTTGGCCTGTATCATACGTTTTTGTTTTACTTGTTTTCTCAGTCCCTTAAAAATGTAAAGAAAACAAAACAAAACAAAACAAAAACCCCAAAGCCAAAAATAGATAATGGGCTGTACAAAAACAGACTGCTGCTACCCTGATTTGGCCGGTGGACCACAGTTTACACATTCTTGCTTAGAACGTAATCAATAGTAAATACTAAAACAGAATAAAGATACTATCTTAGAGAATTGGGTGATCCTTGGGTGAGCCAGTTAGATAGTGTTCCATTATGATAGTCACAAGACATGTATTCATCCTTTTGCCCATTTGCAGGTTTGTGGTATATATGCATTGTTTTAATCGAGGTGTCTGATACTATGAAAGTGTTTTCTGGGGACATAGGAATCCAGTCACCTGAGGAGATCAGTGAAGCAGGAAGACAATGCTAGTCAAAGGATCACACAGTCAAAATGTATCATTGCAGGTGTGTCCAGTGCTATGAAAGAGAGATGGGAGGCGCTATTGAGTGTTTGTTTGGGTGGCCAGAGGAGACTTTCCTGACAAAGTGATGCTTAAAATAAATTCTGAAGGATAGCTAGGGATTAAGTTGGAGAGTAGGAAAGAGATGGCCAAGCAAAGAATTAACAGTGGAGATGTGGCTTGTTACATGAGGGAAAGGAGTACCTGAGTCTGGAAGAGGACCTCTGTGGCTGGAAGGAACTGGAGGGGCAAGCATAAAGACAGTTGAAGGGGTAGAGCCTGGTGGGTGGGGTGACCACACTAACCTCTTTTCCAAGGGCTGTCCTGATTGACTGGTGTAAAAATTAATCACCTTCTTTTACTCTCAAAATGTCCCGGTGTAGATGATAAATGATGTGATAAATCAGAAGGAAGACACCGAGGAATTTTAAGGCTCGCAAGTGTAATATAATCATATTCACATTTTGGAATGATTGCTGCCTTGTGGATGATGTGGCTAGCTCACAGGGGATGCTAAATTGCTATTTACTGGGAAATTTATCTTTCAGGTTAAACACCTCGTTAAATTTTCTCAGCAAGTCAATCCAGGAAAAAAGGAAAATCAGGTGGATCTATTGTGTGATGAAACCAATTAGTCAGTAAATAAAGACTGTTGATTTAGTAGCCACTCATAGGTGATGCTGTTTTGGAGTGCCTTTAGTTATCATTGATGCCTTGTTTAGATTTGTTGGCCACCTCGTCCGTGTTGTCTTCCTGTGTTCCCATAGGGGTGCATAATGAGAAGAGACTGTAAAATAAAACTATCAGGGTGTGCTTTTATAAAGCTGTGAATCTGATAATCAAGACTATGAAATCACAAAGTTAGCAAGGGGATTTTGTCCCAAAGACTGGTGATACCGGTGTGAGGTCTGGTGTCACCACTGACTTGTTTATAGCTATGGCCCCAGCATGTGGCATTCAAATAAACTGGCTGGGAGGCTGAAAGAATGAACTCCCCACCTCTAATAAGAACTTTGTTTCTTAAAAATATTAGGTGCAACCTTCAAAAAGTTCTTAGACATTTATGCTACAAGCTTAGAATCTCTAAATGAAGACTGTAGTCAGGATTATAGAAGTAAAAATACTTACCAACTACATCTGAAATGCATTTCCTGTTAATGTTTTTTTGTTCAGCATTAAAGAACAGTTTGACATAAATTTTGCTTAGGAGTAGAGATGGCAAAACCAGTTTCCATTAAAAATAAAATTATCATGTAGTTTTTATTAAGTTTTATTAAATTAAAAATGTGTCTTTTTTTTCCTATCTGGAAAATAACCAAGAAGGAAAAATTAAAACTGAATTTGAATATATTAAAATCATTATGATATGAATGAATAAAGTCAGATTATTCCGTAATTTAGATGCTAAGATACAGGACATATGCATAAACATTTAAAACCACAGCAGCACTTTAATAAGATTAGAAATCCCCAAGGAATATGATAGAAAATGACAGAAACTCATACTCCTTAAATGTGATCTTTAAAAATTAATATTTAGGGGTGCCTGGGTGGCTCAGTCAGTTAAGTGTCCGACTTGGGCTCAGGTCATGATCTCACGGTTTGTGGGTTAGAGCCCTGCGTTGGTCTCTGTGCTGACAGCTCAGATCCTGGAGCCTGCTTCAGATTCTGTGTCTCCCTTTCTCTCTGCCCTTCCCTTTCTTATAGTCTCTCTCTCTCCCTCTCTCTCTCAAAAATAAATAAACATTAAAAAAATTTAAAAAAATATTTAAAGACATGTCTCTCCTAAAAAAAGAAAAAAAATAAAGATGAAAATTGATCAAAGAAAGAATCTTTAACAATTTGATGAACTATTTGGTTAATATCTAGACTGTGAGAATATTGCCAACTTTTCATACCTTTTATTAGTTTTTTCAGTTTAATCATACAATAATAAAACTGATGCCATAATATTTGCAAAATGCCCTCTGTTCTCCCAGTCATCTCTGAATGTTCATTTCTGTTTCTTGTGCTGACTGCAATCTGGCTTTCTCTTGAGTTGGCTGTTTTCTCTTTCCTCTACATGCTGCTGCACCTGGGGGTGGATAGGTGTTTTCTTGCTCTTTACTGCTTTTGTAAAACCACTGTTAACACCTCCCTCAATATCCCCCACCTCCATCCTTCCACCACCCTATCTTTGAAACATTTTCTCAGATTATGACATCCTACGCTTTCTAGTGTAGCCATTTCCTGCCATTCTTTTGGTACCCGCCCCTCTTTGTTGTGTTGTGTAGGAGCTGATTGACAATGTTCTCTCCTTCCCCACTTGTAATCCTCAGTCTTGGTGGGTTTATATTTAGCTACACAGATTATTTGTGCCACACCCAGGCCTTGTACAAGGGATTCTCTCCCTTTCAGTGATTTTTTCTTCTACTCTAGGGGTCAGCAAACTTTTTTTTATAAAGGGCCAAATAGTAAATATTTTCAGTTTCCTGGGTATATGGTCTTCGTTGCAATTGTTCAATACTGTAGTTGAAGCTTAAAGGCAGCCATCAATTTTAATACGTAAACAAATGGATGACGAGGCTGTGCTCCAGTTAAACTTTATTTACAAAAAGGTGAAAAACTGAGTAGCGGTTTGAAGGAGATGAGGTAGTGAGCCATATCTGGGGGAAAAGGGTTCCAGGCAGAGGAAACAGCAAGTGCAAAGTCGAGGCAAGAGTTTGCCAGGAGTTCTCCCAAAGCAGCAAGGAAGCCACTGTGGTTGGAGAGCAGTAAACTAGAGGAGGAATGGTGGTGGGAGAGGCCAAGGAGATGATGGGGGGGGAGGGGGGTGTGTTTTGAAGGATCTTATACACCACAGGTGGGATTTTTGCTTTTAGTCAGAGGCACTTGGAGAGCCATTGGAGGTTCTGAGCAGAGGGACAAATAATCAGCCTTCAGTTTTAACAGGATTGTTCTGGCTGCTGTTGTAAGGACAGTGAGGGGAAAGGATAGAAACAAATTTTTTTTTTCCGTATATATTTTGAAGAATTTGCTTAAGAATTACGCTGAGTTTTTTTTTTTTATCCTGAGCAACTAGAAAGATATGGAAGACACTGGGTAAAGCAGGCTTTAGAGGGAAGATCGTAAATTCTTTGGGCTTATTTAGTTAGAGATGTCTTTGAGACAGACAAATGCCCCCATATTTGGGATGTCTGACATTTGTTATAACTTCCATGATTTCGTAGTAAGGAAAAATTAATCTTTAGTTAAAAAAAAAATCATCGATCTAGGTAAACTAACTGTTCCATTGAATGCTTATGCAAAAATATGTTACCAGGTACCTGAGACTGACTGGTACTGACTGGTGTTAACAGTGCCTATGGCTATATTTATTAATATCCTTTATTATTCCAATGGTATCAAATTTGTGAATAAATTCATATATAACTTTCATGTTTTTCTTCAGTTTTATGAGCCTAAGATCACGGTATTTTTTTTTTTTACATTTATGTATATTATACACAGGAAATAAGCTGATCTTTTTAAGTAATTTCAGCATAAAAATAGTTAATTGAAAACCAAATAGTAATTGGTAGATGAGAGCATTTGGGCTTGTATGTCTTCAGGGAAAATTTGTTGCAAGTGTGAAGATAATATGGTAGTAAGCCACAAAGAGAGGATGATCTAATATGTTTTTCCATTCACTCTCTGCTCCAAGGGCTATTGTCAGAAAAGCAGTTTATCTGCTCTGTAAATTTTTCAGAGATTTATTAAAAATTTGGCAAGATAAGTGTTTTAAGCTTTCTCTCCAGTTACTCATTAAGAGCAAATCAAAAAAAAAAATGAAGTGTGTTTAAACTTAAATTTGTTTGAAGAGGAAAAAGTCTTACATTTAGGGGATTGTATTCAACCTTGTATTGGTAATCACTATATTATTTATTTCATGTATAATCATGCAGAAATGTTGAAATGTAAAAACTTAAAGTTGGAAAGAACCTTACAGGATTCTCTTAAAGGATCATGTAACCCAGTGCTTATTGAGCCTTTTTCCTGTGACCTACAGTTATGTGGTTACATCATGACCCAGTGTACAATATATATGTATAAAAGTCAAGCAAGTTGCACAAAGCTATACTTACCTTAAATGTGAAATGCACTTCAATATATATATATTTTAAATGCTTCCTTGATGTGCACTTTGAAGAAAAGATGCTTATCTTGTCTGTTCTTTGGCATGATGCAGCCTCCTTCCTGTGTGATAGCCTTAGTTTACCATAAATCACATAGCCTTTGTTTAATCTTAAAGTGTAGCTAGGTACTGTATTACTTTAAGACATTTCATGTGTTTGTGTCTTGCTGTCAAATAGGGAGCCAACTGAGCAGCCTGGTGTGAAATTATCAATCGGGCTTCTCTTTTTGACCCAGATTGCAGGAGGCAGAGTGCTTGAACCTGCACTGGCTTCTAGAATCGGCAAGATAGGAGTGCTATTCAGGTACTTAGGGCTGAGGAATTACCAATGGCCATTTTTTGTCTTCTTAACCTGACAGTCTTACACATTTAATACATAGTAGATAGGTGTGTACAGTTTGAATAAATTTAACAAAAAAATGGTATTGGTCCAACACTGTTAGGTCCTCAAGTGCACCATCTTAAGATTTTTATGACATGCAAGTCATGATGACAGCAGCTTCTCTTCCTTTTTAAATATTCCTAATACTTAAGAATATCAGTGAGTGATCACTGATTAGCTTTATATAAGCATGAGAAGGTGGAATAACTAAAGGATAAAACCAGGAAAAAGATAATGAAGAAAGCTGGAATCACTTATTGAAATACATAAATAATATTCATGCATAATTGAAAGAGGAAAGAGTTTTTTTAAACAAAGGAATCTTGAAATAAATACTAACTTTTCTGAGAAATGAAATCATTTTCCAAAAAACAAATTATAATAAGTAAAATGGAATCATGCAATTAAAATATGCAACAAGATAATCTTGAAATGTTTTTTAAAGAAAATTCTAGATATTACTAGGCTTAATAATAAACCTATAATTTAATGTCTCCTCACATACACAATTTTATTAAAAGGGAGAAGTAAAGTGTATTACATGAATGATCCATTTACTTTTCTATTTGATTAACCATCTCTGAAATTCTGTTTAACCCTTTATGGCTTTTTTAAGCAAAAGGATTGCTTGCTCTCTCATGTTGTTCATGGTGTCATGTGATTGCTGTAGCAGGTAGCCTTATAATTAGCAACCACTGGTCATGTCTCCTCACTTTCTTTCATCTTCCAAGGTTGAAATTTTCCTGAGTAATAGATACTTTGACCAGCCAGAAAGTCTTTTGGATAATCTGAGTTTATGACTAGCTCTGGCCTAGTAGAAAATCTCCTGGTTTGTTCTAGTCAGCCCTAAATATTACTAACCTGATCTTATAGATACTGAAGTTAGTCTATACTTTGTTTTTAATCTGGAACCAGGAAATGGGGTGAGAATTTGGGAATAAGGAAGAGATTATGGTCGACAGAGCTGATATGATATGTTTGACTTTCAGCACTGATCTTTGAATCCAATGACTTTTTGTGTGTACTATTAAAATAATTTTTAAATTAATATGGATGACATTCTCCACTGAGTTTTTCATGTAGTAATTTTGATTTTTAAAATAGTTTCTTTTTCTTAAGTATAAGCACTGAATTGCCTTTTTCTTTTTAAGTTTATTTATTTATTTTGAGAGAGACAGAGACAGCCCAAGTGGGGGAGGGGCAGAGAGAGAAAAAGAGAGAGAGAGAGAGAGAGAGAGAGAATCCTAAGCAGTCTCCACACCATCAGTGCAGAGCCTGACATGGGGCTTGAACTCACAAAACCGTGAGATCATGACCTTAGTGGAAACTAAGAGTCAGACACTTAGCTGGCTGAGCCACCTGGGTGTTCCAGCACTGAATTGGTTTTAAACATAGGTTAGTTGAGTTTAAAAACATTTTCTTCTCATGACAAGAAAATATTTGAAATTTTATTAAAACAGTTTTTGGACTTCTGATGTTTTAACATTTGAGTACTAAATAGTGGTTCATGTGGCATTTATTAATGGGGTATATTGGTAAGTATTTATCAAAAATGCATATCCTTAATGCAATTTCAGGAATTTGTGTTCAAATATCTAAAATTAGGACAGACCGTGGTTTCTGTGCTTGTGCAGTTTTATTTATTTGCCTTAGCCAGCTAAGTCAAATTCCTACTTTTTATGTGTAAATTTAAAAAGTGTCATATTAAGACAAAAAAGAACAACAAAGTATATGTGCTACAAGTCTCTTGACTGCCTATCTTTTTACTCAATAAAATGAACAGTGTGCACAAATCCGTATCTCAAAGAAGCAGAGTGCATATATTTTTCAAATATACAAACACAAATTAATATATTTTAAATGGTATTGTTTTATCCACTGTATTATTTGTGTTATAGGAAATAGAAATTAGGAAAACATGCACATGCAGATTTGCCTTCAGGTTTTTAGAAATGTTACTTTGATTTTGAATTTGGTTTTCAGTGCTTTTATGTCTGTTTGAAAACTTTTCTCTCTAGAAATGATCAGCCTTGTCACAAAAGAGCCATTAGTAATGGTTGAGCTCAATGGGTCTCTAGAATAGTGCCATTTGAAAGTTGTAATGTTTGAGATGTGTGCGTGTGTGTGTGTGTATGTGTATGTATTTTTTTTTCATTAACAAATTAACTCAATGTTGGCATCCCTCTTCTGAGAAAGTTATGGCACGTTGTTTGGCCATAACTTGATAGTGCTTGCTCTAGCTCTGAAATATAATTAATTTCTGATGGGAATATAAAAAGTATCTGACTTACAAGCTGCCATTTTTCCATCCCAGTATGTGAACCAAATTCAGCTACCTCAATCCTTGTAACATAGTAAAGTTAAAAATACAAAATCTACTTCATTCATAACCAGGACTATTGCTCAGAGCTGAGAAATAGTGATTATGAAAATGCAATGCATCTGTTCTGCACCAGAATTATTTTATTAGTATTATGATAACATTGACAACATTGCCCTGTCATGTTTAGTTTTAGAGATTTCTAATAACTCATATTTTGATGAAAAGTATTCTTTTTTTTTTTTTTTTTGCTAAAAAAATTGCAATTCTTTGAGGACAATGGGCCAATCACAAATTTCAGATTGTCTTTCCTTTTTATTTATCTATTGTTGGCTAACAACTCCCATTCCCAACTTAATGGCTTAAAATAACATCAATTTATTATTTCTCCTGACTTTGTGGACTGACTGGATTCAGTTGGATAGTAGCTCTACTCCACTTGGTATAACTGAGGTCACAATTGCAATTGCCTTCACCAATGAGCTCTGCTAGTGATGGGCTGTCAATATGGCCTTTTATTCTCCTGGGTTTCTCTCCCAGTGACTTCTTGTCTAAGTCTGTATCAAACTTCCTTTTAGCATAACATGTGGTTTCCAAGAGGACAAACTCCAATGTACAACAGCTTATGAAATCTCTTGTTTGTATCACACATGCTAATCACACAAAGCAAGTCACAGGGCCAAATTCAGAGTCAGTGTGGGAGAGAACTGCACAAGGACATGAGTACTGATAGACATGGCCAATTGGGAGCCACCAATGTAATAGGCTGTCACATCTCCATAATAAATTCTAGTAGAGAACAGCAAGCAGTGAGTATGGTTGAATGGAAGAGTAATAAGCAGTATAATTTGAACTAAATGATAAGTTGTATAAATAACTTCACAAAATTATAATTACCACCCCTGATTGTATTTGGAGGATGCTTTTAGGAAATGAAAAGGGAAGGAAGTATACTAAAATTGGAACATGTAACTTTGTATCCTATTAGTCTTTTTTGAAAGATAATAAATCACCGTGAAAGAATATGTTCACTTTTTGACAGAGTGTTCTTAATATGTGTCCTGAAAATAGATAAGATGTACCTAATAAGCAATTGTGACATGGCTTCTATTTAGAGTTTAATTCTCCCAGTCTTTCCCTTTTCTCCCTTTCACACTCATTTTCACTTCCTAACATGCACATACACACACGGCTGCCTTTTCCTAGGTTATCATAATTATATAGGATTTTTAGATTCTTTAACTATTTAGGATTTTCAGTACATTAAATGTCCTATCAGGTAAAATAACTGAGTCACTGGCAATTCTAACATTCCTAATTGGAAGAGGAGAATTAACAATTTTCTAGGGATTTAGGGACTACATAGAAAAATACAGCATCACATTTTAAATTTCCTAAACTCAAAATATTTTTCTCTTTTTGGGGAGCCTGTGTGGCTCAGTCAGTTAAGCATCTGACTCTTGATTTCAGCTCAGGTCATGATCTCATGGTTCGTGGGACTGAGCCCTGAAGGGCTGCAAGCTGACAGTGTAGAGCCTGCTTGGGATTCTCTCCCTCCCTCTCTCTACCCCTCCCTGATCACACACACACTCTCTCAAAATAAATGAATAAACATTTAAAATATATTTTTTCTCTTTTTGTGTAAATAGGGTTTTTTTTAGCACTGCTTTTCTTTCTCTAATCACCATAACTATTTTTTTCCTGTCTACTTCTTTTTTAAATATTATTTTATCCTGACAAACCAATTAATACTTTTTGATGTATTTGGAGCAGGGGGTAGTTGTTGACAAATGTATTTTAGAGGGTCCATATAGTATTCTGAGCAAGAACCAGATCTTTGGAATCCTCCAGCTCTGGATTATGGTCATAGCCTAGCCAGTTACTAGCTGTTAAGCCTTAGAAGTTTCCTTCACCTCTCTAAGCCTGTGCACGTTCATCTGTAAAAGGTGATGGGAAAGGTTGTATATATTAACTAACTCTTGGAAAAAGTATTTGCACTGTGTTGACACAGCGCTGTAGTTATTTTATACCTTTTAATCCCTTAAATGAGAAGAAGTATTAAATAGGAAACTTCTTTCACATTTACATAAAATTAGTTTCTCTGATAATTATAAGGTCCTATTTAGTTCTATTTGGCCCCGTTGTATAAGTAGTACTTAGCTAGAAACTGCAGTGAAATCATGCAAGAATATAGGACAGGAAGAGAAAGCAGAGATCCCATGGTAATTTGAATGCAAACTACCAAATTGATAATATATGAGGAAGAGAAAGGAAAAAGCCATGGGTCAAATGAATCTTGGAAACATTTTAGCCTCAGAAACCCCTTTGCTCCCCTGTAAGTCTCATACTTAATGCTCCAGAATTTAACATTTTATTCTGGATAAAAACGGTTACACTGTTTCCATTTATGAAAACTCATTCATTCATGACTTGATTTTACCTTTGAGGAAACTTCAGAAAAGAATGACTACCAGAGGTATTATAAGCTGTGTTCTCAAATGCTTTTCTCATTATCCTCTTTAACATTTTTTTCTGGAAGCACCTTAGTGACGAGTGTGATAAGGTTAACTGTGTGTGCCTGTGTGAACTGCTTATGTTGATAACGGAGGGCAGTCATGTAACACAGCACAGCATGTTCCGCCATGGAGCAGACACCGTGCTCTCAAGGCCAGCCATGCTGCCAATCTTGGGTTAGCATCTGTGGTGAACAGTGCACCCTGTATTTTCTTCAGCATATAAATGAATTGACAGTCATTTATAGAGAATAAGTTTTTGTGAAAGTAAACACAATTTTCAACCCTTGACAAACTGTTAAAAAAGAGGAAATGGATGGAAGATGGATAATTTTGACAGAAAAGGCTCGAAGAGAAAAAGATAATATCTGTGGGTGTGTAAGACATTGTCTTCAGACGATAGAAACATCCACTCTGAGAATAATAGATAAAGAGTTCAAAGTTTCAAAAGGAAACCAACCCGTCCTCAGAGTAATTGTAAACATGTGGAATGCATCTGTGTGAAGATGAAATTACAGAATTTGTTAATAAAATGAAATGAAAATTGTGGGCATTTCATTTAGTTTTGTTTTTTAGTTATTTTAAAGAGAGTGGAAGGAAATAGGGAGGACATAAGGAAGGAATGAGGGAAGAAAGTGAATGTATATATATTTATTCCAAGTAAAGATGATGCTAGTTGTTTTCTGCTTTATCAATAACATCACTCATTCATAATGAATCTCACCTGGTCAAATGACTGGGTAGAAATAGTGGAGATTATTTTGGAATTGTGTAATACAAAAGTAGTGAACTGGTGTCAAATGATTTGTCCTTAAGCATTATTATGTGCTTACTGGCTAAATGCTTTTGTGAAACTGATTTTCACCAAAAAAATATATGTTTAATCATTAGGCTTGCATCTGAGCAACTCTTGACTTGTTCAAAAAATAATTTATTTCTAAATAATGATTATTTCCAAGTATTAATAAGGTAGTGATAATGATACTAAGAAAATTTTATTCCAGATAGAACCAGAAAGTAATACTGTTTCTCCAGTTGTACCTGAAGTTTCCACTTCTGTTTAGCGCCACCACTCTTTGGTCTGAAAATCTGAGTTGCTCATTTCCACTTGAAGTTTTTATTTTGAGACAGTGGAAGAAAGAAGTAATCATTTCTTTCTCACATTGTGATTTTTTCTTTTTCATTTTAACTTTGATAGCATGGAAATCCATCTTCTTTTTGTAGAATAGCTTAAGTAGACATACCATTCTTTGAGCTTATTTAAATACAGGTTGTATTACAGTTGCTCAGTGAGGTATCCGTGAGACTGTCATTTGAGAAAGCCACTGAATTATCACTTATGACCTGACTTTCCTTAGTATGCTGAATGACTATGAACAGAAGACACATCATTGAGCCTAAATTTTGATTTTCTTTTGAAGTATTAGTTTAAACAAAGGTTGTAGGCATCTTTGATATTGGTAAACTGCAGAATACCCTTCACACAATTATAGTTATGGGAGAATTGTTTGGTATCAATAGTTTTATTTTAGGTATATTGGGCTTTGGTGAAAGTTTCTGTCCAAGAACTTGGAAGAATGCCCTAGCATATATATAGTAAGTGCTCAGAGCAGTTTTATGAAAGACCATCTACTATGTGCCAGATTTCTGTGAGGGATTCAAAAAACCCTATGAAATAAGATACCTGTATGGTAGTATTGATGAGAAAGAAATTCTGTGTAATGGAACAAAAGTTTTCTCTACCTTGGAAAATTTTCTGAAGACAGATTCAGGAAAGATTTTTTTTAATTTTTTAAAAATTTATATTTAGTTTTGAGAGAGAGAGAGAGAGAGAGAGACAGAGCACAAATGGAGAAGGGGCAGAGAGAGAAGGAGACACAGAATCGGAAGCAGACTCCAGGCTCTGAGCTGTCAGCACAGAGCCCGACTCGGGGCTTGGACTCACGAACTGTGAGATCATGACCTGAGCCGAAGTCAGACGCTCAACCGACTGAGCCACCCAGGCGCCCCTCAGAAAAGATTTTAATTGCGGGTCACAGATGATATCTGAAGGGGATGGATTTGGATTGTAAACAAAGGAGATTATGTTAAGTCTATGAGCTTGGAAATTTCATAGTACTGCAGATTCCCTCTGTGGATCATTGTAGTTTGTGGGACAATCTAAATGTTCTTTGGAATCCACATTTTCTATGTGGTGGCCATCATTTCATAGGGAACATAGTAAAGACAGGTTCTGGTAGATATCATTACCCTTTTGTGGTAACTTTTCAAAAGCAGTATGTCCTACAGGTTTTGTGGGTTTGTTTGTTTGGTTTGGTTTGGGTTGGGTTTTTTTGTTTGTGTGTGTGTGTGTGTGTGTGTGTGTGTGTGTGTGTGTGTGTGTGTTTTGCTTTTTCTGCCCTCTGTTTCTCCCAGTGAAGGTCAGGCCACCCCAAGTTATTTTGATAAATAGGAAGAGTTTGCTATCTGTGGGAATGAGTTGGGGGAGGAAGGGGACTTATGCAAAAATAAACAGAAAAAGCAGTATGTAAGTTCTACATGTGTAGTTAGTTTACTTTAGAGTTACAGTAGGTAATGAGTGCTTCCAGTTCAGAAGAGCAAGCATTTGTTTTGGCTACTTATCAGTGTAAGTCTAGCTCATTGGAAAATTTAAAAAAGTGTGAATTTGAGGAGTTGATAGATTATTTTATTAGAATTCCTACCTATATATTTTCGGCTGATGACTTGCTAAATGGATTTTGGTCACTTGAGTTTAGAAGTACCATAATAAAAACTCTTTTGACAGGTTGGCTAGGAATTGCTATGTAGACACTCCCCCCATCTCCACCCCACTTCAAATAGGGATGAGGAGAGCAGACACAAGGAGACCACTTGCTAGACTCTTAAAATGATCCCTCTTTCTGCCTATTGTATTGATCAAGGCATGAGTTGTTGAAGACCTGGACTAGGGAGATAGCAAAGAGAATGACAAGGAAGAGACTCTAAGTGGGAGAATTGGTAGAACCTGGTCACTTTGAATAGATAGGTATATATTATAGCAATTATTAATATTTATTATTCACTGAGTAATATGTAGATTGTTTTACTATTATTGTCTCATTTAACTTTCTCAACCATTTTATAAAGTATAGGTACTATTATCATTATAAGTTGATTAATTTGATTAAACTCACATAGTTAATAATTGTCAGAATTAGAACTTAAAACTTGGGTTTGTCTGAACCCAAGCCCTGTTGTAAAGGATATTCACTTATCAGAGCTTAGAAGAAAGAGTGTTGCCAACATTTTTAGTTAGGAGACAAATGCCCATTAGAAGTCTAATTTAATGTTCATCATCATTATACATATAACATGAACTTTTTTCTCTTTTTTAAAAATTATTTCTTTATTTATATTTTTAGTGCGACTTCATGACAGCATATCAGAAGAGGGCTTCCATTATTTGGTGTTTGATTTGTAAGTACAACACACTTTGTGTTCATTTATTTTTGCTATTTGAAAACCACTTTTAATTAAATTTTTTTTTCTAATTTATAGTCTAAATTAATGACTGTGTAGTTTTTTTAGGTGTTCTTCAAATAACATTCACTCTAATTCTTTTGAAAAAAATGTGACTGTTCAGGAGTGTTTATTTAAAACTTAAGTTAATCTAAATAGGTGAAACAGTTATGCGTCTATTGTTTGGATTGTTCACAGTGATATTATAAGCAGTTATCAGTTTCATCTTTGGGCATACAAAGGACTGATGTGAGCTAATTTTCCATTGAATATTTTGGACTAGGTATACCCACTTTATTGTCTTATGTAGAAAGAACCATAGCTAATCTCATACTCAGTGGTGAAACACTGAGGACTTTTTTCTGTAAGATCAGGAACAAGATAAGGATGTCCACCTCACCAGTTTTATTCAACATAATCTGGAAGTCCTAACCACAGTAATCAGACAAGAAAAAGAAATAATAGGCATCCATATTGGTAAAGAAGAAGTAAAACTTTCACTATTTATAGATGACATGATAGCATACATAGAAAACCCTAAAGACTCCACCAAAAAACTATTAGAAGTAATAAGAAGTCAAGATGCAGAATACAAAATTAATATGCAGAAACCAGTAGTGTTTCTATACACTAATAACAAAGTAGAAGAGAAATTAAGAAAACAGTTCCATTCATAATTGCACCAAAAAGAATAAAAGGCTTAGGAATAAACTTAACCATGAAGGTGAAAGACCTGTAATCTGAAAACTACAAAATAATGACAAAAGAAATTAAAGATGACATAAACAAATAGATACTCCACCCTTATGGATTGGAAGAATTAATATTATTTAAATGTTGTTACTACCCAAAGTGATCTACAGATTCAGTGCCATCCTATATCAAGAGCATTTTTTGCAGAACTAGAAAAAATAATTCTAAAATTTGTATGGAACCACCAAAAACCCCAAATAGCCAAAGCAGTCTTGAAAAAGAAGCACAAAGGTGGAGGTATCACAATCCCAGAGTCCAAGATATACTACAAAGCTGTAGTAATCAAAACACTATGGTACTGGCACAAAAATAGATACATACATCAATGAAACAGAATAGAGGGCCCAGAAATAAACCCATATTTATATAGTCAGTTAATCTATGATAAAAAAGACAAGAATATGGAAAATGGAGAAAAAGCCAGTCTTTTCAATAAATAGTGCTGGGAAAACTGGACAGCTACATGCAAAAGAATGAAACTAACACCACACATAAACTCAAAATGGATTAAAGACCAATAACTTTGATAAGAGCCATAGCAACATTTTTTCTAGCTATGTCTCCTAAGGCAAAGGAAACAAAAGCAAAAATAAACTGTTGGACTACATGAAAATAAAAAACTTTTGCACAGCAAAGGAAGCCATCAACCAAACAAAAAGACAATCTACTAAATGGGAGAAGATACTTACAAATGGTATATCTAATAATGGGTTAATATCCAAAATATATAAAGAATCTATACAACTCAATACTAAACAAACAAACAAGCAAAACAATCCAATTAAAAAAATGGATAGGGGAAAAAAAAATGGATAGGGGACCTGAATAGACATTTTTCCAAAGAAAACATACAGAAAGTCAAGAGACACATGAAAAGATGCTCAACATCACTAATCATCAGGGAAATGTAAATTAAAACCACAAGGAGATATCACTTTACACCTAAATGGCTAAAACCAAATACACAAGAGACAAGTGTTAACAAGGATATAGAGAAAAAGGAACCCTTGTGTACTACTGGTGGAAATGTAAATTTATACAGCCACTGTGGAAAGCAGTATGGAGGTTTCTCCAAAAATTAACAATAGAAATACCATATTATCTAATAATCCCACTCTTTGGGTATTTACCTAAAGAACATGGCAACACTAATTTGAGAAGATACATGCATCCCTATGTTCATTTTAACATTATTTACAATAACCAAGTTATGGAAGCAACTTAAGTGTCTATCAGTATATGAATGGATAAATAACATGTGGTATGTATATACATACACACACATGCACACATATGCAGTGGAACATTACACAGCCACAAAGAAAGGATGACATCTTGCCATGTGCAACAATATGGTTGGAGCAAGAGGGTATTATGCTAAGTAAAATAAGTAAGACTGAGAAAGACAAATACATAGGATTTCACTCACATGTGGAATATAAAAAAAAAAAAAACAAGTGAATAAACAAACAAAAAGCAGAATCAGAGAACAAACTGATGGTTGCCAGAGGAAAGAGAGTTGGTGAGGATGGGCAAAATGAGTGAAGGGGAGTGGGAGATACAGGCTTCCAGTTAGGGAATGAATAAGTCACAGGAATTAAAGACATAAGGGAATATTTTCAGTGATATAATAGTGTCATGTGGTGAGAGATGGTAGGTACACTTGTGAATGTATAATGTATAGAGATGTACCTGAAACTAATGCAACACTGTATGTCGACTATACTCAGATAAATAAATTAAAAATAAATACATTATAATTAAAATAATGGAAAAAAGATGCAAGGAAGGATTCTTGAGGTTGGTTTATTCAGGGGTTCAACAACAATATCAGCCTCCCATCTTTTACTTCAGCTTATTGACTTTCTTCTCAGATTGGTATGGTTCAAGGTATTATATACAGACATGCTAATATCCAGTGGAAGACATTGTCTCTTCTTTTTAAAAAAATTTTTTTTAATGTTTATTTTTGAGAGAAAGAGAAAGAGAATGAGAGAGAGAACGAGCGGGTTGGGGGCAAAGAGAGATGAAAACACAGAATCCCAAGCAGGCACCAGGCTCTGAGCTGTCAGCACAGAGTCCAGAGTGGGGCTCAAACTCACAAGCCATGAGATCATGACCTGAGCCAAAGTCGGATGCTTAACCAACTGAGCCACCCAGGCACCCCTGTCTCTTCTTCTTTATAAGAATAAAATATTTACCCAGTAAATTTCCCATTTTGTCTCATTGGCCATGATTGGGTCACATGCCAACCCATAACCAGTCACTGGCAAGAGGAATAGAATTACCAAGGTTGACTTAGACTAATCCGAATTTGTAAATGAAGTTCTATTAACTAGAATAAATAAGTTTGCTCTGCCCAACTGGGATATAGTGAGACAGGCAATACACGTGGCTGGTAGGGGTTTAAAAGGAACACAATTTCTGGAATTCAAAATGTCCATACCATTTGACATAGTAATTTCACTTCTATAAACAAAGTCCATGGAAAGTATACCCTAAATTTATCAAAATTTAGATGAAGCTTTATGCCAAAATATGTTCATATGTTCACTGCATCAGCTTTTATAATGGGGAAAACAGAAAGAAAGCCAACTTAAGGATCCAATAATAGAGAAACAGTTGCATAATTATGGTAAATTCATATAATGGACTATTGTCTAGCATTTTCATGTGTTTGGGAAACAAGAAAAAATACGGTTTCTTATGAATCTAAAGATAGGTTAGTGTTAAATTTTGGTTAATTCAAAAAAATTTGGTTAATTCAGCCCTTCAGTGATATCATTAAGAAATCAAGTTTTTTCTGCCTTTCTGTTTGTTTTCTGTAGTATGTGAGCTGGTTCTCAAGTTGGCTACCTCATTTTCAGGCATCAGTGACTTTCAAAGTCAGGAAAAGGGCAGTATTAATGCCATTGTGTTAATCCTTTCCAGCAGAGTCCCTCAGAAGACAATCTGTTATTGAATCCTTGTTTAGAACTGCTTCTCATGCCCATGCCTAAATCAAGTATTGAGGAGGGGAGTGGGATTACAATAGGCGTTGACCTCTTATAAATTTAAAAATGGGAGGGAACTGGCCTCCCCTGAATCATCGTATGTATAGTCAGATAAGACTTAAATCATGGCTTTGTTAAAAGAAAATAGGGGATTTTTTGCCTGTTGGGTAGGCAGCCAAGTATGTCTGCCATATTGGTGACTAGTGTATGCTGGAGAATAGAGACTGAAGCTCTGATTATGCATAGTCCTACTGTATAGGCTCCTTCTCCATAATCACAGTCCATCCGTGACTTGTTGATGTGGCTGTAGTTTGGTACCACTCCATATGGTGTTATTAGTTCCTCTTCAGTCCTTTCTCAGAGCTCATATTTTCACTTTCTCCATTGTTCTTTCTTCCTTTATGATGTTCCAAGATCCCTTCTTTTATGATTTCCTTTCTTCTTTAATTTCCTTTCTCCTTTACGCATTCTTTTAGAAATGGTTGTTTTGCTAGCAACAAATGTTTGCTGGCAACAAATTCTTAGTTTCCTTGTTTCTGAGAATATCTTGATTTCCCTCTTCACTCCTGAAAGATATTTTTGCTAGATAAAAAATTCCAGGGGGCACCTGGGTGGCTTAGTTCGTTGAGCTTCCAACTCTGGATTTTGGCTCAGGTCACAATCTCATGGTTCGTGAGTTTGAGCCCCACATTGGGATTCTCTCTCTCTCTCTCTCTCTCTCTCTCTCTCTCTCTCTCTGTGCCCCTTCCTTTTCACATTTTCTCTTTCAAAATAAATAAACAAAATCTAGGTAAGCAGTTATATTCTTTTAATGTGTCAATTCCTTCTGGATTCTTTGATTTTTTATAAGAAAATTTTTGTCTTTCTGTTTTCCCCCTAAAAGTAAGGTGTCATTTCTCTCCAGCTATTTTAAAGATTTTTTTCTTTGTAGCTTTTAGAAGTTTGACTATGATGCGTCTCAGCTTGAATTTCTTAGAGTTTATCTTATTTGGTGTTCGCTAACCTCTTGAATATACAGGTTTATGTCTTCTGCCAAACTTGGGAACTTTTTAGACGTTGTTTCTTTGAATACTTGTTTAGCCTTCCCTTTTGTTCCCTTCTCTTTCTGGAACTTGATAACATGAATGTTAGATCCTTTGTTATAGCCCCATAAGTTCCTGTGGCTCTTCATTTTTTTTTTTTTCCACTTGGTCAGATTAGGTAATTTATACTGTTTTTGACTTGTCCTTTCTTCATTTTTTTTTTCATTCTGCTGTTGAATGTATCCATTGGGTTTTTCATTTCAGTTATTCTTTTTTCAGTTCTATTTTGACTATTAGTTTTTCTATAAATTCTTGGTCTTTACTGAGACTTCCAATTTTTTCTGTTTGTGTCCATAATTGCTCACTGAAGCATTTTTATTAAGCTGATCAAAAGTCCTTTTCAGGTAATTCCAACAGCCTTGTCATCTTAGTGTTGTTGGTATTGGTGTTGGTATTAGTGTGTTGGTATTGGTATTTACATTGTTTTTTCTCATTAATATGGAAATTTTCTTGGTTCTTGATATCATATGTGATTTGGTATTATATCTTGGACATTTAGGTATTATTTTATGAGACCCTGTATTTACTTTAAATCTTTTTAGGTATTATTTTATGAGACCTGGATTTAATTTAAATCTTCTTATCAGGCCTCCTTTGATACCACACTGGCAGGGGTAATTAGGTGCCATCTTATTACTTTCAGGTGAGGGTAGAAGTCTAGGTGTCCTATTTAGCCTCCTATGGCATCCCAGGGGTGTGCCTCCTTACTGCTGCACAGGGCTGGGAAAACAGGGATTTATTTTTTTTCATGCATGTAGTGAGAGAGATGCATCTACCCACTTTTTTAGACTTGTTATTTCTTTATAGATTTAATTCGTTAGATCTCCTTTGTTATATAAATCAAGGATATATTATTATAAACTGGGATATGTCTTTCATGTTATGATGAATGCTAGAATGGAAAACACTTTTGCTAATGCTCATTTACTTGAGTACTGTTATTCAGGTTTGACCACAGCTCTATCAGAGAGGATATGTTTTTTCCTATACCCTCTTATGTTCAATACGTGAAGGCACGGGAATCAGACTAAATGAAGATTGACAGAATGAAAGGTACACAATTTTTATAAATGTTTGTGTGCGTGGGAGTTTTTAGAAAAGGAATAAAAGCAAAAGAAGCAGTTAAGGTGTCAAATTCTTGTCTTAGATGCTAAGAATTGCTCTTTCCCTGGTATATGGAACAGATACCTTCCTCACAGGGAAATTTATTGTCTGCTTTTGGGCAGATAAGGGAAAGGCAGAGAATTCTTCACGTATTTGTTGATTCTCATTTGACTTTAGATCAAAATAGTCTTTTTGGCAAAGTGGCTTATTGTGGAATGGTATATTCTGATCTTTTTGCCAGAGCAGCTTATTGTGGAGTAGTATATCCCATCCGCTTCAGCTCCAAGAAGCACGTCAGTGTTAGGTCAGTTGTAAAAGGGCAACACGCTTCTTCCCATGCCATGCCACTTTTCCACAGTTACCAAGTTATTTATATTCACATTTAAAATTTTATAGTTTTTTATATTCCTTACTAAATGGAAGGAATGATAAGAATCACAGAATTTAGAATAAAGTTTATTTTTTCATACATCTTTTTTTAAATGAACTTATAAAACTTATAAAAAACAGTTCATGTGGAAAGAAAATATAATTTTCAGTTACAGTGTATCATATATGTTGTAATGATATTTGTTATTAATGTCTCTGAAACCAAATGTAGACTTTTCAAGGTTTAAGTTTACATTTGAACCATATTAACATCAAATATGCTGCATCAGGCCATTAAACCTCTGTTACTAGCTCGAAGAACTCAGACTCTTTGGAATTATTCTTAAATGTTTAAGAGAAGAGTTAAGACCAGTTTTCATCAAAATGCTTTGCCAGTAAATGAGATTAATAAACTAGTTCAATACAATCCTATAAAGTACTCAGCTTTAGAAAGTTAGAAAACAATGGTTGTAAGTATAGATATTCAGTGACTAAAAAGACATTGTAGCAAATATAATTCCTCTAAATTAATCATTGTGGTTACTCTATGAAGAAGAAAAGTAGCTTGAGAACAATGCACATTGTATACATAGTTAAGAAAAGTATGGTCTCAGAGTTATCGATGAAATACTCCCATGGGGAAATTAGAGGCCATTTAACCAATCAGATCCAAGATAAAATAACTACTTGAATTCCTAAAGAAGGAATGTTCCTGTGTTTGCCCTTTTGATGATGGTTTTGGCAGTGTGGTACTTGTGCATACTTCCTATGGAATGTCAGCTATTCACAATCTAATGGGAAGTTCTATTTTTATAGGTGCACTGAGTTTTCTTCTAATGGAATACTTTTCCCTTGCTAAAAAGCAAAACAGAAGAGGCAGTGAGTTCCATTAAAAAAAAAAAAAAGTTTCTTCTTGCTATTTTAAATTTACATTTTTCATGTAGGTATCCATCCACCATTTCCAACTATAAAGCATTAGTAATTCCTTTTGCAAACAGACTCAGGAATCAGTGGGAAAGACTTGCATGAAACCAAAGACCTCTTCACAGCAAATAATGAATCCTTCTCCTTCAGGGTTTATGCCTAGCAGGATTTTCAGGCACACCTCAGGAACTCTGGGAGATAAGAGATGTGGATTTATCTGAAATCTAAGGGAAGGCTGGGCAAGGAAGTAATGGAGCTAGAATTATAGTCCCTAAGGGAAAGGCCAACAGACAGAGCTATTGGCCTTAGGCAGATAAGACAGATCCAGTCCATTTCTTTGAGAAATAGGCCTTGACAAGGGCAGTCATCTGAATGTGATATATATATTTCAGGAACTGAATGTCAGAGAAGATCTGTATTCTATGCATGCTGGGTGAATGTATAATGAAGTATAGAAATATCATAGCCCTTTCTAAGTAAACGTATAAGAGAATAAGACTTGGGTTGGATTTTGTAATCTCAATAGGGAGCTAAAGTAGATAGATTAGATTAAGGTTTATTGGCAAAAGTGCTGACCCTGAATGAAGACTTAAGTTTCAGTCTCAGAGCTACCCACGGCTAAACATTTAACATTATGTTTCCTCTAAGCCTCATTTTTTTCTCATACAGAATGAGGCTGTGGGACCAGTTGAAATATTTTTTAGACATCGCTAAGTCCTTTATTGTTCTGTGAGGCCAAGATGCTATTCTCATCAATTTGAGATTTCTGGTAGAATTAATAGGACTCCTAATGTAATTTTTAAATATTAGATTTATTATGATTTGAAGCTATTAGAGAAAAATTCTGTTCTTAAATCTTTAAAAAGAACTTTTTTCTCCACCAGCAAAAACAAATCTAAATCTTTAAAAAGAACTTTTTTCTCCACCAGCAAAAACAAATCTTGGCACATGAAATACTTCTTTTTTTTTTTCTGTTTTAAAGTGTTTGCGTTTTTGTCCCCATGTAAGAAATTCTTTTCATCAAATATGTAATGGGTATCTACTAGATGCAGGACCCTGTGCCTAATGCTTTAGGGGAAAAAAAAGTAGTGTTTCTGAGCATTTAAAAATAAATGTTCCATTTTGATAATTTCAAAATAGAGTACTCAGAGAATCTGATGTCTTCCCTCTCAGTGCCCCGTTTTATCATTGTTGTACCAGTCAGAAAACTTGGTCAACTTGCATGTTTTGTAATTATTACTAGTAAGACATGCATATTTTTCACTTTTACAAATTTGAAACTATATAAATATAAAATGCTTTTCAAAAACTATACCCCTTGCACTGAGGAGCTGATTGCTGTATTGGCAATATCAAGACTAAAAGACTAAAAGATAAGACACCATCCCTTTTTTTGAAGATTTTATAGTTCAGAGAGTGGATTAGACAGCTTCAAAAAAAAATCTGTACTATAGACCTAATGTAGTAAAAGCTATTAAGTTACACAGAGGTTTGGGGGAGAGAGCCAACATTCATTCAGTCAGGGATGTCAGGAAACAATGGGAAGAACTGAAGTTGAAGCAGACATAATTACTTTGTCTATATTTTCATTCAACAAATACACACTTAATCTGTGCTTATTCTCTACCAGCACTGTGGATAAGCTCACTGAAGGGAAGGTGAATGAAAATTTTGCCTTTAAAAGAACCAAAAGCAACCTTATGCTTGTTGGGTTAATAGCATTCTTTCATCTAGTAAAATATTTGGTTGCAAAACCAACAGGACAGTTTTACAGGACACAGAGATATAGTGTAACAAGTTTCACAATATCTCTGAACACATCTGATGTGTGCCCTAGTCACTTAATCACCTTTATGGTTATTTGGTAAAATTCTTCTGTTATGCTCATAAAATTCTCCTGCATCTCACAAAGCATATATATTCCATATATATTCCAATGATTATTAAATCTTTTCAGGGGTGGAGAGCTAGTCTGAATTTTCTGGCCATCTGTGGCCTGTTATTCACAGCAAATTTTAGCCTTCCTAGAACCTAGCTAGTCTAAAATTTCATTTGTCTTATTTTTGATTTTAGTATTATTGATCACATTTGATTTATAACAGTGTATATAGTAAACAGTGGTGGCAAAAATGATTTCCACTCTCAGATCAAACTGAATGCACAGATTGAAGATTATTTGGTCTATCAGCACACTGTAAACAGCACTTGAGAATAGGCCTCTTGGTTAAACTGCTGTCAAAACAGAAAAATAAATCAATAATTACAGTATAGCATGACTTGTGCCATATTTTGCTGTGTGCATGCAAAGAGAGGTCAGATTGGACGTGTGAACCCAGTTTGAATTTGGCTACACTAGCATTCAGGTAGAAGATATTAAGTCCCTGAAGTAAGCTGTTGGTAGAAACAAAAAAAAAGAAGTTCTAAGGTACAAACCCTCTGAATGTACTTTAGAACAAAGTTGAGTCTGTGAATTTTATTTTTAGTTGATACTTTATGCAGGAAACAGTCAATCTGTGTAACTTGGAGGATATTTTAAATAACAAATCCAAACGCCGTAAAGATACTGTGTTTCTCATTTGTTTTTAGAAAACTGTTTGAATCCAAATATATTGGCTATTTTTATTTATTTATTTAAGAAAATTTTTTTTACATTTATTTATTTTTGAGAAACAGAGTGAGACAAAGTGTGAGCAGGGGAGGGGCAAAGAGAGAAGGAGACACAGAATCTGAAGCAGGCTCCAGGCTCTGAGCAAGCGGTCAGCACAGAGCCTGACACGGAGCTCGAACCCATGAACTGTGAGATCATGACCTGAGCCGAAGTTGGACGCTCAACCGACTGAGCCACCCAGGTGCCCCTATTGGCTATTTTTAAAATAAATTTATCGTCCACTATAGTAGAAATCTATAATTCTAGAATTGTAGAGGGTCACTGATGGGAAAATACAGTTTTCATAAGGTTATGCTAAACAATTTCAGTGTCCAATTAGTTGGAAAATTAATAAAATGGTCATGATTCTGCCATGTCACACTTCAGAATCAGTTGTCTATATCTGCAAAATATCTTACTGAGATTTTGGTTGGGATTGTGTTGAATCCATAGATCAAGTTGGTAAGAACTGGCATCTTCACAATATTGAATCTTCCTATCCATAGCCATAGAATATCTCTCTATTTCTTTGAGATCTTTCATCAGAGTTTTATACTTTTCCTCCTATAGATCTTTTACATATTGTGAGCCTTAAACCTAGGTTTTTCATTATTGGGGAGTGCAATGTAAATGGTAAAGTGTTTTTAATTTCAATTTCACTTGGTCATTTATAACATATAGGTAATTTCCTGTATATTTTTTCTCATTCCTGATCTCAGTGGGAGAGCTTCAAGTTTCTGGCTCTTAAATATGATGTTAACTTTTTATATTTTGTTAATGTTCTTTATCAAGTTGAGGGAGATCATTTCTGTTCCTAGTTTGCTGAGAGTTATTATCATGAATGGGTGTTTAATTTTTGTCAAATTGTTTTTCTACATCAACTGATATAATCACGTGATTTTTCTATTTTTGCCTGTTAATGTGATGGATAGCATTAATTGATTTTCACATGTTAAACCAGCCTTGCATACCAGAAACAAATCTCTTTTTTATGGTATAAAATTCTTTTTATACAATATTGGATTCAATTTCTTAATATTTTGTTGAGGATTTTCATGAAGGCTCTTGGTCTATAATTTTCTTGTGTCTTTATCTTGTTCTGGTGTTAGAGTAATTCTGACTTCACAGGATGTGTTGACATGTGCTCACTTCTTTTTTCTGGGAGAAGTTGTGAAGACTTAGTATCATTACTTAAGTATTTGGTATAATTTACCGGTGAATCCATCTAAGCCTACTTTCTGTTTTGGGAAGTTATTAATTAACAGTTCAATTTCTGTATTAGATAGGCCTATTTCTGTTGTCAATTTCTTCTTGTCTGATTTTGGCAGATTGTATCTTTCAAGAAATTGGTCTACTTCATCTAGGGCACAGAGTTACTAATATTACTTTATTGTCCTTTTATTGTCCATGGTATCCATAGTGATGTCTTCTCTTTCATTTGTGATACTGGTATTTTGTGTCTTCTCTTTTCTTAGCCTGGCTTGTCCATTTTATCGATCTTTAAAAAGAACTTTTTTGCTTTTGTTCATTTTTCTCTGTTGAGTTTCCATTTTCAGTTTTATTGACTTCTAATTTTTATTATTTCTTTTCTTCTTCTTTTGGACTTAATTTGCTCTTCTTTTTCTTGTTCTTTTAGTGGAAACTTAGATTATTAATATATCCTTCTTCTCAAATGTATTTGTTCACTGCTATGAATTTCCCTGTATGTACTGCACCCCACAAATTTTGATAAGTTGTATTTAATTTTCATTTAATTCAAAATATTTTATTTTTTTTAATTTTTTTAATATTTATTTATTTCTGAGAGATAGAGAGAGACAAGTGTGAGCGGGAGAGGGGCAGAAAGAGGGAGACACAGAATCAGAAGCAGGCTCTAGGCTCTGAGCTTTTAGCACAGAGCCTGACACGGGGCTAGAACCCACGAACTGTGAGATCATGACCTGAGCCGAAGTCAGATGTTTAACTGAGTAAGCCACCCAGGTTCCCCTTAATTCAAAATATTTTAAAATTTCTCTTGATATTTCTTCTTTGACCCATATGTTGTTTAATCTCCAAGTGCTTTAGGTTTTTCTGCTCTCTTGACTACTAGTTCAATACCATATGGTCTGAGAGAAGACATTGTATAATTTCTATTCTTCTAAACTTAAGAGGTGTTTTATGACTCATAATGTAGTCCATCTTAGTGAATGTTCTATTTGAGCTTGAGAAGAATGTGTATTCTGCTGTTGGTGGATGAAGTAGTCTATACATGTCAATTATATCCAGTTGACTTATGGTGCTCTTGAGTTTAGCTATGTTACTAATGATTTTCTGCTTGCTGGATCAGTCCATTTTTGATGGAGGGGTATTAAAGTCACCAACTATGATAATGGATTCATCTATTTCTTCTTATATTTCTATCATTTTCTGTCTGGCATATGTTGATGTTGTGTTGTCAGACATATACACATTAATGATTATTAGATCTTTGCCGCAGACTGTGAGTCTGGAGTTCTCTCTTGTGCAGCAAGAAAGCAGATGCAGAATTGAATACAAGAGAGGTTAATGTCCAGGACGAGACAAGAGCCCTGAACAGAGGTTTTGTCTCCATATCTATTGAGCTCACAAGATATTGCCAAGTGGTGAATGTACAGAAAACAAGATCTTACACACATTAACGTGGAGAAAAGAATCATACAGTAATCATTAACTTGTGTGTGTAAGCAAAGGGTCTGGTGGGGGGGGGGCAAGTGGAGTTTGTGATCAAAGTACAATAGTAAATTAGTATCAGATGGAAAGTACTTGTCATCTCATTGTAATATCTCTGTAGCTAACCTTGGGCACTTTTGCCCCATGGTGGCGGCTTTCCACCGTAAGCTTTTTTCTAACCTATTAATGTAAGTAGAACCTATTTCGCCATAGTTCCCCCTTTTGTTGTTTTTCTTTAAGTTTACATGTGAGGACCGTCATGATGAGCTTCTAAATCCTTCTTTTGCTGTCAGGTAGTTTGGAGGATGATCCTGCAAAAGCAGAAAACGAGACACAGTAAAAGTATTCCATTTCCTAGAGTTATACAGAATTTGAGATGGGCATTAGCCAATAGAGAGATGGTTAAACTCTTTCCAAAAGGACCATGAGTCAGCCCATTAATATCTTAGTTCTTTGGAGTATCATAGTTGCTGGTGTAATGTTACATCTAAATTTTCTATCACAGGGCAGCTTAGAATGGAGGACTGGACCATAAATTGATTAAGTACATGTGCAGTTTGATAGTGTGGTGAAGACTAATTCCAGCAATGGTAGCAGAGGTCATAATGCTTACCATGGCTAGGATCCCCGTGATTAAGAAGCCTATGAATCACCTTTGCCTGGTTAATGAATACCGGTGATGGAGATCATGGCTATCAGATACAAATCAGGGGTTTATGCATTACCATTGTATTGTAAGAGGACACAGTCCTGGTTAGACAGGCATTTAAGGCTTCCCCAGGTTACATGAGGGGTAGGGACTTACATTTGTTGAGTGGCTTCAGGATGCAGAATCAATGAAGAGGCTTCTTCCATCTTGAAAAATGGGAGCAGTGGTCACTCAGTCAGAGTCATTCTCTAGAAGTCTTGGTTGATTGGAAGATATTCTGGGGTCTCCACCATGCCATGGTAATGCCTTCACCAACTGAGAGGGAATCCACAGAGGTCAGGAATCTGAAAGAACACAGGCATATCCTGAACCCCAGATGAAAAGTTTGAACCAGGAGCATAGAATGAGAGGGTTTTATCTGATTTTAAAGAATGTAGCTCAGTTGCGGTTAGTCCTTGATGGTCAAGATTTACAAACTTGAGTGTGATCATAGTGTGATTGAGGAGAAATTGAGGTTGTAATATAGATAGTCATGGGTAATTCCCCCTTTTTCATTTTTTTAACATATTTTTAAGTTTATTATGTGTTTGTTCTACAATTGTTTGGCCTTGTAGAAATTTAATTTTATCTGCTATTTCCTTCTGCCTTTGTTTCCCACATCATTCACCCCCTGAACAATTTTGACCCTTAAAATATTGAAGGTTACTGAGGGTGGATGGTCTTCTATAACTTCTTCCTGCTGAATAGGGGCATAGAAATGTCCCTGCCTATGGGTAAACATTGCTCAGTTGGGGTAGGTATAGGGGAGTCATGAAAGAGAAAGAGTTCAGGGGAAATGGAACCTCCTTGAGTAGAAAGGATTATCTGTCTACTAGAAGTTACAGTGGTGAAGAAGTCCAACAAGAGTCACAAAACTATGACAAAAAGGCTCATGATTAAAAGATCTAATGCAATTGACAAAGAAATTCAGTTATTTCTGTGGCCCATAACATTTCAATAATCAGAATATCAAGTTGATGACCTTATACCAAAAAATATTAAAACTAGGAATTGCATATAATCTCTAGAATAGTTATAGCATTTACTCAAATGTAACCTAAGGCTTATTATTTGTTTGACAGCACTTCCAGAATAATTTAACATACCAAAGAAGCCTAATTGGTCAAAAAGACTTCATTTACAATTTAAACCTTGGGAAATTTGTTAAAAAAAGAAAAAAACAAAAACCTCAGAAAGTTATAAAGCACAAAACATTTTTGCCATCAGACCCAAATATCCTTAGTTTCTCTGCAATAAGAAACCCAAAACAGATAAGCCTTGTTTAGTAATCAATGCTTTAGCATCCCATCCTATTTAGAAAAGGCCTAGGTGTCCAATGAATTCAATCCAAATTTATCATGCAAGCAAAAAAAAAAAATTTTAATGTTTGTTTATTTTTTGAGAGAGACAGAGCATGAATGGGAGAGGGGCAGAGAGAGAGGGAGACACAGAATTCAAAGCAGGCTCCAGGCTCTGAGCTGTCAACACAGAGCCCAATGCAGGACTTGAACCCACTGATGGCGATATCATAACCTGAGCCAAAGTCAGTAGCTTAACCGACTGAGCCACCCAGGCACCCCAAATGCAAGAAAAACTTTTTAGGTTACTAAAGCCTTTGAAAGCTATCTTAACAATTACCCATGAAAACTATGAGACAATGTTAACCATTACTTTAAGTCATAACGTGAGCTTATTTGACCTTTGATAAACAGGTCTATTTCAAACCAACAAACTTATGTTTGTGTCCACATAAGACAATTTTTTCCCCATGGTTATTTTTACCTGGAATGCTGGTGGGAAATCTGAAGTGGGTGGTCTTTGCTTCTTGACATTTCAGAGACAATGTTTAAGGGTTGGGAAAAGGTTTATACGCTAATAATATGGCTTGCAGTTCTCAGTGTTGGGTAGAGCTCAGTCCAGTGTCTAATATATGTTCTCAGTTTTTTTTTTTCCAATTTTCCAAAGGCAAGAAACCTTGTGAGTTTTCCCCGAGGTGTCTGTAAACACTGTAAGGACATTCTTAATAAGTTGTAGCATCGGGGTAAGGATGTTGTCAGAGGGAATCTTTTGTTCCTTTAAAAGATTACATTTTTCCAAATGACAAAGTGGGGAGTCGGCATTCTCTGGATGTAGGGGTGCCAAAGGGGCTGGCTGACAATAAGGAGGCTTAGGTTCCTTGGAAACTTCTTTATTTACTTTGGGTGGCTATCTTCATAAACATCATTGGTACTCAGGGGGAGAATGGCCATACAGACAACAGATCATGTTAAGAATGGCCTCCGGCAGAACATTGGTGCCTTCCATCTGACGTGCGGTTAGTGGTTTACCTATTCATTCCCAAATGTCTGGGTCGAAGGTTCCTTGCTCCAGAAACCAAGGGCAGTGTTGCTAGGTAATCATTAATAAGGAGTAATCATTTTAAGGAGTGCTATATGAATGTAATGTTTCTGCTCTAGGGATAGGGAGTCTCGCATAACGATTCTCTCAAAAGTTTTAAGGCAGGGAACCCTAACATAGTTTCGCTTTTCTTTTATCTCGTCAGGAGAGATTGTTGTCCAGTGCACTTTTTCTGTTTAGAACTCTAGTTGTTCCGTGACACTCTGTAGTCCTTGAGTTTTGTTGGCTTATTAGCCACATCGGCTTCTAATCACATGGGCTTTGTAGCGTGTTGGTTTCTAATCAGGTCCCCTTCTAATCATGTTCCCTTTTGTTACTTCAACTTCTTAGTCATGTCGGCTTTTCTTCTAATCACGTCACCTTCTATCATGTCAGCTTTTCCTCTAATCATGTTAGCTTCACATTGTCTTCTATCATGTTGGGGTCACCATCTGTTGCAGACTATGAGTCTGGAGTTCTCTCTTGTCCAACAAGAGAGCAGATGCAGGGTTGAATACGAGAGAGGCTAATGTCTGGGAGGAGACAAGAGCCCCTAGCAGGGGTTTCATCTCCGTATTTATTGGGCTCACAAGATATTACCCATGTGGTGAACGTGAAGAAAACGAGATCTTACACACATGAACATGGAGAAAACACTCAGACATTAGTCATTAACTTCTGTGTATAAGCAAAGGGTCTGGAGGGGGGCAAGTGGGGTTTGTGATCAAAGTACAATAGTATAATGGCATCAGATAGAACGTACTTGTGATCCCATTACAATATCTTGCTACCTAACCTTGGGCACTTTTCACCCCATGGTGGTGACTTTCCTAAACTTTTTTTCTAACCTATTTATGTAAGTAGAACCTATTTCCCCACAGATCTTCATGGAGACTCCTTCATCATTAAGTAATGGCCCCTCCTTCTTCCCTGATAATTTCCCTTGCCCTGGAAGTCTGCTCTGTCTGTAATTAATAAAGCTACCCTCACATTCTTTAGAGTAATGTTAGTATGGTTTATCTTTCTCCATCACTTTATTTTTAATCTACCTGTGTCTTTATAATTACAGCCCATTTCTGGCAACCTGTAGTTGCATCTTGTTTTTCTGATAGTCTCTATTAGTGTATTTAGTTCTCTGATGTGTAAAGTGATTACTGTTGTATTTGGATTGATACCTACCATGTCTGTTACTGTTTTCTGTTTGTTTTACTTGTTCCTCATTTCTATTTTATTTTTTTTAGAAGTTTCTGTTGTCATTTCCTCAAGCTCAAAGATTCTTTCCTCAGTCATGCCCAGTCTAGTAATGAGCTCATCAATGGCATTCATTTCTGTTACAGTGTTTTCTTTTTTCTAGCATTTCTTCTTGATTCTTTCTTAGAATTTCCATCTCTGTACTTTCATTATCCTTCTGTTCTTGCATGTTGTATACTTCTTCCATTAATGCCCTTAGCATGATAGCCATAGTTTTTAAAATTCTTGGTCTGTTAATTCCAACATTCATACCTTATCTGACTCTGGCTCTAATGCTTGTTAGCTTTCTTCAAAGTGTGCTTTTTGCCTTTTAGTATGTCTTGTAATTTTTTTGTTCGAAGGTAGACATGATACAATAAGTAAAAGGAACCATGGTAAATAGCCCTTTAGTAATGTAGTGGTAAGGTATAGGAGGAAATACTGATTAGGTCTCAGTCTCTTGGTGAGCCTCTATCCTTGGACTATGAACTTTATTGGTGCTTCTCAGTTTTGCTTCCATCGCTACCCTTTAGGTGGGATAGGATGGCTAGAAGGAGCTGGAGATATTTCCCTTCTTCCAGTTGAAAAGTTGGAACTAGATATAGTTGAGCATTTGCATTCCCCTAGGTCAGTGAGGTTCTATTAATACTCCAGCAGTTTAGGCGGTGGTAAAACAGTTTCTCCTTAAACCAGGCCGTTTTGAAAGAGAATATTGTGCTATATTTCAGAGTGGTTCCTTTTCTCCTTTCACTGCTAGAAGTATGATATTTTTTCTTTGATATTCACTTTGAGGACATGGTAGAGAACCTAGAGGAAAATTTACAAAAGTCTGAGCCGTCCCAACCCCCATGACTGTGTCCTTCTGGAGTTTTATCTCTTAGGCTTGTCCACACTGAGCCTCCAGTAATTTGCCAGTTATAGTTCAGATTTTCCTGTTACAGTACCGGTTCCTGCAGAGGTTTCTGCTCCATTAAGTTGTTATTTTCTGTGTCTGCCTGTCTGTCTCTCTAGTTTTATGGTATCAATCTGCCTTGTGACCTTTTTTGACAGATCTATGAAGAATTGTTAATTTTTCAGTTCAGCTTTTTACTTGTTAGGACAGAATGACAACTTCTAAGCTGCCTATATGCCAGGCCAGAAATCAGAAGTCCTCACAATGTTATTTTTTTTAAGCTTACACTTTATAAAATTCAATTAAAAGCTCCCAAATTGTTTGAAATTGAAAAAGCAAGCAAGACATAGTAATTTATTAGCTGGAGGTCAGAAATCAAGACTAGAAATTTAAATTTTTAAGATCTGTTTTAAGATAATTAGAAGTCTGGTTCTGTATATTTCTCATATAGTATAAGCCACTAAGACAGAATGAGTGGTTTGAGTATTTCTCAGAAAACAACTGAACCTGTCCTTAATTATACTCCATTGTAATTTTCTGTCAGGAGTCATTAAAGAGATTTACTATGTCTTTTGTTCAACCAGATTTTGAAAACACAATTTTCTCAAGAAGTTATACATGAAATCATGGACGCTTATGAAAATGGTACCTTATAAAGTAAATGTCTTTCACCTCCTGGGTCAGATGGTTCTCCTTGGAAAAGGCTAGCATTGCTATCTTGGGTATTAATTGTCATGTTGGAGACAGGTACTGTCTGTGGACTGTCAGTGACATTCTGCTATGTAAGAGAATCTGGAAAAGTTACAATTTAAAAGATGTTAGACTACGTTTAGTAGTCAGCTTCTTCAGTATGTGATGATATTTTCTGCCATGCTCTCATCCATTCCATTTCCCACCCTGGACTTTGTTAACCAAGTCCCTCTTGATCCCTGGTTACTTTTCACTTCTACTTGAGACACCCCAAATTGGCAGGTACTGCTGTTGGCTTGCAGTTAATTTTCCCTCTACGTTTGGTACGTTAGACATTCTCTGCAAATAGATTTGCTATTACAATACATTCATCCAATGACTAGAATACTGATTGGGTGTGAATTATATACCAAACACTTTGCTGAATATTAGGAATAAAGCCATGAATAAGACGTAGTCCCTATCCAGTAGGAGCTTAGAGCTGTATTGGGGAAAAGGACAGTAAACTATGCTGTGCCCTAAGACAGGGTGAGCTTGTGGGAAGGAACCGTGCCCGATGAGTGCAGAGGTGAAAGCACAGAGGAAGAGATTATTCTGAGATTTAAAGGATAACTAGAATTTAGTTACAGATTCTAACTACTCCCTGCAGTGACCAGAGGAACAACATGTGCAACATCTCAGAAGAGACTGTGCACAATTCTAGTGTGGATTAGCCATTAAGTTTTTTAGGGGGAAAAGAGGAGGACCATGAGGTTATGAGACTGCAGAAGCAGGCAGTAGCCAACTCTCAAAGCTTCTTAGTTTATCATTCCTTGAACTGAAACCTGAAATGAACTAAAACCTAATGTTGAAAAGGAGAATTAAGGGAAATGATGTAATGAGATAGGAGTTTAGTAAAATTATTCCATGTACAAGTTGAGGAACATACTGGCATCCTAATGTGAGATACTAGTTTCTGGAGTTAAGCAGTGCATTGGGAATAAAGAAAAGTGGAAAAGCTTTGAGAGTAATTTAAGAGGTAGAAGTAATAGATCTGATGATTAATTGAACCTGGAACTCTTGTTGAAGCCTTCTGTCTGTTGAGAACATTCCATTTCTAAAATAACTACAATAATCTGATTAGAGAAAAAAAATTTTATCTCCTTAATGCTTTGACTAGCTAATTGATAGCTGTGTAATTGAGAACAATTAGAACAATGACATTTTGTTAATAGACAGTTAGCAGACTCAGAAATAGCTACCAGGTCAGTGTTTTGGAATTTTGACTATGTGAATAAAAGAAGTAAAACATCTAAAAATATGTGGCTTGGCAAACAAGAAGACTTTGAAAAAAGGTCTCTCCTAACTAAAGCAAAGATGTAAGCAGTGCTAAAACATAGTTGGCACTTAATTCAAGTCATTTATTCAACAAGTATTTATTATTTGACACTTTAAGTAAATAAAAAAAAGTAGAAGCAATAATTGAGGTAACATCAGTTTAAATTGCACATACTCACTCTTGATGTGTACCTACATAATATAAACTCCTGTTGTGTGGTATGTGTCTGTTATGTGAAGGGATGAGGGCAAATATCCAACTCAACGGAATTATTCTTTTCCAGTCATCTGGATAAAACTTGTGAAAATTGCTGGTTTGCTAATCTATTTGATTTAGATAGATCAAACTAAAATATTTAAAATATTAAAAAAGGTTACTTATGATTTAGAAATCATTTTGTGGGTAATATATGACCAATAATATAATTCCAGTATAAGTCACTACGTAAACATTAAGTTTCTTTTCTTATGTGTATCTGCCACTCGTTCAGCCTACCTGCCTCCCTATTTACCCATTAGTCTCTCTAGCCATGTGTTGGTGGGGCTCTAACTTTGCCAAGATTTTGGCAGAGAAGAATAATTGTTTCAAAGGAAGATGTTTTGTTTTGAAAAATACTTGGGAAATAAATAGAAGTCTGATATTTCATAAATGTTTTTGAATTTTATGTTTTGAATTCCAAGTCAGTAATCTGACATCAATCAGGACTTTTATTAAACCCTCAAGAAAAAGTTTTCAATATAAAATTTTAAATAAAATTATAATTTATGCATTTGTTCATTTTTCTTCTCTGTTCTTTTATTGTAGTGATACATGTCTATGATAAAGGTTTTTATACAGAACATTTACCATCTTGAATTATGATATTTCCATTAACTTCTGCAGTAATTTTTTATATATCTTGCTAAAAGTAAGATAGGGAATCAGATCTTAATATATTTTTTATTTAACTTTTAAAATGTTTATTTTTGAGAGAGAGAAAAAGAGTGTGAGCAGGGGAGGGGCAGAGAGAGAGGGAGACAGAATTGGAAGTAGGCTCCAGGTTCTGAGCTGTCAGCAGACACCCCAATATGGGGCTTGACCTCAGGAACCGTGAGATCATGACCTGAAATGAAGTCGGACGCTTAACTGACTGAGCCACCCAGATGCCCCTTAGTAATGTTTTTTTTTTTTTTTTAAAGGGAGATTTATTCTTCCTTTTAAAGAACATAACATTTTTATCCATACCTGATATATTTATTTTTACTGGCTTGATGCTGTCCTTGACAAGAAATCAAATCAATTTACTACTAAGTTAACCTCTGTTCTACATCAGACAGGTCTGTACTTACTTGTTTTCCCAGTGTCTTGCTTAGTTTCTGGAACTAGAAGGTACTTAGTAATAACTTATCCTCAGGATTCTGAATTCATTTATTCATTCATGTATTCATACAACAAATAAATTTAGTATTTATTATATAGTTGGTACAGTGCTCATCCCTGGGACCACGGTGAGTTCTGTTTTGTCCCTCTCTTTAAGGCATTTGAAGTTTTTTTAGATATTCATTAACCGTGCATATATTCAAAATACTGTAAAGGTGATTTAGATCCACCAGATTAGTGATTTCTTACTACCCTTCTATGTCTCCTTTTTTAGTTTTTTTCAGCTCCTAGGTATCTAAACATAGGAATGACCCAAGGGGTTGGTGCTTGGGCATCTTCTATTTTCAGTTTATTATCCCTTCCTAAGGATCTCATCCAGTACTCTGGCTTTAAATTCCGTCTATAAACTAATGCCACCCAAATTTATCACTGCAGCTCAGACTTCTACCTGAATTCCAGGCTTGGATATTCTGTTGCCTATTTACCATCTCCACTTGGGTATCTAATTGGTATTTCAAATTTAAAATATCTAAAACTCACGACTCATCTCTCTATAGCAAAACTTGCTCCTATCCATGGCAACACCATCTTTCCACTTGTTCATGTCAAAAACCTTGGAGCAATTATTAACTCTTTTTCCCACATACTACATCTGATTGATCAGTAAGTCCTGTTAATTTTAAAATATATTCAGAATTTTGTAACTTATCACCATGTCTCCAGCACCACCTTGGCCCAAACCACTGTCCCTTCTGGCCTCGGTCACTGTTAAAACATCCTGGCTAGTCTCCGGGTTTCTTCCCTCACCTCTCTGTATCTACTCTGAATACAGCAGCCACAAAGATATCCTGTCAAAATCCAAGAGCATGTTACTCCTCTTCTCTGAGTACTCCATTGTGTCACTGTTATTACCTTCCTCCTGTCTACCTCAGCTCTAGCCACACTGCCTTCCTCATAGCCTGGAACAAGCTAGGCATTTAGGCTGAGTTTTCATAACCCTGAAACATGCCTGGCTTACCTGTCACTCCCTTCAGGGCTTGGCTCACAGGTCATCTTCTCAAGGAGGCTTTCCTGGGTACCCATCTATAAGTTGCCATTCTTTCTTCATCAACTGTTTCCAGCTCTTTCTTTGCCTCCCCCCTCCTTGACCCTTATCACTACTAATCTAGGATAAATTAAATTTAATGTATTTGATTATCTACATCACCCACCAGAATGTAAGCTCCCTGAATGCTGGGATTTTTTTTCTTTTTTTCAATTTTTTATCCCCAGTGCCTAGAAAACTTCTTGCACATAGTAGGCATTCAGTGTATATATTCAATATATATGTATGAGCACACACACATGTGTATATATAACATAACTGCATATGAGGAAGCTTTTGGAAAGAACACACAATTGTTTTGTAAAGAGTTTGGAGTGTGAAGTGTATATTTTAGGTCTTCTTTCATTTATTACTTTGGGTACATATGGAGCCACAATGCCAGCTATTTGGAAGTCCAGTTGTCTAATTACTAATTATCATGCTCAGAATCATAGAAATATATTTTTAATCAAAACTAAAAATGGACATTTGGTTTAGCCAAGTGTCTATTTTGGAGCAAAATGTGACATTATGAATGCACATTTTAAGAAATGTGAAGTAGCTCTGCCTGTATGGTCAAAATAGATGTAATGTTCTCAAACGTGATCATTATAATGTACTTAGATACAAATACTGATTTTTCTTTATTGTTATAGGTAGTTAATTAATTGATATTTACCATTGACATTAACTTTTTCTTAGGGACATTTTGGTTACTTATTTTTAGCCAGTAAGCAGGGTAGGATATTCCATTACCCTGGGAGCCTGATGCTCATGACTAATTATTCAGGCAATTGAAGTCATTCTTCTCATTCTCTTTCTCAAACCCAAAAGGTGCCAAGATTGAAACATGCAATGTATACATGGCCTAATATATTTCTTTAGTGGCTACATTCGTCATTGGAGTCTCGGGAAAGAAAGACTCTTTTGTTTTCTTTTTTAATCTCTTATTTTGGAATTTGAAAACTATTCAACCCTTTCCAGATATGTTGACCCAACTGGGGCATTTTCATAGGCACTAAGAAACCCTTTCTGCCTGTTTTTACTGGAACAAAGAAACCACTGATCTGGATGATGGACATCATCAGATTTTGGTTTCTTGTCCCAGCTATTAGTGATGATATGGACTTTTCCTAAGGACATGCCTAGCTGACAGTCTTAAAACCCAAAGCACTTGGAAACTGAATAGAAGTGAAATGGTAAATAGATAAGGCATAGTGCCTTAGGGGAGTTACAATATTTAGACCCTTAGAATTAATGCCTGGAGTTTGGAAAAACTTTATAAGCAATAGTGACTGATACCCTAGAGCATAAAGAAAGCTTTCTTTATATGCTCAGACTTAAAGCCTTGTTTCTGTAACTTTGTTCTTCAGTGTGAATTATTTCTCTTATTGACCACCTAAACATGGGAGTTGTCCGATTGATTATTTATGTAATCTCTTTATTTAAAGAAAACAGAGAGGGATTTACAAAAAAAATACCATACTCTTTGTTTTGACTGTTGCAATGTAGAGAGTTTGGGGTACTATGATGTTGACTTGGTCTCTGAGTAGAAACATGAATATGTATGAAATAAAGTTACTGACTATGAGTAAAACCCAAGAATAAAAAGACATTTATATTATTTATAACTTATTTATATTATTAGAAAAGCATTTGGTTTTTGCAAAGGAATATCTGTCTCTAATCAGAGGTAAAAATTTGTTAAGTACTATGAACCTCCCTTCCCAAACCAAGACAAGCATATTATGACTTAATGTCTCATTTGTGCTGCACAGTATCTCTATGAGGTATATAGTAGTATTATTTAACTTCTCTTTACAGATAAGGAAATTGAGGCAAGAGAGCTTACTTGCTTTCTCCAATGTCACAGCATAAGTGACTATGTTAGGACTTAGATTTTCCTGACACTGAAGACAGTGCTACAAACCACAACGAAATATTGCCTTATATTTACATGGTAGAGTACCATGTACTTGCATTTGGTTTTGAATGATTTGTTTTTTCTTTTCCACCTTTAGTCCAACTGTGGATGTAGGGCTTTCTGAATTCCATTACTTTTTAGTCTACTTTTGGCATCCCTACCCCACTTCTTAAGCCTACTCTTAACTGCATTCCCTGAACATGGGGCTGAATACCAAATTTATCCCTCTCTTATACTATAACTAGCACATTTTCATAGAAAAAAGGCTTTTCTGTAAACTAGACATTACAACCCTCAGTCAGTAGTATTGGAGATGGCTCATTGTTTGAATACAGGTAAAACCTCTAGATTTATGAAAGTTGGGCCTATTTGAACTAAATCCAAATGTGCATAATCCCAGGTATTTAGGAAAATGGAGATTGAGTTGAGCCTCACATCCTGGGTGGTTCTGTTGAGAGAAGTGGGAACAAAACCTTTGGAGATAGCTAGAGTCACCTGGTAGAATCACCTAGTAGATAGATACGAGTTTTGCTGGAAAGTGGTGGCAATAACATGTAAAAGTCAATGTATCCTTCAGGACTCTTTATGTTGCAAGGGACAGAAGTCCAAAATCACTTCAGCCAAAAAGTTAACTTATTTCCTCAAGTAAATGAAAAGTTCATGGTCTCAAATGTGCTCAAAAGTGGCCCAGGTTCAGTTGACTCCGTGTGCTCTTTTCTGGTTTATTGTCAGGCGCATTCTCCCAACATGGTGGCCCCAAACACTTCCAGGCTTACATTTTTCTTATGACAATAAGTCCCATGCAAAAAAAGCCTCTTTTTCTAGGTAATTTCAATAGTTGTACCAAAATGGAGTTGTATTTTCCATCCCTAAACCAATTATTCTGACCAAGGGAATTACACAGTAGCCTTTGGGGATGGAAATGGATGGTAGTCAAGACAATTTACTGAAAAAAAAAAAGGGGGGGGGATGTGCAGCTCTAAGAAGAGAAATAAATGCCAGGTAGGTGAAAAACAACAGAGGTCTACTACAGGCAGGAAAAAAAAAAGAGGTAGATGGGAATCAAGCCAAAGGAAAAGTAGAAGAGAACCAAAGGCCAGAAGCCAGTAGTCTAGGAGAATAGAAGCAAGTCTTGTTATTATGCTAGTAACATTGTCTTCTTAAACACAATTACCTCCACTTTAGTACTGGAGGTAATATTTCAAAGTTATCGACATAACAGGAGCTAAATAGTTTTTAATTGCTTTTATTTTTTAAGCATAAAGGTCTATATGCTTATCTATACTGGAAATTTAAAATCTTGCATATTTAATTCACTCATCATCAGATAAACTCAGATGACTCTGCTTAGTGAGTTTTTCTCTAGCATGTGGCTCTCTTATTCAAAATGTCAAAAAGAATATAGATAAATAAGGTAGCATAAAATTTTATTAAATTAGATAATACTTGTGAATTACCTGTGTATGTTATATATGTTTGAATCATATACAAAGAGTATATATGTATGTATATGTATACAATTATACATATATGTGTAAATGTGTATGTATGCATATGTGCATATACACACACATGAGGCTAGGAAGGGATATTCTATGATGCTTAGGGAAAAAAATCATTTCATAGAACTTCAACTTCGAGACTGAAATTTCTTATGTAGCTTATGCAAAAATATTGTTGTAAATTTTTTTATTACTCAGTTTCTAAATTTGAAATTCAAGTAGTACCTGTTCTTATTTTATCTATAGATATTTAATTGAACAAATAGGTCAAATTCCTAACTTATTTTATTGCCTTGCTTCACATGAAAAAGTTACAGAGGCTATTGATTAAGGAATTAAAAAAAATGTTTAACAGTTACTAAAAATAAACTGTGAAGCCCTTAGTTACTGTTTGGTTCAAAGCGAGATGATGAGAAAGAACAGCAATCCAGTGTGGAATACACATCAACAGCAGGAGAATGACTCAGCTGCTGGTCCCAGCTTCAATAAGTATCTGTAAATAGTTGAGTGAGCCCATCACTGGTTTTAATGGGTCGTTAGGCAAAAATTGGTAAATAAGTGGAGGACATTAAAAAAAAAATGGATAGGGATCATGAATACTTTTTTATCCAGCATTTTTCTGCTTTTCTTTGGTAACCATTGTAATTTAACCATGGGACCACCTATTCTTTCCCATTATGTATAATCCCATGGATCTGTCCTTGAAAGTGTCCCATCCTCCCTTATCTAAGGGGTAGGCACATGAATTGAGCCAGACCTGTCAGGTGCTCCCCCTTCTCTCTGGAATTTGAAACCTGAACCAAGTAACTGGAAGACGGAAGATGGTAGGAGTGGACTCATGGTGGGGTGCCTGGAAGATCCCCAGTAGTTCCTCTGGCCTGGAGATGGAAAGCTTCTGAGCCTGCTGCTTCAGGCCTCCCTCTGACTCTGTGTGCTATCCCACGTCCTACCAATAAACTCTTGTTCATCCTATATAAGCCAGAGCTGGTTTCTGTGGCTTTCAAAGCAAAGAACCCTAGCTGAAGCAGAAGAAAAAGTAAGGGGAAGAAGAGATAAGAACAGAAATAAAAAGGAAAGAAGATAATCAGTAATTGAGGAAAGAGAAGAGGATCCACACCAGAGCCTGTCAGCCTTTCATCTTTTTTCAAGAAATAATGTATTTATCTCCAGCTCTGTTCATATTCTATCAGCCAGAGAGTGAGGTGGTGAGGCACAGGACTGTCTTGAGCCCTGAAACTCACTTGCTTAGATTTGACCCCCCAACTCTGCCAATTACTTCCTTTCTGGCGTTGAACAATTTGCTTAACCTTGTAGGGTCTCAGTTTCCTCGGTTGTTAAACAAAAATAACAGTACCATATAACTTCTAAGATTGCTGTGAGAATCAAATGATTTAGTTGACGTAAAACTTAGGGAACAATGCTTGACATAGAGTAAACACTTAACAGGTGTTACCTGTGATTATAAATCTGAGCTCTGTGTAGAAAGAAAAAAATAGTTTCTATTCTGTCTACCTCATTTGTACCTCATTGTGTTAGTAAACATTTATTGAGCGCCTAATGTGTGATGTTACTGTACTAGGTGCTTTAGAGAGTACAAAGATGAAGGCACTGTTTCTGCTATCAAATTGCTCACAATATGATTTTGGTGGTTGATACAATTAACAATGCAAGACAGAAAGATGCCGTGAGAAATGTGGAAAATATACTCAGAGTTTAGAGAAAAGAGTTTTTTTCCAAGTATGTGTAAGTTTTAACACATAGAATAGGAGTCATCAGTTTGAGCAAAAGTAGGAATTGAAGTATATTTTGTTTGAATGACAATAAGTAACCTGGTTTGGCTGAAGGTGTCTCTTACCCTCTTCACCTGGAGTCAAGAGAAGGCCTGCCAACAAAGACCTGCCTCTCCTGTGTTTTTATCACCATCATCGGGGATGAAGAGGGAGACCAGGAACCTTGTCTCCCCCTAATGCCCCACATCTTACAACTCACAGAGCCTTGGTGCTTTGAATCCACTTAAACTCACTTCATTATGCCCTTCTTTAGCCCTGCTTTTGATCACCCCAGATTCCCAGGTCACTCTGTACTTCTCATGTTCTATTCCCCAGAAACTTTTGTACATACAGCCTTACTGTACTCTGATGCTGAGAGCATGAAATCCCAGAAGACACATTCCATTGAGCTATGAAAGACTTCAGCAACTCTTAACCCACATTCTATAGATAAGGAACTCCTTTCTGTTGACAATGAAAAGAGATTGCTGGAAATACTTGAGATATCCACAGACAATTCTTAAATTATATTGGATTTTATAATGTGAATACAAGAATGAGATTTCTCCACATCCCAACTAATGATTAAGCTTTACCTAATAATAGTTTAGATTGTTCACGTCTGTAAAGGCATGTGTAGCATTTACTGTCAGAGCAATGGTGGCCCTGATTCAAGTATTTCAGGCATTTCAGTCTCTCTCCACTGTGCACAGAGCCAGTGGGAGATTAGTCCACAATGGGAATAAAATACACACTCAGGTGAGGTAAATCTATATGTACAAATCTACATTCTATAACACATGTAGTTGGTAATATGAACTGTGTCTTTGTAAGTACATTTTGGTTGTACCATTGTCTTACATAAGTTTAGCTGTGGCAAGTAATACTGGAAATTTTATTTTCTCCTCAATTGTCCCATTTTAAATATTACGTGCTTTAGTAGCAATTATCAATTGGATTTTCCCACTGGTGACATTGGTTTTGAGCGGTTATTCTGAGGAATCCCAGTGCCTCACCTTTCAGAAGAGTGGAGTTTCATAATGTGTAATGATGTCACCCATTTTTACCAGTTGAGTCCAGGTAGCACCCGTAACACTACCACAGTGTATTTGTAAGTAGTATTTCAGTAGGACTTCTAACTTTTTTCCTAGGAAACAATCGTTTTTGTTTCTCCCGAGTGGAGTCTGTTATCATAGAGAGCGATACCAATAGAGATTACTATTTTTGTATGTTAAGTATACACACATGAAATATATATTAAAAACTTATATATGAGGTTTTTATTCAAAATCTTACCCAACTTGCATTGTTTGTGCCCCATGCAGGCTGTGTTTTAAACAGTACAAAATTAGAATTCACAATCCTAGGAAATTCTTGTCTAAAACCAATGGTATATCTGAACAAACTGGGTGGACGAGACTCAGGGAGACACTAGATAAAATTTAGCATGGCAGCAATTTAAAATTAGAAGCCCTTGATGAAAGATGAGACCTGTTTTAGGCTTCTTCGTGAGCCCCACCTTTTAAAGGCAGGATTTGATTCCATGGAAGGGAGGTGCAGTCACGGGAGGACAGACTGTCTGCCCTCGTAGGGAGTGCCTATCTTCCTATTTAGTGTGTGATAGTGTTAAATAAAGCCGTGACCTTTGATTATCTCCCAAGCTTTTCTACCTCTCCATTGGCAGAATGCCATGGGATAGTGTATATTTATCAGCAAGCTGTGGTCTAAATTGAGACATTGTTTAAAGCTCATGACAATATAGTGTCTATTGTATGTACTGTATAGACTTTTCATCTGGGAGGCACTCCGTCAATCCCTAGAGATTGGGGAACTTTTATGTGTTTCATGAAGTTCTAGAGTAGAATAGTCTCTTTATTATTTATTTAAATAATAACCTGAAGTAGGCTGTTAGTAGAAATAGTCTCTTTTCTGTTTTACATATGATTCAATTATTCAAGTCCGAGTAGCAAAATGTACAATTTTTATGTTATTCCTTAAAGACAGATTTTTTGAATGAAAGCTCCTATAGTAGCTTAAAATTTGTTTCTTTAAAGTGGTAGAAAGAGTATCTGAAGTCTATAATTTTGAGAAGTTTTAGGTACAAGTTAGTGATGGAAATGTTCTCCGTCTCAATCACCCGTGATGGTTGCATGGCTATATGTGTTTGTCAAAACTCATAGAGGGGCGCCTGGGTGGCGCAGTCGGTTAAGCGTCCGACTTCAGCCAGGTCACGATCTCGCGGTCCGTGAGTTCGAGCCCCGCGTCGGGCTCTGGGCTGATGGCTCGGAGCCTGGAGCCTGTTTCCGATTCTGTGTCTCCCTCTCTCTGACTCTCCCCCGTTCATGCTCTGTCTCTCTCTGTCCCAAAAAAAAAAAAAAAAAAAAAAAAAAAAAAAAAAACAAAACTCATAGAACTGTGCACTAAAAAGTGAATTTGCTGTATACAAATTGTACCTTCATAAATGCAGGTCAAAGAGATAGCTATACTAAATGGAAGCATGTGTCCTAGATTTAAATGCTTTATTTATTTTATGGTTTATTTACAAATATTCCTTCCTACCCTCATTCTATTCATGGAGAATAGATCCCACCCATACCCCCGAATGAGCCATCCTGCATGTCCCATGATTCTATCCTTCTGGACACAATTTACTGGACTAGGTGTGGAGACCTAACTGGAGCTAGGTCAACCTGGATTGGGAACCAAGACACAGACTAAAGTTGTAAGTTCTTAATAGATTTGGGGCCAGAGTCAAAATACATGCTCCAGAAGCCATAGGCAAGTGAGAGTTATAGGGCATTTCCAAAACAGCTATGCAGAAGAAGCTAGTATCAAGGAAGGAGGATTGAGCAGGTATGTGGAGAAGCACTGAACAAGAGCCCTTGTATCGTCATAGGAAAAGAGAGGAACATAGTACCCTAATGACTTCAGTTTCTTAGAGGTTTGGCTGAACCTGAAATCAGTTTCTCTTTCTTCCTCTGTAAATCTTTTATTTAATATAGCCAGTGTGAGTTTTGGTTTTCGTGTTAAAGAGCAGGAATATTATCTAATGACATTTGATGTTCTTCGTCCCAAATTATAGGCAAATACCAATTTTTTTATAGCATCACCTCTTTTATTCCTAAAATACATGGCTTTAGTAGGGAGAAAGAGAAATGGAATCTTACAGAAGTCTGAGCTATTTCTGTTAACTCTATTTTCACCTGGAAATTTCATTTTTAAAAAAATCAGGAACTACCAGAGTAAAAATTTTATACTTTACTTGGTATTTCCTTTTTTCTCCCTTCCTAGAAAATTATTTAGATACAAAAAGGTGAAATAGAATCATAGTGACTGATGTTAGCTCCTTCTAATAAAATTATCTTTTTTTGTGAATAAATCATTTTATCACTTTCACACCAAATTTTTGATGACTGGTCTATTTTTAAACTGGCCTTATATCAGATTTAGGAAGAAAGAAGACCTAAGTGGTTGGTACACTCATATCTGGGACCTGATTTGTACAGTTTGCCTTTTTCCATTTCTTCCATAGTTAAAATCAAGAGGCATTTCCTGCTTATTGGAGAAGGGAAGTTTTTTATTTTGTAAGATATGTTTTCTTTTCAGAAATTATTTTTTATTCTTCAAATAAACTCAGTGTTTGAGAATTTGTAATAGTAATTAAATTATCATTTAACAGTGGTAGCAAACTGTAACTCAATGTTGCTTTCTGTGAAAGGCAAGAACATTCCTGTTCAAATTACTCTTCACTACTTTAGAAGATGTGAGTTGACGTGAAAATAGCCTTTTAATTCTTCTTCCTAAACTTGTCAGTTAAAAATCTTAGGATTTTTTAAAGTATTTAGGAAAAAAGTGATGAAAAATATTTGGGTGCATCTTTATACTTTTAAATTCTCTTTTTTAGTTCTATTAAAAACTCCTTTAAAAAGCTTCAGTAAACTTTCTGGCTTAAGATATTATATCGAAACTATATCATAAAGTCTGTTTCAGGGCACCTGTGTGGCTCAGTCAGTTAAGTGTCCAACTCTTGATTTTGGATCAGGTCATGGTGTTACGTTTTGTGAGTTTGAGCCCTGCATCGCAGAATTCTCTCTCTCCCTCTCTCTCCCTCTCTCTCCTCTCTCTCCCTCCCTCTCTCTCTCTCTCTCTCTCTCTCTCTCTCTCTGCCCCTCCCCTACTTGTGTATTTGCATTCATTCTCTCTCTCTCTCTTTCTCTCTCTCTCTCTCTCTCCCTCCCTCAAAATAAATAAATAAGCATTAAAAAAAAAATCTGTCTCTCCCCCACCCCCGTCCCTGCCACCTAATACCTATCACATAAGCAAAACTAGCTAAGACTTAAACAAACTATTATGAACCAAATAAGGAATGGGGTGTAGCTTAAAGGGAATACATTCACAAATCTTGTCTCCAGTATATAAAACAAAACATTCTGAATTGGAACAGAGAGGTGTAGTGTAACTTAGTTCTTAAATGCACTCTGTACTTCTAGAATTTTACCATTGATTTGACCCAGTCTTGACCATTCTCACAGTTGCTTCACATTAAAAAACAACTTAATAAGAACATAATCAATAAATTAAGAACTCAAAGCCTAGAAGATAAAAGGGATGTCATATACCTGAGGAAACAAATTGTTGACCAAATGAACATCATTATTGAATAAGTGACTGACAAAATATGAAGTAGTTGATAAACACCACTGATTAGCTAATTAGTGACACAGTAAAAGGACTTGTGATAATTATAGTGTATGTGGATGAAAGAGATGAAAATACCATGGTTTTAGAAAATCTAATAGATTGGAACAGAGCTAAAGCTAATTCAACGTAAGAGTAATTGGGATCCCTGAATAGAAAACCCAAATAAGGAACAGAATATATAACTCAAGAGAACTTCTGTAAAATGAAGAGAGAATTGAATCTGTATATTAAAAGCACAATATGTTCCAGGAAATTTTGAATCAGAATATGAATCTGAGATGTGTCCTAGTTAGGCTGATACACTTGTAAGACGAGAGCATTCTTTAGGCATCTAGGCAGCAAGATGCCACTGAAGAAAAGACAGTGTAAAAATTCTCAAATGTGGAAAACACTCCCAAAATACAAAATTCACCGGATTCTTATAGGGCAAGGGTGGGACCTAGGGGTTGCAGATCTGGAAGAACTACTTGAAAAATTGAAATCCAGCCAATCAATCAAAATGAATTCATGAATGAAAAAGACTCTGATAAAAGGTCCAGCTTATAAGCATTTAATCCTCACTGAGATGACATGAATACTCAACAGTGCTGGGAAGTACTGAACATCAACAGAATGTGAATACATAAACCCAGACAAGGTAACGTTTAGAGAGGTGAAGGAGGGAAATTAGAAGGGAATAGAAGAATGCTGATGCCCTTATCTGTCATTAAAAGCAGGGAGTCGGCTGATACCATCTAAATTAAAAAGTAGTTAAAAATTATTCTTGGTTGTTAATTTTTGTTCAGAATTCTCTTTTTTAAAAACTTCAGAGTGGTGTTTTTATTTTGAGAGAGAGAGAGAGAGGGAAAGCAGGGAGGAGCAGAGAGAGAATCCCAAGCTGACAGCATGGAGCCTGATGTGGGGCTCGAACTCACGAACTGCGAGATCATGACTGGAGCTGAAACCAAGAGTCGGAAGCCCAACCGACTGAGCCACCCAGGCATCCCATAGAGTCATTTTTAAGATATATGTCTGCTAACAATATTTAAGTTAAAATTTGGTTTAATTTTTCTTCTATTAATATCAGATTTAATTAACATTTTGTAAATAAGATTAATAACAAATTGAACCCCATTTTTAAAAAAATGTCTCCTTGTGTTTCTTTCATGTGTACAGCCTTCACACACACACCTACACACACAACATTTCCAGTTTGTGGATTTGGAGTACTTTTTCCTTCTTTTTACTTTTCTGCATTGTTTTGATTGTATTGAGAAAAAATAAAAATAATTGAGTGATTTTTTTTCTTCTTAATCAGATGAAGGGCAGTTGGAACCAAGTATACCAATATGTTAACAGGATTAAACTTGGGGAAGCCACGAATATAGACTTTTATTCTTTTTTGTATTTTCTTGAAATGTCAAAAATGAAAATATTAAAAGAACTTAATAGTTGATGCCTGGGTATCTTTAGCTAGAAGATACTTATTAGAGATCAACATTGTTCTCTTTAAAAAAAAAACACAAAAACAATGTAGTTTATTCTTCAATCTGTACTTACTAGGAATCCAGTAAGTGGGAAAGGTCTTTATATAACTAAAATTGTGTCAAAAAACATGTTCACTAAAACTTGAACTTCACTCCATAAAGAATCCCAGACCCTCCATCAGAATATATTGACTTCATGTATTTTAACAGTTTTTATGATCTAATATCCAACCCCCACCCCCGACAATTAGAAGCTAGAAATTCGAGGGGAGAAATGAAAACCAGAGTCCCAGGAAGCTCATAACAGTGATTGCAGTAACAAGAAGAAAGAGTTGACTGCCTGAGGGAGGAAATAAGCAAAAAAATTTTTATGTTTATTTATTTATTTTGAGAGAGAGATAGAGAAAGCATGTGTGTGCACCTACGTGAGTAGGGGAAGGGCAGAGAGAGAGAGGGAGAGAAAAAGTGCCAAGCAGTCTCCACACTGTCAGCATGGAGCCTGACTCAGGGCTCCATCTCACAACTATGAGATATGACCTGAGCTGAAACCTAGTTGGATACTTAACTGACTGAACCACCCAGGCACCTCAAAAATAAGCAAATTTTAAATGAAGGGGAAAAAAAAGAGAAAAAAACCAGAGCCAGAAAAACTGTGGTTTGAGAGGGCTTAGGGTGGGAGCAAATTTTTCTGCTCACCTCTTTTGTTCTTAGGCACCAAAAACTGTACAGAACACAGCATTCTATAATCATAATCATGATCCTGAGCCATTTAAAAAATTACATATTGTAGTTAAGAATTCAGAGGTATGCAAAGTACTTTTCTATGTCGCCGTCAAAATAGTTAAACTGAGTTTTGTAACTTAAAGGAATAATTTTTTGTTATTTGGAAAGATAAAATCTCCCCATTCTTAATGATGCCAGGAAAATTAAATGTTTCTCTAATGTTGTTTTACATTTTGTTTCATGGAAACCCTACAATTAACATACAGGCACATAGCATTAATCTTTTTTGTATCTGTCCAAGAAATGGATGGCAGTCTTCAAATAAATAATTATCCTTCTTTTTAAGTTCCTTGAAACAGCAAGTGCACAGAATATACCCCCTTGCTTCTGCAGTTTAATGGCCTAATATTCTCCAGAAGGGAAAATAATTACATTTGGTACCTGAGTTTTGTGGAGCTATAAATATTACTGTAGAAAACCTAATTGGCTGTTAAAACTTGAAGAAGTGAGTGCACAGATGCTCCGTTTATTTTTTTTTCTTCAACTTGTTCCACCTATGTATCACACCATATGCTGTTTACAAAGATGACATATCCCATAGAACTAGGCTTGTAAGAATTTTCTGGAGTTCTGCAATCCATTAGTGGTGAATGACAGCATCTTTCTGCTGCCTGTTGGATTAATGTTTTCATGTACACTGATTTCTAGCCATATTTGAATGCATATTTAACATTTAAAAGAGTTTGAGAGTTGGCAAATAGTCCTAGCATTTTTCCATTGGTGTCAACAGAGAGAACTATTGTCCTCAATGAGGGTTGCCCAGTGAAGCACTTTCATTAACTTTTCTAAGTTCTAGAGCGCTTTTTGTTTTACAAATTCCTTATAATGTAGACACATGGTTGAAAGAGCACTTAATGATTGCATGGTATTGAAAGTGAAAAATAAATGCCTCAATTGATAAACCAAGACTCAAATTTGAAAATAAGCTTTGATGTGGATATGATGAGGAATCAGGAACTTTGGATTCTAACACTAGATCTGTTAGTGATTGATGTCCTTGGAAATATTATCCTACTATTCCGTGCAAGAGTAGATTATCTCAGCAGTCCTTTCCAGGCTTTAAAACCTTATAATTTTTTCAGGTGCTATTCATGGAATCTAATATGTTCATGCTGTGTTTTAGAACAATAACATAGCAGCAATATGGAGAATATATTTGTAGAAGGGAGAGGTGAATTTGGCCATAAGAGACAGTCTGGTAGTTTATGTGAGACATACTGAAGCACTAACTTTGGGATAGAGGATGGAGAGGAGGTGATCATGTCTGAAGGTATTTTCGAGCTAGAATTTGGCAGAACATGATAAACTACTGGATGCTATGGTGAGAAAGAAAGTGGAATTTCGCTTAATTTAGGTGGGGGCCATGTATATATTAACTTCATTATAATATGAGAATGTAGACTAAAATGAATATATTTTTTCACAATTTGAAATGCCTTTGGGATGTCCATGAGACATTGGCTGGAGCTAAAGATGGGAGATTAATAGGAGAGAGAATAAGGGTAGACAGATTTTGATGGGAGATTAATTTATAGGCAAATTAGATGGAACCAGTGAACAAGGGAATATTTAAGATCCAGGAAAAAGTGGGGCACCTAGGTGGTTCAGTTGGCTAAGTGTCTGACTCTTGATTTCAGCTCAGGTCATGATTTCCTGGTTCATGGGATTGAACCCCACATCCAGCTCCACACTCATCCTGTGGAGCCTGCTTGGCATTCTCTCTCTCTCTCTCTCTCTCTCTCTCTCTCTCAATCTCTCAATCTCAATCTCTCTCTGCCCCTCTCCAGCTCATGCTATCTGTCTCTCTCTCTCAAAAAAAAAAATTAATGTAGAAAACCAACTCCAGGAAAAAGAGGTGAGAGGGGAGAACTGAAGAGTAAAGTTCAGAAGGGAAAAAGCAAGAACAAACTAAGATCATATCTGAAGCCTTTTATCTTTAAAGGAGGGAGACCTCTTTCTCTGAGGTGAGAGGAAAGAGTAAGTCTGGATTTAGATCAGTTCAAATATGGGAGCCTGAAAATATATAGAGATAATTCTACAAAGCCTGTCCATTTGTTATCTGGAAGCTTCTGTTTGCTTAATTGTATAGTGTCTAAGGTTATACTTGGAATCACTATTCATTACACTGTTAAGTCAAGGTCTTTGCTATCTCCCTGACTCTTCACTGGCAGATTCTCTATGGGCCTAGTGTGTTTTATTGTGGTATTCAGGGTGGGGACCAAGTGGGGCTGAGTTCATTTGAGGAAATGGTTGGTAACTCCTTCAAACCCTCACATGTTGGGTTTTTCCTTAAAGGAGAGAATTGAAGTTTGTGCCAAAATGCTCAGGCAAATCAGAAACATAATTGTAGTTTCTGAATAAATTGGTCAGTGTCAGAAAATCACCTTACACAATTTTACTTCCCTGTAATAAAATCCTCCAGTTTCCTTGGAGATCTGGTGTGCGTGTGTGTGTGTGTGTGTGTGTGTGTGTCTGTTTGTGTATTTTATTGACAGTTTTATCCCAGTCTACCAGCTTGTACCTGCTGCTAGTAAATATTTTAAGCATTCTTTTCTTTGCATGAGACATGGTCACTTTTGCCATTTTTTTCTGAGCTTTCTAAATGGTTTCAAAGGGCTTTCGATGTAAAAGTAAGATTTAAAGATCAATCTGTCTTTTTCAGCTAATGATGTATTTCCAAGCACTTTTCCCTTTACCTGCCAACATTTATAATAAGACAGTTCTTATGTGAATGTACTATATTTAAACAGTTCATTCCTGGTTTAGTAAGCTATACTGTGGAGAGGAAGAAGGGACCATCTCTTGAAGGGTACCATAGTCAAGTTTTTCTTGTTTTTGTTTTTGTTTTTTTTTTTTTAAAGATATTAAGACTGTTGCTTTATTTTTTATTTGAGGATGGTTGTTATGGTTCTGGTTATTTCCTGTCTTGAAGTAAAATCATCTTGCAGGAATCAGGGTCAACATGTCTTTCCACATAGACAAGAATGATGTCTTTTGAAGTTTTTTGAATATGTTTTTTGAGTTAATTGAATGTATTATGTCCAAATGGGTTTTCACAATTTTCTAGTGCAGTCTGTCTTCTGTTAATAACATTTATAAAACTAGCATCTCACATAGAAAAAGTATAAGATGGGTAGGTAAATAGAGCAACAGACAGCTAGCTATAGATAGATTTTATAAAAAGATATTGGAAAGCTATCCACAAATAGTTAAAATATTAAAAATCATGGGGCGCCTGGGTGGCTCAGTTGGTTAAGCATCCGACTTCAGCTCAGATCATGATCTCGTGGCTTGTGAGTTCGAGCCCCGCGTAGGGCTCTGTGCTAACAGCTCAGAGCCTGGAGCCTGCTTCCAATTCTGTGTCTCTTCCTCTCTCTGCCTGTCCCCTGCTCGTGCTCTGTCAATAATAAATAAATGTTAAAAAAAATTAAAAATAAAATATTAAAAATCATGTAACTTGTTTTTCTCACTTGTCATTCTTGCTTTTGTGAATATTATTGGGAAAAATAATGATATTTAATTTGGTCTATCTTCATGTGGTTTCCAGGATTTTTTTAAACTAATGAAGAATACAAGTTAAGTTTTCTAATTATCTGTCACCTTAGATGATGACCTCTTAGCAATTTTGAACTCTCTACTTAAAAGAATAAATTTAATGAAAGAAAGTATTTTAATGCAAATCACAGACTTCTAATTAACTTACTTTTCCTATTATTATAAGTCGTTTTAACATTGATACTATGTTAGTATTCAGAGGCTAGATCTCAGAACAGTTAGATATCTTTGTTCATATATACTAACATGCAAATGTATATTTTTATTTTTATTTCTATAAATATTTTATTCTGAAATCCTTTCAGTTGTCTAACTGATATTTTCTCCAGGGCAACTTTGAAGCAACTGACCTAGAAGTTTCTATAAATATCCCTTTCTTTGAAAATATAAGGGGAACGAGATAGGTCACAGAGAATAAAAACCCAATGTCGGTACAGTGCACTGGGCATGTGGCCCCTTTGAAACCCAGAAGCTTTCCCAGTGAGAAGGAGGGATGAAGAACAGATAGTTATCAAAGTTAACCCTTGCAGGCAAGTCACCTGTAGCTAAGTCTGAGGAGCCTTCTTTACATGTCCTCTTTTCCAAAACCTAATTTCCTCCCCAAACATGAGCAAAAGGAGCCTTGTTTATAGTAGAACTTTGACTGATAATTACTTTTTGATTTCTCTTTTTCCGACATTGAAATTTTATTTTTATCCTGGACTTAAGCTTTCAAGATCAATATCATGTACTTAACTATGTGTTCATTTTAGGGCTTACAGTTTCATTTTTATTTATTTTCTTATATTTTCCAAGTGTCAAATATAATTCCATGTAATTGATATAAATATTAGATATAATATAGCCTATGATAAAAATCCATGCCTAGAAATTTGGCAAAAACTAAATCCACTCTATTTGGTACCTTACCCTTGTAGGAGGCAGTAAGCATTGTGGCTGAGAGCATGGTCTATAAATTCAGATCCATATATGTGTCCCTTATCAGCTACTTTCTGGCTCTATGATTTTCTGAAGCTTATCTTTGCCAATCTTCATGTTTTTCATCTGTAAAATAGACATAATATTATTCATAAGATGTTTGAATGGATTAGTTAAGACAGTGTTCACAAAGTGTCCCAACAAAACTAGTGCTTAATAAATCTGACCTGTTTCTTTATATGCCAGCTATTATGGCAGATACCCTCAGGGTATAAAATCACAGTTGGTAGTCGGGCAGCTTGATGATTCTAGTTCAGATTTTTAACTATGGAGTGGAAGTATTTTTTTTTTTTGGCTTGGTGGTTTCCTCTTTATTGATGTGCCTCCTACCTTCCCCCCACAATTTCAGTCCCTCCCATCTACCCCCAAAAAAGAAGATAGTGAAAGGAAGGGAATGTCGGGGTTCTGAGCCCCTTGGGCAGTTAGAAAGGGAACAGGAAGCAAAACAATCACTGGATGTGACAGAGATTGACAATCGAGAAATCTAAAGCAGAATGGGGAAGGTGGAAAGAGAAAGGGGACAAAGGAGAGGTCCTAGAAGCCACCTCCCCCATGAGCCCTCCTGCTAAGAGGGGCTGGAGGAGAGCCTCAAACGATAGGAAGTACAGGTCCTGAAGGAGGGAGGTGGTGGTCGAGCCTGAAGGAGAACTAGGTCAAGGAAGGGGGGCCACCTCTCTCTTTGTAGAATGGGACCCCCCTACCTCAGAGGCAGCAGCTTCACAGACCGTAGACACTTTGATCACTGTAGGCGATGTATAGAAAGAAGTCTTCTTCTTGATCTCCCATTAAGGACGTAGAAGGCAGGCCAAAGACAAATGAAGCAGGGCTAGGCTAATCTTTGAAAAGACCAAGTCTCTTGGGGTGTCTGGGTGGCTCAGTTGGTTGAGTGTCCAACTCATGATTTTAACTCAGGTTGTGTCCAACTCTTAATTTCGGCTCAGGTCATGATCCCAGGGTGGTAGGGTAGAGCCCTGCATTGGGCTCGGCACTGAGCACGCAGCCTGCTTAAGGTTCTCTCTTTCCCTCCGTCTACACCTCCCCTGCTTACTCTCCCTAAATAAAAAATAAAAAGTAAAAAATAAAATAATAAAATTGCATCGAAAGACCAAGTCTCAGGTGTATTGGTTCTTTTGAGCCTTTAAAGTCATCTTGGCTTTCAGCAGCTGGTTGGTCTTACAAAGGAAAGATCAAAATGTAATGAGAAAGAGGTGTCTAGAAACAAATATGTAGAGTTGGATGCAAAAATATTGTGATGGTGGGACCTAGGAAAGATGAATTCTTATGCTATGAAGTATGTGCTTACTTTTTACACCAAGTTTGAGTATCCATTTATTATTCTACCTTCCTGTTGGCAGATCTCAGGGGGTGCAAGCATTCCATTTTATACTTTTATTGCATTAATCTGACAAAGAAAACATTGTGGAAATTTGAAACCCTGAAATTTAATAAATTAGCTTATTATAAATGTATAGCCTATTTGTGTGACCTTGGATGTACTACCTTCTCTGTGCCTTAGTGTCTTTGGCTAAATAAGGAAATTGAAAGAATAAATTATATCTTAGGTAAAAAGTTCTAAAAATGTATAGTTCTCTGTATTTTTATTTAGAACAATGTACAATATTCTTTAGAAATCTTTCCTTCACACAGATTTATTCTCTTTGGTTAGTACATAGACTTTTCGTTGCAAATCTCTATTCAAGCTGCATTACCTTCAAGAATAGAAACGAGACATAATAACCGTTCACACAGAAAAGTTCATGCTTTTCTACCATTATAATAATAGGTAACATTGTTGAGCTATTAATATATGCTAAGTATTTTTCTGAGTATATTATAAACTTTATCATATGTAAACTCAAAAAACTATTGGTCTTCTTACTTTATGAATGATGAAAAAAGAACTTTAATAACTTTGCCAAGAACAGTAAATGGTAGAGCAAAAATTTACCCAAAGTCTGACTAGGACCCTATGAATGACAAATATTTTTCTGAATGCTACTGAGAGCATCTAAGTTTTATTATTGCATTATTTCTAATTTGTATTCATCTTCATATTTTCTATTCATTTCTTCCTTATACTTATTTGTGTTGCTCTAAATATGAATGTCCTTCTCCTAGTTGATAAAGAACCTTACTTCTCATAAAACATCTCAAATAACGTGTTATTCTTGTGTTTCTCATACTTGAATAATTATTTAAAATCTTTTCATAAAAAAGTTATTAGTGTTATCCTAAAGAATAAAATATTATAGCCTTATTTTAATAATATTTTAATGTCCCATAAAGAAATGGATAGAACTTTATGGATCTCCTAAGTAGTATAACTTTAAGTTTCTAATAGGGGTGATTCATCTAATGTCAATGTTTGATATACACCTTGTTATGTCAACAAGTTTTTTTCAGCTCTTTTGAAATTGTGCAGAATTGCAATCTGGGGTTCATCTGGTGAAGTTGAGGAAAAGAAATAGAGAGGTATATGCACAAGCAGAGAATTTTCTGATCTCTCTAGAACTGTATTCTTAAGTGATTATCTAGATTATATTCACTATAAAGAAAAAACAAGAATAAACTAGAATAAACTTGCTTCACAGGTACTATTTAAAATATTTACAATTTAGGAGAATCTATTTGTACATACATATTTTATTGTTGCTACAAAGAGTTTTTTCTAAATTTCAACATAAAAGCCAATTTAATATTGTTCTTAGAGATATTATCCTAGGGAGGGTAGAATTGCATGAGTTCTTCCCTGTAGAGAGTGCTCTGTGCTATAATGGTTTGGATTAAATATGAACAAATTCTCCCAAAACATTGTGTGAGATATTTTGAAGTGGATTAAAATTCTGGTAACAGGTTATTGTAATTTTTATAGATTACTTTGAATGCATTTTATTTTTTTATATGAAATTTATTGTCAAACTGGTTTCCATACAAAACCCAGTGCTTATCCCAACAGGTGCCCTTCTCAATACCCATCAGCCACTTTCCCCTCCCTCCCACCCCCCATCAACCCTCAGTTTATTCTCAGTTTTTAAGAGTCTCTTATGGTTTGCCTCCTTCCCTCTCTGTAACTTTTTTTTCCCTTCCCCTTCCCCATGGTCTTCTGTTAAGTTTCTCAGGATCCACATAAGAGTGAAAACATATGGTATCTGTCTTTCTCTGTCTCTGCAAATATATACAAACTTTGATAGCCCTTTTAGTCATTTTCCCACATAGCCAAAATCATTAGAGAATAACTGGATATCTACATGCAAAATAATGAAATTGGACCCTTGCCTTATACCATATATAAAATTTAACTCAAAATGGATCAAAGACCTAAATGTAAGAGCTAAAACCGTAGAACTCTTAGAAGAAAACAGGAGAAAACCTTCATGACAGTGGATTTGGTAGTGATTTCCTGGATATGACACCAAAAGTACAGGCAACAAAAGAAAAAAAAGAGATAAATTGGACTTCATAAAAAAAAAATGTGTATCCATTGATGTACTGGTAGGGTGGCACAAACTGACTCCACAGGGACAGGAGCTTCTACACTTAGGACTCTTTTAGACCTTGTCCTATGTACCTCTTCACCTGATCATTCATTTGTATCCCTTATAATAAAAAGATAGTAACAAGTCAAAAAATTGTGTATCAAAGGACACTTTCAAGAGAGTAAAAAGATGATCCAGAGATTGGGGGAAAATATTTGCAAATCATGCATCTAATAAAGGATTAATATCTAAAATATATAAAGAACTCCTACAGCTCAGTAACAAAAACAACACAATTCAAAATTGGGCAAAGCATTTGAATAGATATTTTTGAAAAGATATAAAAATAACCAGTAAGTACATGAAAAGATGCTCAACATTACTAATCATTAAGGAAAATACAAATTAAAACCACCATGATATACCACTTTATACACATTAGAGTGGCTAATATAAAAAGAAAATAAAACAAAACAGCAAATATCAATTGCATCAAGGATATGGAGAATTTGGAACCCTTGTGCATTGCTGGTGGGATGGAAAGTAGTGCAGCCACTTTGGAAAAAATTTGGCAGTTCCTCAAAGAATTAAACATAGAATTGGGACATGATCCAGCAATTTAACTTTTCAGTATATATCCAAAAGAATTGAAATCAGGGACTCAGATACTTATGTACCAAGGTTCATAGCAGCGTTATTAACAATAGCCAAAAAGTGGAAACGGACCAGATGCCCATCAACAGATAAACAGATGAATAGACTATATACATACATTATTCAGCCTTAAAAAAGAGTGAAATTTTGGTATATGCCACAACATGGATGAACCTTTGAAATATGCTAAGTGAAATAAGCCAGATGTAAAAGGACAAATATTGTATCATTCCACTTATATGAAATATCTAAAATAAGCAGATTCATAGAAACAGGGGCTGAGCGGGGGAGGAGAGATTGGGGAGTTTTTAATCAGTAGAGAGTTCTTCTGGGGATGATAAAAATTTTTGTAAATGGATAGTGGCTGATGGTTGCACATTGTGAATGCATTTCATGCCACTGGATTGCACACTTGAAAATGAGTAATGGGATAAGTTTTATGTTATGTATAACTTACCACAATAAAAAAATAACTTTACCCCCCCAAAAAATTATTAGAGATTTCTAAACATACTATATGGATATTTTTATTTATAAATCTTATGGTTTAAATATCAAGTTATTGTAAATCACTTCTACTTCTAAATTTATAAATCTGAGACCTCAATGGTGACTTGTTATGTGGTTGCTATCTATTAATCAAAGTGGACTCACTGTATTGAAATAACAATAACTGTATCTAATGTTCATTGAGTACCTACTGTGTACTTGACACTATTTATGGTCTGCAACTATATTAACTCCTTCATTGCTTACATTGGCTAGGTATTTTTGTTATTTCATAAAAGAGGACACTGAAGATCAGAGAGATGAAATGATTCTCCTAAGCTACACAGTAGTAGTAAATAGTGGACACAGAATTCTAACACAAGATGGCTAACTTCTAACCTTGTCATTTTAGCTAATTTCAGATTCTATCCAGATTTGTTATAACGTTTATTTTTTAGCTCTGATCTGCTTTTTCTGGTTGATCTTAATATCAATGAATCTGATAATTCAATCAACAGACATTTATGTTATGCCTTTTTTATTTACATATACTCCTCCAAGTCCTGGAAATACAGTGATGGACAATACAAAACTTATAGTAGGTCGGAGAGGAGGAGATAGATAATAAGTAAATAAACAAGTAAACTCAGCCAGATAATTTTAGATTATTTTTAGTGCTATGAGGAAAACAGGATGATATATGGTGAGTGACTAGGGACTCATGGCTGATTTAAAGGGGGTGATTAGGTAGGATTGCTATGAGGTGTCAGGAACAGAAACCTAAATATTGAAAAGATCTGGAAGTAGAGATTCTACCCACAGCGAGCAATAGACACAGCCCTATGAAAAAATGACCTCAGTGTGGAGCAGAAGGAAGGCCACTGTGGTTTAAAACACCACAAGGACTAAGGCACAGGGATCTAAAGTAACACATAACATAGGTGTGGGCCAGAGCTCACAAGGCCTTGTAGGCCAAGAAAAGGAATTTGGATGTTATATTGTGTGCTGTGGGAAACCCTGGAGAGATTAAAGCTAGGAAATGAAATGATCTAATTTCATTTTACAGAGCTCTCTCTTGCTGTAGGGTGGTGAAGGGACTATGGGAGGCCAGAAGGGAAGCGAGGAAAATGGATATTGTGAGAGTTCAGGAAAGAAAGAAAGAAAAAAAAAAAGATTGTTATTGGGACAACGGTGAGAACAAATGAGAAAGAGAGAAACATCAGTGTCATCTTGAGAGGGTAAATTGGACTTTTTAAAGTGAACTGTACATGTATATTGCAAATGTATAAAGAATGTTGGACTTTCAGAGCTTTAGGAAAAAAAAATACGGATTTAAATGAAAGGAATCTCTGCTCCTCAACCTAGGCCAGAATTACAGAGATGGTTTCAGAGTCATAGGATGACTTCTTTACTTTTCTCTGGTTAGAACTTTCTTTCTCTCCATTGTTCCATCTTCTGACTGAATCTCTCCTATAGTTAGTCAAAACTGAAAATAATATTCAAAGAAAAATGTGACAACATCACAGAGTAATAGACATTCAAACATATTTTATGATGAGGAAAATATGTAGAAATTCTATTTGGTATTTCAGAATATTAAATAATGCAATAAAATCTCCCAGAGGTACATGTGGGATCATTACTAGCCAGTGCTATATTTTTGTATTCTGTGGGAAGCCAAACTCTGAGTTCATAAAATCTTTCTCTACTTCACTATCTTTCCTCAACATCTTTCAACATTCCCAAAAGTAATTTAGATCTAACATTAGGATGAATCTGTCATTTGCATGGCAAAGATGTAAAGATCAGTAGCATTTGCCTTGCATGCACTGATTCTTGTATTCTTTTACAATCTTGTATAATTTGTATGTGGAAGGTATTCTTCAGGCATTTGGCAAAAAAAAAAAAAGTATTGCATGAACCCTTTTTAATTTGGTATATTGGATAAATTTATAGGGCCATGACTCTGTCTGATCACTAACCCCATACACTGTTTGTTCTCTTGCACAAACCAGCACACTGTGGCACCAGCTAAAAACATTTCTAATCACAGGCTTATCTTCATCTAGTGACCTAGTGGCAAGATATTTGTGGCCTGATTGGGGATTGACCACATCCTGTGGTTACATGTTATTTTTTTGAAGACTCTTTAAATGTTTTAACTGCTTTCATTTGACGTTTCTACTGACTTATTTGTAGCAATAGCTAAGCATTTATGCTTTGAAAATTTCAATTGATATCTTTTTATATATCACATGGATATTTGCTTATACCTAACGATGTTCTAATATATTGTTTATTTTCTATTTTTTTAAAGGCTTTAATACACAGACACTTGGTAAATACTTGTTAAAAGGATAAATGTGCAAATGATTGGAAGGACAGGAATTTAAAATTCCCCCTTTAAAAGGAAATTTTAGCAATAAAAATTACCCATAATTCTGCTTCCCTGTTTTAACTGATTTCATATTTGCACCTTCTCTTCCACAGTAATGTTTTTGAGCTACTAATATGTCTCAGGCATTGTGATAGGCTTGTGTGTTAGACATGGGGATACACAAATAAATGAACAACACATGGTTCCTGCCATGTTTGATTTTGAAATATAGTTGGGGATTTAGGTACATAGCAGATGGTCTTAGTGTCATATGAAATTTCAATCAAGTACAGTGCATTCTGAGTGGGTTTTATTTTTTTTTATTTTTTTTAACGTTTTTATTTATTTTTGGGACAGAGAGAGACAGAGCATGAACGGGGGAGGGGCAGAGAGAGAGGGAGACACAGAATCGGAAACAGGCTCCAGGCTCCGAGCCATCAGCCTAGAGCCTGACGCGGGGCTCGAACTCACGGACCGCGAGATCGTGACCTGGCTGAAGTCGGACGCTTAACCGACTGCGCCACCCAGGCACCCCGTGAGTGGGTTTTAGAGAAGGCTTCCTAGAGAAGTCTAGGGCTTCTCTCTTGAAGAAAGCATAAGCTCAAGGAAAATAAAATCAAGGCTATTAGACAGTATTAACAGTGAATAATATTACAAAACATGGAAACATAATGCAAACAGTCAAAGTCCAAGGTAGTTGCTATGGAGTGAGAGCTCTGCAAGTGAGAGCTAGGTCATCAAGGTCTGAGAAACTATATGCTCCAGGCCAGTGAATCTTAGCTTTTTGGGAAAAGGTCACTGATACCTTGACACTGCACTTGATGCACATATGTACAGGGTAAACCTATAAGAAGCCTTGACATAGGGAATGGGTAGCCATGGAAGAGTTTTTAGCAGGGAGGTCACATGGTTAGATTTGCCTTTTAGATAGATCATGCTGGTTGCAATGTGGAGGAAGATACAATTGGAAGGAGAGTGATCAGTCATGAAACCAATATATTTCTCCAGTCAAGAGATTATGTGGTCATGACGGCAGTAGAAGGAATGGGGGAAAAAAAGTATTGTGAATCAAGAAATATTTAAAAGACAAAATTAACAGAGCTTATCAATTTATGGAGAAAAGTGGACAAAATTAGTCAAGGATGATTAGCCAGGATTTTGGCTTGGTTGACTTTGTGCACAATGAGATGCGGGATATGGAAGGAGCAGCAGGTCTTGGGATAAAGGCAATGAAGTTAATTGAATTTAAGATGCTTGTGGGACATCAAAGTTTCATATTCATTGCATGCACATGCTAGCTTAAATCATAAGATGTATCATCTTCACAAGGGAATTACCTTATTTCGTATTGAACACCAAGGAGGTACCTGGAAAAAAAAAAGGGGGTATTTATAAACAAGACAAATAGGCAGTTCCCAAGAACAGAGTATTATGGAAACAAAGAAATGTGGAACTATTGGTTGTCAATGTCAAAAGTAATAGGGAAACCCAATATAAGGTGAATGGAGTTTAGGCGAGGAGATCAACGAGATCAGGAAGAAGCCTGGAGATGAGAACATGGAAGAGTCAAGGGGTAGGGATTCCTTTTGAGGAAAAATCACATGCTGTAGTCACAAATTCTAATATAGGTATTTATTTACTCTAACTTTAAATTCACATCAACTACTCCTACCCTTGGCCACAGCTTTGATTTTGTCACCACCCAAATCTGCTTCAAGGAACTAAAAGAATAGATGTGGGAAGGGCTGACCAAATGGGCAGTGAAGTCAGTAAAAATAGTAGATAGCAGGACATGGGGGGAGAAAGCTAGAAGTGACCTTTATAATGCTAAGGGTAACAGCGATGAGGGAGTGATAGATGGTGATATGGCAGATAGCATAAGCTTCAAAGGAGAAGGTTGTTTTACAGGTAAATGAGGGAGAGCTCATATGTATTTATATTTTTTGCAATGATGTGAATATACTGAATTATTCTGTATTCTAATACTTTCACTTGTAAACACATTTTTCATGTTCATACATCATCCTCATAATTTTAGTTTTGGTGTAACATCATACTGTTGCATCATAATTATTAACCCATTATTGTGAAGATGGTCATTTAGGTTGTTTTCTAAACTTTTGCTATTAGGGATAACGCTTCATTAAATAGTTCCTATTACCATAGCTTTGAATTTCTTAATTTAATTCAGATGCTTTCTAAGTTTAGTGATTTTGCAGCTTTTAAGAATCATAAAAAGCAAATTCCTAAAGGAAATTTTTTTAAGTAATTTATTGTCTTGTTAGCTAACACATAGTGTATACAGTTAGTCTTGGCTTCAGGAGTAGATTTCTGTGAGTTTACTTAACATCACTTACATACAACACCCAGTGCTCATCCCCAAAAATGCCCTCCTCCATGCTCATCTGCCATTTTCCCTGCCTCCCCAACCCTCTATCACCATCAACCCTCAGTTTGTTCTCTGTATTTAAGGCTCGCTTATGGTTTGCCTCCCCCTCTCTTTGTAACTTATGTTTCTTTCCCTCCCCCTATGGTCTTCTATTAAGTTTCTCAAATTCCACATATGAGTGAAAACATATGATATCTGTCTTTTTCTGTCTGGCTTATTTCGCTTAGCATAATACGCTCCAGGTCCATCCATGTTGTTGCAAATGGCAAGATTTCATTCTAAAGGGAAATTTTTAAATCACCTGAAATTCCTTTTGTAAATCTAATAGCCCCATTTTTATCCAACAGATGATACTCTGAGCATAGTAGGCTTAAGGTCAAAGACTCAAGGATGATGGCAAGAGTGAAGGGCACAGAGGAAAAGTCATGTCCAGGAATTGAAATGTTTCACATTCAAAGAATCAAGGGCAGGGGAAGATGTTTTTTCTTAAGAGGGTGAGAATTCATATATGTATGAAAATCTTCTTGTTTGATGCTCATCTATTCCAATTTGGTTACCAGGCAATAAAGTAGTTTCAATATAAAGAATTATTATAGAAAGTGTTTTATGAATGAAAAGTAGATATTTATTTACATTTTATAAATGAAAAGTAGGTATTTGAATTTACAAGTGGGAGTTTAAAAGAAACTATCTGTACAAGGCGTCTCTATTTCATAGCTTCACCAAGGAATTTTTAAATTCTAGGCTAGCTTCCTTTTACACTACCACAGCCTGTGATATTTTTCACTAAATTCTTTCCTCCCCTTTTCCCCAAGGACTGCTTAATGTGAAAATTGGTTTAAGTAAAATACGAACCTTGATATTAAGTATATTCTGGGGATATATGATACTATGCTGAATTTGCTTATTCTTACTGTTTATGTAGTAAGGAGGTGAATACAAGTATACTCCAGACTTGAATAATGTAGTTAAATAGACACCCACTGAGTGAACATCTAAAACAGAATTCTACCACCACCTCTTATCCCATTGTTTTCAAAAAAGTACCTCCTAGAGAATCACCTTTCCTTCTCCTTCTCCAACATTGAAGATCTGGAGGATAGCACCATCCAGCAATCTGTCCATCAAGCAACCTATCTTAGAGTTGGAAGTGCAAGAAGACATTGAAACATACTAGGGTTTCCTTTTCAGGGTCTCAAAATGGTTTAGTGCAACACCCTCTTTCCTCTGGAGTTGGAGGCAGGGAGAAGGGAAGCATACACAAGAGAAACTAGAGTGAGGCTTCTGTGAGAGACAAAGTGAAGAAATCTCTCAGTGAAAACCCACACATTATACTTTAGACACCCAGATCCAGAGAGTCTGAGCATGCTTTACATTTAGGGTCATACTAAATCTGATTTGTGTTATACTATAACATTTGTATTCCAGCGGTGAATTGCTCTCAATAATGATTCCTACAAATAGTTTGTGTAAGAATATTTTTTTAATTTTCAAATCCACATTCTAAAGATCATATTATCTTACTGTTGAATAGTGATAAAACTGCTACTTACTGTGAATTAGGAGTTTGTAGCTTTGCAAGACTGAATTAAATTAAGCTTTATGTTCCTGAGAACCTGTCTATTGAAAAAAAAATTCCATTGCACCAAATGACTAAGCCAAGCTTCAGTAAATTAAGTACTTAACACAGTAGCTTCCACATAATAAGCAACAAATAAATATTTTTTTGATTCAGCAAACAATTATTAAATTGAAGTTCATTTTGTCTTCCTGAGCTGTTGTGATAAAAAAAAAAAATGGAGGCAATCTAAGATTTTTGTAGGTGCCAATTAAGTATAAATTTGTTATTCCTTCTTTTGCATGTTAGCCTGAATAAGAAACATAGGTATATGTACTTAGAGCTCAGGTGAGGAAGTCTGATAATTTAGATTATCTGAGAAGCTATCTCACATCCCTTTAGAAGGTGGCGTAAGTAACACAAAAATACATGAGTAAATGAATATTTTTTTCCATTGACAGTAATGTGAATGGTCTAGGCCTAGGTATGTCTTTCTATTGTAGATAGGCAATATGCTAAGAAAGTGAGTGTAAATAAGATTTCAAATCAGCATTTAACATGGTAATTTTCATGCTGATGTAAGGTTCTTAGCTATTTCTTAATGGAACCTTGGCAGAACCTCTTACTTGCAAAATAGACAAAGAAGTCTTTACTACCTTTTATTTAAAATAAAATATATCTTCCTTTCCTTAGAAAAAATGTTCATAATTCAGAAATTTGGCTACTTATTAAGAGGTACAAACTTCCAGTTATAATGCCACAGGGAATATAGTTGATATTGTAATAACTTTGTGTGGTGACAGATGGTAACAAGACCTATCGTGGGGAGCATTTTATAATGTATAAAAATATTGAGTCACTATGATGTACACCTGAAACCAATGGGATATGGTATGTCAATTATACTTCAATAAAAAAAAGAAATATGGCTCTTTAGACCAGCCAGTTAATCTGAATTACTGCAGCTTTACTGTGATGCTTATTTTTTCATTTTGAAATTCATTGAATGTTTTATAGCCAATAAAAAATAAGATTAAATTACCAGAGTAAATGGGGCTACATTTTTTCAAACCTATTAAGCAAGTGGGTATGTTTGCAAGTGTATGCATACATATGTGCAATAAGCTATTCATTAATATTCCAGAGACCCAGCTAAAAATGCAAGTAAAAAATAAGAAATTTGTTGTCCGATAATAAGTAGTACTTTGATAGTACTGAAGCATAGCTGAAGCATGGAGAAAAACTTATGAGCTTAAATGCCAAACCTAGAAGGGCACCTGGGTGGCTCAGTTGGTTAAATGTCCGACTTTGGCTCAAGGCATGATCTTGGGGTCTGTGAGTCCAAGCCCCGCATCGGGCTCTGTGCTGACAGCTCAGAGCCTGGAGCCTGCTTCAGATTCTGTCTCCTTCTCACTCTGTCTCTCTTTCTCTCTCTCTCTTTCAAAAAATAAACAAACAGAAAAAAATGCTAAACTTAGAAACAAGTACTAAATTATTTATAAATGACTAAATCAAAAAGGTTGGGAATAAAACCAGGAATAATTTTTGATAATTTTTAAAAAATGAAATTATTGTCCTAGGCATCCCTTTAAGAGGAATTGTTTCTATAACACTGGATAAAAATTAATCCAGCGTTATCTTTTCAAAAAAAAACCAGTTTTTGTTTTGCTTTGTTTTGTTTTATTCTCATTGGATGATTCTTTATTCAGATCTTTGGGGAAATGTTGTGCCACCAGAAATTAACTTACTACTGGTTTCCAGTGTGAAAGCATAATCGCATAGTCATATAATCACTTACCAAAAGGATGCTTGTAGAAAATGGAAAGTTGACAACATTTGGGAGAATGTAGCTTCTGGAAGTCCCATTAGTGGTAAAGTATACCATGAATATTTACTGTGAAGAACGGAAGGAAAAAAATATTGAGACAAAATAAGAAGAGATGGAGATTCCTACTTCAATCCTTTTGTTGCTTTTCTGTCTCCTTTCTCCATTAAACTCCCAATGTTGCTTGGACATTCCTGTCCCATGTTTCTTCCTGGATAACTCTTCCTCATTTATGTTGGTTCCTCTTCAAATAGCACCTCCTCTGTGAAGTTTCCACTGACCTTCAGAAAGAATTTATAATTCCTTCCTCTCTTTTCCCTTATCCTTTTTGAATGTATTATTTCTTCCTCTCATTTTGCTTATTGTTGGTACAAACGGTATAACTTCTTAATCCAGATACAGTGGTCTGGAGCCCTCTGTGAAGCAGGTAGCAGGAATTCACCATAAGTGACAAGATGTGAAAGAACTACCGTCCATACTGGCGTTGGACATCAGTTGATAAAATGCTCCAGTGTGGATGTTACTTAACTGCTTATTCATCAGCAAGCTTTTATAGAGTGCACATATGTTGCATTTGTGCTAATTTTTCTTCCTTTTATCATTCCAAAAAGATGAGTGTTGGGAGAAGCTTTTTTACTTAGGGGTGCACATACTTCCCCTGTGTTTAAGAAGATTCCCTGATTTGCAATGTCTTAAGGATCCTAGCTTTATAAATAAACCTATGCTTTAGTTAAAGCATATTCCATAGAAACTTTATTTTATTTTATGTTTTGGATTTTTCCACTAGTCCAAATGCTTGATGGTAGAACTTTATATCCATGTATGTATGTATGTATGTATGTATATACACACACACATATGCACACACACATACATACACACATGTATGTATATATACATATGTATGTATATGTGTGTGTGTATTCTTACCTATATCCTTATGTCCTTATATATTCTTTATATCCTTACATCTCTTAGTATGGGCAAGCCTCATACATATTACAGACACAGTTCAATAATATTTGTGAAATTATTATATAAATGACACTGATGTGTAGGTGACAAGCTTAACTCTCCATGAAGTTATTCGGGTATCAGAAAGAAAACCAAGAAACTAAATGTGTCTCTAACTGGAGAACTTAGTAGGAGAACTTCTGTTATCCCCCAATTCGCAAAACAATAAGCACTGTTTAATAGCTGGCAGCTACAGGTAGTTTAAGCCCTTCCTTTATAAACATCTAGACACTCAGTGTGATCAACACTAACAGTATGTCCTCTGCAGCAGAGAATCTGTTGCTCTCCTGAGTATTAAAGACTGATAAATGCTAGGATCTCCTGTCTGTCATCTTGGAAAACTCAAATGTTCCAGGACCTGAAAATCTGATGTCTTATAGGGATGTATCATCAAATTACTGGCTTGACTCATCTTTCACCTCTATTCTAGGATTCTTTCTGGAGTACTGTTTGTCAGAAATACGTTCAAGTCTCAGCTTTGGGGTATAAATTCACTCATCATTTACACTGGCTTTGCTGCTTTTATAACATGATCTAAACATTTTGTGACTAAATATAGGCTCATTGCTCTGACGCCAACTTTTAGATGAATTACTGAGACACAAAAACTGTTTCAGCCCAATTAACTTGTGAAACAAATTTTAGCTGCAGTGTTTTTTTTTTTCAGTCAAAGGCAGTTGTCTTGACATTAACAATGAAAAGTTCACATTCATAGGAAGATTCAGCATAACCTCAGCAGTACTCCTAGGCTGTTTAGAAATCAGTAAAAAGGCTATTGATGTGTAGTTTATAAGGTGAAGATTAATTAGTAATATTCATCAGAGAATTAATGGCAGATTTTTAAAGCAGTGATCATAATTTCAGGGTGCCTGGGTGGCTCAGTTGGTTAAGCATCTGACTCTTGATTCAGCTCAGGTCATGATCTCATGGTTTGTGAGTTCAAGCCCCACATTAGACTCTGCACTGACAGTGCAGAGCCTTCTTGGAATTCTCTCTCTCTGTCTCTCTCTCTCTGCCCTGCTCCTGCTCACAATCTCTTCCTCTCTCTCTCTCAAAATAAATAAACAAACAAGCAAGCAAACTTTTAAAAAGTTATTATAATTTTTCTCTAGGGATTACATAGTCATAATAACAAAATATGAGCAAAAATTGTGGTAATACAAGATATTTTTAATATGGCAATGATTTTAATATGCAGATAAAAATAATCATGTCCATATTGCATTGTTTGAAACTTAGTCCAGTGAATGACAAGTGATAGCACAGGTATCAAGTTTTAGTTTATCTTTTATGTAGTAGTCCTTCTGATAGATTTACTAAATTTCAATTGTGCAATTCATAGATAATTTCTCTATAGTACTCAAATTATTTCTAAATAGGTGTAATTTTCTACTCTTTTCAAAATGTATTTTGTAAATATTCTCCTGTATTTCTTTAGAATATCTGCAGCATATATGTAAATCTATAAATGGTCATTGTTTTTCTTTCTGTTTGGGGTTTTTTATATTTTTATGTACATTAAAGCATAGGGTATCAGGTATCTTGTTAAGATGTTTGGTATGTGTTAGAAATTTTCCCTTCGCTTCTTAAAATAAGTATCTATATTGTTTTACAAGTGAGATTTTATAAATATGTGATATGTATGTAAAAAATTATATATATGATATAATAACAGCTGGCTATAAATATATAAAAACAACTTTTTAAATATATATGGATATTTTTATTATATGTATTATTAAATATATATATAATATATATTATCTTTTTAAATATATATGTTATATATAATGTGTGTATATATATATATATATATATATAAACTCTGTTTTATGTACATAGGTACTGTGATGCAATTGTTATGTCTTCTTTTGAAGAGTTGAGCATATTATATCAATTCATCCATCCTCATAGTATATGTGTGCATGCCAAGCAGGATTTTGGTGAGCTAAGTGTAGGACTGGTGCAAAGCTATGTAATTGCAAGTTATCAACTACCAAAGAGGTAAGCTGTCGCTTACTTAGTAGACCAGTCTCCAGTCAGAAAAGATATGTACCATGATAAGACATGAGAGAGGCAAACAATTCTTTTGGTCTCCAAAACATAGCTTGCACAGCCCTAAATTTAATTTTAAAATTTCCATAAGGACTTATAAAGGATTCTATAAATGTCTCATACCTCACACACACGAAAGAAAGATCATTTACTCTAAAATTTGATATTTCCAGAATGAGAACACCTTGGGTGCCTCAATGAATGTCCTTGGGTATTTCAAAGGGGTTTTGGAGTTATAGTAGGCATATCTTGGTGAGTGGGGGATTATATGAACTAAAGTACTCATGGAACTTTGTCAAACATAGACAACGTCACCATTAGTCTGTTGGTGTTTCTGTGCCTTTAGAAAACTCTGCTGGTGTGGTGCCTGGGTGGTTCAGTTGGTTAAGCATCCAACTCTTGATTTCAGCTCAGGTCATGATCTCACAGTTCATGAGTTTGAGCCCCATGTGGTGCTCCATTCTGACAGTGGGGAACCTGCTTAGGATTCTGTCTCTCCCTCTCTCTCTCCCTTTCCCCTCTGCTCTTGCTTGCTCTCTCTCTCTCCCTCTCTCCCTCTCTCCCTCTCTCCCTCTCTCTCTCTCTCTCTCTCTCTCAAGATAAATAAATGAACTTAAAAAAAAAAAAAAGAAAAAGCTTCTGGTATGGGCACTTTGCTTAATGAGTGGAATAGGGCTGGATTACAGCCCTCCCTTTCTCCCTTGATTTGTGCCTTTGTGTAAAACACAGATTACACAACCTTTATCTGGTCATGGGTGTGAATGGGGAAAAAGGCTATCTTTTATTTTTGCAATTTATGAATAGGCAAAATACAGCTGAGAAAAGTTTTGGCCTGACCTGACCTCACACAGTTGGTTAATATCAAACCAAAATATTGAATTCACTTCATTCTCTATTTGACCATGCTGCCTAAAAGTGAAACAAATTGTCAATTTTATTAACTGGCTGACATAGAGCTATTTATTAGCTTTTAAAATTATGGTAAGGATAATTTTCTAAAGCCCTCTGGAACCCACAGAAGAAATAAGAAATAGCAGTTTGTAGTAGTCTTCATTAAATTATACTCTTTATGTTTTCATCATCATCGTCATCATCATCATCATCATCCTTATCATCATCATCAAACATTTTGGTTTGATGCTTTTATATTTGTAAAATACACATAGCATAAAATTTGCTATTTTAACCATTTTTAAGTATACAGTGAAGTGTCATTAAGTTCATTCACATTGTCATGAAACCATCATCACCATCCATCGCCAGAACACTTTTCATTTTGCAAAACTGAAACTTTGCACCCATTAAACAATAACTCCATATTCCTTTCTCCCCTGAATCTCTAGCAACTATAATTCCACTTTCTGTCTCTAATTTTGACCTCTATAAGTACCTCATGAATTGATGGGTGTGTGGTAATTATAGTTTTAATTTATTGAGGAACTGTTGTACAGTTTTCCACAGCAGCTGTACCATTTTACATTACCACTTTTCTACATCTTCACCAACCCTTATTTCCTTCCTTCCCTTCCTTCCTTCCTTCCTTCCTTCCTTCCTTCCTTCCTTCCCTCCTTCTTTCCTTTCCTTCCTTCCTTCCTTCCTTCCTTCCTTCCCCCTATCTTTTCCTTTTCCTTTTCCTTTTCCTTTTCCTTTTCCTTTTCCTTTTCCTTTTCCTTTCCTTTCCTTTCCTTTCCTTTCCTTTTCCTCTCCTCTCCTCTCCTCTCCTCTCCTCTCCTTTCTTCTCCTCTCCTTTCCTTTCTGCTGTCCTTTCCTTTCCTATCTGCTGTCCTAATGAGTGTGAGTGGGTATCTCATTGTGGTTTTAATTTGCATCAATTTTTTTTAATATATAGCTTTACAATTTATTCCTTGCCTTCAAGAAGCATTCATTTTGTTATGCACATCTTTGGAATACATTGCCTGAGTGTTTAAACAATCACACAATCCTAGATTAAGGCAGTTTATTGAATCACACACACACACAGATTATATAATAAGCTTAATGGCTGATTTGCTCATTTGGGGAGGTCAGTAATATTAACAGAACAAAAATAACCCATCCATTTCTGCTTTTTCTTTATTCTCTGTGCCCAATTAATTGTGGTTAGCAGTGTTGTTTTCATTCATGCTTTTTCTTGGTCATAGAATAGAAAAAACAGTTTTAAGAATATGAACTTTTGATAGTGGTTCATATTTTCCACATGCATTTGTGAAAGATGAAATGAGAAAGGAATTGCAGAGTTGGCAGGAGTTGGGGATTGTGGGAGGATACAGAAGGTATCAGGAATAAAGTAGAATAAGATGAGAGAAAATGAAATCCAGAGTGATATTGAAAGGATAGATTCAGTAATCACAGATTAGGCAGAAAAACAAGAATAAAGTAAGTGCTCCTTTGAAGGATTTGGAACCTTGCCATCCCACTCCACTCCCCAACTCTGCTGAATGACCACATGTTGGATGGTGCCTGTGAATGTCTGTCCTGTGTCTGATATCCCAAAGTGTGCCTCTCCCAGTGTTTTGCCTTTCCCCTCCTGGCCAGAATCATTTTTTGAATGGAATCAGTTTCAATGGCCTGCCTCAGTTTTATCATCTAAATTGTTATTCTTACTATGACTCAGCAAATCTATTTACATCAGGATCAATAAGAAACTCTTTGGACCTTCTAGTAAAGCAACTTCCAGCCTTTCAAAATTCCCATCATCCAATTTGGAATTCATTCAGAAAATCATTTCTGAACAACTTCAGGTAATACACTACTTCAGAGGTGTCATCAAATACTAGATATCCAGCTAGAAAATAGGTTATATAAGAAGTTGATCTTGGCTAAATAAGATACCAACAATGATATTAAAAATGAAGCCAGGGTTATGCTTGTAATCCCTCCCTCCTTGGTTTGCATCAGCTGCCCCCCATGCCCACCATTGTAGCTTTAACAGGACTGGATGACACATGTGATTCTGCTTGTGTCATGGTTATACCACTTGACTCTTCCTGAAACAGTGGTCATTCACCAGGAACTTATGTTTCCGAACCTATGAGAGAGTCATAATGTCAAATGAAGTTGGACAAATAAATGGTCTTGTTCTCTGTATTTAATTTTGGTAACAAGAGGCATAGGTTCGGTTCTTTAAAAAATGAAATGTTACACATTTCTTCCCCAGATTGTAAAACACCATGCTTTCATTCCCTTTTCAATCTCCAGTCCAGTTATGTGACTTATAATGAATTCAACAAATTCTTCTACATTTGTGATCAGACAGGATTATTTCATAGACAAACTCTATCTTGTGGGAAAGATACTACAAGATCCAGGACTGAAATATATGATTTTGTAGGGGGAAACTGCCTGAAAAATCCTTACCTTCTTATCAAAATATAATGGTTAGTGGTATATGAAGAATACCCACCTTAATGCACTGACATATGATCATCTCCCACATATGCCTCTCTCTGAGATATAAAACTCTGGAATCATTCACTTAAGAGCATTTAATGAGCTTGTTAAAGGCACTATGACTCAGCTCTGATTATTTTATAGTGAAAACACAACAGATTTTACCCTCCCAGAGCTACCATACTAGTAGAGTGACAAACATTAAGCAAATGAGTACATAAATGAACACATAATTATATTGGTGATAAGTGTTATGAAGAATAACACAGGGTTCTAGGGGGATAAGATAATGTAGATGAGTGGAGGTCTGAGGATATAAAATTTAAGCCAAATTTTAAGAGTCACCAAGTAATAGAGGTAAACAGATTGAGAATATCCTGGAAGAGAGACAAGCATGTGAAAAGGCCCAGGAATGGGAAGGAGTTTGGTGCACTTGAGGAAGGCCATTGTGGTTGGAGTAGGATGGAGAAGGGGTGCCAAGGAGGGTCAGAGATGGGCAGAGTACAAATTTGGCAAAGACTTGAAGGTCATGTCCAGTATCACTGTACAGCTATTTAAAGGGCTTCCTATAGTCATGGGACAAAATATGAAGCACATTTAAAGCTGCTTTCTGGAGAACTGATGGCAGAGGAGCAGGAGAGGAAGTAGAGCCAATTAAGAGGCTATTGCAGTAGTGCAGGTGACAGACAGTGACTGCTAGTGGCACCATTTGTTCTTCCAGAGCCCAGTTTTGGACTCTACTATCTGCTTAGACTCATAGTCAAGGCTGTAATCCTCATGAAATTTTATAAATGTTTCATTCATTATAGAACTACTTTCAACGATTTCTGATATAAATCATAAATATATAGACCAGGAACAAAACGACAGTTCATTCTGCTGGATAACACAGAATGAATCAACATCTCTACAAATAACAATAGCAGCAACAAAAGTATTTATCTTTTTTGATATGTGAAGTCTCATCTTTTCATGATTCCAGGATTATCTTATTTTTCCCTGTGACCCCTAATGTTCTAGAGATTCATAAAAGGCAATTAATGCTAAAAATATATAATTAATATGCCTCATATAATAACAGAACTCTAACATTAATTTATTCACAGAAGTTTGAATTAGTTAATGAACACTTTATTCATGAGGCTGATTTAATTTGACTTTGTATGAAATTTTATATAGCATGCTAAATTTTTTTAATGTTTATTTTTGAGAAACAAAGAAAGTATGAGTGGGGGAGGGACAGAGAGAGAGGGAGACACAGAATCTGAAGCAGGCTCCAGGCTCCGAGCTGTCAGTACAGAGCCCGATGTGGGGCTCAAACTCAGGAGCGCTGAGATCATGACCTGAAGTCAGATGCTTAACCAACTGAGCCACCCAGATGCCCCAAATTTTCAGTCTGTAACTACTGCTTAATTTTGCACTCCATTAAACAATAATGTCAGTATAGAAATATGTTAAAGTTAGAAAATTCAATAGTTTATCTTCAAGGCAACATGTTCTATTAGAACTCCATCTTTACCTTCCCATTTATCATACATACAACAGAAATGATAAAAATGGTTTCATTTGCACAAGGATGTTTTTAAATAATGGGAACAATGAATGTTAGAAAATGAGAAAGAGTGCTGTCAGAGATGCTTAATTCAAAATAAAACTCTACCCCTTAAACTTCTTTAACAGCTAGAATGGTTCATTGAAAATTACTAGAATGCTAGGCCCTAAGTGTTTTTAATAGTCTTCTTTAAATAAAAACACCTTAAGAAATAAAACCTATTGCCATATATAAATTTTAATGTTTTTTTTTCCTTTTTAAGTGTGTGTAAAGTCCAGACTTAGAGTAGATGAATAGCATGGTTTTCTGACTTGTTAATTCATTTAATCATTACTTCAGTACTCCTTAATTGAATGAATATTTGGGATTAGAAAAAAGATCAGTAAGTTATGAATCCTAGTGATTTAAGATATGACAATTCTCTTGGAATATATACTATACTTACGGAGCTTCTCCTGGAATATACAGTATATTTAAGGAGCTACTATAAGCAGCAATATCATTGATGTCAATAAGGTTTTTAATCGATATTTGGTAACATTTCACAAACCACACTTGTTTGTAATGCAGATTTTCTAGGTACCTGTGGTCAAAAAAAAGATAAATATGGTTATATATCATATTTACCTACTCATATTCATTCAAAGGAAGAAATCCTACAAAACTGTTATTATAGGGATGATAATGGTTGGTTGGAAGTATCATCTGTCTATTATTTAATTATTTTGTATTACAATTTATGTGATTGCATTATTATTGTAATTCTAACTGGGGAAAAAACCTAGGTGAGCTATTAAATGAAATCACATGTACATGTAACCATGGTTTTCAGAACAAGCCCATATGAAGCTTTAAATAATTTTAGATGCACATTTTATTTGTAAAGACAATAGGACTGAAAATAGTGACTCTAGCATTAAAGGACTTATAAATATCCAGAATGCAATGGAGAGGAGTCAAAGTTGCATAAGCTTTCAGACATGTTAGAAGTCTTTAGTATTATATTTTTTTCCTTTAGGAAAGGAAAATCCAAAAGAAAATAGTAACTAGTGATCTCTGGAACATGTTATCATTTGGTGAAAATAATAAATGGTGATCTCTGGAACATGTTATCATTTGGTGTTATTTCAGAACTTATTAAAGCAAGTGAAAACCAGAAAGAAAAAAGAGCTATCTGAAGAGCAAATTTATTTCTCCTTCCATAATGTACACACCAAGATTTATAACTTTACCCAGTGCTTTTTCAAATCACTCATGCCTTCTAAACTTCTGGAAAGATTGACAGTGTAATTATTGGAATGGCTACGTTGTGTGGTGATTGAGAGCAGGAACTATGGAATGGATGGCCCGCCTGTGCCACTTATATCTGTATAATCTTAGGCAAGTTACTTCTCTGTACCTTCATTTTCTCATCAGTAAACTGAGCTAGTGGTAAAACCCATCGCAGACAATAATTACAAGGATTTATGAGTTAATATGCTTAGTACACTGTGTAGCACATGGTAACCAAATGTTATCTATTACAAGGTTAAACTCCAAAGTTGAAATTTAAAATCAAGCCATATCTTAATAGATTAGGAAATGGCTGATACATGAGAAAATGGTTCACGTCACTAATAATCAAGAAATATTAACGTGAGATAACTTTTTCTAACTTTTTTTTTTAATTGGGAAAAAACTGTCGGTACCTTCATGATGTTTGCGTAGGGGTGGGTAACAACCACTTTGGAAGGCAGTTGGCCTGGACTCATACACACATATGCATATGTCTATTTATTAAATAGGGAAAAGACTTCTTACACAAAATGGCGCCCATGACCTTAAGTGAAATGAAAAAACAGAAGTAGCCTAATAATTTACCTATATTGCATGATTCTACTTTTGTGAGGAAAAAAAAAATGTTTTCTTTGTGTTTGCAAGGGGACAAGTATATTTAAAGATACACAGAAAATTGAAAGGATATACATAAAGTTAAAATAGTTTTTTTCCAGAGGGTGGAATTGGGGTTGAGGGACAAGGGGGTACTTGGTACACTTCCATATTTTTAAAATTTGCTAAAAAAAAAATCACATTAAAAACATATATTTGAGGGAGGAGCCTAAGCCAGAAAATCACTGGTTAGGGAATTCTAGCCCCAGAACAACAGTCTTTTGGACCTGGAGAAGAAATGGATCCGAAAGACAGTTACATTTACGTATATACAGAGCATTGGTTTGAATGTGCTTTGTAGAGTAACTAAATCCAGTTGCTGAGTTATGGGAAACTCTTCACTTAAAGATGGCTGACAGATATGACTTCTTAGTTGGCAAGAGATCAAGTTGCCAAAATCCCTAAGTCTGTGTTGACTGGCAAATACATGGAGCATAAAGGAAATTGGGGTGCTTTACAAAGAAAATCTAGCACTCAGCCCAAAAGCAATATGTATTTTAGAAGGCCACCTCTAGCTCATAAAGTCATGTGTACTGCAGTCTAGAAAGCAAGCCCGTTCAGAGAGATGCAGACTACAAATGCATACTCTATAGCCTTGAGTAGTAAGTGTCTTCTCTTATTGTTCAGAAAATATTTTTAAACTGTTCACCACACTTCATCAGACCTTAGTTAATATTGGGAGAATTAAAATGAAGAGTTTCATAGAGATTATTTGTGGAAGAGATATCTCTGAATATGGTTTTGGTATACAGAAAATTGTGTCCTCAGGATCTAGTGATACAAAGATATGTAGAAAAGATGGAAATGTTTAGATTAGTATAGATTGTTATGAAAACTGTAATGTAGTGTCTTAAAATCCTTTGTTTTGATAATTTTCAAAACAATCTGAAAAAAATTCTATATGAACATGGTGCAAGTCTATTGATGTTTATTATTATTGTTAATGACAATATCTTGATTATCTTTACAGAGTTACTGGAGGTGAACTGTTTGAAGACATAGTGGCGAGAGAATATTACAGTGAAGCTGATGCCAGGTAAGTGACTTGCCCTGAGCAAGATACAAGACTCAACATTCAAATGACACTTGCTCAATATATCTCTTTATAAATATATCATAACCCTTAGTATTTATGAGACTCTCATAAAACCATCTTGGACTTCTTCTCATAAATGAGTCCCTCTTAATTGCTATTTGTCTCTCTTAATGTTTCCAAAATAATTGGTTTGGGGAAAAAGTTAGAATCTGGTCTAAATTTTGTTATTATCTAGCATCTACAGTTAGTCTTTTAAAAATGAATAATAAAATATACACTGTATTGGGAATGACTTCTGCTAAAGAGATGTACTCTTTTAGCTAAGTTAAGAGATAAAAGATTAAGATCTTCTAGTCTCTAGATCCTGAGCTGCCCATGATGGTAGTCCCTAGTGTCACATGGCTATTTTAATTTCAATCTGTCAAAATTAAAGTTAAATAAAAAATGTAGTTTCTCAGTTGTACTAGCTACATTTTGAATGCTTAATAGCCTTAAGTTCTAGTGACTACCAGTTGAAGATAGTAGATATAGAACATTTCCATCATCATAGACCATTCCACTGAACAGCTCATGTCTAATCAGAGAGCATAAAAAGAAATAGAGTACAAAAGCCCAAGTGGTCTCCTTAAAGCATTTATTAGCTGTTTAACTCTTTGGAAATTCCAGGATAGCTTTTGGAACTCTCATATGAAAAATATTTATTCAGGTATTTCAGAGGGTTCAATATTTCCCAATCTTGTTAATTGTCATCATCTTTAACAGTGGCTATACTGTACATTTTCTCTCATTTGAAACTTCCTAGGCTGCACAAAGGCAACCTTTTTGAAGTAACATTAATTTACTTGCCTAGGTACTACTTAGACTGTATCATGTTAGTTTTCCTTGGTGTTTCTTTACACATATTCAGTAGTTGGCACTTATTTTGAAAACTCTAGCCTTGAGCAATGGACTCTATATTAGCCATGTAAATGAGATATTCTGAAAATTCAGTTACTTATTGTCTGCCCCCATTCTCTAATGCTGTCAGAGCTTCCTAACGCTTACTAATCCCACAGTAGCCTGCCCTCAGCAGATAGTCAGCTGATAGCCGATTCCCTCCCCATCCCTTCAAAGCAGCACATGCATACACATGCTCACTTGCAAATCTCTAATTAATCTTCTTGGTTTAATGCCAGTTTATGACATTCTGTGAACCTTATCTGTACATGACTACATGCTAATTTTTTAATGGAATTTTTACTGCCAAAGTCAAATAGAAACTTCCATGTCCCTTATACTATGATGAGTGAATCACCACTTGCTCAGTTTATCCCATTTCTTACATTCGGCCCCTGAAAAGAGGCTTCAGAGCAGCCTCGCAATTAGCTATTTGCCCACTTGCCCAAAGAGAGTAGTAATTTTAACTAAGGTAGTAAACAAGTTAGGGAATTACATTTATTTTGCTATTTAAAGTTATGTAAAACAGGTTATGTTTGAAAGATATTGGTTGAAATTAAAATAGAAACTGTTTTCACTATTGAAGAACCCTACAGATAACAGGGTAGACCCTATAAGTTGGATCATTTTATATGCATGTTTCTATTAATTTTTGGATTTTACTATAAGTTAATTTTTAGGATAGGTCCTACAACAAAATCAAGGAGAAGGAACAAATCTTCCCACGTACAAACATAAAGAAAAAGTCTTTCCTTACTAGTCCTCAAGAACTTAAGAATTGAATCCATTCTCACTAGCAAAAAATGATGTAATTCATTTAACTTGAATTATTGTTTACTTCTTTATTTTGCATTATTCATTAAACCTGATGACTTACACCTGCGGTTGAAGAGAAAGTGAAATATTTCTAAAAAGTAATACAAAGTGAAGGGAAAAAAATCATAGGATTTAAAAAATAATTACCAACACACACTCAAATAACCTATATAGTCAAAAAGTAAATGACGTTTAGCCCCTTTTTAGCCCTTTTAATGGTACTCTTTATAGAGTTAGCATTGGAAAATCATAACCACAGTCATGTTTTTTTTTACATTCACATTGTAAGAAATCAGATGGTGATTACTTTTTATAATTCAAGGATTTACTTTGGAGTAATATTATTTTGTACATTAAGTGGTTGAAATGTGCTTATTAAAATGTTTGTTAGTGAATATACCTCTATACATAACCTGTATTTGAATTGCACAGTAAATTTGTACAAAATACATCAGTGTGATCTCTATTATTTTATGTCAGATGACAGTTCATGGGACCTTACAGGTGCCAATCAATGATTTATCCCCTTTAATTTAATTAGCAATCTGTTTGACATCAGCGAGCCTTTAATAAGAATAGTATAAATTGTACTTTTTGACATTGTATAAGCAAAAGTTTTCCTTCACTGAGGTGTATGGAAATGTATCTAACAATTACTAGTGTTCCAGGGTATTAAAAAGTTTTTTTTTTTTTTTTTTCGTAAGTTCCTAGCCCTTCTCCGGAGTATGCCTCTCCTGAAGAGGGATTTATTTTATGTCGTGGGTTTACTTGAAATTTTCCCTCTGTTATTGAGACTTGCATTGGTTTTCCTCTTAACATATTCTACAAGAAGCACCAGTTCTAAGTCAAAATGATAAATGTGTCCCTCCATTTTTTTAACCCTCGTTTCACCTGCCACTTCATCTGTGTTTACCCTCTTGTTTCAACACCTATGTTTAATTGTGACCTCAGATTTTAAACAGTTTAGATGTGTATGAGAAATACTCATAAATTTTATATTGCTAAAGGAATTTCCCAGAGAATTATGGGAATATTTATGAATTTTTCTCCTTGAATATGGAAATTTTGACTTCTGTATACAAGTGATTTAATATGTACACTTGCAATGAAAAAAACACACAGCTCAAATTGTTTTGTCTGAACATGTCACAAACTCTATGTTGGATGTCATTTTTGTTAGAACCAGAATTAGCTTTATTCAGCGTTATTAAATTCCAATGTAAAGCTAAAAATATGTTGTGAAAATATAATTTTTGTTTGTTTGTTTGTTTCGTTTTAACTTTCATTTTATTTTGTATTCAATGTGATTATGTACCTTTAAAATGTTCTCCCTTCCATTCTGCCCTTGTATCTTTACAGTCATTGTATACAGCAGATTCTAGAAAGTGTAAATCATTGTCACCTAAATGGCATAGTTCACAGGGACCTGAAGGTCAGTATATGGAGTCCATAAATCTGAATCAAAGGAGGTTTTTGTTTGTTTGTTTGTTTTATTTCTGGGGAAAGGGCAGAGGGTGGGTATTTAAAATGGTTCCCTTGCCTTTCCCAATTTTTCCCTAAAATGACTACATGATGAAATGATAATGCATGATGCCTCTTTCAGTTTGCTCATCTACAGGCTAAATATACATCATAGCAGAAAGGAAAGGACAATATTAAAAACACAACCTGTTAAGTTTCCAAGCAGTAAACTACCAGAGGCGGTTTGGGGGCAGGCTTTCCTGAAATGTCCAGCATTCACCTGGAGATAAACTTGGCCTGTGATGTATGTCCGCCTGTAGATTTAAACACCACTTCTGTTCTGAGACCATGGGTTGCTGTAGCAAAACAACTGGCTACACATTGCTCCATTTGAGTCTGATGAACCCTCAGGCAAGAGGTAATAATTGCCAGCTAAATTAAAGCACAAGAAGTTAATGATTTATCAAAAATTCATTACGTATCCTAATTTCACCTTAATGGTGCCTTGACTGCTAATGTGACAGCCTTTGGAATGATACTGAAAAATGGGAGGGAATAGGGAAGCAGTTTTTTTATATGGGGTGGAGGTGGACCACGACAGCTATAAAATTTTTACTTGCATTCCAGTTCTTTTCCTATAAGAATTTAGAACTAGGAAATGAACTCCTGAATTAAAATATTTTTAAGAAGGTTTTTGTCCTCAAACACGTGGATCCACATTTTCTCTCACATCTGGCAAGATCCTGATTGCGCTGAGGTAGTAGTCACTCTACTTGAGCAATATGTTTACATTACTGAAGGTGGTAAAATACAACCCAGTTGTCTGCTGGTTTTGCACTGTAACCCAGTCTCTCTGAGGGTATACAGACAGTGAGTGTAAGCTTGGAACTAACACACGCCCCCTGGTGTTTGCATGCAGTCATTGCATTCAGCAGATCCTGGAGGCTGTGCTACACTGCCATCAGATGGGCGTAGTCCATCGGGACCTGAAGGTGAGTAATGCTGTTGGAGAAGATAAACCACCACACAATTCCTAATGACTGTTCAGCTGCAATTATGCCTGTAAAGGCAAAAATATGAGCAAGAAAGTTGTGTGGACTCATTCCAACACATTACGAAAACACATTCCCTTACCACAGTCTCGCTTATTTCATCTCTTCTCTGATACACACTTGAGACTTACATAAATCCCATTTCATCCCGAGAAATAATGTCCTACCATTAACAATAAATAGGTTGCTATATTTCTTTCCTCCTAAGAATATAGCACTTAATGTGACTTTGAGTACGATTGATGGTCTCTTCTTCAGTCTGAACTCATTCTGTGGACATTGATCAAACATACTATTTTAGAGTCATACTGTGTATACCTAATATAATGTAAATAGTTATGAAAATTATAAAGAGAGTAGAGATAAAGTCATTGAATAGGTTTTTGGCCCAAGTGATTGGTGCTAAAGGACCTCCGTTTTGGGCTCTGAAGTCTCTTTCCCTCAATAGTAGTTCCAGGAATTCTGAGGACATTGAGGCTTCCTGGCTCCTTGTTTATTTACATTCCTAAGTACTAAGATACTAGTGCCTTTTAAAACAGATAGGAAAAAGGTCAAACAGATTTAATGTCAAATAATATTTATGTAACCTGTATATGGACTCATACTTTTAAGACTTCATTCAGTTTCTGATACCATTGAGGATGAGAAATGTTCAGATCACTTAGAAATTAAACAGTTCAGGGGGAGGCTTCTCTTTCATCCACTCTCTGTCCCCTTCTGTCAGCACTCTAGTTTCACTTATGGAATTTCAGGGACCTAGTGAAGGCCTAGAAATTTAAGTGAAAGCACTGGGTGGGCAAAATAGCAAATTGTGAGCACTATGCGGTTGTCATTCTTTGTTTCAAGCCTCAGCCACTTCCAGGCATTAGTACAAATGTGGCCAAGTAATGTAGAATGTCAACTGTGTGTGTTCAGTGGGAGGACCTGGGCTGGTTTCTCACTTGCAGACTTCCCTAGTTACGATACATTGGTAAATCCGTAGTTACCATTCATTTAGTATGCTCTGGAAGAATATATCTCTAAGGATCCACAATGAGTTACTTGAAGATGTGATGTGTAAGCAAAGTATCACCTTAGTCTCTCAGATCTTCCTTCGATTTCAATTTGAGTCTGAGAGCTTTAAATGTCAAAAGCAAAGGTATGGTTAAGGACATTTTCTTTTGGAGAGCCAAGATGGGACTGTGTGCATCTGCTAACACTTTACCAAATGTACCCATCAGGATTAAGGAAAAACAATATGTTCCTTTGAAAATTCATATCTTTGGCAATCACCTCAAGAATTTCCTATCAGACATGTAGAGAAAGTCCCCGTTTTGTTACTCCTCCAAGCTCTCACTGTACTACTGTCCTAAGTGAATATACATGAGCATACACATTTATTTGTACAATTTTATCAGATACTCAATTTAATACATTATCATTTGAAATATTTTACTCCATGTTATGTAATTATAAGTATACTCTAAAAGCCAAGGTTGAAAAAATGTTAATTCTCTTACATGACCTTAAAATCTATCTTGTGGGGTCATGATATTGGGCTTCTGTAAGTGTTCCAACTCAGCTGAGCTCTTCAAAGACTGGAGCTTTAACCAGAGATGGCAGTGGGTCTAGGTTGTGGGCTGTGCAAAAATATATTTTCTGACCTAGGAGTTAAATTCACTAGTTAAAAACTCAGGCAGGGGGCACCTGGGTGGCTCAGTCGGCTGAGCGTCCGACTTCACCTGAGGTCATGATCTCGTGTTTCATGGGTTCGAGCCCCGAGTCGGGCTCTGTGCTAACAGCTCAGAGCCTGGAGCCTGCTTCGGATTCTGTGTCTCCCTCTCTCTCTGTTCCTCCCCTGCTCGTGCTCTCTCTCAGAAATAAAGATGAAAAAAAAATGAAAAACTCAGGCAGATGATTTTTAGGGAGGCTTGATACCAAAGGAAATAACCTGCACATCACTCAACAAAATGTTTTTGTTCTCCATCCTTATTTTGATTTTGGGAGAGGATAGGAGTATGCTTTGTGTAGAGCTTGTTATAATTTTTGGGATTATCTTGGTTTCTGTCAAATTCCTGACTTGAATAGATTTCAGTTGAGTCTAGTTTTCAGGGCATGTTTCAGTAGGCCATTTCATAACATGATAAGAGAGTTCATAACATACTAAAAGAATATATTAGAGGAAGTTTATACACACACCCTGAGTGTGCTAAATCTCTGATTTTGTTTTATGTCTTTTATATCTACATGTATACTTTATCTGCTAAGTATACTGCTTGTAATAGTATATTTGCCAATACATAAAATTGAAAGAGATAGGTAAAATTTTTTATTATCAGGCTTTAAACAAAAATTTGCCCTCCTATTCTTAGGTCATATATTTTTGTTTCCATATCTTGATTCATTTGTTAATTCATATATAATACAGATGTTTGATGCACAGTTTAATTTGTCCATATCAGTGAGAGAAAAACACAGAAAGTGTTCTGTTTTCCATCATTATTAAAAGCACCTACAAGCATATGAGTACTGTACAATTTGTTTGTAAGCCCATCCTAGAACAATAGCTATATTACTGTAATACCTATAATATCTACTTATAATACTACCTATAATACTTCACAGTACCTAATATAGGACCTAGTAAGTATTTACCTAGTAAATACTTGTGGCATATGCTTTCAATTTAGGAATGAATGAAACTCAATGAAAAGCACATTTACAATATAAAAAGCATCATTGAATAAAATAGCTTTTGTGGATGTTAATTAATATTGAATAAAGAGGATAAGTATATCCTCTTTGATACGGTCATCACATAAAGATCATTATGTGAATAACTGCCACTCTTGGGAGCTTCTTAGACAGTGGAATCCACAAGATGGAAAATTATAAGGATCTAGAGACAAGGCTGAGGCATAGCAGACAATTAGTGGATGTCCTCAAACAAGCAGTAGAATAAAGTTCCATGTGGTGGGATATTAGCATAAAGGAAGCACATCAGTCAGAGCCAGACAGTATCCAGTGGATACACAAGCCTTTTGTCTAATGTGCAGCCAGTGTCAAACCTAAGCAGTATTAAGGAGTATCTACCAGTGGTGACATAATTATAGTACTATAGTTGAATATGACTCTCATCTTTGGGAGAATTTGGATCAAGGTGAGATGTTAGTAATAAAAATGATAATAGCTGCCATTTATCAGGCATTTACCATGTACCCTAAACTATGATATCATATGAATCTTAACAGCTTTATGAAGAAGGCGCTTTGATATTCCCCATGTTGCGTAAAGAGAGCTTTAGCAACCACTAGTGAAAGAACTTACTCATGGTCGCTCAGCTAGTGAGATATGATTTGTGCCCAAGCATTTTGTTTCCAGTGTCTGCAGACTTAATTGCTACCATTTCTCAATTCGTTAGTTGGATAAATCAAAAACTTTACAGAGGCTGAAAAATAGGTCAAACGATGATGGGAAAGTAATTTCACCGGCAACAGTAAGAATTGGAGAAATGATTTTAAGATTTGTGAATCAAATGATTAAAATGATTCTGCCTATGGATGTTCCAGAACTACACAAAATCTGTATCATTAGGAATAAGAGAATAAGTTACTTTTTAAGATATAATATGGAGTGGAAGGGGACAATATAATTTGCCAATAGATTGGTGTCCAAAGTATAAATTTCTTATTCAGGAAATCAGTAAAGTGGCATTGGTCCCAGCCTTGGGAAAATGAGGCATAGAGAAGAACGATATGCATTTGCCACATGTAATTTAGGCCACATCAGACAATCAGTTTGAAGTACCTAAAAATAGACTGTTTACAAAGAATGGATTGCTATAACTCAGTGTTGAGTGTTTGTGAACTGAGGATTGAAAAGTCAGGTATAAAGAGAGAGGAACAAGCATTCATCAAACATGTCTTGAGTACCTGTTGAGGCACTGTCATAACTCCGGGCATAAATTACAGAGCAAACTAAGAACAAACCTTATGTGGATAGAACCTATAGGCCACTGAATAAAGATCATTTTAAAATATGTATCAGGGCTGTTCCTCCCAGAAAGAAGGATATACATCACATGAATACTGCACCCTGAAAAGCATTAGGTTAAAAAGGTCGCAGTAACAAATCACAGCTCTTGAGGTCACAAGAAGTAGAGGGATATCAAACCAGATGTGTTCTCTCATTTAAGAGCCTGAAGAGTACAGTTTCTGTGAATCAGTTAACAGAAGTCAAAGGAGGCAGCTCTATAGCTGCATTTTATCATATAACTGTATTTCACACAAAGGGGTAAGATTTCTTCAGTTCAAAGTACAGCAGAAATGGTTACCAAACTACTTCATGAACACCAATCTGGTTAGAAGACTTCATATACACACAATAATCTCTTAGCAGCACATCGACACCTGTAAACTGGCTTAGCAGAGAATGAGCTACCTCCTGAAAAACAATGTTATTTAATGGAAAAGTCATTAGGTCTTGGAGAAAGAGAGGGAAGAAGAGAGAGAGGAATAGAATAGGTTTTTAATGAAGGTAATAATTCTGGAGATTTGGGGGCACTTGAAAACTTTTATAGGAATAAAATTAAATTTAAAACCAGAAAAGAAAGAAATTAATTTTCTGGAGGACTATGACATGCAATAAATCCTCTTTAGCAATAGATATATCAAATTGTGAATGTCTGTTTTGAATAATTATAAAATCACAATTATTCCACTTTTCTCAGAAGCATACTTAAATACAAGTTTAACAAACTTATCATTTGTGTATAATGTATGTTGAGGTGCTTTGGAAACTATGTAAGTGATAAATTCCATAATTCATTAGTCATTCTGGTGTCTCTTTATTGAACCTGACAACTGTGTGTCAAGCCATAGAGAAACAGTAGGTGATTGACACAGTCCCACTGTGGTCACCCTCACTTCTTTCAGTCTACCTGAAAATATGTGCTAATGATGTAGAAGTAGATAAAAAAAAAAAAAAAAACAGGAATGGAAAACAGACAATTCTAAGGAACTTGCTCCATATATGCATGGTTATACAAATAATACTTCCTAATCACAGACTTACAGCACATGTGTCAGCTGAAAACTCCCTGTGCTAACTACATAAATTCAGGCATCCATTCCATATAAAAATAAAAACAAAAGTCACTTGTACCATGTGCACAAAAGAACTTCTACCATGTTCATGAGTGAGATTGGTATTCAAGCTTTGCAATTCATGCAAACTTTCACTTAGTCTATTTCTAGGAGCTTTGTTCACACCTTCTTTGGCAAAGGAAAAGTGACTGAAAACACACCAAAGCACAGAATGCTTATCTTCATGTTGAAATAATTGATACACTTCAATAGAGGAAAGAAATCTAAAAAGACAATTTCAGTTCCTGAAAACTAATATGCAAAGAAATGTAAGAATTAAATAATAATGGAATAATGAAACTAATAACTAGCTGTTTTTATAATATTCATAAAGGAAAGAGCTATAAAAAAAAAGTAAAGCACACATGATGTTGCTGCACATATATAGTCCTAGTATTTGAGTTTTATTGGCTAGGTTTATTGGCTGTGATATGACTGATGCTGAAGATGGTCACCACTTTTGCCAAATCAGTTCCTTCATAAAGATCACATTAATTTAGAAATTCTCATATGTTTGTGAGATTTTTGAGAAGCAAGATTGAAAATATGTCTCATAAGTTCTCCCCCTTGTCTTATTTGGATATGGGTAGTAAATATTTTTGAGTATTTCAGATTCTTTTGCAACTAGCTACTTAGTGGACTGTTTATACCAATGGTATAAAACTTTCCCATTTTTAATCCATTGGAGGAATTCCCTCAGTCTCACATCTTTAAAAGAAGCAATCAGAAAGCTGGCTTCAAGTCCTCCATCTTTTTTGATGTCTCTACCTCATTTAGACACTGAGGAGTTTGAGTCATTTTATCTCCTATGCCAGTCTCTGTCCTAAAAGTGATTCCAGCAACTTGCCTAGGTACTTTGAGATATTTGAACAGATTCAAGAAAATCTCAAATCACAACTAACAAAGTTGCCTCTGCATCCATATGGAAGTAGAAAACAAAACTTGCCAACAGTTGCTGCTCATTACAGCTGATATGCTATAAATGGTTGTTGACACTAAGACCAGATGTCATGGAAAATCCTGCATCATTAGGAAGCAATTGGGTGGGGAAGGAACCTGTGTGTGAGAACATCAGTAGAATCTATTTAAAAACCGACCTAAAAAGTGATCGCATTATAGGAATTTAGAGATAATCTCAATATATAAAGATTAGCATAATAGATTGCATTAAATTTAGGAATATAGACATCCTCCAAGTTATAAACATTCATTGCAAATGTGATGTGCATTTGAAAGTTGAAGGGACTCATTAGCTCTAAGACTGTGAGCTACCCATGTCCACACAGGACATAAACCTAGATCTTCATCTTTTTTTAGGTCATCATGTTGCCCATTTCTCTCATGTTCATCTGTGCATTGGAAAACCTGTGTTTCTGATTTCACCTTTCTCCTTTGCTTTACAAAATCAAAATAGTCGAATAGTAGCAGATAAGAGTGTAGTGGTGATCCTTTTTAAGGAAGCAGCCACTAATTAGCTGTAAGATTCTACCATTTCAGCTTTTATGAAATATAATCACAAATTATCTTCCTTTCTGTCGGTGTTCAGAATTTGAACTAACCTACTTGCCAACAAACTTTTGTAGTACAACATATTTTTTAAGTTGGAAGCTATATAAATAGTAGAACATGATAACAGGATTATTCAAATTTTGGATATATTCCAGAGAGTTGTATATAGTTCAAATCTGTGTGCTATTTCTAATGTTTCATTGAGGCTGGTCATTAGAAGCAATCTGGTGATGAAACATTTTATGAAAGCAAAGAATCCTTTAATAAAATCAATAAACATCCTGATTTTACAGTTTGCATTCCGTAATTCAATATTTTAGGTTTGCCTAAAAGATATGTACAAACATGAGGCCATTTTAGTGCTATTAATTTTTAAATCTACACAGTAACCTTGAAAGAGCCCTGCCTTTTCCTGTACATAACTGCAGCTGAACAGTCTTCATGGGTAGAAGGTGAAACACTGATTCAGAAGGATTATTTCCCTGGATGACTCATGAGGCCCTATAGAAAGGTCTTCTAGGTCATCTCTAGGTATGAAATATTTGCCCCAGTCATTCAGAGGCCATGCATGATAAAATCCTAAGGTGTTCCATTTCTTCTGAATTGGCAGATACTTGGTGTTTAAGGGCATAATGCACACAGCACTGCCAAGAAACGTTTTTGATCTAGTGATAAGAATAAAAGCACATTAAGTATTTTAAAAGTTTACTTACTGATGGCGCTGGCATTTTCTCAACAACTTCAGTATTATTTGATCTAAAGACCCCAAATGACTGAGATTTCTAAAGTGATTGGAACTCTCCTTGAATGAGTGTGGTTGACAAATTAGGACAGATGTGTATTAGCAGAGATCTCTGACATCTCAATGCTTTTGAACGTGAAGGTTACAAAGAATTAAACTATTGCTTAGAGTTTGATGTGGTTTTTCCAAGTCATTTATTCCATAAATTAATAGCTGGAAATCACATTGTGATTAAATTAGAAAATGCGTGAATGTAGTGGGCCATAAATTTTATTAATGAAAACAAAATGTCAAATATTAATAATATAACATTGTTAGGTACTGTACTACATTAATAGACAACAGAGTTCCAACTAATTTTGAGTGTTAGGTTTTTACTAAAAGTTATTTCAGCCTGGAGATCTTTCATATCCTTGAGCCATCTTTATCCCAGTGTCCACATTAAATTACCATGTGTTTAGTGTTGAGGTGATTAAAAAAACAAACCAAAAAAACCCCTATCAGCCCTAAGAAATTACAAAGTTTTCCTTACAGTTACCTATTGTCATAATAGTGATGAATCTGATGGCAGTGAACAGCAATAGCCCGAAGAAGCTGGTACTTGATTAAAACTTACTTGCCTACACTCTTATTTCTTGTAGACTTAACCTAATTTTTTCCAAGTTCTGGTTATGAGTCTTTGCTAATTTGCATGGCTGGCTTAATAAATATTGGTTTAGGCTGTGTTTATACAAGGTCAAAACAACCAACAGAATTGCTTAATTCAGTAAGAAAAAAGTAGCCATTTCATGAAAAAAAAATTATATTAGTTTGCTAACACATAAACAGAACCAATTTGAATGACCTGAATATGTAGATTTCCAGACAATTGTTTTGGCACTTGTAGACTCCATTGTTTCCCAACTTTTTTCAGTCCGAGGCACACATCTAAATTTACTGGGTTTTAGCCCAAGGTAAGAACATGTTGAACTACACTCCCAAATGGTACTTGGGGATGGTGGACTTCACTGTATGTCTTAATCAGCCTCCTTTTCCTGACCGTCTTCTGCCTTTAGTTCCTAAAATCCACAAAGGCGGTCTGGGGAAATTCAGGATTTTGCCCTGATGCCTGTTTTCAAAGTTCCAGTGTGTCTCGATGCCCTGGTTGGGAAACAGGGATAAATAGACACAGCCTTATTCCAAGACTGAGTTATCAGTCCTTGAACAACGATAAATACCCAAGAAAATGAAAATGTGTATTTCTTATAGTATTCCAACATGTGAGAACACATATATAAAGAATGATTTGAATCACACTTTGTAGACATATAAATTATGTTTTAAAAAACTGGCTTATGAAGAAAAAAAAGCTAACTATAACATTTGGCAAATAGTAGTACACTCTTCCTGCCTTTAAGAATAAACAGATTCTTAAAGACAGCAATTTAATACGTAATTCAGAATAAGACTCCAAAATTTGTTCAGAAATTGTTTGGAAACATTGAGGAATCAAAATCACTACATTTGGGTCCAAACTCTTGAAGTCAACTAGGATTTAATTTGCACAGTTTCATTTGCCAAATGTCTGTAGATTGGTCCAACTCTTGTTATCATTTTGCCAAGTTTCCTTCTGCTGAAAATGTCTGTGCTCTATTAGGCTTCTAAGTCAATGTCCATGGCCAAGTCTGGACCTCAGCAGCCCTTGGAAGCATGTGAGCAGGTCAAGACAGGTGCTTCCATTCATTTGATCTCTCCCCAAGTGTATTCTCTCTTCTGCCCAGTATCTCTCTAGTACATTTTTGCATCTGTCTGAAGCCTGCACACATGATAATTTTTAATCATTTTTCTAACCATATTTTCCCTGAGATTTAGGAATGACAGTCTCCTGGAGAGAGGACAGTGCATGACTTTTTTTTTTTCCTATTCTTACAAAATATGTTGTTAGTTTTGAATAGTCACTTAAAATAGGTTCTCACTTCAGTCTCTTTTTTTTTTCTTTCTAAATAAAGCCTGAGAATTTGCTTTTAGCTAGCAAATCCAAGGGAGCAGCTGTGAAACTGGCAGACTTTGGCTTAGCCATAGAAGTTCAAGGAGACCAGCAGGCGTGGTTTGGTGAGTAGGGCCTCTCTCTACTTCATGCTGCTCGTTCTCTTCTGGCTCATTGTAGCCCACTTCCCAGCCAAAATAAGACAGAAATGTTGCCTCTAACAACAACCTGACTAAATTTGAAGACATTAGATCTTTATAAGCACTTAATTTTACTGACATTAAAGGGTATATGATCTAGAAGTAATTTAAGGGAAAATATTAATATGAGAACAGTAACACATTGACTTTTTCTTAAGGGATGAGTGAGAAAATGAATCCTGTACCAAGAATTAATGGGGAGGGTTGCAGTGTTTAAAAAGGACTTATTTTTCATTTGAGAAGAAATTTATTGTTCACACAGAACCTTACTTGATGCCAAAAACTGCTGTATAAATAGGTACTCAGGAAATATGGACTATTTCACATATTTTTTTGATTAAGAAATTAAGGTTCTAAAAATATTATGTGTGTATGTGTGTGTTTACCTTAATTATCTTCTGTTCTTTAAACTTCCAGTTTCCTCTCTAAAATTTTGATAATTTTGAAATTTCTATATGATGAAATTTTGTTTACAGTTTGTTTACAGTTAAGAAAGAAATTAACTGTGAGTTTAAATTAGAGCATTTCTAACCAGGCTTGTGGATTGTTTTAATATTTATCCTGTCAGGTTATTTTATTCACTTTTTTTTATGCCTCCGCTTCTCAGTACTGACCCAGTTTTTCATGTAATGTCCCAAAATATAACCTCTCCCCAAGCCTCAATCTTACTTTTCTGACTTTCAATGTATTGAGGTTAGGTTATTTTTTAAATGATTTTTTTCACTTCTCATTGCTTTTTCGCTGAACAACAACAGAGCACTCAAAAAAATGCTTATTCCTTTTGTTTTACATGCAGACCCTCTCTGTGTTTTCCTAAAGATAAGGTGTGCACAGAGCTTCCAGGATTCACTCTGTCTCTAATCTGTCCCAGCTAGTAAGTGGGAATGGATGACATGGCAGCCTTCTCCCATCTCCTCTGCCAGCAGCTTAATTTAGGACCTCATTTTCTGCTTCCTGTCCTGTTTCAGTAGTACCTGACTGTTACCCTTGCCCATGAGTCCTCCTAAGCTTAATACCGTCATTTGCATGAAGTTTCTCCTCACCCACCAGATAAATTTAGTATCTCCAAATTTGGCATTTGGTTTGTCATATTTTGACATGTGAATAAGCTTGTTCCTGTTAATTGCAAACTCAGAGAAAGTAAGACCTAGAATAAGTACTGTAAATTGGAGATACAGTCACATCTTTGTATCCTGGGTAAGAACATGGTTGACACAGATAAAGAATATATAGTAATTTGGAGTTGGGGTCCAACAGGAAGTAGCAGGGCAATCGCAGAGATGGACTGAGTAATTAATGGGGATGCTTGAATTAAGCATGAGGCCCTGCCCCCTCAAGATGCTGACACTTCCATATCAATAACTATTTACCATGCAGTGTGGGAGCATCTTAAAAGAAGCATGCATGAAGTGCTGTGGAGCACAAGAGAGGAAGTCTGAAATTCTGCCTGTGGGGAAAGTTTCAGTGATTGGTGTGCTTTTCTGCCTCCCTAATGGGTGAATGAGAATTTGTTCACTAACATAAAGGCCATACAGAGGGATCAGCACATACAAAATCTCAGAGGCATGAAACTATTGTTTCTATTTAAGGAATAACAAGAAATTTGGTATAGTAAAGTATAAAGTATACTGGGATGAGTGGTAGTTAATGAGGTGGGAAAGGATTTTATGTGCTTTTGAAGGATTTGGCTTTTATCCTAGAAGTTTCAAGGATCTGGTGAAAAATTTTAAGAAGGGAAGGACATAATTGGGTTTATGTTACATAATGATGTTGTGGGTAACAATGTGGAGGGTGGCTTAAGGATACTTAGCCTCAAGGCAAGGGACCAGTTAGGCTAATGCAGGAGGTCAAACTATGCCTGATGACAGCTTGAACTAATGAGTACGCAGAAACAAGTTCCAGATACCATGCAAAACAGACAGGGTCTCTGAACTCTAAGGAAATCTGTTTAGAGGAAATCAAAACCCTAGACGTTGGACTTTAGCCCCATCTAGAGAAAACTGGGAACCTGTTTCACAAGACTCCAGGTATGAAGCAGGATACCAAAATAGGGACTTAGATTTAGGCTAAGGGATGTAATTGTCAGAACTGGGTACAAGGTGATGATTAGATATCAGGAACAAGACAAGCCCTATTATCAGAGCTGAGGCTGCAAATTAACATCAGTAATTTGGCTTGGTGCTTGCAAGAATGATATTATTGAGTTCCTTAAATCTCCCCTGTTTTTGAGCTCTATGTTTTATCTCTTGTGCTCTGAGCTGAGGACAGAATCGAGTGTAGTGCAAAAAACTCCGCTTTTTGAACTAGAATACCCAAGCTTATATCCTGTGGTTCTTAATAGCTGTATGATATTGGGCAAGTCACTTTAACTCTGTGAGGTCCATTGTCCTCTTTGTAAGCAGTTATAATAAACACTTCCTTGCAAGGAACATACCTGTGCTACAAAAGATGTTGAATAAGTTTTCAAAACCGTCTTGGCAGGGAACACAATGTCACAGTTCTTTGCCTACTTAGTGAAAGTTGTTGAGCAAATCCATGAGTGGAAAAACCAAATACCAAGTTAGTGAAAGCAATAGCATCCAAATAAAAGTACACAAATTTCAAATTGTGATCTGGTTTATTTCTAAAAGTGATCTGGTTCCAGAGAAAGAATGACAGATTGGGAATAAAATCCCCATTTCTTCTTCTGTATGATTCTATGACAGTTAAGTTCTTGCTAGGGTATCTATTAGAGTAATGAATTTTAAGAGGTGCATTTTAAGTCCTAAGAAAATTCAGCATTTCAACAAGTGTAGGAAAAAAACATAGTTTATAAGCTTAAGCGAAAACACAAGTTTTTTTTTTTTTCTTTAGCATATTTTCTGCTTATTCTACTCAAGTTCAAGTGAATCCTCATTGTAACCTACCTGAGAAGGAGGCATGTGGTGTATATAATAGATCTTGTGGGTGTTCTACCAGATATATCATAAATTTTAAAGTAAAAGCATGTTTTAGTATGAACGACTTGTTTCGATATTTATTCAGTATTACCTACCAGCATAGTCTCATGTATTTGATTAATTTTATCTTTTAAAATGTATTATCAGTGTTAGGCAGGGAGTCTTTTTATTTTAATAAAATAAATTATTTTAATTTTAAGAAAAGAGCAGAACTCTTTATTTTGTGCAATGCAAGGAGTTCAAGCTTTTGCACAATTTTATTTTAAGAGTTCTTCTATAAATAAAAACGAGACAAGGCTTATAGAAGCTGTTTATTGCGTTTTTTCAATGCTCATTTTCAAGCCTAAATGTTTTTCTCATGATAATTTCTTCTGTCTTCTTAGCCCTGATTTATTTGAGCACTAGCCAAAATGCTAGAAGTAACACCTTGTGTCACTACATTTGTTAAGATGGCTAGAAAATTTACCAAAGCAAAATATCCAAATACAGTCCATTTTCTCCTGTGGGATTGGAAGTGCTATTTACAATATATCTCTAGTTCTTTGTTGCTGTTAGGGCAAAAAAGTATAACTACCACCATCTTGCTTCATGTAAGAATTGTTTTACTTGGTTGCTGTTATGTCTCTTTTTCTAAATATTAAGGTGTTTTTTTAAATGCAATGGATACATTTCCAACAGTAAGTAATTCTGTATTTGTTTTGGTATATTCTGATACTCCTATTGGTTTTTCAGAGTGAGAAAAACATACTATCTCTAAAGAAGGCAAGCTCTCATTAATTTCCTTGCTAATAACATACATCATGAAAAACAAGATTCTTATGAGTTTAATCTCCTGCTAAAGAAGGTTTTACCCATTTTACCCTCAGTGTTTTGGTATTCATGAGAACACATTGCACAGTACACGGTTCCTTAATGTTTGTGCATTTAGATTATACAGTAAAACCTTGGTTTGTGAGCATAATTTGTTCCAGAAACATGCTTGTAATCCAAAGCACTTGTATATCAAAGTGAATTTCCCAATAAGAAATAATGGAAACTCAGATGATTTGTTCCACAACCCAAAAATGTTCATATAAAAATGATTACAATACTGGAATATAATACAAAATGTAATGAAAAATAAACAATCTGAACCTATCTTTGAAAACCTTTGTGACTGGTGTGAAGCAAACAAAAGAGAGGAGGGTTATTGTTTAGGACCACTTTCACTATCACTAACAGAGTAACTACTATCTATTAGCTTAACGGAATCTTGTTCTGCATGGGGGCCATTGTATATGCTAATACGGATGTTGAGTACAGTACAGTATTAATCAACTCTTGTCATACACCATATTTAATGTAACTGGCAATAAAGCAGCAGAGGAAAGGGTCTATATCTGCAGGCAGCCTGACCTAGAATGAAGCAAAAGCATTCCGAAGCTTCCTCTTGTCTGGAAAAGCAAGGGACTGTCCACAGGTGCTTTGAAGTGACAAATAATACACTACCGTCAGTTATGGGCACCTTCCAACATTCTGAAGAATCACTGATATCTGCCAAACACAACAGCCTGAGACCAAGCATCCAAGCGACGATCACCCATAGTCCTGCAATGAGAGAGAGAGAGAGAGAGAGAGAGAGAGAGAGAGAACCATTGGCTCAGTTGTGATCATGTGACATTCGGCATCACATCTTACTTGTATTGCAAGACATCACTCATTTATCAAGTTAAAATTTATTAGAAATGTTTGCTCATCTTGCAGAACACTTGCAGAACAAGTTACTCGCAATCCAAGATTTTACTGTACTTCAGTATTATTAGGAGTAAGGACCCCACTGACTGCTCAAATGATAACTATACCAAATAAGAATGAATGTGATGGTGTTTTCTTACCATTTCAGTCTCCGGAAAAGGTTTGTAATAATTTACATTTAAAATGATCTTTTCATTTCTAAATCACATGGTGACTTATCTTTTATACCTAGATAAAATATTATTAACATTTCCTCCTCTAGGAAAGGTATTCTACTAAGATATGTAAGACACACATTAAAGTTTACTGATGCTAGATAGGAGGTTATAGATTGTATATAAAAGAATACTCGACATTTAGAGTAAGGAAGGACCACTGAGAATTATAGTTAGCCAAAGAGATCACTAAGGTGGAAATAACTCATAGCCCACCCTTTGTTAGAGAAGACGTAGAGATAGAAATTGAGGCTTTAAGGAACAGAAAAAGTAACATCAAGGGCAAGAATGAGAAGTCTGTTTTCAAGAGACCTTAAAGAGATTAACCAGATCAAATGCTGAGGAGTAGAAAGAAATCATGTTGGGTAAATAAAGGGGAACTGAGTGATAAAGGATCTTAAGTGTAGGCTAGGACCTTAGTCTTTAACCTGGACTTTGGCATCAGTTTCTCATTGGGTTCCTTTGTCTGTGCCTCGACTTGGGAGAGGTTGGAATGAGAGAGAGCAGGTGTGGCATACCAGAAGTTCTTTAGAACTCTTGTGCCCAGCCCTACCTTGGAATTAGCTGACTGACATCACTCCTTAAGGTAATCCTCAAACTTCAGTTAATGGAACTGCCATTATTCAGGAATTCTTCTACTTCACAACTGTCAAGCAAATGCTTCTTTGAAGTAAAGTTTGAAGAAGAGGTAGATCTGTTGTGGTCCATGTAAAGCTTAAACTACAGGGCTCTTTTTTTGGGAGTCCCTTCACACTGTCCATTCCATCTTCCTCCACTACAAAGAAAAGGAAAAGTAATACAAGGGGAAGGGGATTAAAATCCCCAGCCCTTTGCCTTACTTTCTAAAGTAATTTATTTCAGAAATAACCATGCCATTTATACACACACACACACACACACACACACACACACACATTTGTTTTTATATCTTTGTATACATTGTTTGTACTTAATAGCTTTGAAGATGGGAAGAAAAAGCTCCGTTCCACAGAATTTTGCATCCCAGTAAATATATAATGAGCTTCTTCAGTGATTTGTGGTTAGAGGAATTCGTGATTACATATCCTTTTAAAGAAATGTTTTGTTTTTATGTGTGCCTTTAAATAAAACTGCCAAATCAGAATAGTTATTTTTAGTCTTTTTGAAAGTAAATATTTTTATTTGAAACCTATTATTTTCAGAAATAAGAAAAATGTTACTCTAGGTTCTAGCTATAAATTGATTGTTATTTAAGCGTACCTTGTTGGAGTTTACATTGATTTATACAATAATGAAACTTTTTTCTGCCATCTAGTTTCTCTTACCACATCTCTCTCAAAATTCTAGTTGATATTTGCTCAATAGTAATTCATTCAAATGTTCCTGAATCCTTTAAATTCACAGTTATGAGTACACACTGACTATTTATTAGTACACTGTGATCTCTTTGATATATTTCGGGCTTATTTCTTTTAGTGAATTCTTCAACTTCTCTCAGCCCCATCCTCACCTCATAGACTACCTCAATTTCCAAAAATATTTACTTGGCATCTATGTTTTGTGTCCTTCTGTTTTATAGGTGAATGCTTCTCATAATAAAATTACGTAGATATCATGATAACTATCATCTTTTGTCAGGTTCTAACCCTATCTTCAAATCTCTCCTCATTTCATTTCAGGTATAGAGGAGGAAAGACTTTGTCTTTTCCCTCTTAGGTCTGTGGCGGGGGCCTGTGAGTTGAACTGACAAAAGACTGATGAACAGGAGAAAAGCATACAATTTGTTTTAATGTTAATATTTTAATGCCTTTCTAGAGAAGAAATGAAGACCTAGAGAAGGCTAGACCCAAGGAATTATATCCCATTTTAACAAAAAGTGATAAATTGTGGAGATTTGACAAGACAAAGAAAAAAGGGTTTGGGCTAGGGGCATTAAACTGTGGGGGGAATAATGAGGAAATACCTAGAGAAACTAATGGAAGAGCAAGGCTATTTTACTAAGGTTGGTTTGTGTAGATCCACCTTGGCACCAACTCCCATGCCAAGAATGTTCTCTTCCTGGCACAGGGAGGGCACCTTTTCCACAAGAAATGTATGCCCTACTTTTAGGTAGAAATGAGGAGATTAAAGAGCCTGTCATACATCTGCTAATTCTCAGTTGCCTTCAGCTAAAAATAATCAGTATGCTGCCTTGGCATATTTTAGGGTGGTGTGTTCTTATCTTTCACAGGTTTTGTTTCAGTTCTGACATAAGTACGTGAGAATAAGAACTGCTAACCGAGTAGACTTAAGTATACGGGCTGACTGTATAGCACAATAAAGTAGCCTTCATGTCTGGAAGTAAATGTACTTTTTCCAATAAGCTACCAAGCAGATTAGTGTTGATACTACTATAGAGAGAAACCAGTCTGCGTTATTTTCATCTTCTGAGAGCCTTATTTTATTTTGACAAACATATTAGAAGGTTAAAAGGTCCTCCAAATGTTTTATTCCTTAGTTTCCTATATCATATTGGTTTTGTTAAGTCAACTCTGACTCCTTAACATCCATTTTCCCTAGGTTTTGCTGGCACACCCGGATATCTTTCTCCAGAAGTTTTACGTAAAGATCCTTATGGAAAACCAGTGGATATGTGGGCATGTGGTAAGGAATCATCTATCTTTCTTTCTTTCTTTCTTTCTTTCTTTCTTCCTTCCTTCCTCCCTTCGTTCCCTTCCCTTCCCTTCCCTTCCCTTCCCTTCCCTTCCCTTCCCTTCCCTTCCCTTCCCTTCCTTCCTTCCTTCCTTCCTTCCTTCCTTCCTTCCTTCCTTTCTTTCATGGATCTGTTATTTAATTAGGTTGTTTGTAAGAAATTTAGAACACCAATTTGTGAGGGTAAACTCCATTTGTGAGAGCAAACACAGAGCGGAGGTAGACCTGAAGCTGAGGACCGACTTTGATTTTTGGCGGAATTTGCGAGTCCACAGCTTTCTGATCAACCTTGCACTGCTCTGTAATCTCATATTTTTCTTTCTCCGTGTTGAAGACCTCACCTTCCTGGCGTCTGGGTTTACACAGCTTCTTCTTAAAGTAAACATCAGTGAGGTGTTTGGGGATTTTCACACTGCTGATATCAATTTTGGTGGAGGTGGCAATGACAAATTTCTGGTGTGTTCTACGCAGAGGAACTCGATTAAGGGACAGAGGTCCAGTCACAAGTAGCAAGCCACTGCTCAGTTGCTTCAGGAAAACCACTCTCTTGCCTCTGTGGTGCCCAGTGAGGATGATCAAAATGGTCCCAGGAGTGACGCTAGCTCGCAGTTTCCTCACATGCTGACTGAAAGGATTTTTGCCATGGCTCAACAGCTTCTGAGGCACATCTTCAGTAGGATAGTACCTAGGCATTTTGTGAAGTTTAACCACTCGGGTACCACCATTCTTATCACCACCAACTGGTTTTGTGACAGTAGCAAGAACCTTCTCCTTCTTTTTCTTTTCAATTCTGGATTTAGCTGCTGAATACTTCGCTTGTACATGGCCTTAGTCGAATACATAGCCGATCGGGAATATCTGCCAATTCCTCTGACTAGGACAGGGTTTCGGCTGCAGTGGGGCTCCTTCTTCTTTGGAGTTTTAGCCTTGAGGTTACCCTTCTTAATCTTGCCACCAGCATCAGCCTTCTTGGCTTCAGGTTTCTTCTCCGTAGTATCCGGCTTCTCAGCTTTTTCGCCCACCATCTTGCAAGATGGGAAAGAGCAGGAATCATATTTCTGTGCAAATTTTACAGTATACCAGTATTATAATTAATGATAGGATCCTTTAAATTGGAAGTTGATGCTCTCTAATGATCAACTTAGGGTAGTAGTTCTCAAACTTCAGCCTACCTCAGGTCACGTGGAGGGCTGGTTAAAGCACAGACTGCTGCTTCTGAATCAGTCGGTCTTGGGTAGGAGCATGTGTGTTGTTAGCAAGTGCCCAGGCGATGTTAGTGTTTCCAGGTCTGGAAGCACCTTGAGACCAGGGACACAGCATCACCTGGAGTGGCCATGTTTTTATGCTGCTGTCCTTCCACCTCATCCAAGCAGCCCTTTCGACAAATGCCATGTCTGCACAACATGGTTGGCGGGGAGTAAAAGGGGAAAAGTGAATCTTGGAAAAGAAAGCAATTAGTCTGTTCTGTGGACTGAACTCTGCTTTAGGCCTTTATCAACCAACTCTAATCAAATAAGTATCCTGTGCAGGCTCAAAGCCGTATAATATGGAGGATTCCCACCACAATTTTTAAACGGAATTTCTGTGTGTTCTGTACACTGCGAATAGGTGAAAGACTAAAATAAAAAGGATACTATAGAATACTTTGAAATATTTTTCAACTGGGGTCATTGACACAAACTAGTTTTCTAGGTTCCTGACACTGTGTCATTGCTACCAGTCTAAATCGTGTGGCTTTAGTGTGCTGCAGACAGATTTTGTTGCCTTTGGTGTTTGTAAGCCTGGAAGGATTTGTTTAAAAAAATGATTATGAAAATAACTTTTTAGATTTGGTTTCATGGAAAAAAATAATAAATTCATCACCATTACTTTGTAGTGCTAGGTTATCCCACACTGTATATCTTGTCAGCTTGATCTCATTAGCAATAGCAACTTGGTGTTTGATCTGAAACTGGATGCCTCTTGGACCTTTAGACTTACCTCCATGCCCAGGAAAGCAGTTATGGGAGGAGCACTATATCTCCAGTCATAACGCCTGCGTTAAGGTCTTTACTTTGCACTTACCCTGTCTCTAGTATCTCTGAGTTGGTTTCTGTATCTATCAAACAGGAAATATTACCCTTGTAGAATTGCATGGGGGGTCAAATAAAGACATTTTATAGTTTGTAAAGAAATTTAAAATGCAAACAGCTATTACTCTAAAAGGTTGGATTGTCACTTAATTAAAGGGTGAGGTCTTGGGTGTCTGCTCTGTCCCCAAGCTCTGTCTTCCTTCTGCCTACCTGAGAGTATCTTCGAAGTATGAACTCGATGTCTTTGGGTTAGAGCATTGTCACAGAACATCCTTGTTCAAATCTAAATGCTAATGGCAGATAACTCACATATTTCCCTTGCAACATAACACCTTTCATCACAGATCTGTCATTGCTGATGAATTTACAAAGCAGCAAAGAGTGTCCTGAGAGGCAGGCAGATCTAGATGGGTTTTATGGAGGAGGGAGTTGATGGGAGTGTAGCCAGAGTTCTGCACTCAGGCCCTGAACACTAGTGGGTTAGTGTAGTGGAGACTGATCAGTAGCTGGGGCAAGGCACTCAAGAGACTTTTTGCTGCCTTCATGAAAAGGTCACCTCTAGCCTCCCTTCACCTCCCTTTTTCTCCATCCCTTCTTGTTTTCCTCTTTCTCTTCCTCCCTCCCACCCACCCCACAGGTGGGGGGCAGTATGTGCACTGGTTGAGAGCACCCACTCACTCAGCTCTTTGATGCGCTTGCTGTAGAACCTGGCACAAATTTTATAGTCTCGATATCTCAGCTTCCTTGTATAAAACAGAAAGTAAGAAAGTGTTTCTTTTTAAATAAAGTTTCAAGATAACTGATAAGTAGATATGTGAGAGAGAGACTTATGCATTTTATTAGATGACTCAGCATTATTGTTTTGATCAGCAGTTGAATATTATGATAACTTCATCTGGTTACCTGAATACCAAATACCTCTCTCCCTTTGCTTTCTTTCTTCTCCTTTAAATTATTCTTTTGCAGGCCTTTGATTCTGCCAAAGATGCTATTGTAGACCAGTTTCACAGCTCCTGAATCCTATTCATTCAGACAATTTAAATAAATCAATTATTTAGTTCTTGCATTAAAAAAATTTTTTGACAATATATCAATTTTATTTGTGTTTAAGAATGTCAGGTTATTTAAAAGAAACCCCCCCAAAAAACCTGGTATTTTGTACTAGGGATTCTTTTCCTGGCTGGGGAGCAGAATCAGTGATGAAACTTATGTGTGTATGTGTGTGTGTGTATATGTATGTATACGTGTATATGTATCCAGCCCCTACATAGGCCCTCTGCTTTAGTGGCTCTGAGTGGCAGCTACATTTTTTAATAACTATGACATATCATCGGGGTTTAGACTCACTGTCTTAGACTTACTAAATACACTATGCTCAATTTTAATATTGCTATGGTAAAGTTGAGTATATCTGGCTTTTGAATTTTTTGTTTGAATGCATTGTTTATATAGCTAATCTTTTAAAATAATAGTATATCTTGTAATAATAGGATTTCACATCTGGTAAATGCGAGGCAACTCATAGAGTAGACGCTCTAACTCTCTTGGCTGGACAAGGGGAAAAAGATGGGTGAAGAGTAGCTTCCCTTCTTACTGTGTGAGCTATGTAACATTCTTAAAAAGTTAAGTAGGGGCATCTGGGTGGCTCAGTTGGTTAAGCATCTGGCTCTTGATCTCAGCTCAGGTCATGATCTCATGATTCGTGGGATCAATCCTTGTGTCAGGCTCTGCACTGGCAGCATAGAGACTGCCTGGGATTCTCTCTCTCAAAATAAATAAATAAACTTTTTTTTAAAGTGCATGTAAATAGCAGATAGTGTATGTATGCCTGCAGATGTATATGCACACACACACAGATCTCATAATGACTATAGAAACTTAGAGCCATAGGGCATCTCACAGATTTCAACCTGAGTTTTGCCATGGGCAGAACCACCTTTCACTTTGCTCGGTTTTATCCTTACCTTTGCTTTCTTCACACAGTTTTCTACAAACAAATAGTTAAATCCCTTTGTGACAAGCAATGCTCTATTTAGAGCATATATTTCCTAACAGTTCCCATTTTGCATAGAGATAGTGATATATTTTTAAATTGTGTGCCTTAAAATGCATTTGGGATCACATAGGTAACTATGGAAATGTCTTAGATATTCTAATATCACAATAATGCCCCGCCTCCTTCCACAAACATCATAATGCCTTTTGTTACATTTCTGGATCACTGCAGTGGGTTTGGAACACTGTCTTAACTATTTTATTCTATTTTCACTTCACTAAGGTAACATGAAAGTTACATTAAATTCCCTTACGTTTGTAAGACAGTCTACCCTTTCTCATCCTCGAGGTAATAAGCACCAAGGGAATGTACACATATTCAGTTGCTTTTAGATTATGACCTATCTTGAGAGAAACTCTTTTTTAGCCATCCATCAGCACTAGCACTTGCCTATTGAATAACTACTTCTTTTCAAGGCTAGACATTGTAGAGTGGGGTAGGAAATGACACTACCCAGATAATAAAAGAAATGTAGAATAAGACATTTAGCAGAATAGCAGCTAACCTTCTGTGAATTAAGCTATGAGCATGCACTACAGCAGATTGTCTTTTTAGCAGTTGACATAGAGCAGAGTGAAGCACAGTATTGGTATAATAGATAAAAGAAGTCTGTACATCATTTTTATTAGAAATATGCAATTATCCATACATAGGACATTTCAAATACCACCATTACCTTGCTTTTGAGACCTCACACAGAATGTAGTCTGACCTGCACTTAGTCTTTCAAAGCAACTAGTCTTTTATTGAAAAGCAAATAATGGACATTAGTGAAACACGAACACTCCCCTGAGTTCTACCTTAACAACAGTAAATTGATTTTGATGGCTTTCTTGCATATATAGCTGTTTCCACAATTCCCCAAAGGAATGAACAGATGTTGTTTATAGATGTCACTGAATCACTGGATTTTAACAGAACTTGCTTCTACATTTTGGCTCAAATGTAAGCCCATATAAACCTAGCCAACACACACATATGCGCGTGCGCACACACACACACACACACACACACACACACACACACACACACTCTTGTCTTACTACGTCTCTGTCTGAATTAGATATCACTCAGAACAGTTATGAGTGATAATAAATTAATGACTATCACAGAATATACCATGACTTTTGATGAGCCTTTGGAATATTATGGAATATATTAAGAAGCATGGTCACTAAGTTCAGCATTTGTGTGATTACTGGGCCTCAGAGCATATATTTGCTAAGGGTTCCCATTTCCTTAGAGATTGTGTTGCTGTTTTTTTTTTCTTTTATTTCACTGGAATAAATCAGCATCAAGCACTTTTTAAGAAAGTATTTACAATTTTGAAATCTCAAGCAGTTTGTTGGTATGATTACCTTACACTGGTCAACTTTGTTGCTTATGATTACCAGTTCCGTGATTACCTTACACTTGGCCATCACAGATATGCCTCACAATTACAAGGCTTTGTTGCCTTCATCCTTTATGACCTATATCCTCATTAGTCTTCTATCCATGGAGCTTTACTCCTAATTATAGCCCCTACCAATATTGTCTTACTTTGAACTTACCTATTCTCTTAGATTTCTCAAGACACAGTATTATGGTGTCCCTAACCTGATGTTTTAGAAACATGGACCCATGTTTCAAAGTGACCTGAGTACTTACCAGATTCAATTTTCTGGAATGCACCAGAGAATCACTGAATAAGATTCTTCGTGGTGAGGCTCAGGAATTTGCATTTTATCAGACTTGCTAGGTTATTCTAGTGCACACCAACATCGAACAGCATCATGCTAGCTAGTTGCAGTTTTCTTTAGGGCAGCAAATTTTAGGATTCTTACACAATATAGCAGAGGTTGCAAACAGGTGGTTCACAGATGTTTTGCCCAGATTGCTGAACCTTTTACTTTGGGAGGGGGGGTGTTGACATTTATTATTTATCTTTATAATTTATTATCAGGAAATTTCACTAAAGCAATTGAGAGAACTAATAACAAGATACTTTTGCTCTTAAATAACAGCTGTACCTGTCAAGTGATGGACACATGCTCTCCCCTGGTTACCCGCCTGCCCCATACACAGTGTGGACACAGGCATTCATCTCTTCCTGGTGCTGGAAGACCTGTTTGCCACCCCTACTATATGGCATAGTTACCATCATCTGGAAAACAACTTCCTATCTTGCTGACCTTGATCTTCTAGATCTTTGTTCTTCCCATAATTGTCTCTTTAGGTCAGAGTTAGTTAAACACTTTTTCCTATTTGAATTGCATGGTGATTTTTTTTTGCATAAGGTATTGCAATATAAAAGGGAGCCATACTTATTCTTTGTATAGTTAACTGTACATTTCCAAACTCCACTCACAGTATGCCCTTTATTTACTGAGAGTATTAAGTGGGTGTCTTGTTAGATTGTTCCATTAGCTCCCCACTGACTTTTTGGAGTTTTTGAACATTGCTTTTTTCTCTCTCCTTTCATCAGAGCAGCGACTAGAATGTTTTAATCATTAATGTTATTATAGGTTTAATCATTTTTCTAACTCCAGCTTTTATTAACATTATTTTTGAATGTTCTTGATAATGTAATCTTTCTACCTAATCAGTAATCAGTGCTTCTCAACTCTTATTAATCAAGTATCTCTAGCATTGCCCAAGCTCAAATGACAGTGAAAACTAGTTCAACTTCCACTTTTAAATGTTATATGAAGCTGTGTCAAAATAGTTGTTTTAACTTTTTATTTTGGAAATTTCGAAGTATACAAAAGTAGAATAATATAATTAAATGACAGCTAATCCTATTTCATCTTCACCACCCAACTCATCCCTCCTCCCCAAGATTATTTTAGTCAAATACAAATATAATATCAGTATATCTATACATACCATAATGTGTGTCTCTAAAAGAAAAGGGTTCTTTTAAAAGAATGACAATAATAACAGTACTTTAAAATTTAATATAATTACTGCTTAAAACCATCAAATAACTAGTAATTTTTTTGGCAGTTTTCCCTCTTGTCTCATAATTTTATTATTAGTTTGGTGTCTTAGGTCCCCCCCCCTTTTTTCTGTGAAGTTTATTTTTGAGAGAGAGAGTGAGTGCACACGAGGGGGAAAAGGCAGGGAGAGAGAGAATTCCCAAGCATGCTCCACACTGACAGCACAGAGCCTGATGTAAGGCTGGAACTCACAATCCATGAGATCATGGCCTGAGCCAAAATCAGGAGTTGAACACTCAAGTGACTGAGCCACCCAGGGGCCCCTCTTAGGTCTCTTTTAATTTGTAATTTCTGCTTCTCTATCTTTCCTCCTCCTCACCCCCCTTCTCATTTCTCCATTTATTTGTTAAAGAAACCTGCAGTTCCCACAAAGCACCCCTACAGAGTACCTAATATTGGTCTCTACATAATGTTTACCATGGTAAGGAACCATGATTCCTTGTGAAAGGAACTAATTCCAATTCTAGGTTAGGAAAAGCACAAGATGATACAGGTGCATCTTGTTATAGCAGAAAGACAGAAAACTGTTAAAGACCAAGACTTTTTTTTTTTTTTTTGCAAGAAAATATCAGGGATGATATGACCTCCAAAGGTTGGATGTGTCTCATGATGTTAGTAGCTTCTGATGATCTCTACCTAGATACGAACAGGACTCAGGAGCCAACTTGAAGAGATGACTTCTAGTTAAAGATAGGACAATTAAAAGTTAAATGAGCAAAATAACAGTAATAGATTGAAACACATCAAGTTTAAATCCATGCATTCATGACGATAATCAAACTACAGTAGCAATCCTAACCTTGGATTAGGGGATTAATTAATGGGGAACCAATGTATTTCAAAATTATTTCGAATTATTTCGAATTATTTCAAAAACCAATTCATAAAGGAGGAAACAAAAGTCTGTTACTTTACCTTTCCTGTATGAACCTGACAAACAAGGTCACCAAATAATTGATGAAATAAGTTGTTCTTAGACTAAAGAAGGTGTAATAGAATTAAAATATCTTTTTTTTAACCCCTAATGAAATATCTAGGTAGAAATCATTAAAGGCCAGTAATATCCTGAGAAACATTCAAGTTTTGGAGATTATATCTTCATCCCTGAAGTGCTCTTGCAAAAAAAAAAAAAAATGAAGATTTTGACCAGCTTTTAAAGATTTTACTGACTTAGTTTTAGGGCAAGAAAAGAAACTCTATTTTTTTTTTTTCATCTTTTTTTCTCTGACCTAGGAGAGGAAGGTAAAATATTAGGGTTATAAATTAAGCTTACAAGAAAAAAGTAAATTGGAATGGGGCAAAGACTCTCAGTTAGACAATAAAAACTTTAATAAAGTGCATAGCTAAAGGAAAAAGTGGCTACAGGGAACATTTAAGACAGTACCAAAGTGAAACCTTACTAGTGGTCAAGGCCTTTCAATTACACAACACAAACAATTTAAAATTTAAAATGCATTTGTCTTCATAGATGAAGAAAAAGTAGCTCTAGCCTGCTTGTGGCTGAAACAGTTATTTCATATAAGCTCTCAAATCATTTCCTCATCTGTAAAATGGAGACAATAACAATTATCTACCTCAGCATTGTACAGGGAGTAAATAAGGTAATGCACTAAAGCAGATGTAGCTACTCAAAAAATATTACCTACAATAAAATGTATTATTATACCATGACTCTCATAGTTATTCTATACTTACAGAAAATAGAACTCCAAAAAAGCATGTAATTCAGGAAGGCCTCAGACTCCAATCTAATGAACAAATCAAAATAAGCTTACAAAACAGTATTTATTTAAATAGGCATTGAGAAGTAAACATCAGTGTAAATAGTGCTCATGTATTTTTTTTCTTTAAATCTTCTGGCCTGAATGTTTTTAAATCTTTTATATTTGTGTTATTGTTTTAGTAAAGGAAATTTTTTTGGTAGAAACTCCTCAATCAAGCAATTAAATTGTGGGCATTTATCTATGTAGTGGTTGCCATTTCTTGGGGAACGAGGTATCTATGAACCTTCCCCTTTGTAGAGACATACCACATCAGTGCCAGCCAGTAGGACTGCAGGACAAAACCTCTGAAGCAGGCCAGCCTTGCAACCTACCGTAGGTTCAGAGTGCTAAATGTCTCAGTTGTCTCTGTTTTATAATTTCATAACAGCCTACTTCAAATGTTTATTAGAAAAATGTCAAATTAAAAAATTAGTATTGACTATTGCCATTACAGAGCTAATTTTCTTTGGGGCACCTGCGTGGCTCAGTCAGTTCAGGGTCCAGCTTCATCTCAGGCCATGATCTCAAGGTTCATGAGTTCGAGCCCACATCAGGCTCACTGCTGTCATTGCAAAGCTCTCTTTGGATCCTCTGTTGCCCTCTCTTTCTGCCCCTCCCTTGCTAGCTCTCATGTGTGCTTCCTTTCTCTCTCTCTCTCTCTCTCTCTCTCTCTCTCTCAAAAATAAGTAAACATGAAAAATAATTAAAAAAAACTAATTTTCATATTTACCCCCAAACCATAACTAAGAGATAAAACTACTTAGGTACAGCCCTTCTTCTACCTCTGTCCTGGGAACACAAACACAGACACTCATCACGATCCTCATTATTAGATGCATGTGTTAGATAGAAAAATAATAAAAAAGTAAATTTAAATCAATTTACGTTGTTTATAATGTAGAGAGAAATGGAAAAAATACCTTTTTATGTTGCAAAGATGAAGTATCAGTAGGCTAAGATTTTTCACAATATACTGTGATTTTTCTTTTCATGGCCTTTTTTTTTTTCTTTTTAAATCCACTATAGTAAAATTATTTTCAGCCTTGATTTTAAAGTTTTGTTAGGTTTTTATTTAATAATGTTTAAATAAAATGTTGTTTAAATTGTTCCACTCTGGTAGTGATTCACATGAATTTAAGAATCTGCTTTTGAACTTGAACTTCCAGAAGCAGGCTATGACAGTCTAGGGTGATTAAACTATTGTTTAAAAGCCATTTTAGCTCCCACAGTGTCTATTGTATAAAGATGACAAATCTGATGGATAAGGGCTATATTTTCCTAACAAGGAAAGTTAAAGAAACCCAAGAGACCAACACTGGTAAGAGATTAAAGGAATCCTAGGCCATGCCAGGCAAAGTTTTATCTGTCTGACCCTCTCTCCTTGGTTTCCATGCTTTAAGGGAAAGCAGCAAGGGAAAAATAATCAGTAGAGGTCAGAGCAGTGACAGAAACTAAAGACTTTAGGTAGGCCAATAAACTTTCTCGAAGTAGGAGGGGATTGGTTCAAGATGGCAAGTTTAGAAGATCCTGAACTCACCTCCTCCCATAGATACACAGACTCTCCAGCTCCATATGAAAAAATTAAAAAAAAAAAAAAAGGGCAAAGGCTGTCAGTGTTGACTAGACACTGGCAAAAGAGTAGAAAACCACACTGAAGTGGGTAGGAGAGACTGGGACACAATCTCACTGTAAACCCTGCCCATAGCTTGGTGATCCACAATGAAGAGAAAACTCAAAACCTGGGCTTCTCCTTGAGGAGTAAATGGTTCGAACCCCATATCCAAGACCTCAACTTTAAGGACCTGCACCTGAGAGATGAGCACCAAGAATGTCTAATTTTGAAAGCGGACTCATGTACCAGATCCACAACACTATCATGATCTCTTAAGGGGCCTGGATGCTTGGACATACCTGCCCCAGGGCCCAGCTCAGAGGCAGCCTGATTGCACCCAGACATCAAGTGAAGGAGGTTGACCTGCTTATATTAAAATGTCAGCCAGTGGGGCAGGCATCTAATTACAAACACATATCTAGGAGCCTGCTGGAGTATTCTCTGGGGTGGAGGCTGGCAGTACTGTGTCCATACTCTCCTTTGGCCATGCTTTCCCTTTGCTGCTCCAGAGCACCAGGAAAGAAGCTTTTTCATGTATCTGATGCCCTGATCTTGTGGCAGCTGCCCAGGGGATGCCTCCTGACTGGCTGGCTCTGGAGGCCATGGGGCCTTGTGTTCCTTGTCTTGTGAGACTGTAATAATCAGCATCACCCAGGGAGGAGCTCATACCCCTGTCTGGAACCTTGATTTTTGCAGCTGCTGTCAGGTGACACCTCCACATTGCCTGGCTCTGTCAGTCAGTGGAGCTTACGCTTGTGGGTCCTCTAGGACTGTAACCGATGGAGAGATAGTTCTTAAATGGCCACTACCCACACAGCATAGCAAGAGGTAATAGACCTAGGAGCTTCGTCTTTCTGTGAAGGGCACCTATTAACTAACCATCATAGCTGCAGCCTGAGGAGCAGGTTTCTAATAAAACACACATCTAAGGAATGCCTATAATCCTTTTCAGAGACCTCAGCGAGTACCACTGTCTTCATGCTCACCCTCTGCCACACTCCAGAGCTCCAGTGTCTGCTGGAGGAAAGTTTTGCGTACAACTGGTGTCCTGGTTTTTACATTTACTGCCCTGTTTTTTGCAGCTGCCTCCCAGGGCATGCCCCCTTGATTGCCTGGCTGGTTATGGGGACTTGCATTCTGAGGTCCCACAGTTGGAAATTGTAGAGAAAGTTATTGGCAAGATGCCACACCAGGGCACTGCACAAACAGATTTAGACACACATCCTTCTGATCTTTCTGTGAAGAAGACATCTTGGCTTTTCCCAGAACTTTGGCCTGAGGAGTAAGTTTCAGAATTGATATACATCTAGTGGACTACAGAGTTGCTCTCAAGGAATGTAGGTTGTGGATACCATCTTGGCACTCTCCCTTTGCCTTGTTTCAGCTTGCTAGTATCTCCCAGGAAAGATATTATGCATTCATCTGAAGCTCTGATTTTTGTGACTGTCACCCATGGGACCACATCAAATTGCTTGGTCAGTAGGGCTTATGCTTGTAGTCCCACAGGAATGTATATATTTGCATAATTTTTTAAAACCTGCTATCTGAAGGTCCGGATTCCAAACAGTCTGAACCTAGGTGCTGAGATCTTTCCCTTTCAGTCACTAGTGGGTCTTGGCACATCCTCACCTACTAAGAGCTAATAAAAATATATTAGGCTTTTTGGAGAAGAGCAAAGGTTTGAGAGATGACAAAGAGTTGTGGTAGAGTTGAAAGACAAGTTTCATCTTCTACACAAAACCACTACTTAAATGTTGGGAAAGGTGGGGGGCACCTGGGTAGCTCAGTCGGTTAAATGGCCGACTTTGGCTCAGGTCATGATCTCATGCTTCAAGAGTTCAAGCCCCGCATCAGGCTCTGTGCTGACAGCTCAGAGCCTGGAGCCTGCTTCAGATTCTGTGTTTCCGTCTTTATTTGTCCCTCCCTTGCTCATGCTCTCTTTCTCTCAAAACTGAATAAACGTTAAAAAAATAATTTAAAAAAAAGATTGGGAAAGTGGTTTTTTTATCCACTCTGTAGACCAATACAGAGTCAAATAAAATGAAAAAAACAGAGGAATATGTTCCAAAGGGAAGAATAAGATAAAACTTTAGAAGAAATCTTAATAGAATACAGATAAGTAATTTACCTGATAAAGAGCTTAAAGTAATGCTCATAAAGATGCTCATTGAACTTGGGAAAAAAATGGATAAGCACAATGAGAACTTCAACAAAGAGATGAAAAATAAAAGAAAGTACTAAATAGAAGTCACAGAGAATGTGACTAACAATAGATTACATGAAGTAGTAGAAAGGATGAGTTATCATGAAACCAAGCTGGTGGAACTCACCCAGTCACAACAGAGGAAAAAAAAAAAAGGCAAAAGTGAAGATAACTTAAGGCGCCTATGAGACAACATGAGGCAGACCAACATTCACATTACAGAGGTTCTATAAGGAGGAAAGAGGCAGAAACGTGTTTGAAGAACTAATGGCTGAAAACTTCCTTAATGTGGGGTAGGAAACAGACATCCAGTTCCAGAAAGCTCAGATTTCCAAATAAGATGAAACCAAAGAAACTCACACCAAGACACATTATAATTAAGATGTCAAAAGTTAAAGATGAGAGAATATTAAAAGCAGTAAGAGAAAAACAACTAGTTGTGTACTAGGGAAGCTTCATAAGCCTATCAGTATGTTTTTCAGCAGAAACTTTGCAGGCCAGAGAAAGCTGCATGATATATTTAAGCTGCCAAAAGAAACAACAACAACAACAACAACAACAACAGCAACAACAAAAACTTTGAATCAAGAATGTTCCACCCAGCAAAGTTATTCAAAATTGAAGGAGAGATAATGAGTTTTCTGGACAAAAACTAAAGGAGTTCATCAAACTAAGCCAGCTTACAAGAAATGTTAAAATGAATCTTTAAAAGCTGAAAAGAAAGGTTGCTTATTGGTAACAAGAAAACATAAAAGAATAAGTCTCATTGGAAAGGTAAATACATAATAAAGATAGATTAATCACATATAAAGCTGGTATACAGGTTAAAAGACAAAAGTAGTAAAAAACAATGATTATAATAATTAGTGAAGGGATACACAAGTAAACTATGACATCAAAAACAAAATGTAGGATGGGGCAGAGTAAAACTATAAGCCTTAGAATAAGATCAAACTTAAGTTACTAAGTTAAAGTACACTGTCACAATTAGAACTTGTTAAGCCTCATGATAACCACAAAGCAAAAACCTGTAGTAAATACAAAAGAGAAAAAGAGAAATAAATATAACATAGCTCTAAAGAAGGTCATCAAACCACAAAAGAAGAGAGCAGAGAAGAAAAAAGGAGCACAGAAGAACTACAAAAACAGCCAGAAAACAATGAACAAAATGCCAAAAGTACATACCTATCAATAGTTACCTTAAATGTAAATGGACTAAATTCTCCAATCAAAATAGAGTGGCTGAATGCATTAAAAAAACAAAAACAAATTTATACTGCCTACCCTTCAGATGTAATGACATACAGTCTGAAAGTGAAGGGATGGAAAAACTATTTCATGCAAATGGAAACCAAAAGAAAGCTAGAGTAACTATACTTATATCAGACAAAGTAGGCTTTAAAATGAAGGCTGTAATGAGACAAAGATGAGCATTACATAGTGATGAAGGGGTCAATCCAACAAGAGGATGTAACATTTGTAAATATTTATACACCCAACATTACGTAAGTATAGGAGCACCTAAATATATAAAACAAATATCAACAGACCTAAAGGGAGAAATAGCAATACAGTAATAGTAGGGGATTTTGATACCCCACTGACGTCAATGGATAGATCATCCAGACAGAAAATCAATAAAGAAATATTGGCCTTAAACCACATGTTAGACTACCTGGACTTAACAGATGTGTACAGAATATTCCACCCAAAGGCAACAGAATACACATTCTTCTTGACATGGAACCTTTTCTAGGAAAGATCATATGTTAGGCCACAAAACAAGTTTTCATCACGGATATCAAACAATATATCACCCCGATGACAGGTAAGTTTCATCTTTAGGTATTGATCTGTTGTGCCTCTTTAGAATTCTTTGGTTCTAAAGTTAATAAGGAAACAGTGTCTTTGAATGACCCATTAGACCAGTTGCGCATAACAGATACAGATGTAACATCCCATCTAAAAACAACAGAATACACATTCTTTTAAAGTGCACAGAGAAATTTTTGGACTGCCATATACTATCAGAGTTCATGAGCATAAGAAGAGGAGCATTCGCCCTCCACAGAATGTTTCAGAGTAGATCAGAGCATGTCTTTCTGAAGCTTTCCAAATACCCAATTTCCTCTCTTTGAATGGATGTGGCTTAAGTATCATGTGGATCTGCCACATTTAATTTATTGTTGCCTGAATGACTTAACATTATGTTAATATGCTCATTCTGTCTAGGTGTCATTCTCTATATCCTTCTGGTGGGATATCCACCCTTCTGGGATGAAGACCAACACAGACTCTATCAGCAGATCAAGGCTGGAGCTTATGATGTATGTAATAAATGTTCATATAGTGTAGATGAGCATTTGGTTTTTTGTTTATTAACCAAGAACAAAATTTTTTCATTACACTTTAAACTATAATTTCCAACAATTTCTCTAATTATTTTTCTCAATCCTAGGGAGAGGGAGATAAAGTGTAAGAAAAGCAGCATATGTGTTTAGTTTGTATTTCCTTTTAGTTCACTATCTCCTAAGATTGAAAGGAAAATAGTTGGAAGTCTCTAAGGAAGGACTTCGCTTCTCAAAATTTTTGGATCTTAGTACATTTTAAAACATAAAAATTAAAAGATTTTTGCTTTAGAAATGATTAATGCTTGTTTAGTTGAATTATATTCCCAAATGTTTATCACATAATTTTAAATCATGTATCAACAATATTTTGCAGTGATCTATGTATCAAATAGAACATCGTTCCATTGTGTCAGCTTGATATTTTTAGTCTTATTTACCTCATGGGCTTCTGTGGAAACTTTCATTTGAAGAATGTGTTTCACAATTTAATATACTTGAAAATCACAGTTCCCACATATTTCATTTATAATTAGAATATTTGAAAGTATGAGTATGAATTAGGTTCTAAATCTCAAAAGTAAAGCCTTATCTATTTTCTCTTTATGGCTTAACTTTGTGTTCACTGATAATAATTTTCTCTTCTTTGACAAATATCTGTATAAATATGATTTACTACCACCTTTGGTAGCTTCTCACACATCCCTCTGGAAATTAGAGTTCAAGGTTTAGAGATGCTTTTGATATATTATTAAGCAGAGCAACTAAGTCGTAGGAAATTTTGGGTCCGTCTTCTGTGCAGAAGGTAAAAGCTCAGTGTGGAAGTGAGAGAAGATAAAATAAAAAGTCTCTGTTATATAAAATCAGGTCTCATGAATTCAGCAGCACCTTTCTGTTAAAATGTTCTATATAGATGGATGTGGGTATAGCAAGAATTTAAAATGCATATTCTTTTAATTTTGAAGCATCCCATTCTATCTAGTCAGACTAATATTTGGGCCAAATTAAGATTTACATGGCCACAGCTAGCACATTCATCATCTTTGCAGACTACAACTAGGCACCCCCTTGGCAAGACATAGTTCTGCAGATGCACTGCTTAATGACTATGGAGGAATGACTTTGTGGAAACTTTTTTAAAAATGAGATAAAGGTCCACCTTTATTCAGGCTGAACCAGCTCCTAATTTGCTATCAGAATATCTGTACCTCAAGGAGGAACAGCTTGAATATTTCTTCATTGGCAAGTTTTCATAGCTGCCCAAAATAACTTATGGAATTAAAATGACAGTTGTTAAACTGGTAACATTTCAAGTATTAAAAAGTCAGTATCATTTTTTTTCATATTTCATTTTACCAATGGTTCACAAAGTACCCATCTTACAACTACTAAAAGTGAACTAAAGTCCATGACATAGCGACAGTGACTTTTGTTCCAAGATTGTCTATAAAAATCCATGAAGTGGAATAAGAACCTGATATTCTGTCTGTTGTTTAGAAACTGATGTAAATTTTTCTTAACCTATGAACAATAGTGTCTCTACTAATAAATTATGTGAAAATGAGGCTACATAATTATCAACAAAAAATTTAAATACACTTAGGATAGCTATTATATAGTTATTAATACACAAATGGATTACTCATAGAAGTTTTGAATGTTGGTTACTTTTAAGAACTTTGATGAAATTTGTCATTAAGTAGATTAACCTTTCTGAAGTGCTAAAATGAAATCCTGCTGAGGCACTTGTAGTCTTAGATTTCTTCTCACTACTATATTCCAAATAGCCACAATTAGTAGGTCAGTTTTGGCACCAGCAACGGAAGCTCTTTTATTATTTCTACTCTTACTGATCATGAGGTGTGAAAGTATGTAATACCTCATTTTTTCTTATAATACTTCATTTTGAATCTTGGTGTAATAGCATGATGACATCAACACATTTGACAACCTGCCAGCTTTATTGATGTTTACAAATAATTATGAGAAAGACTGTGTAAAATCTTATTTTCAAACCAAAATAAAGATCCTTTGAAAGGACTAGAAGATCTTTAAATTTATTTTTTGAAACATTAAAATACATTTACTAGGTATAATATGCAGTTTAGTGTATATACTTATCACTTATTAGCTACTTATCTTTTATATATGTAAATATATTCATAGGGGGATATATATACATATTTATATAGATTTATCTACATGTAGATACAATTTAACTTATACAAAGAGTAAGTTTTTTGAAGAAACCCACTACTTAAAGAAATGATTAGTTTACTTGGCTCTTCTCTGTTTGAATGTATCTATTTTTGAAACTATTTATAAATTTGTATTTTTGAAGTTTCCATCACCAGAGTGGGACACAGTGACTCCTGAAGCCAAAGACCTAATCAATAAAATGCTTACTATCAATCCTGCCAAGCGTATCACAGCCTCAGAGGCACTGAAACACCCATGGATCTGTGTAAGTGACAATTCTCCAAAGACCTGAGGAACTAAGATTAAAAATGAATCATTCTTTAAAATTTTTTTCATGGATTTAAAATAATTTTTATAGAAAAAGATGAAACTAAAAATGAATGAATTTTTGACTCGAGTTATTTAATAAAATAAATTTATAATGGTAATAAATGCTGTTTTGGTAACAAAATCTGATTTACATAGATCGATAAATATTGCCTACAGTAACACAAGGAATAAGTATTTCTCCTACCAGTTATTGATAATACTCATGAACAGAGGATAAGAAAATGAAACCAAAATTAACTATATTCCAGTAGAGATTAGACAAAGTTCAATTATTTACCATTAGGCAGCTTTAGGAAAAACAGCAACAACAGCAACAACAACAACAACAACATCAAGATTTGGAAGCTTGTAGTTAAGTTAAACTAGCAAGAAAGAATGGCCATAGTAGACAGATTATACTTCAAATGTGCTAAGAAAAACTGTGAAATTTGGAGGGGATGTAGAGATTCCACTACATTTCTAAGGTTGTCAAATGTTAGGGCAGTAAATATGGTACTGAGTAAATGAAAGGCAGTCCAATAGAAATATAATTAAAGACATTGAAATAAAGGTAATTTCAGGAATTATTGATATTCATATCTATGCTTTCTATAGATAAATGTTGCATCTTAGTCATAAATAGTCTTGGCAAAGCTAATCATCCATTAGGAGGGAACTTTTGCAAGTGAATACTCACAAGTTCATTGTAAGGGTTTAGGCACCATTAATGCAGATTGGATGAAGTTGAGAATACTATAATGCTTAGTATGATTTAATTACCCTAAGTTAAGTTTCTTTTCTTCCTCTTCCAGCAACGTTCTACTGTCGCTTCCATGATGCACAGACAGGAGACGGTCGACTGCCTGAAGAAATTTAATGCTAGAAGAAAACTAAAGGTAAGGAATTATACATTTGTGTGAGGAGGTGGACTTAGCAGAGTGAAAAATGAAATTGTGAAGAAAATAACTTACAGCAAAGGCTTTTGAATGTGCGGACCTCAGAACTCTTATTCCTCCTCTTCTGGGTCTTGAGAAAATGTAATAGATGCTGGAATGAAACCTGCAATGAAGAGCTGGGATCTCTGTGGCAGTGTGTGCTGTGGTACTTCCCTTCAGAGGAAAGCAACTGTGCAGTTTGATAATTGGAACCTGGCCACACACCTGAGGGTGGCCCCAGCTGAATGTGAGACATAGGCCTGCTGCTCTCAGGAAACCAAAAAACAAAAACAGATAAAAATCCCCTAACTAAAAGTAACGTTCGGAGAAGATTTGTTATCAAAGACTGTTTGTTAGGTTCAAGATTTGCAGAGGCAACATTAATTTCGAATTCTTATTTTTCTGACAGGGCGCCATCTTGACAACTATGCTGGCTACGAGGAATTTTTCAGGTACACGTGTTAAGAATTCTCCTTATCCACTGCTCTCCTCTTCAGTAGTCAGTTTGGAATTGAAGAAAAACTTAGTAATTATAAAAACACTGTTGTTCAGGGATAACAAATATGTGGCATGGATTCCTTCTACAGAGTGTCTATCATCAGGAATCTGCCTGGGTGCTGTCTCCACAGAGATATTAGGCACATGAGTACGCCCTTCACAAGAGCACTCAAGCAGCCCCTGGTCAGTGCTATGCAGGACTCAAAACCCATCTGCCATCTGTGCTGGGGTGCACACAAGTTGTGGAAATGTGTACTTCCTCCTCTTGAAGCTCAGTATTTCAAACTTAGAATTAGTTCTTTGATATTTCATCAACTGCTAACTATAAATACGGTTTTTGTGTTTGTCTCATTCTCATAGGAAATCCCAATAAGTGAGATTCTTAAAAGAAGAGCATTGTTGAGGAACCCAGTTCTTTTAGTCCCAAGTTCTTTCAAAAGTACAGTTGTATCTTGGCACACTGTAAGAATGGTTGCATATTTCAAAGGTATCTAAACTCCAGAATTTACAGAGAACCCTACCTTACAGTAATATAGGATAATAAATGTTCTTCAAAATGATTCCATGATAAATTTTTTTTTTAAATAATGGGCTGGCTGAAAGAAGCTAAGCCATTTCTTTGTTATAGGGGTGACTCTCTAAAATGGACATAAAGTATATATTATGTCCAGAAAGTATTTGAATCTTGGAACCTCCTTACTCAGTAGATTATCTCAAAGGGCCAGGTTTCCAAAAATCAAATTTTGGTAAATTTTAATCAGTCTTACGTATGGAGAGGAACTGAAGTGCAAGAAAGTTACATTGTTAAAGTGGCTGTTGAGACTTAGAAGGATTATCAACCAATTATGCCAAAAATACCACCACTTCGCTTTGTTTACTGTTTACATAAGGGTGATATGTGTCATCAAATGATCTAGCTATTCTTCCATTATTTATCCCAGGACATACTTAACTCCTGGGAATTACAGTGCTATCAGGTGATGATCCATACCATTATCAAGGGTTCTACAACCTTCTCAACCAATTTCTAGTTAGTTTACAACTACATTAAATGGTCACCTTTGTCCCCCATTATATTTAGTTATGTATTATATGAAACCGTAGGAGGCTTTCCAAAGGCTTCCATTGACCTATTAAACAACATTAATGATAAGAATACAATGAGTAATGCTACAGATTGAGGGACTGTGTTAGTCAAATGCATGTATTTTGTCCAGTTTGGTGTGATAAAACCTTGTCACTGCCTTTGTCAAGTTACTTGTTTTATGAACAGTTGATTAACATAGTTGACATTTATATGGGTGAGTTCAGTATCATCTCATTAAATATTAACTAATGTATACTATATTCAAATAAATATTTCACTGTGGCCCAAACACTAGTGAATCACTAAGAGGTAGGATTATTAATATATATTGTTAAAGGCAAATTAACTTGAAAAAAGTGTCCAGTATTAAGATTGTGTATTTTGTTAAAGTCTTAAATACACTGTTAGCCGTAAATTGGGCCTTTTTAAATGTATACAGTCATGTATAGACGCTTTTTGTTTACATCACATTTTCCTTTTCATCATTGTGTAAACTAAAAACTCATGACTAATATGTGAATTTTATATTGTTTCTGATGTCTCAGCATGAAAGGCAACCTTTTTTTTATCCATCACTTCAAAACCAACTGAATAACAATGGATCCAGTTACATCTTGTACTTGATATACTGCATTTTAGTTTTGAATATTTTATTCATTCTGTTTCATTAGCAAACATGCTCTTTAAAGTAATTTGTCCATAAGTATATGGTTATAAAGTTGTTTTTATTTTTTTCTTTTCTCCCTTTATGTGGAATGTATTTCTTGTGAGGTAAGGTGAATAGTAACCAAAAGGGACATTTCTGCATCTCTCAGGCCAAATCCCTGCTTACCCTGAATCATTGTCTTCTCTTTGCTTGCTATTGCAATTTCAACTATTCTGAGTTTGCTTTCTAACCTATTAACTGCCACAGGATTTACTTAATATTGCTTTTTAACTCCAGGCAAATAGTACTACAGCTAAGGCAACAATTCTTACAATCTCAATTAATAATAAATTAATAGCTTTGTTGCTAAAGACTAAATAAAATTAACAGTTTTCTATTCTTAAACAAATTTAAAATTATACCAAAGTGATATCAAAATAATATCCCAAGTCAAGTGGATGTCAGGAAATTACATGTTCATGCAGTTTTATTATAGCTAGGTATTTCCATTTCAGATGCCAAAGTCTATTCTGATATACTTAAATAACTACATATATATATACACACACACACATATATACATACACATATACACACAATTAACATTAAATGGAAACACAAGTATGTACTTTGTTCTGCATAATCATAAATGTTCTACACTTGGTGTACTACTTGTCATTGACAATTATATAATCTGCTCACTGTGTATGAATATACCCATTCCTAAGTATATTTTTTTAAGGGATGACTTCATCTTCTAATATACTCAAGAAGTTCAGTAACAGGAGAAATGCTAAAAGCTCCCCTCCGGGAAGATGAAGTTTTATCTGAGACTATATGCTTCAGGAGTTCTCTGATTTAGTTGAAGGCTTTGTTTTGTTTTATATCTCACCTCAAATTTTATGATTTTTAATTTTTTGAAGTAAAAGGCTTTTGTTTATCAAAGCTTTCTATTCTGATTTTGAAGTGTAAAAGAGTACATAATGCCTTTTTTAAAGGTCATATGCTAAAATTTAAAAATTTTGCTCTAGGTCAATAATATACCACTTCATTTTAAATTGTTATTAATATTTTTTTGTAAAAATGGAAGTTCTGACTTCAAATACATGTATATTTTAAAAAGGATGTTATTTCACCAGAGCAAATTTTCAAACCTTTAGGAAGAGGGGCTTAAGTGGCAGAACTGAGATGGTCACCATACTTGTAGTGTGGATGAACATGTAATACAGTCTGTAAGCTGATGTCTGAAGACTGAAATCAACTTTCTGGATTACAAAAGCATAGTCCAGTTAAAGTTCCAGTATCCTTTTCGCAACCAACAGTGACATAAAGTCCAATAATAACATAACTGACACGGTGTGCAATTATATGCAATGAACTAAATAAGAATTAGTTCTAAATTTGATGTGGCAAAACCAAGAAAAGTGATACTGTATTTCAGTGTCCTGTAAGCTCGCGCTCATCAGTGTGATCTTGATAATTTGGCATATGTTGGCCATAACTCAGTAAAGGTGATAGAGAGAAACAATAACCGGATTTGTTACCTGGCACGGGTTTCAATGGATAACTCGCTGAAATGATTTTACTCTCATTTTGCAGCAGCCAAGAGTTTGTTGAAGAAACCAGATGGAGTAAAGGTAAGTTAAACAAGCACTCCCAAAATCAGTTCTGACTTTCAGATGCTGGATAATTTTTAAATGTTAAATACATTTTTTAAGTTTTCACAGCTTGTATTTTTTATAGTTTCTGTAAAAGATGCAGGTTGAAGTATAAAATAATTTCATACATAAAGATGACTAATATTTATGCCAAGAAAAGGTGTACTCTTTCTATTTTATTAAATATTAAATAATCTGACAATACTTTTTTATGGAGTTGTTGTAGAAACTGAATGTCTAAATACTCTGTGCTTTACTGCAGTCCCAAACTATCACAGTTACCTGAAAAATCAATGAAAACCAAATGTTTTTCTGACTCATTATGCTATATCTTTTTTTATTAATTTTTAAATGATTTATTTATTTATTTATTTATTTTTTATTTTTTGAGAGACAGAGACAGAGCACGAGTGGGGGACGGGCAGAGAGAGAGGGAGACACAGAATCCAAAATAGGCTTCAGGCTCTGAGCTGTCACCACAGAGCCCCAGGCAGGGCTCAAACTCACAAAGGGTGAGATCATGACCTGAGCCCAAGTCAGACACTTAACTGACTGAACCACCCAGGTGCCCCTAGTTATGCTGTATTCTGGAGGCCTGCTGAAATGTATAGACTGAAAAAAAAATCAAGTCATAGGGTCTGGGAAATAGAATGTCAAATGATTAAATATCTCTGCTTGGGCAGTTCTTATAAAGGTCTTAGTTTTTCCTATGCTTCTATAATAGGGTATTGAGACATATACTCAAGGTGAATATTCTAAAAACATGTAGAAATATTTTCCAGAAGGATAACAAAAGGATATTTTTAGTTTCTTGGATTTCTAAACAAGGTAATACAACGTATTTTCTATTGATTCTATTTTGCTTTGTGGGAATTTGCCTTTGATTGAATGTAACCTTATATTTGTATTATGTTTGTTATCTTTCCAGAGTATTACCTAAATATTTTATTTCTTTAATCCTTTTCTTTCTCTTCCAAGGGCAGATGCATACATTCTTCATGAACACTTCAACATTCTTGGGAATTAGTTAATATTCTAGCATTTGAACTTGACCCAAAGTCAGGTGGTCAGTTCATTTTGAAAATATAACATAGAAAATCATTTGTCACTTCTTACGCTCGTGCACAATCATTTCTTCATCTCCTGTCTATGTGTGATTTGGGGATTTCCAGAGCTATGGTGACCATGCACTTGTGTTTCCCATTATGATGGCATATGCCTTTTACCAATTGCTTTCCTCAATCTGTAATTTTCTCTTCCTTTTGCTTAGTTTATTCAGTTTAAATTTCAGTAGTGACAGTTGATATTGCCCTTTTTTCCAATGTTATATTGGTGGAAATGTGATACTTAAAATTTTCCAAATGTTCTATGTTTTTCTGTACCTTTCAGAGATGCAGAGCTCACAGTTCCTATTGAGATACTTATTTTCAGTACCATCCTTGTATAGAAAGAAATGTTTCCAGAACTTTTTTTTTTTCTCCTAGACAGCTTATAGTTCCTCCTTAAAGAGAAATTTATTCTGTGCTCCATGCTTTGACACTTTAAAAATTCAACCGGTCATATTTTTTTCTTTCCCTTTCTCTTTGACTGGTCAATTCAGAAAAGGAAGTCCAGTTCGAGTGTTCAGATGATGGTGAGGATCTCTATCTGCCAGATTTCTCCTCCTGTGCCAATTCACACTTAGGAAGGAATAAAAACACTCTTATTTACCTAAGTTAGTATAAATAGAGAAAGGGTAGGACCATTACAGGTCAGTGTCAAGTAACTATTAAAACACTGTACCCACATACACATCATACTGTTTACCTTTGAAGTTGAATTTTTTAAATATATGAAAAGTTCATACCTTTATTTATATGCCATCAAAGGATCTTTTGTAAGACCAGAGTCCAGGTTTCTCTTGAAACTGAAGAGAACATGACATAATGGTCTGTTTAATGATAAGCAAAGAAACATTATAGGATTATTTTTAAGCAATGATCATGATTACTAAAATAGGAGTTGTTTTTAGCTCAGATAACCTAATACAGATACACCATAATACATCTACATGGAGTTTATAAATAGTGTGAAAATGAGCTTACAATGGACCCATCCTCGTTAAGCACCTATAGAGGAAACATTTATTAGCCTCAGGACTGAATAAACATAATACCTGAAAAATAGGAATATTTTACCCATGCCTCATAAAATAATTCGGTGAATCATTTAAATATCTGGTTTGAGTTAGTTTTGTTAAAGAAAGATAGCTTCCATAGTATAAAATAACTACATTTCATAAACAAAAGTGCCAAAGTTCTGGTATGTTCAAAAGACACCTTATAGTTTAACTAATACTTAATATTTGACTTTTTAATAAAAAGGAAGTCTTCCTAACCTTTTACTTAGAAATTCTCCTATTATTTTTCAACTAATTACTATTACAAATACCTTCAAAAGACTTCCCATAGTAACAAAAGACCATTAAGCTTTTCTTTACATTAACTAAAAAAGTTTGTAACTGCACATTTAAACACCACTAAAAGTGGTGGTTGAGGCTCATATTCATTTAACTGATGTTTGCCATGCCTGATAATAAAGGACGGCTCATCTAGGCAGAATGGCCTTCAGTTGGAAGACATGATGGTGTGTGTATGCTGTGTACCTATGTGTGGTGGGCATGTGTTGTGTGTGTGTGTGTGTGTACACATGTTTGTGCAGAGAAGTATGTGTGCATAGGTGTGCATGTGTGACATTTTCACCGAAAGAAATCAGTTCTTCACAACCATTCTAGAAAACAATTAAGTCTCTTACTTCAAAATAGAAATAAAAGTATATCAGTATATTCCTCTTATATTTTTGCATCCACTGATACAGACTGAATGTAGCATATTAAATATATATGATACTTCAATTGTAAGTGCCTCAGCTCATTTGATAAGAAGTCAGCTGTGTTTTGCCGCACACTTTTCCTGACAGGAAGTGATTTGTGCGTGCATACCTCCTCTTTTATCATGTATTTCATACTAATATAAATACTAATTTTTGATCCTTCTTTAATTCCATTATTTCTTATCTCTTTCTGGCTGTTGCAAAAATTTGATGTTAAATTCTGTGAGCTTTTATTTAAAGAAAAATTTTAGACTATCTGCAAGATAGAGATTGATGATTTAACCTTTAAAGAGTTTTTCAGTAAAGGGCACAAAATTTTTTCTCTTTTCCTGCATGCCACAGAGCACAGTGTTGTATCTTATTTGAATAATACTGATACTAAATAATCACACAAACGTGAATGAATAGAAAAACAGAATATTACATACCTAAATTAATTTCTTTAACCTTCTATCTTCTTCTCAGTGCTGGTATCAGTATGATATACAGGTATAAAATACAAAAGAAAAAAAAAAAAAAACTTCCAGAAAGTGCAAACAATTAACTGGGTGTAATTGCTTATGAACTTATTTGGTATTCATTTCTTTCATGCAGTATGATTTTCTCTTTGAGGCCCTTAAGAACATTTATACTAAAATTATGGGATGTGTTCCTTTAGATAATAATATGTAAAAAAAAATACATAGATAATGGAGTATAAGAGAATGAATGTTAATTTATATTTCTCTTTGGTAGCCATAATGTAAGTTACCATGCATGAGTTTAAATGAATGTGATTACTTTTTAGTTTTGATTCTTTAGCACCCAAGCTCAATTGTAATTTCAAGTTGCCACTTGTCTACAAAGAGTTTTCTCTGTGGACCCATTGTAATACTTATTGACTCTCTGAGTTACTTTCACAGTGTGGCTTCCATTGTGATATGGTCTTTCTTTAAGGTCAACCCAACTATGTTAAAGGAAGGGAATGATCTTACCAGATATAAGCTTCAACAGCGGTAACACTGTGATGGAAGACATGGTGTTTCCCTCTCACACAATTGTGAAAAATAATTTTTTTTACGTTCAATATAGTAAAGAGTTCAGTTTGGTCATTTATAATGGAAGATGTGTTTTTTTAAAGGAAGCCCAGACTTATTATTTTAAAAAATTACATTACAAAGCCAGCATTTCATCAGAGATCTAAGTTTTTAATTGAATACCTATGAAGCAAAGCGACGATGGCTTCCCAGAGAGAGACAGTCTATGTGTGACTTCAGGAACAAGAATAAAATGGGGAAAAAAATGAAAAAAAAAAAAGGAATGTATTCATAACAGTGAACAATTGGAAGCTGGGAAACAGAATCCAACCTGAAGAGTATGAAAATGTTTATATTTATTTCATACTCTGGAACTTGATTTGAGCTCCACTGAAGCAGTTCTTTGTTGGCTAAGGTGGCACAGCCAAAGCAGCCAAGTCTGTTTTACATTCCACCATCACAGATGCGGTCCTAGCCTGTGTGTGACCATCAGAGACTGGAATTGATTATCATTCCCATCAAGCATCACTGTGTCTTTCATGTTCATCTTCAGTGGCTCTTTATTTTCATGTCTATATCTCCATATAGACATGCTGCATATAGAGACATTGGCTACCAAGGGGTTTAAGGCGTCTCTGTTTCTATTTTCTGCATACCTACAGATAAACAACAAAGCCAACGTGGTAACCAGCCCCAAAGAAAATATTCCTACCCCGGCGCTGGTATACCTGGACTCTTTGTAACCCTTCTTGAGTTCTTTACTGTTTTTTGTTGTTTCTCTCATTTGCTTTCACTATATAGATACATATATATATGTATATATATACGTATATAAACATTTTGTTGGGTTTTGTTTTGCTTTCGAAGATACAAAAAACTTTCATTTCACTTTTTTTTTTCTTTTTGTTAAGGTAGTTGCCAAGCAGTGTGTTTCTAACATGAGATGATCTCATTTCATTGTTGAACATTATTCTGATAGCTGTGGTCTCTGTAGTTGAAATTGTTGCATGCTGCCTTAGAAATACAGTAGAATGCGCTTTGGTTGCTCTTAGCTCTTCTTCTGATGATAGCTCTAGATTATGCAAACAATGGTTTCCTCCTTTCATGACACAAGTATTGACATCAAGGAGAGCTAAGGGGATTATTGCTAGACAACAGTAAATGTAGACCTTATTCAGAGCTACTGTTTCCCTCTCATTAAAACACAGCAGGGCTTTGTAAGACCTCACTTTCTGAGATAAAGAGGCATTGGGCAGTTTGAAGCTTTTTGTTTGTTGTATTTTAAATTATCACTGTTTCACTTTAATCCAAAGAATGAAATGTATAGCATAGGACTTTGAATTGTCAGGGAGAAAGCGGTTTTGTCCATTTTAATCACATTCACACTGTTTACAACTAAATCATTTTAATACTTTGAGGCAGTGTTACATAAAAGTCAAGATTTGAATGCTGCCCTTCAGTACTCTGAGTTCCATAATATTTTGCTCAAATTATTCCATATTTTGATTTAGGGTTTTCTGAAATAGTTCTGATTTTTGACTGTCCTCTATAGTATTATCTTAAATGAATAAAACATACTAAGGGATTACTTCACTTGGGTTAACCAGAAGGGTCAATTTGAAAACATTTAAAGGAAAAGGACACATCAAGGTAGCAGGTTATCTATGAGTTAAAAAGCTCTGTGGATCACCCCTCTGGCCAGAGAAAGGAAGAAGGGAAGCAGTAAATACGTTCTTTACGTGTTGCAGCACAAAGGTGGTAAAGAGGAGGGTCTAAAGGACAGAGAGCTCTCAGAGTAGGAGAAAACTCTCAATGGGCTGCAGTAACTCTCAGTTACCACATCATGCAATGAAAGTGCCAAGCATGCCAATGATATATGGACACTGAATCTTTGTCAACATCAGTCATTTGACTGTTATTTTCCACTTGGGAATATTTCTTCAAGTCTCTGGTAGAAAGCAGAAAGGAAAAATGTTCTCTTCTTGGAAAAGCATGACTTCACAAGCAAATCTGTAAATGTAGTTTATAAAGCTGAAATTTCATTTAGGAATGGACTCACATGGCATTTAACAGCAGTGTGTCTCAAATTATAATGATTATGGGATTAGTTCTAGAATCCTTTAAATGAACCTTTTAAATATTCCGCAGAGTTTCATGTGGACTTTCAAATACACTCCTTAGGATAACCTTTTCTTAAGCATGGGACAATGTTCTCGATTTTCCAAGAGTATTTATCTGTGTATTAACTATACACTATTAACTATAGTGATGGCACCATAATCAATTCTTAAGGCAATACATCTGGAAAAAAATCCTCACAAAGAATTCAAGATTATTTTAAAGAGTTCTAATCTCTAGTGTCCTTGGTCAGTTTTTTATAGGACAAACATTAACAGGCTACTCACTCAAGAAGAAAGGAAAGCTCTATCTGGTATAGGACTTTGTGAAACAGTGAGTGCCTCTTTAGGTCTCCAAACTTCAAAGCCTTGTCTGTTTACTGATCGCGAATAAGGTCTTTTGCATGCTGCTGCTGGGTACTGAGATATCCTATCTCATGGGCTCACCAGGGAGATCTTTCATCAGTGATCTTGTCACTGCTACCTCTGACAGTAGTTAACATTGCTTAAGCTCTTGTCACTAGTTAGTTGTGTCAGCTGGCTCACTCTGCTCTGTCCTCACACTAGTAAGAATGTACTTACCAATGCGAACTGTTTCTTTCTCTATTTTGTTCTCACTCAGGAGCCCCAAACTACTGTTATCCACAACCCTGATGGAAACAAGGTATTCAGAAAGAATCAACATCATCTTGCTTTAATAAGATCACACATTTCATCAAATATCCAAAGCAAAAATAATTCATTATTTAAACATGGGAAAGAAAATTTTGACCCTTTTTCTACCACAATTTTTTTTCTGGGACCTAATTTATCTAGAATTTTATCCATGTTTCTTTCAAAACAAAAATGAATGACATCCTGAAAGAGAAATGAATGGTACTATTAGTCAATGAGACTTGGGTTAAGCAAAGTCTTTATGTCAAGATGACTGTGTATCTTAAGCAATTCCATCTGGTCTTTTTATTTTCTTCTCCATGACTGTTTGTGCATTGTACTTTAGATATATTCTGCATGAAACTTTATAATTTCTTGCTATGTCATTTCACTGTCTTCAAAAAAAAGTCAACTTGAGTTCTTAGGTGTCTGTTTAAATTTAATGTTGCTTTTGAGTTTTATTCTGTCGTATTGTGCTTTTTCTGTTAATTCTCTGTTGTTGGTGTTGTTTCTGTTGTTTGGCATGAAACTGAGGATATCAGGGAGTTTAACTTCTTATGAAATGTTTGTTTTGTTGAATTATATGCATTTCAATAACAGATATTTAGTGACAGTCTGAAGAAGACTGTAACACTTTTTGTCTGTTGTTGATTGTGTAGCATGTTAACTGAATAATAGTACCTGTATACATGTTTATAGGATAAAAGGAGACATTTTCTGAATGTATTCCATGTTTCCTGTTTATTAATTCTCATTGTGTGTCTAAAAGGAAAAAATATACTTCATCAGATTTTTTCTCAGATATCAAATATATTCATGGGTCCAACTTCTCCTTACTCTTATCAGCAATGTTTATTAGATAACACATTTCCTCTGGTTTAACATTTATTGGATCAATATTAAAATCATTAAAGTAAAACTCAAGTATACTTTAATATGAGATGTGTTTTATGTTCATGACACTTAAAATATTTTAAGTCCCTAAATGACTTGAACTAGACAGGAAGGAGAATCATATAGGAGAACAATTTTTTTTTTAATATCATTAGTAAATGAAAGACCGAGCATAACAGCTGGAGTGGATACTTCAATAGTTCTAGCTATATCATTTGTAAGAGTTGCTGCATGACATTTCTTGCTTACATGAATTAATTTATTTCTACAGTGCATGGGTTTACCTCTATCGTGAGTTTAAATTTGAACACTTAGGTCACATTAAGAAACGCATGAAGACTCTGCTTTGGTTTTGTGTGTATGGAGAGTCTGGATACACCTTTAATTAGTCTGTCCCTTTGGTTTAAATATTACATATGCTATTTATATAAATTGATTGCTTTTTTGAATATTGAACCTCTAAAAGGACACTGATTGGTATTTCCATCATTTTCCAAAATCTGTTTTTCATCACTGAACACATAGATCTTGATTGGAGGTTTGTTTCTAATTTCTTTCAGCTCTAGCCCTTAACCATTTCAAGTAGAAAATTGTGTTTTTTTATGAATACTACTAAATTTCTTTGCTAGAAAATATTTTATTGGTACGTTATTAATGGAAAAATTTATGAAACCATTGTAAGAAACTGTATCTTAATATTGGCAGTTACAGTGTCCTTTTAAGTGTGCTCATTAGCCTTCAACTTCATTTGTAGTTTTACAAAGAAATAGCTTTGTCTTTCCACTATGGGAGCAGGCTTCTTATCAATAACAGCCAGTTTCTAATTTAGAAATGGATGAAAAAAATCTGTCCTTTAAAAAGTAAATTATTCATATAATTCTATTGTGCTGATCACAAACATAGAAATTCTTGTTAAAAGTAATTTCAGTATAACTCAGCTTAGGGCCCCCAGCTTCTTCATCAAATGATGCAATGAAATGCTTTCTGTCTCTACGTAGGAGTAGGACAAATAGGCTGTGAATTCAGTGCTTGATATAGTGCCTTATACAAAGAAAGGATTATTTACTGATTAATTAGGAATAGAAATTGTTCTATTTTAGGGTCAAATTCAGAAGGCCAATATATGCAATTTCTGATAGCTACATAGAAAAAGCACACCTGATCAGGCACCGTAACCAAAGATGGCCTAACACAGCTCTTAAAATAAGTTGCATACTTTGGCTGCTTCTACAAATAACCCAGATTTTTCCTGCTTCAGAGATTAGGCCACCAGAGTACTCCCTTTTTGAAATGTTTTCAGCATTTGCCATTTTATTTCTATCAAAACCACATAATGTATTTGTCCATCTGCATGTCAATATACGTGCACAGCCTGCTGAAGAACTTTGCATGATATATACATCACTTGCCAATTTTAAGAAGAATAAAAATGAAGTTATCCATTGTTTGCAACTTAACACATGTTTTCTTCTCAACAGGAGTCAACTGAGAGTTCAAATACAACAATTGAGGATGAAGATGTGAAAGGTATGATTACATTAGAAATGGAAAATCCTAACTTGGAGTTTCATATATATCAGAAAAAAAATTATTTCAAATAACTAATAAGTTCAGGAACTAGGCCTATTCTAAGACACAAAAGTAATTTTCTTTTAAAAGTATACTACTATTTTGATTATATGTATTGATTTTGTCAATTTTTTCACATATTCTTTTCTCCGTCTTGAAATAGAGACAAATGTGGTATATTTGAGCACATTGTGATTTTAACTACTAATGATGGTTTGAGGACATAATATCAAATTGTAAATGTGTCAGTCAAAAGGTACTATAAAATGTACATCTATGTCTAGAAAACAGCTTATCTTCAAGAATAGAGTATGAAAAGAACCATTTTTAAAAACCTTTCATGGTCTTGGTGAATTTCAATGGAATTTCACATTTGGCAGCCTTTTTATCCTAGGTTTTTGTGCACTTTCCTAATATATTCTTGACCTCCATTCACTTCAATTACCCAGGTTCTTTTAGAAATATAAATGAGTCATTGCCAGCATTTCTGTGGACATCTCACTGCCTATGCACACATATACTAAATACACTTTTTACCTCTTTTTTGTCTCATGGCTGTTTTAGGAGTGTTAATTTTGCTTCAGTTGCTCTCATAGTTTTGTGTTCTCATTTTTGTGATTCCATGTATGTAACTACTAATTCTACCAGCCACTTGTCTAGAAGCCATTCCAAAAAAGAATGGTAACAATAGGGTGTTTAAAAAGTATTAAAGGATGTATTAAAGGAAAATAAGTATAAAACAAATTCAGAGAAATGATTCATCAGATAGTTAAACATTATTTGGAAAGATTACCCAACAGTGTCAACATGGGCTTTAATTCTGTAGGTGGTATTAGTAAGACATGGTCTTGGATAACTGTATTATTCATGTTGTAGAAAGAAAGAAGCTGGAAATTCTCAGGTCAGGGAGACATCTAGGCAATTGAGGAAATAAAAATACCTATAAACCACAAGTTGCCAGTCACCTATGCTGACTTTTCCTCTTTGGTTGAATAGAACAGCTGATTCTATTAAAGTGTACTCTCTATTTATATTTTAGTGCACTGACCTAAGTCTGCTAGAGGTAGTCGGTCATTTTTTTTCTTTTTACAGTGGAAAGGTGGAGAGCTGTGTGGAGGACATTGTTCAGTAGGTCTATTCATCCCACTCTTGCCCCTGAGCTAAAATTTGAACACAAGTAATTTTATGAATCATTGATGCCAGTCGCATTAGATAAAGAGATTTTTTTAACCAAATAAGCAGATACCCCATTTAGCTTTATCAGTGATTCAGAAAGCATCATCTTTGTAAGTTGGATTCATTAGCTCTTTCAGCCAAGCAAAATGTTTATATGACTTTATACATTCTTCTCTTGGGCAAGAATCAGAGAGGGGAAATAAAGTGGCATTAGCCACTAGAGAGACTGAATCTTTAAACAGCTGAATGATATTAGAATAACAACACCTCGGTATGTGTAGTTCATCCTAATAAACCTATTCCTTGGTGATCACAAGCAGGGTTTTAATAAGCAGTCTTTCTCACCTGAATTTGACTCTTTACTAGGTTTTGGTTTAGGATGATCAGTATTAATCCTATGTAAATATCAACATGTAAATAGAATCTCACCTTATAGTTTATATTTTTGATGAAATAAAATTATATCAGCACTTCTCAGAAAACTGTTCTCTTCAAATCACAACAATGATATTGATTTCATGTTGTCCCTGGGATCTCACAAATTGAGTTAGTATCTGTCTTTATGGTTACATGCTGAGACTATACATAGCAAATGTTAGAGCAATTAAGCATGATACTGAGATGGAGAGAAATGTCCAGTTGATTACTGAGCCCAAAGTGCTTTGGTTTATTTCCTTGAATTCAATAACTAAGTTATTTAAGTTTCTGCTTAATTCTCCTTGTGTGGATGTGGCCACAGAGTCACAGATATAACACATTAGGCATCATTTGTATGCTCTGTAAGACCCACACAGCTCTTTGGTGGCTAACATTCTTTTAATATTGAATGATATAAGAAACCTTTCGGAATAGAAGACACTTTAAGAAATCACCCAGGCCATGATTCTGACTACAAGACAGGTGGCCTATAAATTGTCACATATATTTTTAATGTAGTTATTGTGCTAGTGATATGCTTGTGTTGGAATCTCTTCATTAATCAGTACACAGGCCTTCAGAAAGACCCTAATTGATTTCTTCATTTGTACAACCATGTTCTTTTTCTCTTTACCTCAGAGTTTGCTATAGCTATGAGTAGTTTGGTAGAGAATATTTATTGACCAGCTTTGTTAGAACCCAAATTTACCTGTATATCTAAGCTCTAAGAACTCAGAAAGACCATCAGTTATATAACCTGACCAAAGCCACACCCTCTCTATAAAACCATATCCTTTCTACAAAATTGGGTGTCTTTCTTCCCACATACACTTGACAATAACTTTGTTATCAGGGTAAAACACTAGACTTTTCAACATATTCTCAAATGCATAATCTCCCAGCACACTCCTGCATGCAGTCACATGTTCCATCCATTCCTGGTGGCTGTCCCACCTAACACCAGCACCTAGACTTGCATTGTTTCATGGTGGCATATCATCCCTAGAATACTACAGCACATGCTTCCCATGCCAGTGTAGTGCACATTCTGTCCACTCCCCAAGGACCAACCTGGCAGTGACAGTTGTACACCCTCTCTACTGTAAAGGAACATAGTGGGGACTATTAACACATCGTGGTGACCTAGCCAAAGGAAGAAATGAGGTTAAACCAATGGCAGAATACCTTTTTCTGGCCTTCTGAAGGTGGCGGGGTGGGGGGGGGGGGCGCAGAGAGGGTAGATAGGCTAACTGCTCTTAAAGAAGGTGGGAGGTAGAAGTCATAGTAGATTGGTAGTCCTTCACATTCAGGAAAACCTAGAGCATCTAGAAAGCCAGGATTTTGAAAAGATCATTTTCTTTGAGCTATCCTTATTAGTTTCTGTTCAAAAGGGCCTTTGGTTTTCAAAAGGCCCCAATCTGTGTGTTATTCTTGAGCTGTATCTAGGCTACCTCAGTTTCTTCATTCAGCAAGTATTTTTTTGAATGCCTACTGTTTGCCTGAGCTCCACATCTTTTGGTGAACTAGTCTTATTCAAGAGCTTTCAGCAACTCAGAGTCAAGACATTCTTTACGCTTTACGTAAAGCTTTTATGCTATGATTTAGGCTGTTTCTCTCGTTTAATTCAATAAATATAAAGAAAATATGCTTTAAAAAGTGAGACCCAAGAAAAATGGTATTTTATATCTAAAAGTCATTTTACTTTTCATTTTTTAAAAAACCTTCAGCATTTAGTTACAACCATAACATTTCCCTTCCCAAGCTCACGGTCATCCTAAGGAATTTGCATTCTTTTACAACTCTTCTTTACAAAAGCTTCTCAAGTTTGCTGTTTTCTCTCCCCAAGGCAATGTGGACTTCCTAGTGTGGATTTTTTGAGCCCTTCCCTAATTTTGTCCTATATTCAAAACCGAATATTATCTTTAATGCTATGTCTGTAAACTCATCAGGAAACTCAGTGTAATGGAAGGACACTATTGGCTTAAAAATAAAGAGGGGTCTTAATGAGGCATAGTTATTACTACCCAAAAACAAACAAAATAAGTTTTCCTATTAGAGTTTACTGGTGTTCTCAAAATATGAATTTTTTAGGTCTAGAATTATTGAAGTAGTTCCATTTTGAATACATTTCTAGGAAAACATTTTCGTTAATTTAAGGTGTTAAAAACAGCTATCATCATTGGCCTTTAATTAGTAGATGGCAACACTAACAGTGAAGCTCTCTAGGAGTATGGATGTCCTTAAAGCCAGTGATATGTAGTAATGGTCCTCTCAGCACTGTCTACATTTGAAGACTGTCCTTTGGTTTGTGGCTGTAGCCAGTTTGCAGGGCCTGTCACTGTATGCCACAATTTCTCTCCACCTCATAACCTGCCCGACACCATTGCTCAGAGTCAGCTACTTCTTCCTGATGGGTATGCATCGGTTTGGTCCATCTGCTGCTCTTTCCCAGAATTCCAGAGTTGCGTGACACATGTCGAAGTTGGGCTCCTCTGTGCCCTTATGTCATTTCTGTTATTCACCCTGCTTCCAGCATCTCATTACATTGAGCAGCTGCTTGGATCTCTTGCTGCATTTCATCTTTCTTGTGGGTCTAGACCATAGGAGTTCTGTACAGCAAGCAGAAATGTATCGCTATCAGCCTGTGTGTGGGGACTTCATTCTAGTTTATCGTCTTTTTCCTTTTGCCGAAAAATAGATGATGGCAATGAACTTGCATAGAATGTTTGCAGAAGGCCCAGTTAAGGGCAAGGGTGTTGACACCTTTATCACTTGAATGGGGCCTGGCATTTGAGGACATCTGGATTTCAAAGTCTTGGCTACTCTACACAATCACTTGATTAATGAGCTTTTTGTGTATGTCTTTGTAAATGTGTACATTAGTGGACAATGTGATGACTAAATACTCAGATTCAACTATTCTTAAGTTATCTTTTCAACAGAAGACTGTCATTGCTGGGTAGGATTCCCTGAGGCAGATGGTCAGGTGATGCCAATCTTCCTCAGATTCCCCTGCAGTAACTCAGCACTTGTCTTACATGCTTTTCTCCCTTCAAGCGAGTCTGCAAATCAAGAAACTTCTGGTTATTTTATTTAAGAACCTTTGATAATTGTGTCATTCCATTAGGTTAAAAGTGTCTTAGAAGATCTGTAGTGCAGTGCATAATAACTTCTTTCAGGTTTCTAATCCAAAATTTGATTTTTAGAAGGGTTTATTTAGAAAAATTCATGTCTGTATGTGTGTATCTTCCTGTCGATCCTTTAACTTTTAAATCAGGATCAATAACTTATAGAACTGATGCAGAATTTATTCTGCTCTACCACCAATATAAAATAACTTCATTTTCTCTTTATTGTTCTTTTTGACATTCCTTTATTTTACCTCCGTACTCATTCATAATTTCTCATTTAGTCTTTGCCTTCTGCTATGTTTGTATCTTAAATTTGTCAGTGACAGCCTCAGCCTTCTTTAGCCATGCCGGCAAAATACAGGATCAAAACCACTGCCAACTCTAGCTTAAAACAAAGTCCTAAATCGAAAGGAACAAAACCAATAAAAACATGTAACCATTCATTTCATCATTAGGAAAACACAGGCTCGTTCTATGTTAATAGATTTTCACCATTCAAAGTTTCTATAAATGGCTTTCTTAGAAAGTTTGCAAAACCCTGTATACACCTTTAGAAAACAATGGAGCATTATTTTATTAAATAATGCATAAATTCTAAATCATGTATGTTCTAAGACGACTCCTACCTTAATTTTTGGATTCTTTTTTTTTTAAGGTTAAAATATTGTGTTTACAAAACGTGCTTTTCATAATGTTTATATAGAGACTGGGCTACAGGTTTAGCATTTTTACGGACAAAGCGTTGTGACATAGAAAACAGATTAATGTATGGCATTTTGGCCAGGTTTGGCTCTCCCATAAGAAAAAATAGGGTAATTTATTCTAACATACTTTTCTAATACTCATATTTAAAATGACCACCAAGGATCCATATCAGGGCACAACTTGTTAGCTAAATTAACAATTGCCCTTCAGAATTGAAACCTAAAAATATTTGCTAATTGCTGTATTTTTTTGTATATTATTCCTTGAAAACAGATAAACTCCTGTTTATATTTTATTTTTACATTAACTTTATTTTAGTATTTTTAATGTTATTTTATTTTCATTCAGGTATAGTTAACATACAGTGTTATATTAGTTTCAGGTATAAAATACAGTGATCCAATACCTCCATTCGTTACCCAGTGCTTATCATGACAAGTGCCCTCCTTAATCCCCATCACCTATTTCACGCATTCCCCCACCCAGCTCCCCTCTGGTGACCATTAGTTTGTTCTCTGTAATTAAGTCTGTTTCCTGGTTTGTCTCTCCCCCTGACCTTTCTCTCTCTCCCTCTTTTTCCTTCCTTTGCTTGTTTGTTTCATTTCTTAAACTTCAAATATGAGTGAAATCATATGGTTATTTGTCTTTCTCTGACTTGCCTTGTGCAAAAGTGTTTTCGTTTGATGTAGTCCTGATAGTTTAGTTTTGCTTTTATTTCCTGTGCCTCAGGAGACATGTTTAGAAAAATGTTGCTATGTGGATGGAATTGGAAGGTATTATGCCGAATGAAATAAATCAGCCATAGAAGGACAGATATCATATATTTGCACTCATATGTGGATCTTGAGAAACAAGAGAAGACCGTGGGAAAACGGAAGGAAAAAAAATAGTTACAAAAGAGAGGGAAGGAAGCAAACCATAAGAGACTTTTAAATACAGAGAACAAACTGAGGGTGGATGGGGGGGTGGGGTGGAGAAGGGAAATGGGTGATGGGCATTGAGGAGGGCACTTGTTGGGATGAGCACTGGGTGTTGTATGTAAGTGACGAACCACAGGAATCTACCCCAAAAACCTAGAGCACACTTTACACACTGTATGTTAGCCAATTTGACGATCAATCAATCAATCAATCAATCGAAATTTTGGACAAAAAAAAAAAAAATATTGCTATGGCCAATCTCAGAGACATTACTGCCAGGATGTTTATGGCTTCAGGTCTCACATTTAGGTCTTTAATCCATTTTGAGTTTATTTTTGTGTATGGTTTAAGAAAGTGGCCAAGTTTCATTCTTTTGCATGTTGCTGTCCAGTTTTCCCAACACCATTTGTTGAAGAGACTGTTTTTTTCCCCCATTGGATATTCTTTCTTGCTTTGTTGAAGATTAGTTAATCATATAATTGTGGGTTCATTTCCGGGTTTTCTGTTCTATTCCATAGATCTGAGTGTCTCTTTTTGTGCCAGTACCATACTGTTTTGATTACTGTAGCTTTGTAATATAACTCAAGGCCTGGAATTGTGATACCTCTAGTTTTGTTTTTCTTTTTCAAAATTCCTTTGGCTGTTTGTGGTCTTTTGTGGTTCTATATAAATTATAGGATTTTTTGTTCTATCTCAGCGAGAAATGCTGTGTTGGTATTTTGATAGGGATTGCATAAAGCCTGTAGATTGCTTTGGGTAATATAGACATTTTAACAATATTTGTTCTTCCAATCCATGAGCATAGAATGTCTTTCTATTTCTTTGTGTCATCTTCAATTTCCTTTATCAATGTTTTATATTTTTCAGAATACAGGTCTTTCACCTCTTTGGTTCGGTTTATCCTTTGGTATCTATTATTTGGGGGGCAATTGCAAGTGGGATTGTTTCCTGAATTTTTCCTTTTGCTTCATTATTAGTGTATAGAAGTGCAACGGATTTCTGTAGGTTGAATTTGTATCCTGTGATATTGCTGAATTCATATATCAGTTCTGGTAGTTTTACATGGAGTCTTTAAGGATTTCTATACATAGTGTCATGTCATCTGCAAATAGTGAAAATTTTACTTCTTCCTTACCAGCGTGGATGCCTTTTCTTTCTTTTTGTTGTCTAATACCTGTGGCTAGGACTTCTACTACGATGTTGAATAAAAGTGTTGAGAGTGGACATCCTTGTCTTTTTCCTGACCTTAGGAGGAAAGCTCTTAGTTATCCCCCCACTGTGGGTTTTTCATATATGGCCTTTATTATGTGGAGGTATGTTCCCTCTAAACCTACTTTGTTGAGGGTTTTTATCATGAATAGGTGTTGTACTTTGTCAAATGTATCTGCATCTATTGAAATAAGCATATGGTTTTTTTTCTTTCATTTTCTTATTGATGTGACATATCACATTGATTGATTTGCGAATATTGAACCACCCTTTCATTCCAGGAATAAATCTCACTTGATTGTGGTGAATGATTTTTTTAATGTATTGTTGGATTCAGTTTGCTAGGACAGTATTTTGTTGAGTATTTTTGCATCTGTGTTCATCACAGATATTGGCCTGTAGTATGTTTTTTGTGTAATGTCTTTATCTACTTTTGGTATCAGGATGATAGTGACCTCATAGAATTTGGAAGTGTTTCTTCTATTTTTTGGAATAGTTTGAGTAGAAAAGGTATTAACTCTTCTTTAAATGTTTGGTAGAATTCACCTGTGAAGCCAGGTGGTCCTGGACTTTATTTGTTGGGGTTTTTTTATTGCTGATTCAATCTCTTGCCTGGTAATCGATGTATTCAGATTTTCTATTTCTTCCTTCTTTAGTTTTGATAGGTTAAATGTTTCTAGATATTTATCCATTTTTTCTAGGTTGTCTAATTTGTTGGTGTACAGTTTTCATAATATTCTCTTACAACTTGTATTTCTGCAGTGTTAGTTGTTATTTCTCCTCTTTCATTAGAGATTTTGTTTATTTGAGTCTATTCTCTTGCTCTCTCTCCCTCTTTGAGGAGTCTTGCCAGAGGTTTATCAATTTTGTTCATCTTTTCATAGAACCAGGTCCTGCTTTCATTGATCTGTTCCTTTTTTTTTTTTAGTTTCCATATGTTTTATTTCTTCTGTAATCTTTATTATTTCCTTCTTCCTACTGGTTTCAGGTTTTGTGTGTGTGTGTGTGTGTGTGTGTGTGTGTGTGTGTGTGTTGTTTTTGTTTTTGTTTTTATAGCTCCTATAGGTGTAATCTTAGGTTTTTCTTCCTTCTTGTGGTATGAACTTCCCTCTCAGAACCACTTTTTCTGCATCCCAAAGGTTTTGAACAGTTTTGTTCTCATTTCTGTTTCTTTCCGTATACTTTTTGATTTCTTTGATTAATTTCCATATCATAATTAAACTATCATTTTTTTTAGCTTTGAATTCATTTTAATAATTCAAAGCTTAAACATCTAGCATATACTATTCATAGATAATTACTTTATATGGAAGTTAACAGTATAAGAGGTAATGAGACTCACAATTTATATAATCAAAAATTTCATAGTCAATAAGATCTAATTTACATTATAATATAGTTGCTTATGTATTAAGTGTAAAACTTTGTCTTTTTTTACATTTACCTATATTTCCCATTACCTAATAAAAATGGTGCCATAAGCAGCTTAATTTAAAGTTATCTTCAAGTTTTAAAGTATTTTATTACTTTCTCTGTCTCCCTTACCTTTTCAGATTGTAACTTTATTATTTTTTTTAATGATATAAAAAATATTAGCAAGGATCTGATTGGAATCCAGAGTTTATACTCTTGTTTGTAGTTCTTTTATCTAACTTACTTAAAACATGTTGCATAACTTCTCTGTGACTCAATCTTTCCCAGGTCACATAATTTAAATACTGAAATCAATAATACAGAGTTGTAAGGTTTTTATCAACCCTACTTTAATACAATAGATTTTTATGAAGTCTCATATTTTAAAGTGTCCGCAATTACACATTATAAAATAGTATAAATATAGATGTTATAAACTATTCAAAACAATTATAAAAAGACATTCAGGAATAAAGTTGAATTCAGGAATAAATTGCTGCAGTTTTATGGAATATTATTACAATGGGAAAATATGGTCCACTAAACTATATGTTCAAAATGTTATCATAGCACTGATGGACTGTAAAATTAGTACTTTAAACACATCCCAGCAAGAATTATTATGGGGCTGTATTTCATGTTTTTAAGGTATCTACTATCTACAATTACTTTAAATATCTAAACTTATTTTACCTCATACATTTCTATGCAGAAACTATAATTATTTATATTTTATTAGCTATAAATTTATATAATTCTGAAATTATTTATTAGAATAAAATACTTTAATGAAATACTATTTCCTTTGCTGAGTTTGTATTATTTTATGTCTCAATCGTTTAGTGATTCTTCTTGTAAATCAATGAAATGGCTTTTTTTTTTTTTTTTGGTATGGACGTCTGCTCAAGTCCCTTTGATTTGTTCAGGAGGCATTAAGTCTAAGGCAGTCAAATAAATAAATCTGAGTTCTGTGCATTTTTACTATTTTACCTGGTTACAGGTCATTCCATTTCCACCATGTTAAGTGGAGATATTATAAGAAGAAGCAGAGAAGGTATTACTGAATGAAAGAGCTTAATGGAAGAGATTATGTAGAAGTAAAGGATTTTTTTTTTTTTTGCATCTTGAATAGTGGTATTTTCATTATTCAATTCAAATAGTCAATGAATACTCTGTAGGTACCTCCAGTGTAAGATGTACTAAGTAAGCACTTAGCCACATTTCTTGCCCTGGTGAGTGAGTCTATAAAAGACAAAGACAATTCTGCATGATAATGTACCTTCTTTGTTTCTGGCTGGTATTTAGATAATTATAAAAGAAAGAATAATATGTTCACTAAAAAACAAATATAAGGACACAGCTAGAGTCATATATATGTGAGCAATACAGAAAATTTCAGATGCATGTAACACATGTAATTCCTAACAAAGAGACCACTGTTTGGATCCAGTTTTGTTTTTTAGAAAAAAATTATTGAGCACCATTTGTGTGCTGGATTTGATAGACTAGGCTGAGGCTAAAAAGGCTTACATTTTTCCTTATGGAGTTATCAGTGTTATAGTATCCTCTTTAATGAAATTATACCTGGGTACATTTCCCCAGTGAATGGCTATTTTTGCATTAAAATTTTATTCTGTGTTAAAGACAATTTCTTCCAGGATACGTGTGAATTAGTCTGTCAGTTTTCTTCCTTTCTTTCCTATATATATATATATATATATATATATATATATATATATATATATATATAGAGCCATATTATTCTTAATCACTTATATGTGGGTACTATAGCACCCAAAGGAAACAATTTGCAATATGCAAGTACCTTTGGATGTTTGGTTTGATCTCTTTAGATTAGATGAGAAAATTTAAAAACTACACTTGGGTTTGAACATTCCTAAACTATTCAATTATGTTTTCTTTAAGAAGAAACCTACATCATACTATCAGTGCAAGTCTGCAGTGTTTTGATGTAATTGCATTATTCCTATATATCATGTCTCCAACCTTTTTTCATATATCTGTGATCAAGTGCATCTATGAAAACTGAACTTGATATGCCTGTGGTATATTCTAGTTCCTTTAATACTCCCAGGTCATCATTTTAGAACTTTCTTTATCAAAAAAAAAAAATAGAACTTTCTTTGTCTCCTCAGTTTTGCTTATACCCTGCATTCAGTCTATCAGTCTATCAGCAAATCCAACGGACTCCCCTTTCAAAATACACACATTTTTTTCCCACTTGACAGCTGCTCACTAACTCTACTCCCACCACCCTGGTCCAAGATAGTATTATCTTTTGGCCATATTATTGATGTGACTTCTTATCCAGTCTGTTTGCTTTAGCATTACTTGATTATAGTTTATTCACAACATAGTAGTCAGGGTGACACTTTCAACATATATCAGATTGTATAATGTTTCCACTCTGTATTTTCTAGTGACTGCCAAAGCCATTGTATTTTTTTCTTTTTTACTTTTTATTTTTATCCCAGTATAGTTAACATACAGAGTGTTATATTAGTTTCAACATAGTGTGCCAAAGCTCTTTTAGAATTGAACGTCCCTCCATGATGAGCACTTCCACCAGCCATGCCTTCCTTTACCATCTGGCCTCCTCTCATGTTCTATACCTCAGGAACACTATTCCTGAAATGTATCAAGCAGGTTCCTGCCTTAGGGCCTTTTCACTTGCTGTTCCCTGCCTGTTATGTCTTGATACACATTCCATGTTGCTTGCTGCCTCCTCTTTTTATGTCTCTGATTAAATGATACCCTCTCAGACTTTGATGACCCTGCTTTAAATTGTGCCTTCAAATCCAGCCAATTCCATTCTCCTTCTCTGCTTTGCTTTTCCCCTAGTACTTTATATTATGTGAAATATTTATTTTACTTTTTTGTTTAATGTCTCTCTCTTCCTTTACTAGAACGTAAGTTTCTTCAGGGCAGAGATTTTTGTTTTGTCCCCTGCTGTATCTGCAGTATCTAAACCAGTGTTTGGTAATAATAGGAATAATAAATATTAAATTGATGGAGGAAGGAAGTATGGTGGATACCAACCATGCCCTGTCCTACCAGCCAATAAAATGATGACAATACTTTCAAAGTTATGATCTCTCCATTTTTATCTTCATGGGTTTTTATGCAGATGCTCTGTGCCCCTCCCCCCATAATTTAGGAGCTAAAAATATAGAAATTGCAAATGTAAAAAGTAACTCACATAGGATCCTCTTCCTTGTTTGGATGGCACATGTGCTTTGATGTCAAACATATTATGTTTGAATCTCAGCCCAGCCTTTGATGGGCTGTGTAATCCAACCCTTTATGTAAAACCTCTCTGAGTCGTATGTACATTAGAGATGATAGTATCTCAATACTTAACTTTTTATTTTTTACCTTCAAAAGTACAGTTTGATATGCTTCATCCTAACAATAATAACAATAATAAAGCATGGTAATGTTCACTAGAGAGATTGTTAGTTAAATGCCTGGTATAATGTCTATCTCATGAGAGCTGCTTAGTGAAATTATACTATTTCTGGCCATTCTTTCCTATGAGTAGATGATATAAGCACCAAGGCTCACAATTAAAAGAGACCATAAATCTAAAGGGAACTGTTTCTTTTTTTTTTATTTTAGAATCAGTGTTTCTATTTCCTAAGCCATTTATTTCAGACAAGTGGGTAAACATTTATAATTGTTAAGGTCATGTATAGAATTCAGCCAACTTATATACATAAACATAAAAGCTGCCCAAGTACAGAAATATTCATTTTTTGCTTTACAATAGAAGTTCTTACTTTTTAAAAAGGGTTTTATTAAAGAAAGAGTATACTTTTGACTTTTGGTGAATTTTCAAGGTAGATTATGTTAATGTTAATTCACTGTTTTTTCCCTCCATGGTACCATATGCTAGACACTCAATAGATTAATAAATTATTTATGAGGTTTTTGCCATAAGTTAATTTTGTTTGAACACTTAAAATTTTGAGTTCAGAGACATACTTTGTTTGTAATTAAACATAAATGTATTAATGATTCAGCCTTCCCTCATCTAAACCAATCTTTTTATGTTTTCAAGTATTTTGAAAAATTTGCTCAGTTTTGGGGTGCTTGGATGGCTCGGTCGGTTAAGCGTCCGACTTCGGTTCAGGCCATGATTTCGCAATCTGTGAGTTCGAGCCCCATGTCAGGCTTTGTGCTGACAGCTCGGAGCCTAGAACCTGCTTTGGATTCTGTGTCTCCCTCTCTCTCTCTCTCTGCCCCTCCCCTGCTCATGCCTCTGTCTCTGTCTTTCGCTCAAAAGTAAATAAACATAATTTTTTTTAATTTGCTCAGTTTTGGCTGTCTTGATTATTCTTGTTGAGAGTAAAACCATATAGACTGATTGTTTTCCACAAAAGTAAAATATATATTTACAAAGAAGCATATATGTGCAAAATTATTACATACTTATCAAGCAAAATGTCTCAAGAACTATTACATAAAATATCCCTCTTGGAGACTGTAACCTCCTGATAGAAGTTAATGGATCAAGTGTGAGAGACCTATTTGTCTTTTTGTTAAATAATTTATTACAGGATCATTGATTTCTTTAACATCACTACATGTGGTTATTTAGAGTGTGTCTATCTAGCAAAACACAGATGGCAAATGTTAAGGAGAGAATTTTGGATTTTAGGAAGTTTGAGTAATAGACAAAAACCCCATTGCCATTATGTATTTTCAAATTTAAAAAGCAAAAAAAAGAAAAAAGAAAAAAAATGCTGCTCCAAAATGTCATTTGTTTATAATTTGAACTAGGGAATATCTTCAGTTGGGAAAATAACTCGTGGTGGTATCTATTTTGAGTATGTTTATATTCTATACCTATCTTGCTTTACTCAGAAGTCTAGTATTCTAATCAAATATTGTGCCACATTATACAAAGTTAAGGTGAATAAAATGTAAAGATATTCCTGAACAGTAGATAAATAACCTCTGAAAAGATTAATGATCTTTAATGACAGACAAGGCAGCTTACTTTAAAGAGACTGCTATGACTTTTTAAAGATATTTTTGTCAGTGTAGAAACAGTGTGAGTATATGAGATTGTGTATTTTAAATCTTTCTTCAAGAAATAGCTCTTCATTCATAATTTTGCACGTAAACAGAGCAGGGTAAGGTGGAATTTAATAATGTCATTTAGGGGCATCTGGGTGGCTCAGTTAAGCATCCGACTTCAGCTCAGGTCATGTTCTCACAGTCCATGAGTTCGAGCCCCACGTCGGGCTCTGTGCTGACAGCTCAGAGCCTGGAGCCTGCTTTGGATCCTGTGTCTCCCTTTCTCTCTGCCCCTCCCTAACTCATGCTCTGTCTCTCTCTGTCTCAAAAATAAATAAAAACATTTAAAAAAATTTTTAATAATATCATTTAAATAAACAGCTAATAAAAATGAAATGTGGTGTTTACTTGTTATGGAGGATAAAACAAACAAAAAGCAAGACAAAAAGATGGGTTTTGGATGAAGGTCTGAATCTGTCCCAAAGTTGGTATCCTTAGAGTCTATACTAGAATTTTCTAACATGATCAGGGTTGTGAGTTATTGGAGAATTTCCTCATCAGTGTTATTTAAGTTATACCTCATTTCTCATCATGTTGTGTTGTGTAATCTGTTGATACAAATGCTAGAGATAATTTTTAAAGATGTTTATGGTGGTCTGCCCTGCTGAACTTCCAAGTCAGTATCTCCATGTTAACTCAAAATTATTCTCTATGAAAGATTCTTACTATTATCTTAATCTCATTTATCATTATATAGATATGAATTTTATATGTGTGGACTGTTGATTACTCACCAAACAACCTGAATGGTGTATTTGATGAATGTTCATCATTTGAATTCAACAGATCAAGGCAAAGCAATATTCCCTACTCAAAAATGTACCCATTCTAAGTTACATTTTATAATAATGTGTTAATTTAAGATAATTTACTTTATAATACATGCTAGAATAAAAGTGACAGTAATATGTTCTGAAATATATGGTTCATAAATTATTGTACTCACATTGGTTAAACAAAGAATAATTTTACTGGTTTGTAAAATTTGGTCAAGATATTACAGCAAGTAGTTTTACATTACTTTCCTAAGCTGAATTTAGCACAGAATATCCCAGAGTTGAACTGATTATAGAGTGCCAATATGAGGAATCACTTTAATAAAAAGCATTTGCTATGAGAACTCACTTAAGAACTTCTGGTCTGATAGGATATTTTTACTTTTCCAAATTAAGCTTTGAAAAATGTAGTAACGAATCACAGAAATGAGTCTTGGTCCTAGAAGTCTTACCAGTGCAATCTGTCAAATGCATGGGGACATCAAAAGAGTTATAGGAATTTATAACATTTTGTGAGAGGGAGTATGTGTGTGTGTGTGTGTGTGTGTGTGTGTGTGTGTGTGTGTGTGGTGTGTGTTGAAAAAAGGAGGTATATGTAAGTAATTTTCCTCTAAGTTTTCCAAGTTGTGACAAAACATTGTAAATTTATATCCAAACTGACTGCAGCTCTGCCTTTTCACTGCAGTGGTCTTGCATCTCAGAAGGCAACAGTGGTCACATGTATATAAGCACATATGTTACATTGAATGCTGCCTTTGGATGCCATAGACAAACTGACTTATCAAGAGAGTCTATCATTATTCCACAGTTTTTGAAATTAAAAATATCTCTTCATTTATGTTATTTGTCCTATAAACTTGTTACACTAGTTCCCTAACTTACTATTGATTAGAGAGGCTATAGAACTCTTGAATTATGTATGAGTGCGATTGTATTCTGTGATATGTTTTGAAAATTGTCCTCTCTCTTCCCATTTCACTGGACCTCATCTGCCCTTTCAGTTCTCATTTATTAATTCTGGAAGCTATGGATTGGATAATGATAGACTTTGTAATGAAAGCACAGCCACTATTTTTGTAGCCGTTGAAGATGAGAATTAGCTAGAAAGTATGGAGTTTCAATGACAGGCGATGCTGCTACCTATTTGGGGGAATGGTTCAAAATGGGACAAGTAGACGTACTTAATGCTTAGAAAAAAGTGACATGACATTCTTAGAATTAAAATATCTATACAGTGGTAGGTGATAAAAAAAAAACTGCTTTCACTTCAGCCTTACTGAGACAACACTGGTATGAGAAACTTTGAAATATGACTAAGAGTTCTGTGAACATGGAGATAAGGAGAAAAGACTTCAGAAAATCAGATTGGGCTCAATAAATATGGAGGCAGAATACTATTTTTGTGTACTCTTACTGTGTTCAGTCTCAGTCTTTCTCAAAAATCACATCACACTTCAATTAATTTTGGTAGGGTTTTTTGTTTGTTTGCTTGCTTTTTATTTTTGCTTTGTGCAAAACAAAGATTTAAAATGGTTTTGGAGTATAGAGAACATGCTCTTAAGTTTATCTTACATTCTTGGTCCCTGGGAGCATTTACAAACCTACCAGTTGAATTATTCAGAAAAGTGTAGTTACAAATAAACTTATCCAAGAATATACTGAATTCTATTTTTTGCTAAATTCAAACTGTATACTTTTTATATAGGAATGGAATAAGTAATTAAAAATAAAATATCAAGCTAAACCACAACAGAAACCATTGGGGGAGAAAAACCTACTCATGACTGCACAGGGTTTTAAACCTCTCTCTCTCTCTCTCTCTCTCTCTCTCTCTATATATATATATATATATATATACACACACACACACACACACATATATATATACATATACATATATATATATATATATACATACATATATACATACATACATACATACATACATATACATACTTAGTTCTGGCTATTCATATTTGAAGAACAGAGCATTAACACTTTGACAATTACTTTTGACCATAAAGACACATGCTTCTTTTGGCTGATATTATGTAAAATTAATTGGAGGGGTTAATTGGACTCATTATAGTTCCAGGGTCTGGGGAAGGCTGGATTTCCTTCTTGTCAAAAAACAAAACAAAACAAAAATTTTCCAGATATTTAAAAATTCTATCTCATTGTCTCCTTTTCAAGTCTGATTATTTTCTTTTGAGAAAATAACTTTATCACCTTGGTTCTACAGTGGAGGAAACAGATACTCCTTGAGAATGCTTAGTATCTTTGTTTCATTCAAGTGTATAAACTTGAATGCTAGTAGACTATGGTTTTTTAAAGATATAATTAATATACAGCATACAACACTATATAAGTTTATATATAACAAATGAATTTGGTTTACATATATTGTGAAATGATTACCATAGTAGGTTTAGTTAACACTTAACATCTAATATAGATATAAAAAAAGAAATGTTTAAAAAAGTTTTTTTCTTCTGGTAAGAACTCTTGGGATGGACTTTTTTTTTTTTTAATTTTTTTTTCAACGTTTTTTATTTATTTTTTTTTGGGACAGAGAGAAACAGAGCATGAACGGGGGAGGGGCAGAGAGAGAGGGAGACACAGCATCGGAAACAGGCTCCAGGCTCCGAGCCATCAGCCCAGAGCCTGATGCGGGGCTCGAACTCACAGACCGCAAGATCGTGACCTGGCTGATGTCAGACGCTTAACCGACTGCGCCACCCAGGCGCCCCGGGATGGACTTTTTAATAACGTTCACATATACCATCCAACAGTGTTAACTGTAGTCACCACGTTGTACATGACATCCTTAGAACTTATTTACCTTATAACTGCAAGTCTGTACCTTTTTTTTTTTTTAAGTTTATTTATTTTGAGAGAGAGAGTGCCAGCAGAGGAGGGACAGAGAGAGAGGAAGTGAATCCCAGGCAGGCTCTGCACTGTCAGCACAGAGCCTAACACAGGGCTCGATCCCATGAACTGGAAGATCATGACCTGAACTGAAATCAAGAGTTGGACACTTAACTGACTGAGCCACTCAGGCGTCCTGCAAGTTTGTACCCTTTGAACATCTCCCTCCAATTCCCCCTTCTCCTATCCCAGTAGTGCCTATGGTAACCAGAAATCTGATCTCTTTTTCTATGAGTTGTTTGTCTGGTTGGTAGATTCCACATATAAGTAAAAGCATACAGTATTTGTCTTCCTCTGTGTGACTTACTTCACGTAGCATAATGCCCTCAATTTCAACCCACATTGTTGAGACTGCAGTTTAATCCTCAAGCAATTGATGTGAATCTTTGAACCAGTTTCTTAAAATCTTTTTCTTCCATGTCATCAACTCTTAACTGGAAGTGGTACCACACCTATCTGATTCACACAAATCTTAATACTAAAATACTCAATGGTATTCACAATGTTGTGCTGTTTCTAGCTTCTACAAGTCTGTTGGGGATACCAGAACAGTTATTCAATTGCTTTAATGTGGCTGGACTGAATTCTTCCATATAAGCAAATATTCTACATAACCACCTATAGTTTCTCTATACTCTAAAACTTAACGTAAGCCATTTTTAATGAAAATCTTTATAAGTATACATCCTTAATTTTTTACAAAAAATAGTAAATATTTTACTTCTTTAGATCTAGAGTCATTTTAGGAATGACATGGTCATATTTTGTAACCCAATGATATCCTCACAAACTTTTTTAAAAGTGTAAACCTATTTTCACTTATACTAAACGATCCCAATGCTAGAGTTTTTTTTTGTTTTTAAATATTTGTTAATCATCTATTGCCAAGTCATAGAAATTTAACAGGGCTAAGATTAATAGTACTTCTTCTCCCAATTAACATTTTATGCTTTGAAACTAAGAGCAGTTTTTATAGAGCAAAGTACAAAGATGATTTGAATAATTTAGTTTTGTAATCTTAAGAAATGCTAGTGATTAAAGAGCTGAGTAATTGATGTCATTCAACAGGTGACTTCTGGGTAAGTGAGCTTTACAACAATTCTTGAAAGCATTACTGAGGAGAAAGTTGGTAATTTCCAACTCTTAATTTGAGTAAAATATTCCAGGGTAAACGAGGCAACTCTAAAATCTTCTATGGGCTTGATTTTAAAAGCCAAAATAATGGAAAATATTCTCCTGAATGTTAATACATGAAACTAGTGAAATAAAAATGAAATCACTAAGAAGCAAGCTGTTAATTGCATAGGAAATGCCAAACATCTTAGTTGATAGACACCTTTTTCTATAAACTACCAAAAGCATGAAAATGATCCTAATTTGTATATTTGCCGAAGATAATAACTATTCCTAAGAGTTATTTTTGTTAATGGCAGTGTGGAAAAAGACAATGAAACCATGGGGCACCCAGTTTTGTGAAATCGGTATAATAATTAATTACAACCTTGGCCCAGTAATTAAGTAGTCAGTCACCTTGCCAGAGTAAGTTCAAAGACACTTAGGTGGTTCATTTAAGTTTATTATTTCAAAATATTGAATTAGGCACTGTGGGCTGGAAAGGAACATAGATTAGTGAATTAAACAGATACCTCAGCCAAATAAAGTTCCAGCCCTGGCACAGCTTCTGACTTTGCTGGATGACTTGAGCAAGTCACTTAACCTCCCTGTCCTTCAAGTCTCTGGCAGCCAAGTGCCCGATACCTCTGAGATATGTAAAAAGAAGAAGTTAAATTAAATAGAACTATACCTCTTGGCAAAAAGTAAATGAGCAGAATTGCTAATGAGCTAATAGACCCCAAAAAGCTAAAATTTTAATTGTGCAACTTTTGATCATTAAGTAGTCTTTAGGCACAGTTCACTAAAAGATTTCAGTGTATGATACTGTGCTAACATTTTAGTAAAGATCAACTTGCATCTATAAATTCAGTTCATTTCCTAGTCTGAGTTTCACAGTAGACAAGATAGACCCCTGAGTAAGGTTAATTGTCAAGTGGTTTCATCTCAGCAAACTTCTTAATCCAAAATCTATAACTACTGGAAAGTTCAAGCTTGAATAACTAGGATATTTCTCTGAACTCAGTTCTCTTGAAAAGAAATTACAAGTTTAAACATTGGCTAGATATGCCCAGTTTATCTTACTAGATCTATACAAATTACTCTGGCATCTAAAATACCATGGCGTCACACAGAGTGGTCATTCTGCTGATTCTGAGCTATGCAAGATCCGTAAGTGCCCTTTCTTTTTTTTTAAGGGATTTTGTGGGTTTTTAAGTTTATTTATTTATGAGAGAGAGAGAGATAGAGACAGAGAGAGAGACAGAGAGACAGCATGAGGGAGCAGGGTGGGGCAAAGAGGGAAAGAGAGAATCCCAAGCAGGCTCCATGCTGTCAGCACAGATCCTGATGCAGAGCTTGAACCCATGAACCGTAAGATCGTGACCTGAGCCTAAACCAAGAGTTGGACACTTAACTGACTGAGCCACCCAGGTGCCCCCATAAGTGCCTTTTCAGTTAGCACAGTTACTTTCAAACTGCTGCCAGACGTGATCATCACCAGCATACTTGGCATTTATCTAATGTTTCAAAATGTACATAATATTTTATACACCTCATCTATGTATTCATATGTGCATGCATGTATAGGAATTTATTCAGTGCCAGGTGTTGAAGGTAGAAAACTGTCAAGTCCTGCCTGAGCAGATTTATGAACATCCTGTGATAATGCTTTAGGAAGACTGCAGTATAACCAAAAAGTTGTGAATAGCACTTAAGAAAGGCTAAAGGAAAGAGATAACTTTGGAGCAGAATATTGAAGGTTTCCAGACAGAAGAGGGGGAGTTTTCAGACAGAAGAAATGGTAAGAAGAAAGGCAAAACATTATCAAAAATCCAGGATTAGTTGAGGAAAAGTGAGACACTTGGTGTAGTTATAGAATAGGTTATATGGGACTCCTGGGGGAAAAGAAGTGTGAAGAGTCAAAGCTAGAAAAATAAAGTAGGAAGATCTTTCAAGAACAAAGAATATTGGGCTTGGCTTCTAGACAGTGGGGGAAAGGCATGGTTAGCCCTATTCTATAGAGATGATTTTACAACAGTGAGGGGTGGAGAGTGGGAGTGAGTGGGATGTGACCTTGGAGCAGGAGTGGTTAGGAACTTCTATGAGCCTGAATCAGAGAAGTGACCATTAGCCTAAAGAGGAATAAATGGATCTGAGAAAGATGTAGCTGAGTGAAGAAGAACTGGTGATCAGCTATATGAAGAACTGAAAGAAAAGGAAGTGTCAAGGCTTTTGGTTTGGGCAACTGAGCAGATTATGTCATCACTATCCAAGGTGAGTGATAGAAAACAAGCAGCAGGTTTCTCAGGGAAGATACTTGAGGTCCATCTTGGCACCCTACTAGGTCTGAAATGCCAGGGTAACTGGAGATGTTACAAATCAGATAGAAATATGAACTTGGAGCCCAGAAAGGTTTAAGGTTAGTGGTAGAGATTTGGCAGTCTTCATTATATGGTCAAAGCCAGAGGAATAAATGAGATTGCCAAGGGCAAGCAAACAGACGAAGAGGCTAAGGATATACCATAGGAGACATCATGTAGATAATAATGGAAAATTAAATGACTTGTGGAGGACAATATGAGGACAAAGGAGAGAACAGAGTCTAGAAGTAACCCAAGGTTTTGAGCTGGGAGACCAGTAAAATTGTGGTTGCATTAGCAAAAATAAGGAAGCCAAAAAGAGAAAGAAATTTGATGGTTAGTTTTAGACAAGTTGAAGAGTATTTTCTTTCACTGTCAGTAAACAATAAGGTATGCTTCTTAAAATCTGAATTGCTTTATTAGTTGTATATTTTTTAAAGGCTCTCTGACCATCATTTAAAAATGAAGTATTTATATGTTGGAAAGGCCACTGGATTGGGAATCAGAAAGCACTTGAGTCTGTTCTAGACCCATTGTTCATTCAAATATTTATTAAGCATGTACTATGCTAGATGTTGGGTTGCAGTGGTAAGTTATCTGCCCCAGTGGAGCTTACAAATAGAGAAAATGTAATCAAATCCACACAAATAAATATGTAAATTCTAGTATACTAAGTGCTTTTAAACAGCAGTTGTAGGAGAAGATAAGTGTGAATTTATGACATGGAGACCTCTCCTAAAATGAGGGTCAGACAAGGCTTTTTCAAAGAAATAATAGTTGAGATCTGATAAAAGAAGTGGAAGCAAAGATGGGGGACAGTTCTCCAAGAGAGGATAATATATACGGGCTAACACTAGAAGGCAGTTTGGCCATTTTCCATTTCTGAGAATAGGCTGTATGGGTGGAGTGGACAGGATAAAGTAAAAGGGCCTTTGAATGAGTCTGGTGAGATGAGCAGAGTCGAGATTATGCCAGATTTCATAGTGTCTCTTCAGATAACTTATTATGAAATGATGGGTGCTTACACCAGAGTGGTGGTGAAGAAGGTAAGAACTAATATGTAATACATTTTATTTTTTTAATTTTTAAAAAAATGTTTAATGTTTATTTGAGAGAGAGAGAGAGAGAGACAGACAGAACATCAGTGAGGGAGGGACAGAGAGAAAGGGAGATAGAGAATTTGAAACAGGCTCCAGGCTCTGAGCTATCAGCGCAGAGCCCCACGCAGGGCTTGAACTCACGAACCACGAGTTCATGACCTGAGCTGAAGTCGGACGTTTAACCAACTGAGCCATCCAGGCGCCCCAATATGTAATATATTTTAAAAGGCAAAATCAACAGAACTTGAAAGATTGGATGGGGTGTGTAGGATAAGGGATTCAAAGATGATTCTCAGGTTTCTGGCTTATGCAACTGGATGATGATGTTGCCATTCTCCAAGAGGGAGATCCCTGGAAAAGCAAGTAGATTTGTGCAGGTAGAAGTTCATTAGATCAGTTTAGCGTATGTTGGGTTCAAGATGCATTTGAGATATCCAAATGAAGATTCCAAAATAGGCACTGACACACAGAGGTAGGGGAAAAGATTAGAAAAAAGGAAGTAACAATGTGCCAGTCACTGGGACATAAATAGCAATATAAAACACTGGTGTGGAAGGGTTCAGAAGGATACAGTGTATGTTGAGAAGGGCCTCAAATTGAACCTTTGAAAGGAATTAAAACATCTAAAGTCCAGGTAGAGAAAGAGAACATAGTAAATAAGAGATCATATGATCACACAATTATTAAGAAAAGCAGGAAAGCAGTAAAAGTATTTCAAGATGGAGGGAAGGAGTAATCAGCAAACTCTGTGTCCCTTGATCAGTGCCTATATTCTCTGTACTTACCTGTAAAACCGGTAGGTAATGTTTGTGTGCATATCCCAGAGCGTTGTTGATCATCGTTCAGATCTGATAATGTTTGAGAAATGTTGAAATCTATCCATTGTTTTATTATGTACTTATTCTCAGTTCCCAGGGTTTCTTGTTTTGTTGGTTTTTAACACTGGGACCATTCACATCCTTATCTAACTCTAACAGTCCTCTTTAGAAAAATAAGGGAGCCAAAAAGAATATGAATTTGAACATGAAAATGTTTCTAGGTCTTTTGCATGGTTGCATGGGAAGCAATTACACTCAGAATCTGAAACATCTCTCCCACTTACTTTTCTCTCCTGCCTTTCCCCTAGGAACCTGGAAATCCCCACAAACTACTTTGGGACTTATGGGTATAGGCTTCAGTACCTTTATTCTGTAAATGAAACTACTGAGTAATCAGTTCCCAGTGATTAAAGTGCTAGCTAAAGATGGAAAAACTTCTGGTATGCAGGGAATGCCATATTGGTACAGTTTTCCTTCATCTGAATTGTTAAATAGTGACACATCACAAGCTGTCCCCAGTTTGAATTCTGGAGTGGTCATTACTTGATATTTAGGAAGAGGGAAGGCCAGACGATAGGGGTCCCTTTCTACAGAAGATAGGCAGGCAGCCAGGCACCTAGCACAGTGACTGTCCCTTAACCTCACTTCTGAGAAGTAGATTGTCCTTTATCCTCACTGTTCGCTAGCAAGCACCAAAACCTCACTCTTCCTGTAGGTCACTGTGGCAATAGTCCCAACCACAGTAGACTACTATATACAAATGATTCATTTCCAGACTTCTGCTTTCCTTTAAAGAGTCAGCTGTCATGTGCTACCTGTGACTCACTCAGGCTCCTTTGCCCCAGGGAAGTAAGCACTCTAAAGATTCCTGAGTTCCGGGGCCAAGCCAGGATTGTCATGTTGTTTTCCTGATGATGCAGCACAGAAGCATTCTCACTAATTCCCACTTGCTGTGCTGCCAGCTAAAGGACCATTGTTTCTGAGCCTAAGAACTAAGAGACAAGGCAATTTGTGTTGCTTTGATTGTGCAGGACAAAAATTAAGCCAGTTGTAGCTTGTAAACTATTAAAGAGATAATAAGTATTTCCACAGTGACTCACAGTATGAGAGATGGCCATACCTAAAGCCGATATTCTAATTCCATATTTTGTTTATCAGGGAAGGTAGAGATGTTCAGAAAATTCAGAACGTGACCTTGAACTTTCCACGCTCTGTAAACTGAGCCTTAGCCTAATGAAGCTCTACAAAGGGTACTGATTTCACATTCGTTTTTCTTCCATCTCATTTTTAAAAATTGACATTTTCTAAACTGTAGTTTTTTACTTAGCAAACTAGGAAATATATTAGCTTTAAACAAGGATTTAATTTTGAGGAGGTTTTGATAGTCACATTTTCTTAATCTCCTTTTCTGAGCACCAGTGTCCTTTATATTCCAGAATCGGGTCAGCTGTCATGCACTTTTGCCAAATGTTCATACTGTTGAGGCCAGAAACAGATGAATCACTTATTGCCTAACTAAATTAAGCTAAAATGTGCCACTGGTGGCATCCCTATTACAGAATTATTCCCTGCTACTACTTGTGTCAGTATGTTTTGGTGTTGGATATATTCTAGATATTCATAAATCAACTGAACAAGGGCAAAAAATGTTTTAAATGTGTGTAGGAGCTAAGAAACTTTTTTTTTATTATATAAATGAAAGTTAATAATGTAACTAAAATGAAATCTAACCTATATAGTGATTTTTTATATTATCAACCTTGGCATTATTAGCAGTCATATTTTATAGGGTAGTCTCATATAGTATAAATGAGGTTAGGTTTACAGAATATTTATTTTAAATAAGGAACATCATAACTTGGAAAATGTAAGCATTTAACTTTGTGGTTAAAACATGTTTAATAATGATCAGTTTCATTAAAAATACATATTGGTTGCCTTTAATCAATAACAAAATGGGGTGCCTGGGTGGCTTGGTCGATCAAGTGTCCAACTCTTGATCTCAGCTCAGGTCATGATCTCACAGTTGGTGAGTCCTCAGCCAGGCTCTGCGATGACAGTGCAGAGGCTGCTTAGGATTCTGTCTCCCCTTTTCTCTGCCCCATCTCTGCTTGCACTCTCATTCATTCTCTCAAGATAAATAAACAAACTTTGGGAAAAAAAATTATCTAAAACCAGACTTCCGCTTTTTCTGTTATGAATAGCAGCTTCACTAAGATAGAATGAATATAACTCTTCATGACTCTCCTAGTTAATTTCCAGTGATTTAAGGAAGTATCACAATGTTATTAAAGCAAAACTCATAGAAATTTAAATTTTAAAAATTTCATGCATTAATTTCATTAGTAACAATTCTGAAATCAAAAGATTATCATTAATGGCAGTTGATCAAATTCACACATTTATTGAGCACCTATTTTAAAGACATTGGAATAAAACTTAGAGGATGCAAAAAAAAGCCTCCCCCCCCACCCCAAGGGAACTTTTAATTTAACTAGAAATTCCATCACACAGTGAACAAAGTTTAATAACAATTTAAAACTAGTAATGATTTAACTAAAAAAGGTGTTGTGGTATTATAGCATATGCTTCATTACCAAATGAATGATACACTGTAGGCATTCAGAAAAGGCAAGGAACATTTGCAAATGGAATCAGAAAGGAATTTACTGAATAAGTGGGATTTGAGCCAAGCCAACTATTAATAATTTTACCAATTGTGGGCTGGAAATAGAAACAAAGCATGTTTGGTGTTGGAATTGACAGCTCTTCAGGGAGGTTCCATCGAACTATCTGCCTATGTCCACATATTGATTCATATGTTGGTTTTCCAATTCATAGAGTTCACTGAAGGCCATTTGTCTAAATATGATGTCATTTACAGTGTCGGCATCCCCTTTTGCAGAGTTGGTTGAGCTGAACGGTAAAAAGTATCTGAAGTGTCTCAATGTAAAAGATCCTCTGTATTCTGAAGATAGACATACATCTGTTAAATGTTCAAAGAAAAAAAAAATTACAAACCCAATTATGTTGATGAAGGTAATGAGAACTTATTTAAAAAATATAGCCTGGAATTTCTAGGTGCTAAAGGTCCTGTTAAAATGCAGATTCTGAATCTGTAGGTCTGGAGTAGACCTGAGAATCTGTGTGTCTTACAGCCTCCCAAAAGAAGTCGATGATGCTGATCTTTGCACTATAAACAGCAAGATTGTAGAGAGAATAACACCATGTTTGGGGGACGGATGGGTCTTAAGTGTTAAAACTCTAAGAAAAATAGCAATATTGTTAGAGTTTTATGAGAACAAAGGACAAAAGCCACATAAAATAATCTATCTTTGCCTTTAGCACGAAAGCAAGAAATTATCAAAGTCACTGAACAACTGATTGAAGCTATCAACAATGGGGACTTTGAAGCTTACACGTGAGTAGAGGCACATTTATTTTGCTTTCATGCATGTGAACAAAATATTTTATATATGAGTGCATTCTTCAGTGTACCGGAATTCATGTATATTTAACCCCAGGTTTGAGGTCAATGATGGCTTTATTTCATAAATAAATAGGATTTACAGAGGAAACACAAAGCTTCTGATAGGATTGGTACTCTCCCGGTCAATGCACAGACTTGTAATCACCCACTCCTCCATATGGGGAAGGCATTCCAGGCAGAGCATCCATGAGAGCAAAAACACACAAGTGACAGGAAAGCACATAGAAGTACATTTTGGTTTAAGAGATGTTTTGCCTCGCAGCTCTGTCAAGATCCTGGGACAGAGAGAGATCAGAAGGTGACATGAGTCAGCCTTCTACCTCTTGGGCCAGCACGCCTCAACCTTTCTTTGTCTCTTTTATGAGTTTGTCTCTTAGGTAACAGTTTATTTGAAGAAAGTCCCAATGCTTAAAGTTTATGAACTACTGGACCATAGGGTATATAAAGGAAATCAAGTAAAAATAAAACAAATAAGTAGGCTTATTTCACAAAGTATGTAGGTCAACAAGCTAGCCATTTGGACAAAGATAAAAATCAGTCCAAGCCTTCCTCTTCATACGAGTGAGCTCCTCTTGAATGAAAAAGTTCAATGCAAAAAGAGTTGAATTTGATCTCTGATTGGAAAGACCTAAATTTAGAAGCAGAGAAAGTAATGACAAATGAGAAGATAAAATGATTAGGCTACCCAAATAGATAAAACTTGTATACTTAAAAAAAAAAAGAAAGAAAAAAAGAAAGCCCAAATGTGCAAATGTGAATGCAAGAGCATTTTCTGCCAGTCAGATCAGCAGGAGTAAAAATTGCTGACAAGCAGTGGAGTGCAGATACTGTAGGACTATGATGACTTTCCTCCAACAGTATAAATGGAGGCAAAAATTTAGGTTGGTGGTGGTGGCAGTGGTTAGAAAGGACGTTTAGTTCTTATATACCAGAAAGCATTTATTTCAAATTTATTTATTTCTAAAGTTTCAAATTGTTTTAATCCTCTGATTTTACTGATAAAAATTTAACATGGGTATGGGAGCACCTGAGTGGCTCAGTTGGTTGAGCGTTCAACTCTTGATTTTGGCCCAGGTCATGATGTCAGGGTTTGTTAGATCGAGACTCTAGTTGGGCTCTGCCCTGACAGCACAGAGCCTGCTTGGAATTCTCTCATGACCCCTGTTCATGCACACTCTCTCAAAATAAATAAATAAACTTTAAAAAATTTAACACGGGTATGGATTTTTAATCTAAAGCATGGACAAAAAATATAAACAAAAATATTATTGAAGCGATGTTCATAATAGTGAAAAATTGGAAACATATGTCCAACATTAAGGAAACCATTAAGTAATATGTGGTGCATTTGGTACAGTGGATGTTTATGTAGTTTCTAGAAATCTGGCAAATGCTTATGATGTAATTATAATGTACATAATTATTCCAACTACATGAGAAAAAGCATTAAAAATAGAATGAGATATGACAAATTGGTTTTGAAAAGGAAAAAAGGACATTGCCTCTGGGAGATGAAATTATGTGTGAATTTTTTTCTTGCCTTTTTTCCCAAATTTTATATAAGATATTGCTTTTATCATCTGTTATAAAATATGAAAAGTAAATGAGTTTAAGAACTAAATTAAATGCAGGATTGCTTCTTGTAAATTAAATGTGTAAATGCATATACATGCAAACACATGCATATGCATGTGTATATATTTGTGTGTATCAGCTATTTTCACATGATTTAATAAAGTACACTTGAAATAGTAAGATATGAAGTTTAAAATAAAACTCTCGTCGGAGACCAGAGTTCCCTTTTAAACAGTTGTGGAGAACTCTGTGCCATAGAAGCTGCTCTTCTATCGTTTTGCTGAGAACTCTATTAAGGAAAACATGAGAACATGTTCTCCAAATATGAGAATACTATTTTCAAGTATGTATTTTTTGTAATAGCATTCTCCTGTAGAATAGTAAAAAAGTGTATTTTGTTGGTGGTCGTAGCCAGGCAAAATTGGAACGTTTCCTATATTCTAAGACAGGTTAATGTAAGGTATTTTAAATAATGCAGTCCTGTGGAATCACATCTGTTTACCTACAGAGGCCTGTAATCTGGCCTGATGTTTCAACTCAGGCCCAGGGATAATTCAACAGGACCTTACATGGGAGCTTTTTGGATGAATACACTGGTAAAGCCCTGTCAACTGGTCCTTAGGACACCTGTTCAGAGCGTGTGTGTTCACACATATATATATCAAGTGGCAGCTTTGTGAATCCTTTATTAATCCAAAGCCTATGACAGGTGATAAATGCATATATACAGAGGAGAGAGAAAGAACAGATTAACAGGTTTTCAGATGTATTGACTCTTTTTGGTGGTTGGTAAAGAGATCCATCATAGTACGGTGATTCTCAGATGATTTCAGCACCAATATAAGGTAGTAAAAATTTTTGATTCACCAATGTTGACAACCAGAAGTCATATTTGCAGAGGAAGTAATAGCCCCTGGCAGAATAAATTCCTGTTACCATAGCAACATGGCTATTCCCATTTTGCCCCTTAGAGATTATATATATTTGACTTTGAACTTGAAAGTACCTGCCCACCAGCAAGTCTGAGACAAAATGTAAAAGCCCTCCTCACTACCTCCCCTCTGCCACTCCTGCCTTTAAGGCTTTTTTTTTTTTTAAACCACAGAAATATTCACTGATTTTTTTAATGTTTATTTGTTTTTGAGAGAGAGAAAGATGGAGTGTGAGAGGGAGGGGGCAGAGAGAGAGGGAGACACAGAATCCAAAGCAGGCTGCAGGGTCTGAGCTGTCAGCACCGTCACAGGGCTCAAACTCACAAACTGGAAGATCATGACCTGAGCTGTAGTCGGATGCTTAACCAACTGAGCCAACCAGGCGCCCCAACTATTTTCTACTTTAAAAGCATTCTTTAAAAAATCGGTTCCATGCACTGTGAACAATACTGTGAAGAACCATAGTGAGTTGGCCTTTTGAATACATGTTGGCCAATTTGTATTTCTGTTGAACAGTTAAAATGTTTTTCCCCCAAAATAAATAGTCCCAAATCCTTTTATCGCTTTGTAAACTTGCACTATTTCCTCAAATCCAGATTTTATGTCACCTTCTCTGAGAAGCCTGCCTTGATCACCGCAGGCCCAAGGAACTGTTTCCCCCTTTATGGGACTTACATACATACCCACTGACCCAGTGCTCACCAGATCAAGCGACTAGTTGTTCCCTAAACATACTCTCTATTCTGTCAGTACTAAGCTATTGTATTTGCTGCCCTCCTCCTGCCTACCATCTTCCCCACACCTGGAAAACTTCTACACATTCCTAAAAGCCCAGCTCACTTTTTCTCCTAAATCTTTCCTGTCCCATATGTAAGTAATCTGGTTTTCAGGCACTTTGTATTTATTTCTATTCCAGTCTTAATTGTTATAATTGTTTCAAAGAATATCTGCCACATAGGTGTTTAACAATTCTTCATGGAATAAATTTCTCCAAAGAAAGCCATTGGCTTTCTCTGAATATTTAAAAATGTCCTATCTCTTTGTTGAATTACATTTCTAGTATTAAAAAGAAAACTAATCTGTATGTTTGAATCTCTCAATTTTATTTTAAAAGTTAAAGAAACTTTAATTTATTGTTATTTTTGAGAGAGAGCGCAAACAGGGGAGGGGCAGAGAGAGAGGGAGACACAGAAACCAAAGCAGGCTCCAGGCTCTGAGCTGTCAGCACAGAGCCCGATGTGGGGCTCGATCTCACAAACCGTGAGATGCCGACCTAAGCCGAAGTTGGGACTCTTAACCGAGTGAGCCAGCCAGGCACCCCAAGTGAAATAAACTTTAAAAACAGCTTTTCCAGAAAGTACAGGATGTGATATATGCTTTCAAATCAATGAATGTAGAAGGTGTCAAAAGTTGTTCCAAAATTATTTCGTTTCAGAGCCAATGTTGATTTTGTAGGACTTGGAGAGTGTATTGGACTCGACAACTTAAGAGTAAATCACTTCTCGGCCTTTTGGCTAAGATCAAGTGTAAAAAAATAAAAGTAAGATGGGGCGCCTAGGTGGCTCAGTGGGTTAAGCATATGACTTTGGCTCAGGTCACAATTTCACGGTTTGTGAGTTCGGGCTCTGTGCTGACAGCTTGGAGCCTGCAGCCTGCTTGGGATTCTGTGTCTCCCTCTCTCCCTGCCCCTCCCCTGCTTGTGCTCAGGCGCGCTCTCACGCTCAAAAATAAACAAACATTTAAAAAATTAAAAATAAGAGGAAAAACTGGAGAAAGCCTAGAGAATTCATCTTGGAAATATAAAAAAGCAGAAATTTTAAAAAGGAGACTCCTAAAGAAGTCTAGTTATCATCTGCTGGAACTTGCTGTGTTATCTTGTGCCTATCAGAGTTCCCTGCAAAATGCTTTTATAGCATCTGCTCCTCAACTCACCTTGCCAAGGCCTGTGAAAGAAATTTTATATTTTTATGTTTTTTTTTTTTTTAAATTTTTTTTTCAACGTTTATTTATTTTTGGGACAGAGAGAGACAGAGCATGAACGGGGGAGGGGCAGAGAGAGAGGGAGACACAGAGTCGGAAACAGGCTCCAGGCTCTGAGCCATCAGCCCAGAGCCCGACCCGGGGCTCGAACTCACGGACCGCGAGATCGTGACCTGGCTGAAGTCGGACGCTTAACCGACTGCGCCACCCAGGCGCCCCTATTTTTATGTTTTTTAAAGACTCTTTCCTTCCAGTGAAAAATAAGAGTTGATAAATAAGATTGGATATGTGTGAAACAAAGTATATTATATAAACAAAACATATTAACCCATGTATTGGTTATTTTCATTATGTTTTTTTTTCCCCTACAGAAAAATCTGTGACCCGGGCCTTACTGCTTTTGAACCTGAAGCTTTGGGTAATTTAGTGGAAGGGATGGACTTTCACCGATTCTACTTTGAAAATGGTACATTTATTCTAAATTTAATAACATGCCTTTTCCAATTTCTCTTTGAATTTCTCTTAAATTTGTAGCTTTTCTCTATTCTATAATGAGAATTTTCACCTTAGTCCAGTATTTTACATCATAACGCTTTTCGTATTTGAAACTGAAAAAAAAAAAATGACAAGCTTAAAAGTTTTGGTGTTTTGGAAACTCTTTGATTTTGTATAAAAGGTAATGCTGATGGAACGTACCCCAGCTAAGTCCCAGCAAATGTATATATAAGCTGCAAAATGAATTACCAAAAAAATAAGTTTTCATAAAACATTGTTTATGTACAAAAAAGTAAAAGACACCATAGTATATCAGAATATTTGACATAAAGGGGTGCTTTCAAGCATAGTGCTCATTTTCAAAGTGAAATGTACCTGAAGATGAGTGATCGGGTAAATAAATATTTCAGTTTTCACTATAAGAATTTGGTCTTAGAGGAAATAGCCACATTTCAGAGATAGTAGCAAAAGAAACTCCTGAGATCCTTGAGATCATCAAAAAAAGTGTAAAGCAGAAATTCCTTTTATCTTTCTTTTCCTTGCACCTGAAGGCTAGGAATTGTCTTTTGTTTGCATGATACATAGAGTGAATTCATCAAATTAAAGAGGAAGTGTAGCAAGGACTAGAATAATCAAATTCACTTCCAATAATTATAAGCATTGACGGGAATGTCTGCTGTGGCATGGGTTTTTAATTTAAAGTATGTTTAATGATTTTTTTTTTACATAGTCACTAGGCATTTGCAAGGAAAGAATTATGTGGTAAATTGGCCTTAACAAAGCTTCAGTAAATTTCCTGATTCTCTCATAATGTTTCTTCCAGTTGGTTCTCAATCGACACCATCTCATCACTAATAAAAGAATAATTAACCCCTTAAATGTTTAACTTACTTCAACAGAAACTATATGTCATTACTTACCATAAATACATATTCTTCATAATGGGATATTCTTTTTTATGTGACTGTAGCATTTAGTAATTTACTCAGATCTTTTCTGAAAATGGGAGAGAGGTTTGCATAACAGGTAAAACAGTTTAACCTGTTTTAGTGATCTAAAGGAATAACATCAGGGGCACCTGGGTGGCTCAGTTGGTTAAGAGTCCTACTTCAGCTCAGGTCATGATCTCAGGGTTCATGAGTTCAAGCCCCTGCATTGTGCTCTCTGTTGTCAGCACAGAGCCCAGTTCAGATCCTCTGTCTCCCTTTCTCTCTTCTTCTCCCTCACTTGCTCTCTCGCTTTCTCTCAAAAATAAATAAAAAGCATTTTAGGGGCATCTGGGTGGCTCAGTCAGTTAAGCATGATACTTGATATATTTCCTTGTCCCATGTATTTCATCAGCTAACAAAACGAACAAGACCACAGGGTATCCTCTCAACTGCTCCATGCATCTGGGCCAGGCCCTCTACCTCTCTATTTGTATCATGGCTTTTGTTTTTGTTTTATTTTTTTACATTTATTTATTTTTGAGAAACAGCGAGACAAAGCGTGAGCTGGGGAGGGGCAGAGAGAGAAGGAGACACAGAATTCGAAGCAGGCTCTAGGCTCTGAGCAAGCGGTCAGCACAGAGCCTGATGCGGGGCTCAAACCCACAAACTGTGAGATCATGACCTGAGCCGAACTCAGAGGCTAAACCGACTGAGCTGCCCAGGTGCCCCAGTATAGCTTTTGTTTTTAACCACTTCCCATTATAAATAAATACACCTCTTCACCTTCAGCTTTGTGTGTCCCTGAGTTTCCAGAGTGACAACTTCTCTATGAAGGTAAACAAAGAAAATAATGACTATCTACTTTTGCTCTTTTTTCCTTTCTCTTTTCCTTTTACTTTGCACAGTGCCAGGGACTCAAAGCAAACAATTCGTAGTTGAATGAATGAATGGCATTGCATTCATTGGCCCCAGACGAAGTTACTGGTTTTGGTTTTCTGTATGTAGTAACTAAGTTTTGTTTTCATTTTATTCTCTTTCAGCTTTGTCCAAAAGCAATAAACCAATCCACACTATTATCCTGAACCCCCATGTACACCTGGTAGGTGATGATGCTGCCTGCATAGCATACATTAGGCTCACACAGTACATGGATGGCAGCGGGATGCCAAAGACAATGCAGTCAGAAGAAACCCGGGTGTGGCACCGCCGGGATGGAAAGTGGCAGAATGTTCATTTTCATCGCTCTGGGTCGCCAACAGTACCCATCAAGTAAATATTTCCAGTCTGTCAGCTTCTTTGTTAATATACCCATGGCCAGTGTTTTTTACTTATTCCATTGTTAATGACATGACATAGTGTTGTTTAACACTGGAAGTCAGTTACATCGGTGGGAATGTGTAAGGAGAAATAGATTAGAACTGTCTAGAAAGATCAACTAGACCAACTGTTTGGGGGTTGAAACACGTATAATAGAAACTGGAGGAATACCCCAGCAAGCTGGTTTCTTTTTCTTAAATCACGTAATATGGCAAACTATTTGTGACTTCATTATCACAATTGGCAGAGGAGGGTGATGTGGGAGGAAAAAATAAGGAGGCATTTCTAAAATGACCATTATCATATCAGAACCTTTATACATGATCTACTGGGCTCAGTTAACAGGTATTAGAAGAAATTTATAAACACAGCATTCAAAATACAAGGAACAGGTATTTCAGTGTCTTCCTCACTATGCTACTCTACCTCAGATGTTATGTTTGCTCTTCCAATCAATAATTAGACAAATATTTCTTGCACATCTCCTAGGTGATTAACTTATGCCAGATAAAATACAAGGTAAAAGATAATTGTCTTCCAGGAACTTATATTCTAGTTTAGAAATCAACTTATGATTGATACCAAAGAAAAATTACAAGGTTTGCAATCAACTTCAGAGTAGAATGGAATGAATGACTAATGTAACAAACTGTTCACAGTTTAGAAGTATATCTTGCACAGAATATATCATTTAAGACCTTGTCCAAATTCCAAGTGGAATTTGGAGACATAGAGCAAATGGAAGATAGTCCAGGAATATCATAAGAAAAGGACAATGTCAGGGTGTTAGCTTTGTATGGTAGAGGATTATGGATAAGGAAGGCTGGCTCCAACTGGAGTAAAGGGGAATATTAATGAGAAATAAGGTTGTGTCAGTGAAGGGATGAGATGAAAACAAGAAGGAGAGTTTAGACTCAGAAGTTTGACCTAATGTTGGTCTCACTCCAAATTGTCTCACCAGGATCACCTGTTAATATTCAGAAGGGAGTAGGATGGGGAGTCAAGTTTATACAAACAGCCATTCAACTCCAGAGAATCTATCAAAATTTCTCAGTTTAATAATGTACCACAGTGGTTTTCAAAGACCTTCTCTATAGCCTTAATGATTACTTATCACTGTTGGATTTATAAAAAGTAGACGAAGGAAAAATAGATAGCTATGTAATGAAGAGAATGACAAGAGGAATATAATAATGACGATACCCATGCTTGTGTGTTTTTTACCCCAAAGAGGTACAGCACTAATTGACAGTTAATATGGAAGGGATTACAATCATACAGTACTAGAGGGTAAGGTTTTTCTACAATTCCCTCAAGTGTTTATGGGATAGAGCCTATTTAAGAAAACTTCATTTTACGCCAAGTGGCTTAAATGGGGCTTCTCTTAATAGGCCATCCTGTATTCCAAATGGGAAAGAAAACTTCTCAGGAAGCACCTCTTTGTGGCAAAACATCTAAGGCCTGAAAACCATTCACATATGGGTCTTGTAAGTAACATCCTGCTCCGGGATACTTTGTGAATGGAGCTAATGACTAAAAAGCTGCATGGCTGTTTTTCTTCCCTTTAAGAATATTTTCTTTTGCATTATATTCAATGGAAAATATTAAAGGTCTTTGGAAATTTATAGCACTTTTGCATGAGCTCTTGAGTCTAATGTTTGGCCTCATTTTGTAGCATAACCCTTGTTTTAAAGGTAATAAGCTCTGAGAAGAGCCTTAGCATATGGATGTTGGCATTTTAGAATATCCTGGAGTTCTCACCTTAAAAGTCCATTATGTCTGGGTCAATTCTCACAACTCTCAATTATCCAGACCTAATTTATAACAAGCTGTAGGATTTTTTGGTGTCCATTTTTCTAGAGGTGGTAATTCCTGTTAAGCACTTGACTAAGGTTAATTTATAAATTAATTTGCTGTGCCTGACTGAGTATAATAGTATTTGACCATGAGCACAGGCCACAAGAGGAAGTCAAGCTGAAATTTAAAACTCACATAGTAGGTAATTCCAGAGGATAATTGAAAGTTGACTGTAATTAAATTCATGCCTGTGTTGTTTTTTAAGATTTATTTCTTAACTTGGATTAGGATCCAGATATATGTGGTAATGTTGTGAATATTTTCTCCACTCAAAGCACTGAACCTTATCAGAGCTTTTAACAAATAGTGCTACCAGCAGTTGGATTAAAAAAAAAAAAAAAAAAAACAACCTCCAATTAAATCATTATGTTTCATCTACTTTTGAGGCTATATTCCTTGTTAAATTGACTTCTAGGTTTAACTTTCCAAGGAGCCTAAGAATGATGACAAAAGCTAAGGATGAACTTAAACTTCATTTTAACAAAACATGAATGCTTACAATGCATATTTATATTCAATAATGTGATTGAAGCCTGGGTTCCTGTTTCTGTTTTCAGCTTAGCTCTGTGTGGACAAAGTTGACAGAAAATTAATGCTGTTGTTATCTATTTTAATTTTGTTTCTGCTTAACATCGTGTATTTCATCTTTTGCAAGCAAAGATCTCATACATTGTATTTTCAATTAAGTTAGCTAAGGTATAAAATTGTACCCTAGTCACATCTTTGGCAAAACAATTTGGCAATATTTTGTAAAACAGTGTAACTTATTTCTCCCTCCCCCCTCCCCCACTTTCTTTCAGCTAAATGTCAACAGTGCCACTTCTGCATTCTCTTGTTCTCAAGGCACCTGGATGGGAACCCTGGGCCGTCCTCTCCTCCTCTTCATGCATGTTTCTGAGTGCATGAAGTTGTGAAGGTCCTACATGTAATGCATATGTGATACATCATCTTGTCATATATTCCTTCCCACACATTGTTTACACTTCAACTAGGGGGATGTTCCATGCAAACTTAAATTACTGTTGGCAAACAATAGAGGGAGGTCAAAAAAAATTCCACAATGTTCCAAATACAACCTATTCGTCAAGTTTCTGTTTATGCCAAGATTTAACAGACTTCAAAATTATTGTTCTCTGAATGACAGTTTGTAAGAGAAACGTAAATTTTTAAAACTCTTTGCTGTTAATCAGTTTTGGCTTGTTTGTTTAACAAAAAGCAAAAAAAAAAGAAAAAAAAAACAAACAGAAAAAAAAAACACTTTCAGTTTCCTAGTGTGATCCTGGGATCCTGGTTGAAAGCTTTGTTGCTCTTTAACAATTAAAGTAGGTTGATATGTGAGCAAAATCACTCAAGAATGTGGAAGCGAGATAAAGTCATGCTGTTTTTGCTCAAATCGTAAACTGGAAAAATTCACATAATTTACGTGTGATCACTTTAGGATATACTCACAGTTGTGAATTTGTTGTATTTCCTGTTCCTTTCTCACCTGTGTGCTCTGTTTTCTCCATTTGATCTCACTTTTTGCTGTTTGCTTCCTTTTTCTCCATCCTCTTCTGTCTTTTCTCACACACTACTAGACAGAAAGGAAAGTGAAATTTGCATAATGGCGGTAACTAAACTAGCACTCCTATCATCTTTAGGACTCTGAAAACGTTGTCAAGATTTTAAACGTTCTTAATTCTGCTTAGAATCCCTGTGTCCAAACTACAGCCTATGTTGGTGGTATTAGAATTATTTAAACTTAGGTAAAAGCAGGGAGTTCCTAGTTTACCTGAGAGGTGTCTTACTAATTAGGGGACTTGCAAGGACAACACCAAGTTGTAGTGGATCAGGGTTTTGTGCAAAGGCACTTAGTTCTGCCTTGTGCACTGGGCCCCTCCTGCTTCACCACTGGCTAGTTTTCTAAAGTCAGAGAGGTCTGCAAGTGATTTCCATTCTCCTAAGTGTTTAGAACTTGATCTTTGTGGCGTGTGCTTTCTTAGCTTCTCTCTTGTGTCAGTGACATTATCTTCCTGTGAGGAGTTAGGATTTTCCAGTTTAAAAAGAAAAGGGAAATGCCTGGATTTTCTTTGTGCTTCTCATTTCTCCTTTGTTTTCTCAACTCCTGTGAGGCAGTTTCTCTTCCCTGAAATGCTTTCTAGTGCATGGTATCTTCATCAGCATTATTTTAACAATAGTAATTCACAATCTTCAGAAGCCTATTTTTAAAGCAGAAGCAAAAAACTAAACAAAAAACAACCCTCCCTCTTTCTCTCATTTCACCTTTCTGTGTTGATTACTAATCACTTTAGATATTGTTGCTAGTGGATGTATGGTAGATGGATTGAAACTTTTCTGATAATTACACGATTTAAAAATATATATTTAAAATAAATATATACAGTAAATGTATTGAGCCATGTTAACCTGCCAATGAGATCTGTGAAAAGTAATGGCCTCGTTTTTCCCTTTTTGATTTCTTCTACCTTTTTGTGAAGCGGCTATACGTGGCATACATGTATTTTAAAAATAATAGGTATAGTGTTTTTTTTTTTTTACACTTCTAACTTAGCATGTGGTGTTGAAGTATTACCATAGATCAAGTTTGTCTTCCGCACTAAGATGTGAGGAAATTGTGATTTGTTCTCTCCACCACAACTGAATTACACATTTATTATCTTCTATCATTTTGAAACACTGCAGTTTACCATGGGACACTGTATATATTTCTTGCCATAATGGTAAATGACTGATTGATATATTTAAGAGTTAATAAATTTGTGATTTCTGCTGACAATGTTTCCATCTTTATTTCTTAAGAAGAGGTACTGTATTGATGCATCCACGATGCTGGCCAGTGCCAGCGGCCGTGTGTCCTACCGTGGTCTCATTAATTCATAACAATTTACCTTTGATGCAAAGATGAAATTATTGAACTGTGCTTCCTTTTAACAATGCACTTGGTAATAATGGCAAGTTAATTTAGTATATACGTCCAAAGTAAGTCTCTCCTAGGAAAATTTTTCTGAGAACAAAGTAGTTAAAAACAAGAATCCTGAAATTGCTAAGTGTGTCTTCTGTTCCATCCTTCACTTGGCTGCTAGGATGTTCCTTTTTTAAGCCAACTCTAACTGTATACCATTTCAATGTCGCTTCCAGTCTACAGTAAGCACCTCATCTCCTGCTTACATGTATGCGAGTATACCACCTTTCAATTGACCGCAAACATCACACATCTATTTATGCTGTATTTCACCTAGAACATTCTTCCCCTATTCCTTCAACCTAATTCTTACTCATTCCTAAACATTCAGTTTAGAGTATCACCCACCTGATTGAACTTTCCTCGACCACACTAAGCTTGCTCGTTCTCTCAATACCAGCTGTAGTTTGGGTCTGCCTCCCACCAGCCACATGGTTTCGAAGATACATCTTTGTGTCTTCACTGTGGAGCATAATATCTCTATAGGCAAGAGCTGTATATTCATTTTTTTATCTCTAAACTCAAAGAGGGCCAACAAGGGAGAAGCCATTAATAGTTTTGAACTGTGGCCAAATTGTAAATGGGAACCTCAAGACAGTCAACCAGACAATCTTGGGTATAATGCTTACCTCTGTCACTATTGTCTTTGATACTCTGAGCATGCTAACTCTTCCCTCTGAGCTTATATTTGTAAAATGAGGACAATCATGCCAATCTAATAGGGGTATTAGGAGGACTAGAGATGATGAGTACGAAGTACCAGAGTAATAATTAAATGGTAGCAGCTATAACTATTATAGTTGCTGATATTAATACTCACATTGTCCCCATTCCTTACTCAGGAGAGTATAACACTCTTATTTTATGGGCTGCTGTCTTAATGCTGGTTTACGAATATTGCTAAGGATATATTCATATCGAATCTCAGCAGGAAGATGAGAGATACTGAATAAGGTAGTCATCTAGCCAAAAGCAGGGAAAATGAAATGAAGCAAATCAGTTTATTCTAGGAAAACTCTCAAGGAATCTTAATCTTAAGTAACTGAGAGTCTGAATCCTTGTAGAAATAATCATATATAAGGTAGGGGTAAACGTATGGCACAACATTTGATTTCATTAAATAAAATTCTACTGATACCTAGAATTCCTTCACTGTTTTCATGGAATCTTTTGTCAGATTTTAAGAAGTGAGAATATATAAAAAGATTATAATAAACATCAGTATACTAGACCATGTATCCATGATGTGAGCAATAAGCAGGGATAACCCACCTTGGCTGAGACAGCGGCGTGAAGCACTCAGAGTATTCCTACTTTTCCCAAACAAAACCAATTCTCAGAAGTAGGCTGAAATGTTCTCCCATAGACTCCAGTAGGGAACATCGATGAAATTCAGTCTTACCCCAGAAGGATTTATAGTTTTAGAGGCTTTTACTACTTTACAAGTCAAACTCTTCTGGTTTGCCCATAAAAAAGGTTTTTAGCTTTTTGAGGAAAAAAAAAATGTTGCCAACATTTTAAAATCGGAGGTTTCATATCAAAGTCATGATTTCTGGGTTAATCTGAAAACTTGTAAGATTTTGCATCCTGTGTTCACTTGTGGTGACAGAAAAGCCGAAGCCTCTTTTAGAGGAGACCAAGCGCTTGGCCTGTCCCCGCCCACAAATGCTCCACTCCTGTCTGCCGCCAGCTCCTGCAGACCCTGGAGTTTTAACCCCTTTTTAAAATCAGCACTTGTACTGACACCTCAGGCTTCAGCAAGCAGGCATGGGCTGCCTGCTGGGTTTACAGAGGGGGTGCTCCTCGTATCCCTGAACCATACTCCTTAGGCAGCTGTCTTCCTAGTAGGTCTCTCCAGCTAAAGTACCCAGAATTATTTAGACTTCATTTTAAACAAGAAAATGGAGATCCACAAAAATAAATCCAAAGCACAAATTTTTTTCTGAGGTACTATTTGAGATATTAAAGGAAGAACGCGGGCTCTTTTCATGGAAAATAATTTACCCCATTCTCAAAGTCTTGAATGGCCAAGAACTGTCAGGTAATTTTTATTGCCAGGTTTATATAGGCAGCACAGGATAGGTGTGAACTATTTATATAAATCCTAGCAATGTTCTGTCTATAACTAGATATTCAGAAACTGCTTTGGGATGCAGGGGTGGCAATTTACCCTAAGGCCAAAGGGCCTGACTCAGCCACTAACACATAATGTAGTCTGAATTTACAAACTCCCTTGCTCCTTCCTCCGTTCTCACTCACCTGGAAACCCACAACCAGTTAACATCCATCGGTCTGTGTGAGCCATGCTCATGCTCTGGCTGCTGAATGTGACTGAAGGAAAGTATCCAACACTGCTGACAAGTCCTGCTCTACAATCATGGCCATTCACACCCCTCACAGATCCTCGTGGCTGCCCAGGAATTGTATTTCCCTAACTAGTCCATTTTCTCCCACTCTTCCACGAGTGAGGTCAGACTTTCCTTACCATCTTCCACTTCCAACTCTTCCTTCCCCATCGTCACTCAGTGGAGGACCCTGCTTCCATTTCACCGCAAGAAATGAAGCTGTCTCAGCAGCTCTTTCTGCACACCCTGCCTTGTCTCCAGTGGTGAGAATAAAGAGTTTAGGCACCTGCCAAACACCCATCCCCCCCCACACCTACTCATAGATGTCTCTCTAGCAACTCCCCCACTTCATCATTATAAAGCATTTCCTCCCTGCTAGCTGTCCCCACCGATGCCTACTTCTTCCCTTAGTAGACAGACTCCATGAAAGGGCTGTCCCAACTTGCCATTTGCAGTTTCTCCCTCCCATTCCTCCTGAACCCACTCCAGTTGCCTTTATTGCCTCGCAAGTTTTTCCTAGTTTTCTGTGGCCACCCTGTTAATTCCAGGGATCGACTCTCAGTTCTCCTTTTACTTGATCTGTCAAGTCGTCTACCCTCTCCATCTTGAAATATATTTCTCTTGTCTTTTGGACAATACACTTGGCTGATTTTCTTCCTATCATCCTAGATGCCCCTATCCAATCTCTAACTGCTGTCTTTTCATCAACTTGACTTTTAATTTTGGAATTTTTTTTTTAGGTCTTCACATACTCCCAGGATAATTAACATGCGATTTCAATGGCTTTAGATTATATTGATTCTCAAGTATATGTGTCCAGCCTGGATAACTGCCCTAAACTCTAAACATCGAGATCCAGCTGCCTATTTCAAATCTACAGTGTAGATCCAACAGGCATCTCAAAGTAAAACGTCCAAAACTGAGCTCTTGAGAGTATACCGAAACCTGCTTCCCTCAGTACTTTCCAGATCTCAAGTAATTGCCAACACAATTCTTCCTTTGATCAGGCCAGACATCCTGGTGTCTTTTCTAATTCTTTTCCATTTGAAATTCTTTCACTTTTACCTCCAAAATAGAACCAGAGTGTGACCTCTTCTCACAATGCCTTCTGCCATGTCTCTGGGCCAAATCACCATCATATTCTCTATAGTACCGGACTATCCCCCTCACTGGTCTCTCCGCTTCTATTCTTTTCTCTCTTCTCTTTACTCTTAATGCATCAGCTAGGATGAGCTTGTTATAAGCCAAAACATGTCACTTCTGTGCACAAAACCATCCAATAATTTCCCTTATCAGAGTAAAAATCCAAGTCCTTAGAGTGGCCTTTATTAAGCTGCTTAATAAATACATGTAGTTGAACAAAAAAAATTAATGAACTGCCCTCTTTTTTTACAGTTAGAAAAGCTGAAGCTCCCAGCCCATTTAAAAGTTGCCTCAGTGAAATCCTAGAGGTTGTAAATTGCCTACATAATTACTTGGGGGAAAAAAAACTGGAATTTTTAGCATCTGTGCACAAATTTGGAAATTTTTAGGCACAAAGAACAGAAAACTTAATTTCAAACATCTTAAATAATAAGAAAATACATTATTTTACAGAAAAAAAGATAGATGAGTGAGATCCAGTGTTGTTAGCTCCAGTGATCAACAACATAAAAAAAGAACCAGGTTCTACCCATTTTTTTTATCTTGCCCTTTCTAGAGCATAAACTTTGTACTCCAGGTGAAGAGACCTAATGGTCCCAAAATGCAGGACTTGGTTCCTAGTGTCACATCCAGACAGAGAACATCCAATGGAAGGGATCATACCCTCTCTCTTCCATTCCCCACCACCCCCCCCCCAGCAAAGACACATTTCCTAGTAGCCCAGTTGGTCCAGAACTGGCCCAACTGCCATATCCTCTTCAGCTTAGCCTGATTTAAGGACTAAAACTGGAGCTATGAGTGGGCCACCTTTCTTTAGGGGTGGTCACGGAGGGATGGATATCTGGACAGAGACCAGTTTGCGTTGCCCTTTTTTTTTTTTAACAAAAGATTTTGGGAACCAACATTGTCCAGTATAGTAAGTATAAATTTGTTTTTATTGTCCCTTATAAAGCTGCTATTTTGTGCATGTCCTGAGAGGGATGGAAATATATGAGAAAATAAAGCATAGTCTCCAAACTCTACATCTCACCCACTGGTACATTTACTTGTGTTGTGTGTTCCTGATTTGCCCAGTCAGTTCAGTGCTGGAGAGTGCTTTCAGCACATAAGTCTTGGGGACTGGGAAAGTTTAATCATTTCACTCCAATTGAATTTCTTCCAGGAACTCTGGTCCCAAGCAGGACCCATTAAACCACAATTACATCCTGCCTCTTCCAGATACCCTCCTTGCCCTGCCTGAAATTCAATAATTAAAAAAAAAAAAGTGAAAATAAGATAAAAAGAGAGAGGGAGGCAAACCATAAGAGACTTTTAAATACATAGAACAAGCAGGGTGTTTGGGTGGGGGGATGGGCTAAATGGGTGATGAGCATTAAGGAGGGCACTTGCTGGGAGGAGCACTGGGTGTTATATGTAAGTGATGAATCACTTGGATTTAAATAGAATTTTATTTATTTTTTACATTTTTATTTTATTTTTGAGAGAGAGAGACAGCGTGTGAGTGGGGGAGGGCTAGAGAGAGAGGGAGACAGAATCTGAAGTAGGCTCCAGGCTCTGAGCTGTCAGCGCAGAGCCTGACGTGGGGCTTGAACTCACAGACTGCGAGATCATGACCTGAGCCGAAGGGACGCCCAACCGACAGAGCCACCCAGGCACCCCGAAATAGAATTTTAAAAATTAAAAAAAAAAAGTGAAGACTACTTGGTGCCCAAAACCACATTTACTGGTTAATCTTCTTCAGTTCTGCTTTTCTTTTTTTATTACTTTAAATAAAGTTAGGAAAATGGGGGAGACTGTTACAACTAAGTAAACATCAAGGATCTTATTCACCATCCACCCACTTGATACTGCCTGGCAAAGTGAACAAAAGAACAAGCAATTCGTCTATATAACCTGTTCCCTCATGGTCTGAAGCAACAATTTGCTGCTGTGTGGGAGGAAGTGTTTAGCTAACTGATTTGTGATTAAGTGGTTTTATGTGTACGAGGCTCCTTTTTGTATTATTGTTACAAATATAGGTGACTCAGAGACATCTCCTACTGAAGATGAGGTTGGTTAATCACCAGTCTTTTTTAAGAAAAGTCTTAACTCTCAGAATTAAACTTCCTCTCATATTTGCTTTTTTAATATTTTCATGATAGCCCTTTCACCCCAAGCAAAAGAACTCGATTCTCTATTGTTTAAACTGTGAGGAAGGAACTTCTTCTAGGGCATGGCTAAGAGGATGACATTTTGTTGTTGTTGTTGTTGTTGTTTTTAATTTTAGTGAAAGAGAAAGTGCACGAGCATGGGAGAGGGGCATAGGGAGAGAGAGACAGTGAGAGAGCACTTTAAGCAGGCTCCATGTTCAGCGTGGAGCCCAACACAGGGCTCGATCCCATGACTCTGGGACCATGACCAGGGCCAAAATCAAGTGTCGGATGCTTAATTGACTGAGCCACCCAGGCACCGCTAAGAAGATGACTTTAAAGTAACAAATGAGTTCACACACATGCATTCCCCTCTTTCAGTTCATTAAAAAAAAAAAAAAAAAAAATAGCCTGGAACTTATTTAGATTCTGTGTCTCCTTCTCTCTCTGCCCTTTCCCCACTCACACTCTGTCTCTCTCTCTCTCTTTAAAATAAATAAAACATTAAAAAAAAAAGAAAGAAAGAAATGGTGACTGGGAAAGAAAATAAAACAAAAATTCCCTTGTAGGCAGGAAACCAGAGCAGAGGGAAGCATCCATTAAGTGCTTCTTACATTAGAGGAATGGTGATAAAAATCTTCCCAGAAAGAGACAGCCCCTTGCCAGGAGATTGCAATTGTGGGCTTCTCGCTCATTCTTAACCTGGCTCCACTGCCCTCTGATTCATGCTTAGGCCACAAAACTCCTTCTTAAAACTTACCCAAGTAAACACATCCTGCTTTCGGGAGAAGTCACAGAAAGAGGTCTCTCACCACCAATTCATTACTCCTCCTGCAATAGCCTTTCCCAGGGTTTGAAGACACAGTGGCTAGAGAAGCATCCGGGCCTTGTATTGTGTTATGTGATTTCTACGCCGATGATGTAATGCCACAAGACAGGAAGGAAGGAATGAGAGAAAGGGAATTTTGAAGCTGTAGATTCTCAGCAGCACAAAACCTCAAGTTTTTCTTTTGGGTTAAACTCATCTCTGTGCTCCACTCTTTTTTGTTTTGTTTTGTTTTTTAATATATCTGTTAAAGGCATGAATACACACACCCTCCTAAGATCAAGTATTAATTCTTCCAGGACATAGGAACAAAATGCTTTGCCAGCCACCTCATGATCAATGTCCCTTCTCATTCTTAGCATGTTTGATTACGTTCCTACTTCTCCTTCAAGTTAACTAGAAAAATTACAGAACTTTATTGCCCTTAATTATTATTTTACAAGAGAGGCTTTGAAATGCTAAGGATCTTTTGTTCTTATCAATCTTCATCTGCAGAAAGGAAAAAGGGATGTTTGGTTCACCAATTATGTACATATAACAAAGAGATCATACTATATATTCTTATATAACTTGCTTTTTTCACTTATTAGCATATAATAACAAATTTCATTTCAAAACAATGCCCCCATACCATTACTTTTAGTGGCCTCGTACTAATCTATTTATCTAAATGATATGTCATTTATTTAATCAATTACCTGTTGTTTAACATGATTATTTCTTATTTTTATGATATGAACAATAAGCATTGAGCATATTTATAGCTAATTTTTTTTTGCTACTTGATTATTTTATTAGGGAAACTACCAGAGGAGAAAATATTGAGTAATCCATTCCATTTTAGCCTCAGAAAAACAGTGATAGAGCAGATTTATAGGGCAGAAATGATCAGAGATTAAATCACATATCCAAGCTCGCTCAGTGGCAAACACTACTAGGTCTCCTCATTGCATGTCCACTGTATTCTCCACTGTCCAATCATCCACAGCTCCTTAAGCTACCAGTTAGACCCTGGTCACCACATTGGAAGGACAAGATACCACATAGGAGGGAAATTTCAGAACACTGTTGTTATTCATTGCTTTAGTTTTCAAATGCTGTTCTCAGCCTGTTCTTTCCACTTGATTACATTCTTTTTTTTTTAATGTTTATTTATTTTTGAGAGAGACACACACACACACACAGAGTATGAGCAGGGGAGGGTCAGAGAGAGAGAGGGAGACACATAATCCAAAGCAGGCTCCAGGCTCTGAGCTGTCAGCACAGTGCTGGACACGAGGCTCGAACTCACGAACAGTGAGATCAGACCTAGGCCGAAATCTGACGCTTAACCAACTGAGCCACCTAGGTGCCCCTTGATTACATTCTTCTCCAGATCTTTCTGTACATGGGCCTTGCTGCTTAGTGTCCTTTTGTTTTGTTTTGTTCTGTTTTCACCTCATCTTGAGCTTCAAAATTGACATTTTCCTAGATATAATTTAGGTTGCTCTTAATTATGTTTGGGATGCCACATTCCCTAGACAAGCCTTGTGAGTTCTGATGGAATTAATCTGGATTATCAATTTGGGCACTACGGACTGGGGAGAAATGATTATGAGAACTCAAAAGGATCCAGGATCCACTATAATATCCTCTTGTAATTTTTGTTCTATTGGTTGTATTAGGATTCTCTGCCTATATAAAAAGAGACTTATTATATGGATTTGGTTCACATTACTACAGAGGCTGACAATTCCCTAGATCAGCAGTCAGTGAGCTGGAGACCCAGAAGAGCCAACTGCATGGTTCTAATCTGAAATCCAGAAAGCTTAAGACCCAGGAAGAGCCAATGTTTCAATTCAAGTCCAAAAGTAAGAAAAGACCAACTGAAGTCCCTGCTCAAAAGTAGTCAGGCAGGAAGTGTTTCCTCTTACTAGTGGGTCAGCCTTTTGGTTCTACTCTGGCTGTCAACTGATTGGATAAGGCCCACACACATTAGGGAGGACAATTTGCTTTACTCATTCTACCAAGTCAAATCTTAATCTTATCCAGAAAATTCTCACAGACACAGCCAGAATAATGTTGATCAAATATCTAGGCACCCCTTGGCCCAGTCAAGTTGGCACAGAAAATTAACCATTACACCAATATTAGCAGTAATATAAGAAAGAAAAAAAAATCTCTCATTTTTAAGAACATGGAAATGGACAGTTTGTAGATGGCATCCAATCTAATGGTGAATCTTATTAAGAGTAAGAAATCCCAAAGAATAGTTATTGCCAATTTTAAAACTAGAATGAAAATGGATGAATTTATAAAGTCTAGAACAAGATTTCTTCAACAATTTAGTCTCAGGACACTTCATACTTTTAAAAATAATTGACATCCTCATGGAGGATTTACTATATGATGAATTAAAACCAAGTAGGTTTTAATACATATTTACATTTAATACATATTTAATACATATTACATGCAGGGCACCTGGGTGGCTCAGTCGGTTGAGCGGCCAACTTCGGCTCAGGTCATGATCTCCCGGTCTGTGAGTTCGAGCCCCGCGTCAGGCTCTGTGCTGACAGCTCAGAGCCTGGAGCCTGTTTCAGATTCTGTGTCTCCCTCTCTCTGACCCTCCCCCGTTCATGCTCTGTCTGTCTCTATCTCAAAAAAATAAACGTTAAAAAAAAATTTTTAAAAATACATATTACATGATAACATGCAAGACACCATCCATTAACTCTTAGAACAATGATGTCACCACATATCACACAGCTTCTAGAAAACTCCAGTGTGCAATCTTTAGAGAAAAATAAAAGTAGTAGTTAAGACTTTAGTATTATTATGAAAGTAGTTTTGACCATGTAGTAATGTTCCTGAAGGCCTAACCAATAAACCATTTGGAACCTACTCTCCCTCAATACATTTATGGTGATGGTTATAAATAGAGATATTTAATAATTAATTAAACGTAGGATGAGAACAAAGTACCAGTTATCACTGATCAGTAAGATAAGCTGAGAAATAGATTTGGACAGAAACAGGGAGCAAAAGAGCAGCCAAACATAGTAATTAACTGTATTGAGTATGACATTTGGAGAATGGAGGAGGAAGGCAGAAGCAGCCAAGCAATCAAATTACTCTAGATATGCCAAGATGGAGTACGAGGAACAGATTTACCCTCCTGCTGAAACATTTATAAAACAGATGAAATACATGAAAAAGGTTTTCAGGCACTGGATATTAAGTGTCACAGGACAGTGATCTCTGAGAGACAGGAAGAAACAAGGTGAGCCCTAAAATGATTACTCCAGTTTCCTGCCTGAAGAGCGTTTCCAGCCTATAGCACAAGGGGGTCTGAGCATTGCTCAGTAGTCTCCTTAAGTTGAGCAGATGGGAAGTAGGAGACGAGGAGGTCAAGGCAAATAGAATTTTCCAGACAAAATTTCAGAAAGAGGAGAACTGCTATGGAGATTTGCAGAGGGTCCTCCTGAGTCTTCAGCTGAGAAGGCTGGGGGAAAAACACCTAAAGGCTAATCCCTAGGGCTCCCACAGGGCTGGGAACAGTTTGTGCTGTCATTAGTGCTTTCATTAGTCAGAGTAGAAAATCCTTCACAGGGCAGTAGACAGTGTACTCAAAAGTGTATTTACTCCTATGGTGGGGAAAAAAATTAGCCCTAAAGTCTTTCCTGATCCCACCTAATGGATCTTGAAAATAAACTTGAAAAAGGATCAAACTGTTTCCAAGTAACTTAACTGACCCTGAGGGAAAAAAAAAAAAAAAGAATAATTTACAGGAATACAAAATACCTAGCAATAAGTAAGGTCAAATTCACTATGTCTGCATACAATAAAAGTCACCAGGGGGTCACGTGGGTGTCTCAGTCAGTTAATCGGCCAACTTCAGCTCAGGTCATGATCTCATGGTTTATGAGTTCAAGCCCCTAATTGGGCTCTGTGCTGACAGCTCAGAGCCTGGAGCCTGTTTTGGATTCTGTGTCTCCCTCTCACTCTGTCTGCCACTCCCCCGCTCACACTCTGTCTCTGTCCCCAAAATAAGGAAACATTAAAAAAAAAAAGTCACCAGGTATACAAAGAAGCAGAAAAACATGAACCATCAGGAGAAAAATTAATGAAAGAATCAGATCCAGAGATAATGTAAATGGTAACATTAGCAGACAAGGCATCAAAATTTATTATATCTTATGTGTTTAAGATAAAAAACTGAATGTGTTAAGGAGAGAAATTCAAATATATTTAGAAAAAGTTTTTAAAAACTTCAAGATACGGAAACTATAATATCTGAGATTAAAGTAGACTAGATGGAATTATTAGCACATTCTTACAAAAGAAACTGTGAAGTTAAAGACATAGCAATTGAAATTAGGCAAAATGAAGCAAGGAGAGAAAAACTCAAAAAGCAGGAACAGTGTATCAGTGTGCTGTGAGCAGCTTCAAGCAGCCTAATATATGCAAAATTGAAATCTTTTATAAAAAGGAGGGAAATAGGAGGAAATGAAAAAAATATTTTAAGAAGGTATTGCCGGCATTCTCAAATTTGATGAAAAATATAACCATAATTTGATTATGACATATGTTGGTGTATTTTCTCTGCTTCTTGAACTTGGGGTTTAGGAGCTTCTGCATCTGTGACACATTAGTGAAAGAGGACAATTGTAGGAGCAATGTCGTTGAGAGGAGATGAGATCCAGTGCCTCAGAGGATGGGTTGCCTTAGATGGGAGCACTGGTAGATCTTTTAATATGGAGAATAGGAATTCACCCCAGACAAGACAGTAAGTTATTGGAGGGGCCATATGAAAATCTCTTCTCTCTGATGTTGTTTCATATTACATAGGAAGCAAAATCCTTAGTTTACTGTGAAGACAGAAAAGAGGATATTGGGCTTTTGAGGAGCAAAGAGAAGGTAGGAAATATTGTTGGGGGTGGGAGGAGGACAAGAGTGAACAGGCTAGAGAAATGTAGTTGGAGTAGCAGGAAGTTCTAAGAACCCACTCGGGTTTGTGGTTGCAAATGTAAGTCAGCAAAGTGCAAGATGTTTCTCCTCTCGTGTTCATCTGCTTGGGTGCTGGTATTGAGCAAATTAATAGTTGGAAATAGTCAGGAAGGCAAATATCCAAGACCAGATAAGTGGATACATATGTTAAAATTTGAAGCACTGATAGAAGTTTGCGAGCAGAACTAAAAAGGAGATTCAGGTAGGTGGAACAACATTCACAAAGAAATAAAAGTAAAAATTAATTGTACATTTAGAAACCTACATGTTGTTTAGTGCTGCTGGAGCAAAAAGTAGAAAAGCAGGGAGGGTGTCAGGAAATAATACTAGAGAGAATGGTGGCTTAGAATTTGCTCTTGGCAGATTAATCTGTCAGAAGTATCAGCAAAAAATGTGCTATGTCACATATGTTCAGAATAACACAATTTACTTGTACATAATGAATAGTGAGCTATTGAAGAGTTGTAATGAACATCCCAACAAACAAAAGTCCAGGATCAGATGGTTTCACTGATGCATTTTATCAAATATTTAAAGAATAATTAATACCAATCCTTCTTAAACTCTTAAGAAAAAAAAAAGATGTAAGAGGAATGAATGTTTACAAACTCATTTTACAGGGCCTGCATTACCCTGATATCAAAACCAGACAAGGACATCATAAGACAAGAACATTAAAGGCCATTATCCCTGATGAAAGCAAATATTCTCAACAAAATATTAGCAAGCCAAATTTAACAATACATTAAAAGGATCGTATAAGGTAATCAAGTAGGATTTATTCCTGAGGTGTGATAAGCCATATGCCATCACATAAATGTGATATGCCACATTAACAAAATGAAGGACAAAAATCATATGATTGTCTCAATAGATGCAGGGAAAGTATTTGACGAAATTCAAAAAACTATTTATGATTAAAACTCTCAACAAAGTGGGTATAGAAGGAATGTATCTCAAAATAATAAAGCCCGTATATGACAAACCCATAGATAACATACGTAATGGTGAAAATCTGGAAGTTCTTCCTAAAAGATCAGGAATATGGATGCCCGCTCTTACTACTTGTATTCAACATAGTGCTGGAAGTCCTACACAAAGTAATTAGGCAAGAAAACAAAATAAAAGACATCAAAATTAGAAAGGAAGAAGCAAAAGCTGTCATTACTTACAGATAACATGATATTAAATATAGAAAACCCTAAAGATTCCACCCTCCCAAAAAAACTGTTAGAACACATAAATTCAATAAAGTTGTAGGATACAAAATCAATATACAACAAATCTATTATATTTTTATACACTTAGAGTGAACTATCACACAGGTAAATTAATAACACAATATGCTTTATAATTGCATCCAAAAGAATTAATACCTGGGAATAATTGTAACAAAGAGTTGGAAAATCTGTACACTGCAAACTGTAAGTCACTGATGAAAGAATCTAAGGACACAAATAAATGTAAAGATATACCATGCTCATGCGTTGAAAGGATATTGTTAAAATATCCATAAGCAATTTATAGATTCAATAAAATTCCTATTTTGCTCAGTGGCAATTTTCACAGAAATAAAATAATCCTAAAATTTGTATGAAACTACAGAATACCCCATATAGCCAAAGCAATCTTGACAAAGAAGAACAAAGCTAGAGGCATTATGCTCCCTGATAATTAAAACAGTATAATTTCAGCATAAAAACAGACACATAGATCAATATAGCAGAATAGATAACCCAGAAAGAAACCGATGCACATACGGTTTATGCATTGGTCAATTTATGACAAAGAAGCCAAGAATGTACAATGGGGATAGGACAGTCTCTTCAATAAATGGTGTTGAGAAAACTGGATGGTCATATGGAAAAAAATAAAAACTGGACTACCATCTTACACCATATTGCAAAACTTAACTCAAAATTAATTAAAGACTTGAATGTAAGATCTAAAACCGTAAAACTCCTGGAAGAAACCATAGGTGGTAAATTCCTTGACATTGGTCTTGGTGATAATTTTTGGATTTGTCATGGAAAGCAAAGGCAACAAAAGAAAAAAAACAAGTGAAACTACATCAAACCAAAAGGTTTCAGCACAGCAAAGAAAACCATCAAAATGAAAAGGCCACCTACTGAATAGGAGAAAATATTTGCAAACTATATACCCAATAAGGAGTTAACATCCAGTATATAAAGAACTCATATAACTCAATAGCAAAAGAGCAAACCAATTTAAAAGTGAGGAGAGGGGCACCTGGGTGGCTCAGTCGGTTAAGCATCTGGCTTTGGCTCAGGTCATGATCTCACGGTTTGTGAGTTCGAACCCCACATCGGGCTCTGCACTGACAGCTCAGAGCCTGGAGCCTGCTTCAGATTCTGTGTTTCCCTCTCTCTGCCCCTCCCCTTCTCATGCTCTGTCTCTGTCTCAAAAATAAATAAAACATTAAAAATTTAAAAAAAAAAGTGAGGAGAAAATCTAAATGGACATTTTTTCAAACAAGACATATAAGTAGTCAACAGGTGCCTGAAAAGATAGTCAATGTCACTAATCAATCATCAGGGAAATGCAAATAAAACAATAATGAGATATCACCTCACACCTGCTAGAATGGCTATTATCAAAACATCAAAAAGGGAACTACCATATGATATAGCAATTCCACTTTTGGGTATTTAACCAAAGGATGTGAAACCACTAGCTAGAAAAGATACATGCACTACCATATTAACTGCAACATTATTAACAATGGCCAATATTTGAAAGCAATATAAGTATTCATCAATAGATGCATGGCTAAAGAAGATGTGGAGATACACAGAGACACACATACACACGAATATTATTTAGCCATAAAAAGGGATGGAAATATTTCCATTTGCAACAGCATGGGTGGACCTTGGAGAGCATTATGCTAAATGAAATAAACAGAAATACAAATAACATATGATCTCACATATATGTGAAATCTATAACAACAACAACAACAACAACAAAACAGGTTCATAAATACAGAGAACAGATTTGTAGTTGACAGGCAGGGGGTGGGGTGGACAAATTGAGTAAAGGGGTCAAAAGTACAAAGTTGCAGTTATAAATAATTATGAGGATGTAATATACAGCATGGTGCCTATAGTTAATACTGTATTAATACTGCATTGAATATTTAAAAGTTGCTAAGTGAATAAATCTTAAAAGTTCTCATCACAAGAAAAAAATTGCATAACTATGGACCAGATATTAACTATAATTATTGTGGTGATCATTTCTAAATATATACAAATATTAAATCATTATGTTGTATACTGGGAACCAATAAATGCTATATGTCAATTATACCTCAATTAAAAAATATATATTATATATGTTATAGGACACAACAAAGTAGACTGGGAAATTACAAATGCTCATGCTTCTGGGGCACCTGGGTGGCTCAGTTGGTTGAGCATCTGACTTCAGCTCAGATCATGATCTTACTGCTTGTGAGTTCAAGCCCCGCGTCAGGCTCTGTGCTGACAGCTCAGAGCCTGGAGCCTGGTTCGGATTCTGTGTCTCCCTCTCTCTCTACCCCTCCCCAGCTCACACTCTGTCTGTCTCTCTCTCAAAAATAAACGTTAAAAAAAAAAAAAACCCAGGGGCGCCTGGGTGGCGCAGTCGGTTAAGCGTCCGACTTCAGCCAGGTCACGATCTCGCGGTCCGGGAGTTCGAGCCCCGCGTCAGGCTCTGGGCTGATGGCTCAGAGCCTGGAGCCTGTTTCCGATTCTGTGTCTCCCTCTCTCTCTGCTCCTCCCCCGTTCATGCTCTGTCTCTCTCTGTCCCAAAAATAAATAAACGTTGAAAAAAAAAAAAAATTATAAAAAAAAAAAAAAAAACCCAAATGTTCATACTTCCAAATCCGGTATATATTTTCTCCAATTTGTTTAATCTCATTGTATTCTTCATGTGTTAGGTTGCTTTGAGAACTCATTTTTTTTTTAATTTACCAGTTTAGTAATGAAATATACTACTGTTTAGAAAAAAAAGTTAAATAATTATTTGGTTAGTTCTGTATTTAAGGAGGTTATTCTAGCAGCAGTGTGGGGCATATACTGAAATATGTCAAGATTAGAGATAAGGATTCACAATAAAGCTCTGAAGATGTCCATAGCCTAACCCCTAGAATCTGGGAATATGTCACTTTACATGGCAAAAGGGATTTGCAGACATGAATAAATTAGGGATCTTAAAATGGGAAGATTATTCTGGATTATCTAGGTGGGCCTAGCATAATCACAAAGGTCTTTATAAGGAGGAAAAAGGAAGGAAGATTAGAGAAGGTTACAGAGTAGACATCAGAGACAGAGAAAAGAGAGATTTGAAGATGGTAGACTATACTACTGACCTTGAAAATGGAAGAAGGGTCTATATACCAAAGAATTCAAGTGGCCTCTAGGAGCTAGAAGAGGCAAGGAAGCAGAACCTTTCAGAGAACCTCTATAAGGTACACACCAATTTTAGCCCAGGGAGAGTCCTCTCAGAATTACAAGAAAATAAATATGAGTTGTTTTAAGCCACTAAATTTGTGGTTATTTGTTACAGCTGTGACAGAAAACTAATACAGGGTTCAACTAGGCATTTAATCCAGTAATCCAGGTGAATGATGGAGACTCCTGAGCCAGTCACAGTGCATGTGGAGAAGAGAGGATGAAGTACTGGATGAATGAAATACTGGGTATTTAGTAGAGTTGTGAACAAAGAAACTTAGTATTCCAGTATCCAGATCAAAAGGAAATTTTCTCTAAAAAAGAAAATGTGGCAGATGACTAATTCACCACCACAAATCCTTCTTCTCCTTCCAAAGTACAGCGGTGTTACTGGAAAGTTGTTGCCTGGTGAGGGACTACATTTCTCAATCATCTTGCAATTATGGCCATGTGATTATTTCTTGCCAATGGAATGTGAACAGAAACACTATGTCACTTCTAAAACCAAACACCTCAAAAACCAGGTGTGCATTCTATCTATACTTTCTCTTTTCCCCATCCTCTGGCTGAATGAGGATTGAGTCTCTGGGTGGCAGAGAACAGGAGGGTGCAGAACCACAATATAAAAGGCCCCTAAATCTCTACAGGGGAGGTCACTTGCTGACCAGGAACACCCACAGAGGTCTGTGTGATGACCAAGAAATACACTTTTTTGTAAGATATTGATTTTGAGGCTTATCTCTTTCCATCTTAAAAATTGGTGCAACTAGAATGCTGTTTTAACAGAATCCTAAAGTATGTGTCGTCATTGAGTGGATGAAAGAATCGTTGTAAGACACAGGAGGGATGGAGAGTCGTGTTATGCAGTGGCAATAGACTTGAAAAGATTTGGCTGGCCAAACTTGTAGCTCTAAATTATAATGTTGGTTGTGTTAGCTTGATACTGACTGTTCTTAGCAGGATATCAGAAGAAAACTGAGCTCAGGCAAGAATGGACCAGTTTGTAAGCAAAAAGTAAAGGTGAATAGAGGGAATCCAACTATCTGGGGTTTCACACAATTGAAAAATCTGCATAATTCTAGAACCCAAACATAAAGAGATAAGACCAAAAAGGATTTTAACATCAGAAGCTTTTTATTTTTTTTCAGTTAGAAAAGTCACTCAGTCTTAGATCAAAAATCAGAATAAGGATGTTTCCTTCCCACATAAGCCCATTGTTTTAAGATAGGTATAAAATAGGAACTATTAAGAGAAAGGCATTGGCAAAAAAGTCAAGGAAAAAAGCAGGCCTAAGGATGAGGCCTGGGGTAAAACTCTACTTATAAGTTCTGGAATGTAACTGCCCAGAAGCGAACAGAACAGGAATCTACCAAGTATTTGAGAGGGGAATTTGTATTGCCAAAGAATCCTGAATCCTGAACAAAAATGCCATTGAATATTAAGCATTATCCTGAAACCACAAAACTTACACAAACAGAAAGTTCAATAGAACCAAAGGATTCTTTGGATTTATTGCCCACTTCAGATATGGCCATTCCGAACGGTGGAATCCTTACTAGAGAGTTAGTTCAATACCTAATCAAGTAACACCACCACCCACCCCCTGACGGTGACCGAGGAGTTTCACAATGCCACAAGCTCACATGATTTCAATGTTGCCAGGGATCAATGATTGCTGTGAGACTCCCATTTTCCCTCTCAATTGTTGAACCCCCAATATCATGGATAGTCTGTTAAAACAAAATTAAAATTTTAAGAACTTACTGCAGTGTGAGAAATTACCATATTAATAGAGATTTAGCAGTGTCTCAAGAGGGAGAAGTCAGGAGTGGGATATTTATAGATTTCAGTCTGGATCAACCAATTTAAGTCAAGTCATTCAATGTGGGGAACAATTTGAGACAAGAAAAAGTATTTAAAATAATATAGAATTTATAAGTGTAAGTGAAAAGAAGGTCTTGAAGCAAAGCTTCAATAAGTAAGCTATTAGTAGTAATTGAGACCAGATGAGTGAGCTATTGTGTCTAAATTGGGGGAAAAAAAAGATAAATGGGGATTTCCTAAAGCAAACCATGAAATGATTTCTTTATTTGCAGCAATGTCTTTCCATGTCAAAGTTCACCTGGAACAAACAACATAGTTGTGGTCCACAATATGTATATAAGTCACACTGACACAGTCTCAATTATCACTAGTCTAGCTATCCTGCTCCTTCTCTACCATGATATGGATCTCAAGGGGCATCTTTTAAATCAAATATTGCCAAACTAAAAAAATATGTATATATTGCCAAACTGTGAGGAGCCACACCCAAACCTGATACAGAGGGACTGCTCTTTATCTTGAGATCTAGGATTTTGAGATCTGGTGTTTGAAGGGACTCTGGTTCTTTTGGGAGGAGGTAGATGTATTCTGTGTTTACAGAAAAGTTTTGATTTGCTTACTGGCTGCCCAGATGGGTGCACCATGTAAGAAACGATTAACTGATCACCAAACTCTTGTGCTTCCCTTGCATTGTAGGCTTGTCCCTGGAAAATAGCTGCTCAGGGAGGGACCACATTTCCCATTTCCTGCATGACTAGATGGAGTCCTGTGACTAGTTCTCAGAAATGTGAATATGAGTGCAGATGATGCAGGTCACTTTCAAACCTCGAATCTGTGAAACAGTTGTGCATTCTCTATTTTTTTCCCTCCATATGGCACTGAAGGCAATAAATTTTGTAACGTAGGAAGAGGCAAAATACAAATGGAAGAAGCCTGGATGCCTGAATCCATACATGGAAAGTTGTCCAAACTACCTACATTGGCTTGTGAAATAAGTTAGGAATAAACTTCTCTTGAGGTAAGTCATAGACTTGTCAGCATATTTATGATAGAATAGTTTGCATAGCATATAATAATAGCTAGAACTGTCCTAATACATGATGCTTATCATAAAAGATGAAATATGTAATCTCAAATAGTAACATTTGACATATTCATTGAAAAAGCAATACAAGCACATATATATGGAATCATACCATTTTGGTGATAAGCTCCTATGTAAATAGAAGAATCAAGGAAGAATATCCATTAAATTTTTAATAAACATGTCTGAATATTGGTATTACTGATAACTCCTGCCTTTTTCATTATGGTATTCTGGATTTTCCAAATGCTCTCTATATTTTTTAAGATGTCAAAGATATAATTATGTTTTGTATCTATATTAATTACTAAACATATTGGTTCAATTCTGGATTGAAGGGACTTATAATTAACAGTATTTTTAAACACAATGATTCAGTTTCAATATAGGAAAAATATATTTTTTGGTGCAGAAATCTACAAATGAGTATTAATTCTGGTTTGGCCCCAAATTTCTTTTTTTTTTAAGTCATGGTTCTTTATTATTTATTAATTTATTTTTTAATTAAAATCCAAGTTAGTTAACATATAGTATAATAATAATTTCAAGAATAGAATTTAGTAATTCATCGCTTACATATAACACCCAGTGCTCATCCCAACAAGTGTCCACCTTACTGACTTTCATCCCTTTAGCCCTCTCCACCATCCAACACTCCACCAGCAACCCTGTTTGTTCTCTGTATTTAAGAATCTCTTATGCTTTGTCTCCCTCTCTATTTTTATCTTATTTTTGCTTCCCTTCTCTTTTGTTCATCTGTTTTGTATCTTAAATTCCACATATGAGTGAAATCATATGATATTTTTCTTTCTCTGACTTATTTCATTTAGCATAATACACATTAGTTCCATCCATATTGTTGCAAAGGGCAAGATTTCATTCTTTTGATCGCCGAGTAATATTCAATTGTATATATACACACCACATCTTCTGTAACCACTCATCAGTCGATGAACATTATGGTTTTTTCCATACTTTGGCTACTGTTGATAGTGCTGCTATAAACATTGGGGTGCACGTGCCCCTTTGAATCAGCACTCTTGTATCCTTTGGATAAATACCTAGTAGCGCAACTGCTGGGCCCTAAGGTAGCTCTACTTTTAATTTTTTGAGGAACCTCCATATTGTTTTCCAGAGTGGCTGCACAGTTTGCAGTCCCACCAGCAGTGCAAAAGGGTTCTTCTTTATCTACATCCTTACCAACATCTGCTGTTGCCTGATTTGTTAATGTTGGCCATTCTGACAGGTGTGGTTTTGATTTGAATTTCCCTAATGAGTGATGTTGAACATTTTTTTCACGTGTCTGTTAGCCATCTGGATGTCTTCTTTCAAAAAGTGTCTATTCATGTCATTTGCCCATTTCTTCACTGGATTATTTGTTTTTTGTGTGCTGAGTTTGATAAGTTCTGTATAGATTTTGGAAACTAACCCTTTATCTGATATGGAATTTGCAAATATCTTCTCCCATTCCATCAATTGCCTTTTAGTTTTGCTGATTGTTGCCTTCACTGTGCAGAAGTTTTTATCTTGATGAGGTCCCAATAATTTTCATTTTTGCTTTTGTTTCCCTTGCCTCTGGAGACATGTCAAGTAAGAAATTGCTGTGGCCAAGGGCAAAGAGGTTGTTGCCTGTTTTCTCCTCTAGAATTTTGATGGTTTCCTGTCTTACGTTTGGGTCTTTCATTCATTTTGAATTTCGTTTTGTGTATGATGTAAGAAAGTGGTCCAGGTTCATCCCTCTGCATGTCACTGTCCAGTTTTCTCAACACAATTTGCTGAAGAGACTTTTTTCCATTGGATATTCTTTCCTACTTTGTTAAAGATGAGTTGCCCATACATTTGTGGGTCCATTTCTGGATTCTCTATTCTGTTTCATTGATCTATGTGTCTGTTTTTGTGCCAGTATCATACTGTCTTGATGATTACAACTTTGTAATACATCTTGAAGTCCAGAATTATGATGCCTCCCACTTTGGTTTTCTTTTTCAGGATTGCTTTGGCTACTCGGGGTCTTTTCTGGTTCCATACAAATTTTAGGACTGTTTATTCCAGCTCAGTGAAGAAGGCTGGTGTTATTTTGACAGAGATTGCATTAAATATTATAGATTGCTTTGGGTGGTGTCAACATTCTAACAATATTTGCTCTTCCAATCCATGAGCATGGAATGTTTTTCCATTTTCTGTGTCTTCTTCAATTTCTTTCATAAGCTTTCTATAGTTTTCAGTGCATGGATTTTTCACCTCTTTGGTTAGGTTTATTCCTAGGTATTTTATAGTTTTTGCTGCAATTGTGAGTGGGGTCGATTCCTTGATTTCTTTCTGCGGCTTCATTATTGGTGTATAGAAATGCAATTGATTTCTGTACATTTATTTTATACCCTGAGAATTTGCCAAATTCATGTATCAGTTCTAGCAGGTTTTTTGGAGTATTCTGGGTTTTCCACATAGAGTATCATGTCGTCTGCAAAGAGTGAAAGTTTTACCTCCTCCTTGCTGATTTGGATTCCTTTTATTTCTTTGTGTTGTCTTACCGCTGAGGCTAGGACGTCCAACACTATGCTGAATAACAATGGTGAGAGTGGACAGCCTTGTCATGTTCCTGAACTTTGGGGGAAGATTGCAGTTTTTCCCCAATGAGGATGATATTAGCAGTGGGTTTTTCACATATGGCCTTTATGATCTTGAGATATATCCTTCTATACCTACTTCCTTGAGGGTTTTTATCAAGAAAGGATGCTGTATTTTGTCAAGTGCTTTTTCTACATCTATTGAGAAGATCTTTTGGTTCTTATCCTTTTATTAATGTGATGTATCACATTGATTAATTTGCAGATATTGAACCAGCCCTGCATCTCAGGAATAAATCTCACTTGATCCTGGTGAATAATTCTTTTAATGTATTGTTGAATCCGGTTGGCTAGTATCTTGTTGAGAATTTTTGTGGCCATGTTCATCAGGGAAATTGGTCTGTAGTTCTCCTTTTTCGTGGGGTCTCTGTCTGGCTTTAGAATCAAGGTAATGCTGGAATTGTAGAATGAATTTGGGAGTTTTCCTTCCATTTCCATTTTTTGGAACAGTTTCAAAAGAATAGGTGTTTACTCTTCTTTCAATATTTGGTAGAATTCCCCTGGAAAGCCATCTGACCATGGACTTTTGTTTGTTGGGAGATTTTTAATTACTGATTCAATTTGTTTTCTGACTATGGGTATGTTCAAATTTTCTATTTTTTCCTGTTTCAGTTTTGGTAGTTTACATGTTTCTAGGAATTTTTCCATTTCTTCCAGATTGCCCAATTTGTTGGCATATAATTGCTCTCATGCCCAATTCTCTTCTTATTGTTTGTATTTCTGCAGTGTTGGTTGTGATCTCACCTCTTTTTTGTGATTTAACTTATTTGGGTTCTTTCCATTATTCTTTTGATCAATCTGACTAGGAGTTTATCAATTTTGTTAATTCTTTCAAAGAGCCAGCTCCTGGTTTCCTTGATTTTTTTATTTCGATATTATTGAATTCTTCTCTAATATTTATTATTTCACTTCTTCTGCTGATTTTAGGCTTTCTTTGCTGTTCTTTTTCCAGATCTTTTAGGTGTAAGGTTAGGTTGTGTATTTGAGAACTTTCTTCCTTCTTTAGGAAGGCCTGGATTGCTATGTACTTCCTTCTTATAACTGCCTTTGCTGCATCCCAGAGGTTTTGAGTTGTCATGTTTTCATTTTCATTGCTTTCCATGTACTTTTTAAATTTCTCTTTAATCTCTTGGTTAACTCATTTATTCTTTAATAGGGTGTTCTTTAATCTCTTAATATTGATATTTCCAAATTTTTTCTTGTGGTTGATTTTGAGTTTCATGGTGTTGTGGTTTGAGAATATGCAAGGTATGATCTCGATCTTTTTGTACTTCTTCCGGGCTGATTTGTGACCCAGTATGTGACCATTCCGGAGAATGTTCCATGTGCACTGAGGAAGAATGTGTATTCTGTTCCTTTAGGATGAAATGTTCTGAATGTATCTGTTAAGTCCATCTGGTCCAGTGTGTCATTCAGAGACATTGTTTCCTTGCTGATTTTCTGCTTACATGATCATTCCATTGCTGCAAGTGGGATGTTGAAGTCCCCTACTGTAATGGTATAGTTATCAATAAATTTATTTATGTTTGTGATGAATTGATTTATATATTTGGGTGCTTTCACATTGGGGGTATAAATATTTACAATTGTTTGATCTTCTTGGTGGATAGACCCATTAGTTATGATAGAATGCCCTTCTTCATCTCTTGTTACAGTATTTAAAAAATCTAGTTTGTATGATATAAGTATGGCTACTCCAGCTTTCTTTTGACAACCATTAGCATGACAGATGGGTCTCCATCCCTTACTTTCAATCTGCAGCTGTCTTTAGGTCTAAAATAGTCTCTTGTAAGCAGCATATAAATGGATCATCTTTTCTTATCAGTTCTGATACCCTGTCTTTTGATTGGGGCATTTAGTCCATTGATATTTAGAGTGAGTACTGAAAGATATGAATTTAGTGCCATTGTGTTGCCTGTTGAGTTGGTGTTTCTGATGATGTTCTCCAGTCCTTTCTAGTCTTTGTTGCTTTTGGTCTTTTTTATTTGTTTTGTATTTTATGCACTCAAAGCGTCCCCCTTAAAATTTCTTTCAGGGGTTGGTTGGTGGTCATGAACTATTTTAGTTTTTGTTTGTCTGGGAAACTCTATCTCTCCATCTATTTTGAATGACCACCTTGCTGGATAAAGAATTCTTGGCTGTATATTTTTCCGATTCTGAATATATCCTGCCACTCCTTTCTGGCCTGCCAAGTTTCCGTGGATAGATCTGCTGCAAACCTGATGGTCTTTCCTTAAGGTTTAAAGATTTTTTTCCCCTTGTTGCTTTCATAATTGTTTCCTTGTCTGTGCATTTTTTGAATTTGACTATGATATGTCTTGGTGATGGTCGGTTTTTGTTGAATGTAATGGGAGTTCTCTGTGCTTCTCGGATTTTGATGTCTGTGTCCTTTCCCAGGTTGGGAAAGTTTTCCACTATAATGTGCTCACATAAACCTTCTGCCCCTTTTTTTCTCTCTTCATCTTCTGGGACTCATTTGATTCAGATTTTATTCCTTTTAATAAATCACTGAGTTCTCAAAGTCTTGTATTGGGATCTTTTGCCTTTGTTTCCCTCTTTTTTTCTGCTTCATTATTCTCCACAATTTTGTCTTTTAAATCACTGATTTGCCGTTCTGCTTTGTCCACCCTTGCTGTCATTGGCATTCATTTGAGATTGTATCTCAGTTGTAGCATTTTTAATTTCTTCCTGACTAGATTTTATTTCTTGTATCTCCACAGAAAGAGATTCTATGCTTTTTTCAACCCTTTTATCGTGGTTCTAAATTCTAGTACAGACATCTTGCTTACGTCTGTGTTGATTAAGCCCTGGCTGTAATTTCTTCCTCTTCTTTCTTTTGAGCTGAGTTCCTTCGTTTTGCCATTTTGGAGGAAGAAAAAAAGCTTAATATAAAAAATAAAAATTAAAAAAACAAAAACAAAAATCAAATAAAGGAAGCTAGATCCTAGGTGTATTTTGGTCTGCTTGTTGAAAGAAGCTTGACAGAATAGAGTAAAAAGAGAAAGAGAAGGGGAAAAAATGTAAGAAAAAAGTTAAAAATTAAAAAAATAGAATAAAATGAAAGAAAACGAAATAGAATATTAAAAAAATAAAAAGAAAAAAAAGAAGTAAAATTTTCTCTTTCTGTATCCAAGAATGAGGAAGGAAGGAAGGAAGGAAGGAAGGAAGGAAGGAAGGAAGGAAGGAGAAAGAAAGAAAGAAAGAAAGAAAGAAAGAAAGAAAGAAAGAAAGAAAGAGAAAAGCAATTTAAGCAAAAAGGAACAAAGAAAATGAACAAATAAATGAACCAGCAAACAGAATGAAACAAAATGACATTACATCCAGTTTCCCCTAGAACTGAAACTGTGAAGTCTTCTATAGTCCATACACTAAGCACGGGGAGTGACTCGTGCTGGTCTTCTAGGGGATGTACTTGGAGGGCGCAGTTGTATGGACTTGATGTAACAGCTTCGTTCTCCAGTAGGTGGCGCTGCTTAACTTACTGGGGTGGATCATTATGGCACACATGAGCAGGAGAGGTGGAAATTGCTTTACCCAGCTCTGGCACAAGAACTTCGTGCTTTCACCCACCAGTGATCAAGGACCCTTCCTTTGTCTCAGGCCTCTATCCACTCCCTGCCTCTATCCTGTTCATGTCCAAGCTGTCCACTTGCCAGGCACCACCTCTGTCCAGAGTTTTACCTCAGATGGGATTATGTTTCAAACCCCATGCTTCAGAGACCCCTGTGGCTTGGACCAGTGCCAACGCTTTAGGTGAGGGTCTCGATGAGCAACAGCCAGGTACTGGCTTGCCCCAGAAAACGTTTATATGATTGTCCTGTGGCAGAGTTTCAAAGATTATGGTAAACCACAAAGCACAACTGGCACCAAGTTTCATCACACTCTGGCGTCTTTGTCCCCAATACCAGCAAACGTGTCTGCTCTGTCGGGTCTGCTAGGACCTTTGCTGTGGGGAGGCCATATGACCTCTACCAAATGCACTCTAAGCAGGGAAGCCACTTCTCCCTGTGTGGTACATGAACCCCTCAGACCCCACTGTCTGCTCCTGGGGATTTGCCCTGCTTCCTCACCAGAGCACCACCAGGCACTGAGCTCTGAACCTTCAGACTCTGCACTCTACTGTTTATAGAATTCTGGTGATATTGAAATCCTCTCCTTTCTTCCCATCAATGTTTTTAGGGAGATTTCTTGTTCAGTCCCCTATACGAGTTTACTCTCTCTCTCTCTCTCTCTCTCTCTCTCTCTCTCTCTTCCTTTCTCTCTGGAGACTTTTGGGAAGTGCTTCACTTGCATGATTCCGGTGTGCCACACTCTCCCCCTTTCCCTTTCTCTGTCCTCTCGCCACAAAAACAGCTCCCTACCCTCCACAGCTTTTCTCTGCCCCAGTTCACCTCTCTGCACTGTGTACTTGCCACGTTCTGTGGCTCAAGTTATGCAGATTGTTGTTAATCCTCAAGTCAGTTTCCTAGGTGTTCAAAATGATTTGGTGCTTATCTGGCTGGGATCAGAGACAAGCTCAGGGTCTCCATGCTGCTCTGCCATCTTAACCCCAAATTCCTTTTATGTGGGACCTGTTTGCTCATCTAAGATAAGCATGTTATTAACCTTTGAGTCATTTATTTTTGTCTTTTCTGTGCTTGCAACCGTCCTATGAAATAGGCAGAGAAGATATGATCAATTATTTTTATCCCATTTCATGGTCAAGAAATTTATATCCAGACAGAATCAAGAGACTTGTTTACAACTCCACAGCCATGAAGTGGTGGAACTAGGACCCCATTTGTGATACTCACAGCAAGGCTCTGGAAGAGGAAAATTTTTATCAGGGAATGCAATTGCCAGCTATCCACACCACCTTAGAATGCTCTCTATAATTAATCATTATTTTCAGGTAAGAATAAATAATTTTAAAAAAGATGTACATCTTAATAACCAGATGTGATGGTCTCTAAGACATAAACCATTACTACTGGGTCCTAGCATATATTAAGTCCTCCAACAAATATCTGTTTAATAACAATGATGATCAGGGGCATCTGGGTGGCTCAGTCAGTTCAGCATACAGCTTCAGTTCAGTCATGATTTTGTGGTTTGTGAGTTCGAGTCCTGTGTCGGGCTCAGTGCTGATAGCTCGGAGCCTGGACCCTGCTTCAGATTCTGTGTCTCCCTCTCTCTCTCTTTGCCCCTACCCCACTTGTACTCTTTCTCAAAAATAAACATTAAAAATATTTTTTAATAATGATGATGATGATGATGATGATGATGATGATGAAAGAGCCCTCATGTGCAACATCCTTTAGTTTCACATGGGTTGGTGATACAACAGAGGTAGAGGGTTATGAAGGTTCTTTTCCAAATTTGGGTTTGAAGAGGCTTCCAGTCCAAGAAGGCAATATATGAAGAATCTGAAATTACCTCCATGGAAATGCCAAATCTACAACTGTCTATAAACAATTGCTCCTGAAGAAGAACTGAGGGATGACTAAACAGCTTCTGCACAACAAAATATGGAGAGAGCACTTAGATAATGGCAAGAGAGATGGAGACATGTTGAAATAGGAAACCCCACTGATAGTGCGAACTACAGTGAGGAGGGATAGTACTAAGGAATCATGAGCAAATCCATCTGCCTAGGGGCACAGAAATAAAGTAGTGATTTAAAAGAGCTAACAGAGTATAAAGAATTAAGCCCCAAACTCCACCAAACAAACAGGAAGTTGCTGGAAGTCTATGCAGTTCAGAGGTCCTAGTAAGTGCAACAGTTTATGTTTCCCCTCCACTTTGATAAGATGTATGAGAGGAGTGTCTGGGTGCCCTAATTAGTCTATCACCCCAGTGATCTCCAGGTCTCTAGCCCACACCAGCCCAAGCCATCCCACCAAGATGGCCTCAGAGTGGCACACTCCAGGACATCCCTGGTCAGCACTCACTACAGCTTTAGCCACCTTGCCAAGATGACACAGGAACAAGGCACCCCCAAACAGTCCAAGCCCAAACCACTTCATCTCCTGATGATTTGCAAGTGCAGTCTCAGCACAGAGGACTCAACAAGCTTCTGACTCATTCTCACTGCTGCTGCCCCAATAGCTTGGCTTCTGAGCAGAGTGCACCTGGATCCTTCTGCTTGCACTGACTTCACCATCAGCTGTCCTGCCAGGACTCCTTCTATACAGAGTTTCAGGACCTCCTGGCTTGCACTGACTTCAGCTTCAGCAGTCCTGGTGGCACACACTGTATGTGGAGAGCCCCACCCCATGCTCACTTCAGCTCTTGCCATCCCACCAGGGCAGCACAAGCACAGAGTACCACAGGAACCCCAGTCAATACCAGCCATAAATCCAACCACAAGCTACAGTCACCAGTCTATACAGGGAATGACCTTGCACAAGACCGTTTCTTCAACTTTAGGAGAAGAAGCTGTTCCATCTAATTCATAGAAACAAAGTTAAGAAAAATGAGAAGACAGAGGAATATGTTCCAAACAAAATAACAACAAAAATCAGAGAAAAAGAACTAAATGAAACTGAAATAAGTAATATGCCTAAAAAATGGGTTAAAGTAATAATCATGAAGGTTCTCACTAGACTGGAGAGAAAGGTGGAAGAACTCAGTGAAAACGTCGACAAAGAGATAGAGAAGATTTTAAGTGGGAACTTGGGAAGACGGCAAAGTAGAAGGACCCTAAGCTCACTGTGTCCCATGTTTGCAACTAGAGAGTAGTCACATCTGAGTAAAGAAACCAGAAGGCAATCTAAAGACTGGCAGGACAAACTCCACAACTAAATGTAGAGAATAAGCTGCATTGGAGAGTTTAGGAAGGGCACAAACTGTGGTGAGAGCTGCCCTCAGGAGGGAGGGAAGAGGGGGCACAGAGAGGGGAAAGCATCAGGGAGCCTACATGGGGAAGATGAATCTCTGTAACAGGTGGCCTTGAAAACCAGAGGGGCTGAATTCTATGCGTTTATATGACAAGTGGGACTTGGAGCTTGGAGCTTTGAAAGTCAGTGACTCAGTACTGTGTAGGCCAGAAAGGCAAATGATAACTAGGTTCCTGCCCTTAAAGAGACCCCAGCCAACTGAGAGGGAATGCACTAGCGACAGTTTACATGACTGGTGCAAACAAGAGAGAGATCAGTTTTTTTTTTTTAATATGAAATTTATTGTCAAATTGGTTTCCATACAACATTCAGTGCTCATCCCACCCAACAGGTGCCCTCCTCTATACCCATCCCCCACCCTCCCCTCCCTCCCACCCTCCATCAATGCTCAGTTTATTCTCAATTTTTAAGAGTCTCTTATGTTTTGGCTCCCTCCCTCTCTAACCTTTTTTTTTCTTCCCCTCCCCCATGGTCTTCTGCTAAGTTTCTCAGGATCCACATAAGAGTGAAAACATATGGTATCTGTCTTTCTCCGTATGACTTACTTCACTTAGCATAACACTCTCCAGTTCCATCCACGTTGCTACAAAAGACCGTATTTCATTTTCTCATTGCCACGTAGTATTGTATACTACGCCATTGTGTATATAAACCACAATTTCTTTATCCATTCATCAGTTGATGGACATTTAGGCTCTTTCCATAATTTGGCTATTGTTGAAAGTGCTGCTATAAACATTGGGGTACAAGTGTCCCTATGCATCAGCACTCCTGTATCCCCTGGGTAAATTCTTAGCAGTGCTATTGCTGGGTCATAGGGTAGATCTATTTTTAATTTTTAGAGGAACCTCCACACTGTTTTCTAGAGTGGCTGCACCAGTTTGCATTCCCACCAACAGTGCAAGAGGGTTCCCGTTTCTCTACATCCTCTCCAGCATCTACATTCGAGGGAGATCTGTTTATATGGACTTCAGAGTGTATTAGGGAACTTCTCTTGGAACAAAGGAGCTGACAGGCACTATTTTCCTCCCCTGCCCCCAGACATAAACACAGTGGCAGCTGCAGGAGGTAGCATTGCACAGATACTTGCTACCTAACCTGCTAGCAGTTGCTCCCACCCAGAAGTTTGCCTGAGGACTCATCCACTCCAAGTATGCTAGTCTCAACTCTGGGCTCAGCACAGATTTTGTTAGCATCCAGTGTACTGTGTCCAGCCACCATGCACCATGACCCTGGCTACTGCTGTCACAAGCCATGGACCCAGTGGCCACTGTACTTTAGGAATCTGGCTTAGGGCTAGCATTTTAGTGCAAAATCTGCTAACATCACATGTTAGCAAGTCACAAATTTGCATCGAAAATTTGCTACCCCACTCAACCACCACACACCTGGCTACCACCTCCAATGAGCACCATGTCCCCAATTGCCACCACTGTGTTCCACAGCCCTGGCAGCTACGTTACTTCAGGGATCCAGCCTAAGACTAGCAGCTCAGCACAAATTTTGCTAACACTGCTGCTCCACCTCCAGCCTGCCTGTGGTCAGGACCCCTCAGAGGCAGCCTGCCTGGCTCTCACTAACACCACAGACAGCAACCACAGTCTACAATAGGCAAAGAGCAATGAAGATGTCTGGACTGAAATAAAAAGTGACTCAAACAACAGCAAGACACAAGCGATACACATAGGAGACAACCCTGAAGTGCCATGTTCTAGTGAACAGGGGAAGTTGCACTACAGGGTGCTACTGGACATCTTCTTTGTAAGGCTACTACTTTCAAGAGCAGAAGTACCTGACTTTCCTATCAAAGAGAAACAGACACATAGAGGTAGACAAAATGAGGATACAGAAATATGTCCCAAGTGAAAGAACAGAACCAAATCGGAGCAAGAGATCTAAGTGAGACAGAAATAAGTAATATGCATGATAATTTAAAATAATAATAAAAATAAAGATATTGTACTTTAGAAAAGGGTGAAGACCATCATTGAGACCCTTGACAAAGAGATAAAAACACATATCAGAGATGAAGAACTCAATAAATGAAATGAAAAATAAAATAGATGCAATAAATAATAGCCTACAGGAAGCCGAGGAACACATCATGACCTGGAGGAGAGTAATGAAAAAAGTCAAGCTGCACATGTAAGACATAAACACTACATGATGAGAACAGACTTAGAGAACTCGGTGACACCATCAAGTGTAATAACACTCACAATATAGGGATTCCAGAAGGAGAAGAGAAAGAAAGGAAGAAAATGTATTTGAAGAAATAATAGCTGAAAAATTCCCAAATCTATGGAAGGAAGCAGAGATTCAGAACCAAGAGGCAAAGAGATTCCCCACAACTTCAACCAAAGGAAGTCCACTCTAAGACACATAGTAATTTAGTAATGACAATGGCAAAAAAACAAAAACAAAAACTGTGATAAACAATATTAAGATTGCAAGAGGAAAGAAGACAGTTATATGCAAAGGAAGTGCCATAAGGTTATCAGCTGATCTTTCAGCAGAAACTTTGAAGGCCAGAAGAGAGTGGCATGATATATTCACAGTGCTCAAAGGGAAAAATCTGCAGGCAAGAATACTCTATTCAGTAAGATTATCATTCAGAATAGAGGGAAAGATAGAGTTTTGCAGGCAAACAAAAGTTAAAAGAATTCATGACTGCTAAATCACCCCTATAAGAAATGTTAAGGGAAACTCCATGAGTGGGAAAACAACAACAACAACATAGGAAACAAAAGCAAAACAAAATTAAGTATATTTGTAAAACTCAGTGAAGAAAAGCACAAAATAAAGGAATATAAAATACGATACCGAATATTTGAAATGTGGAAGGGAAAGGAGTGAGAATGAGTTCAAAATTAAGCCTCCAGCAGCTTAATATAAAAATGCTAAATACAGAAGATGTCACATATAAACTGAATGGTAACTACAAATTAAAAAAAAAGTATAAGAGGGGTTCCCAGGGTGGCTCAGTCAATTGGGCATCCAACTTAGGCTCAGGTCATGATCTCACAGTCTGTGAGTTTGAGCCCCACGTCGGGCTCTGTGCTGACAGTTCAGAGCCTGGAGTCTGCTTTAGATTCTGTGTCTCCCTCTCTCTCTGCACCTCCCCTGCTCACCCTCTATCTCTGCCTCTCAAAAAATAAACATTAAAAAGAATTTTTTTAAAAAAGTAACAGATATGCAAAAAATAAAGAGTAAGGAATCTAAGTATATCACTACAGAAAACCAGCAAACCATTAAAAAAGAAAGTAAAGAGAAGATTAGAGAAAACCTAGAAAAACAACCACAAAACAAGTAATGACTATATATATATATATATATACGTATACACACACACACACATGTATAATACATATACATGTAAGTATATGTACATATATACATATATGTATATGTATACATATATAATAAATATATACAATATATACACATATATATTTCAATATATATATTTCAATAACTACTTTGAATGTAAATGGACTAAATGTTCCTATCAGAAGACAGGATGACAGAGCGGATAAAAAGCAAGACCCATCTATATTCTGCCAACAAGAGACTCATTTTAGACCTAGAGACACCTGCAGAATGAAAGTAAAAGGATGGAGAAACATTTATCATGCAAATAGATGTCAACAGAAATCTCGGGTAGCAATACATCTATCAGACCAAATATGCTTTAAAATAGAGATTATAAAAAGAAACAAAGAAGGATACTATATAATAAAGGGGAAATTCCAACAAGAGGATATAACAATTGCAAATATTTGTGTACCCAACATGGAAACACCCAATACATAAAATAGTTACTAACAAACATAAAGGAACTAATCAGTAGTAGTACAATAATAGTAGGGGACTTTAACATCCCACACACATCGAGGGACAAATCATCCACACAGAAAATCAAAAACTCAAGTGGCTTTGAATAACACACTGGACTAGATGGATTTAATAGATATATTCAGAACATTCCATCCTAAAACAGCAGAATACACATCCTTTTCATGTGCACACCGAACATTCTCCAGAATAGATCACATATTAGGCCACAAAACAAGCCTCAACAAATTCAAAAAATTGAAATCATACCATGCATCTTTTCTGACCACATCACTATGAAACTCAAAATCAACCACAAGAAAAATTCTGGAAAGACCACAAATACATGGAGGTTAAGTAACATGTTAGTAAACCATGAATGAGTCAACCAAAACAATCAGAGAAGAAATAAAAAAGTACATGGAAACAAATAAAAATGAAAACACAACAGTCAAAAACTTCAGGATGCAGCAAAAGTGGTATTAAATTTATAGCAATACAGGCTTACATCAAGCAAGAAAAACCTCAAAAAAAAAAAAAAAAAAAAAAAAAAAAAAAAAACCTCACCTAAATAAGAGTTGGAAAAAAGAACAATAAATGAAGCCTAAAGCCAGCAGAAGGAAGAAAATAATAAAGATTAAAGCAGAAATAAATGATATAGAAACTAAAACAACAACAATATAACAGATCAATGAAACCAGGAAGTGGTTCTTTGAAAAAGTTAATAAAATTGATTAACCTCTAGCCAGACTTATCAAAAGAGAAAAGACAAAGGACCAAAATAAATAAACCTACAAATGAGAGGAAAAATAACAACACCCCAGAAATACAATTATAAGAGAATATTATGAAAAACTATATGCCAACAAGTTGGACAACCTAGAAGAAGTGGATAAATTCCTGATAACCAGCAAAGAAATTGAATCCATAATCAAAAATTTCCCAAAAAACTAAAGTCCAGAACCAGATGGCTCCATAAGCAAATTCTACCAAACATTTAAAGAAGGGTTAATACTTATTCTTCTAAACTATTCCAAAAATAGAAGGAAAACTCCCAAATTCATTCTGAGGCCAGTATTACCCTAGTACCAAAACCAGATAAAGACAACAGATAAAGAGAAGAAAGAGAGAACTATCAGCATCTCTGATGAACATAGATAGTATTTTGTTGAGGATTTTTCTATCAAACCAAATCCAATGATACATTTAAGAAAATCATTCATCATTATCAAATAGGATTTATTCCTGGGCTGGAAGGGTGGTTCAATATTTATAAATCAATCAACATGATACATTACATTTTAAAGAAAAAACAAAATGATATGATCATTTAAAAAAAAAGAATTTCACAAAGTACAACATCCATTCATGATAAAAATCTTCAACAAAATAGGTTTAAAAAAGGGAACATGCCTCAACATAATAAAGGCCATAGATGAAAAACCCACAGCTAATATCATCCTAAATGGGGGGAAACTGAGAGCTTTTCCTCTACAGGCAGGAACAAGACAAGGGTGTCCATTCTTACCACTTTTATTTTACACTAGAAGTCCCAGCCACAGAAATTAGATAGATAGATAGATAGATAGATAGATAGCAAATCCACAAGAAGTAAAACTTTCACTATTTGCAGATGACATAACACTCTCTATAAAAAACCTAAAAGATTTCACCAAAAACTGCTAGAACTGATAAATGAACACGGTAAAGCTGCAGGAGACAAAAATCAACATATGGGAATCTGTTGCATTTCTATACATCAATAATAAAGCACCAGAAAGAGGAATTAAGGAATCATTCCATTTACAATTGCAATGGGGAAAAATAAAATAACCCGGGAATAAACCTAGCCAAAAAGGTGAAAGACCCGTACTCTGAAAACAATAAAACATAATGAAAGAAACTGAAAATTACACAAAGAAATGGAAAGACGTTCCATGCTCATGGGATGGAAGAACAAATATTGTTAAAATGTCTGTGCTGCCCAAAGCAATCTAAACATTTACTGCAAATCCTATCAAAACCACCAATATTTTTCACAGAGCTAGAACAAACAATCCTAAAATTTGTATGGAACCACAAAAGATCCCAAATAGCCAAAGCAACCTTGAAAAAGAAAAACAAAGCTGGAGGTATCACAATTCCAGACTTCAAATAATATTACAAAAGATAAAAGCACCCCTGTGTTTACAGCAGCATTATTTACAATAGCCAAGATATTTCCAATGGGCAACATAATGCTCATTGACAGGAACAGATAAAGAAGTTGTGGTGTGCATATCTATATCTAAATCTATATCCATATTACATATACATGCATACACACACATGCACAAATATATACACACAATGGACTATTATTTCACCATAAAAAAGAATGAAATCTTGCCATTTGCAACAAAATGAATGGACCTCAAAGGTATTATGGTAAGTGAAATAAGTCAGAGAAAAATACCATATGATTTCATTTATATGTGGAATCTAAACACAACAAATGAAAAAATAGAGCAGAAACAGGCCCATAAATACAGAGAACAAATTGGTGGTTGCCAGAGGGAAGTTCGGGAAGGGGATAGGAAAAATGGAAGAGGAGTGGGAATGGGAAGAGGCATGATGATTAAGTCACAGGAATGAAAAGTACAGCATAGGGAATATAGTCAGTGATACTGTAATGCATTGTATGGTGACAGAGTAGCTACATTTGTGGTATGCATAGCATAATATATAAAGTTGTCAAAGCACTATGTTGTACATCTGAAACTAATGAATTATAGGTGATATTCAATGTTACAATAAAAAAATATAAATATAAAATAAAAGCCAAACAGATTTGAATTTGCAGAAACTCTTTTCTCACCAAAAAGGAACTTTATTAATAAGTCATTTAAAAAATAAAAGCAGTGTCCAGAAAATAACACTGTTATTAACTTAGGCAAAATTTAAAAAGGATAAGGCTAAAACAACAGCTCTTTAGACATGCCTGACCCAATACTGCTGTGACTCATAATTAAGAACCGTCATCATGGTAAGCAATTGGTTCCTGAAATCGCCTGGGAGCAAAATGGAGTTTCTGGCACTGGTGTCTTTCTCCCCAGGGGAATGCTGAGTGCCATCCAGTTCTGACTACTTCTGAAAACACGCATTCTATCACCATGGCAGCAAGGCTGATCATCTCATCTTGATTAAAGAGGTTTCTTTTCTCAATCCCGTGAGGATAAATCAGCACTTCCAGACACAGGATGAGTCACTGCTTTTGGCCTCATTAACATGGTGTAGCCCTTCTGTCTGCTAACAACCAGATTTAAAACAAAACAAAACACACAAAAAATTAGTTAACCAAATGAGTTAAATAATGCAGCCAGGCAGTGAGAATTCCAGCAAGTAATTCCAAATCCAAACTTTGCTTTGGAAGAGAAGAAGGTGTACTAAAAAAAATAAATAAATAAATAAATAAATAAATAAATAAATTCTGGAAAACTACACTAACCCTTTAAATGTGCATGTTCTTCAAACAGCCAGAAGCACCTAGTTGTGAGAAGAAAATATCAATTGAAGTATATACAGTACATGGAACAGCAAAACCATCTTTCACTTAGTCCTGAAATAAAAATAGGGTTGTTATGATGAAGAGTTCCTGGTTGAATATGCCTCTTCAGAACAGAGTTGGAGCCAGAGGAGAGGCTGTGTCCTCCTGCTACTAAAAGGGAAGGTTGAATGGACAGGAAATAGAAACCCCAGTAACAGCTTTGTGTGGAGAGGAGCCAATTGAGTGGTTGAGAACATTCTGAAGCAACCACATGGTTTTTGGAACTGTAAATATGTTTTCTTATGAGAAGGGTCATGAAGAGATTGAGCTGGACTATAAGAAGAAAATGCAACTGTTCAATTCAAATTTACTGTTTAAGTAAGGATTCTGATTACATTTTCACAGATTCAAACACACACACACACACACACACACACACACATCATAGAAAATGGAGTTCAAACTAGAATTTTTCCTCTTTTTCTCTCCTAAATGTATAGGCAAGCTTCAGCACATATACCTCATCTAAGCACTATTTTTCTCTTATAAAGATGACACCTTAAAATTTCACAACCTTTAATACAGCAACTGTGCCAGTATTCTTATGTGGAGACCTTTGCTAAGATTCTGGTTCCAAAGAGATCCTCTTGTAGGGTGAAATGACAACCACATAATTCTTCAGTAGGATGAAAGGAAAGGCTAATAATTTGTCAATAAATTATGAAGAGCCAGGATTATCTTTAAAGAACCTGAGTGAATACAATCTATTGTTAAAAACATTACAACATAGAAAAAATTGGTAAAAAGACAGCAAACCTGAGGGAAATAGACTCTATTTGGGATGGTACTGAGAGCTGAAATATACAGCTACACATGTAATTGCATAACAATTTAGGAAGTCTCCTAAGGTCAAAGGTGCAACTGTGATTGGCTTATAGCAAGTAAATCCTCAGGTACTTTGAAAAAAGTGACCATGATTTCTCAGAACAAAGCACTCAAATAAATCCAAGAGAGTAAAAAAAAAAAAAAATAGATTCAGGCTCCCAAGACCTCTAACAAAATGGTATTACTAAGGAGAAAATCTCCAAATGCAAATTGTAAACTGAACAAGTAAAGGAATTAAAGAGCCAGTGACTATAGTCTGAAGTGTGCTAGGCAGTTGAGTTTCACGTTTCCTAAAGCAGTCTGATTTTGCTTAGGTTGGATGGATACATGACTTTCCATAGAAAAGAACATGACGGTTGTCAATTATAGGGTACATATTAACAAGGCAAGATTGATGGCAATAAACTTGTAGAGATTATAAAATTATCTTTAAAAGTCTGTGATACTTAAGATCTACTAACATTCCATTGTCCTTTATCCATGTCAGGGACTACTGGTCAACCTCTGAGTTCCCTGAGAAATCCACCTTACTTAAGAAATTCAGACAGATAATTGCTCATCAGTATTTCCTCTCCCTATCTCTTCCTTTCTCTCTCTCTTTAAAGTTGCCTTAAATAAGGGTATCAGAGAACAGATGTTCTGACTAAATCATGGATATGAACTTTGTTTCATACTCTACCTTAGATAAAAGCATGTTTAAAGATCAAGGAAAGAAATCCGTTTTCATCCATGAGATACATTCAAGTATCAGATTAATAATTAATTGTCTAAAATTTTCATTTTGCTTCTTCACAAATTGAACTGTAAGCCCTAAGTGAAGCAGTACGGAGAATCTGAGATAAGATCATCTTTATATTTTTTCCTTTTGGTAAATATCTCATTAGGGTAGTCTGGATTATCAGAACAATGATTAGGAGGTTTGGGCAGTCAAATAGTATTGAATTTTTACTTTGTCAAGGATTGTTCCTTAGAATGGCAACTGTTTTGCCAATCAACTCACAGATTTATCCTTTGAACTTTCCAGAGATTATGTTTTTGTTCATTTATTTGTTGGGGGGAGGACGTTGGTCACATTGCCATTAGATATGTGGGAACTTCTTTCTCTGAAATCTCTGATATCTACTTTTTACCAAAGGCCATAAAATGCCACCATTCTGGATATCTTAGTCTTAGGACTCCAAAGTAATCCTAGAATCAATGGACTAAAGATAGGAAGGACTCGTTATCATCATTATTAAGTGATCATTATCGTTAATTCTTTCCCAACATCATTTCCATTCAGAAATGTCCCAAACCGATTTATCAGGAAGGTAAGGATGAGATGGAGTTAGGGTCGCAATATGCTTATTAAGAATCAAGATCTTTGAAGAAAAGGGGAGGAAGAAAGATTGGACATAGGAAGAAGTCAAACTACAATGGAATGCCAACAAACTGTGGCCAAACACAGTGTGAGCTCTTGAACAAATGTGGCACATCAGAGTATCCCACATCAAACTGAAATGACTGGTCTTTATATTCCTATTTCAATCAGTCACTCTCTGTGGGTTGCCTCAGGAAGGGCATGAACCTGAGTGAGGTGATTCTCTGCAGCTGAGGGAGAATTGAAGGAGCGGACAGCTCAGGTTGTCTGACATTCACATACACCATAAACTGAGCAGAATGACTTTCTTTTTTTTTTAGAGGGGTCTGGGCAGTGCTTTTCCATATTTACCAAAGCAAATTATCAAACTTCTTCTTTAAAATCATCACTTGTATGTCCACACAAAAACTTACAATATGTGAATGTTTACAGCAGTATCATTTATAATAGTCAGAAAGTGGAAAAACCTAAATGTCTATCAACAAATGAGTGGATAAATACAATGTGCTGCATCCATCCAATGGAGTATCATTTGGTGATAAAAGAAAGGAAGTGCTTGCTGATAGATGCCACAACTTAGATGAACCTTGAAAATAATGCTGAGTGAAAGAAGCCAGTTACAAGATACCACATATGGTATATCTTGTATATAACTGTCCACAGTAGGCAACTCTACATAGAAAGATTAGCAGTTGCTTAGGGTTTGGGAAGGAGCTGGAGTGGGAAATGATTGCTAATGGATATGAGGTGTCTTTTGGAGATAATGAAAGTATTATTTTTTAAGTTTATTTATTTATTCTGAGAGGGGGTAAGAGGAGGGACAGAAAGAGAGACGTAAAGAGAATCCTAAGCCCAATGTGGGGCTTGACCTCATCAACCATGAGATCATGACTTGAGATGAGATCAAGAGTCAGACACTTAACTGATTGACCCAAGTGCCTCAATGATGAAAGTATTCTAAACTTAGATGGTGGTGATGCACAACTCTAAATACACTAAAACCACTGATACACTTTAAATTGGTATCTTAAAACCAATACATGTTAAACTGGTGACTTTTTATAGTATGTTAGGTAGATCTGAATACAAATGATTTTTTAAAAGAGTCACCCTGAAGAAAGGTAGGCAAATGTACTTCCTGCTCTTCTCTGAATATATTCAACTAATCATCATTATCATTATCACTGACATCATTATCATCATTAATATTTATGGGTACTTATACCAGGCACTTTCCTAAAATGCTTTGTAGCTATTATTTCTATATCAACCAACAATTATTACTCCCATTTTACATAAGATAAAATTGAAATTTAGAGAAAATTAAGTAACTCTTGTAGTCTAAGACTACAGAGTTAGTGATATTAGAACTATGATTTAATCTCTTTAGGATTCCAGACTTATTTAATGACTTTATTACTTGTGTTTTAGAAATAAATCAAAACATCTGTGTTGTACTGCCTGTGGTGATTTTACATTTTATAATGACCTGTTCTCTGTGTAGTTTGAAAGTTTACATCATATCTCCTAATTAATCCAAATCAAACAAAATAATTAAGTTGTTATCTATTTCTCTACCTCTGGAAGATAACCACTCCCCTTTAATAAAATAATTACTGGCATCTAAAGAAATCTAAAGAGAATGAGGCAGTGGTACAGTGTTGTCTATTGAGAAACATTATTTCCTTTGCATGTGGGTATGATAAACTTGACAAGGAGACTGAGAATGGAATGACAGTAAAGTTTATGTAGAATATTGTTGACTTTGTACAGAACAGTGGACTAGTAATTTTTTTACAGATATTTGCAAAGATTTTGAGACATGGCATGGTAACATTCCTTACACTATGATTTAATATGCCAAGAAGTAGGACTGCAAACAAATAATCTCATGAAGTATAGTCTCAAAATAATGTGCTCTGATAACTTTACTAAAGGCCTTGAGGTTATTTATTTGTGATGTTTATATTTGTGATACTTATTTCAGTTAGGTGGAATTTTAGTTTATTGTAGATTTTTAAATGTGAGTCTAGAACCCATCTCTGGTGGATTCTCTTTGCCCTGGAGCAAAGTAGTATCTAAAGAATTATCCATCTTATCAGGAGGAAGTCATTCCAATAAATACCCTGAGGCAATTTATTTTTAAAATAGGAGAAAATTTTATGATAAGGTACATAACTAATGATTTTTTGGATGGAAACAAATTTTATAAATTCAAAGATTTAGAAAGTTGTCACCAAATAAAGACAAAAGATACAAATTACTAATATAAATGTAAGCAGGATCATTAATACTAATCCCTTAGACATCAAAAAAATAATAAAGGAAAACTATAAAAAGCTCCCTGCTCCAAATTTGATAAACTAAATGGATCAATCCTTTGAAAGTCATAAACTATGAAAACTCACACAAGATCATTTTAATAGGCCTAAATCTAATAAAGTAATCAAATCAATAATTATAAATTTCCCCCAAAAAAGAAAACACCAGGCCCAGATGGTTTCACTGGCCAATTCTATAAAATATTAAAAGAAGAGAACAAACACAAAATCTTCACAAGGAAATACAAGCAGAGTACACACATTCTAACCTGTTCATAATTATCAAAATTAGATAAAGACACTCTAAGAAAGAAAAACTATATACCAATATCCCCCATAAATTTAGATGTAAAATTTTTCAAAAAACATAACAAATTGAATACAACAATGTTTAAGAAGAATCATGTACCATGTCCAAGACGAATTTATTTCAAATATGCAAATCTGGTTCAATATATGAAAATCAATTAATGTAATCCATCACATCAATAGGTAAAAAAAAAAAAAAATGATCCTATGATCATATCAGTTGTAGGAAAAAAAAAACATGACAAAATTCAACACCCACTCATGATAATAATTTAGCAAACTAGGAACAGAAATGGCCTTCCTTAAGTGAAGTCAGCAAGATGGTGTAGTGATACAAGTTTTGTTCCCCAACAAAACTCAAAAGTTATATAGCTAACCCAGGAATAAAAATAGCTTTGGGAGGGCTCAAGAGGCCATTGAGAACCTGTAGCAACACAGCAGAGCAAAAGAAAAAAAAACAGAATAACTGCATGCAAAAGATCTCTGGAGAGATCAGCATAACAGAGAAATGGTTGGGAACAAAGGGTGGAGATTATCAATATCAGTCATTTGTCAGGTGCCATGATGGTCCACATTGACCATTATAGCAGCTGACATTTGCAGACTCCCCACAGCTTTTACAGCAGAGGGCTCCATAGTGTTCATTAACAGGGACCCTAGTAGCCTTCTCCATGGAGTACATGAGCCGCTTTTGCCACAGAGGTAACCAATAGCCATCACTGCAGCAGACCCCTGGAAAGAGAGACATTTCTGTATGACCACCTTCTCCAAAAAGGAGCCACTGTCATGCCACCCCATGACCCTTGTCACCTCTCCCCCCATAAACACTATGCATGCCCCAGGTCCCAAGCAGTAGCCCATGCTTCAGATACTGACTCAGCAGCTACTCCACAAGCAACTACGCCTAGGATGCCAGAGCAAGAACTCTGCAGCAAGAGCACCTGCATCACAGACTCCTGGTCTCATTAATGTAGCTGCAAGGAAACTATGGTGCTGTACCCTACCCAGAGTTGGAACCATTGCACCTCCACCCATCCAGTGACCTTACACCCATTAGTGGGTGGAGTTCTTTTCCTACCAAGATAAGTCCATAAAATTTGGAAGAGGTGACTTATCACATGTGCAGAAATCAATGCAACTCTGTAAGAAACATGAAAAGACCAAGGCAAATGATACCACCAAAGGAACACAATAATTTTCCAATAACCATCTCCAAAGAAGGGATATCTATGGATGTCTGGGCAAAGAATTCAAACTGGTGCAGCCACTCTGGAAAACAGTGTGGAGGTTCCTCAAAAAATTAAAAATATAACTACCCTATGACCCAGCAATAGTGCTATTAGGAATTTATCTAAAGGATATAGGAGTGCTGATTCATAGGGGCACATGTACCCCAATGTTTATAGAAGTGCTTTCAACAATAGCCAAATTATGATGCCAGTGATGATTATCATCATCAACTAATGAATGGATAAAGAAGATGTGGTTTATATATACAATGGAATACTACTTGGCAATGAGAAAGAATAAAATCCTGCCATTTGCAACAATGTGGATGGAACTGGAGGGCATTATGTTAAGTGAAATAAGTCAGGCAGAGAAAGACAGATAACATGTTTTCACTCATATGTGAAATTTGAGAAACTTAACAGAAGACTATGGGGGAAGGGAAGGGGAAAAAATAGTTTCAAACAGAGAGGGAGGCAAACCATAAGAGGCTCTTAAATACAGAGAACAAACTGAAGGTTGATGGGGGGAGCTGGGGAGGGGGGAAAATGGGTGATGGGCATTGAGGAGGGCACTTGTTGGGATGAGCACTGGGTGTTGTATGTAAGAGATGAATCACAGGAATCTACCCCCAAAACCAAATCACACTGTATGTTAGCTAACTTGACAATAAATTATATAAAAATGAATAAATAGTAATTCAAAATAATTATTTTAAAGGAAGTTCAGTAAACTATAGAGTGTACAAATAAACCAAAAAAAAAATGAAATTAAGAAAAGATCACATGAACAAAACAGATAAGAAAAGATTGAAAGATAGAAACCTTTCTATCAACAAAACGAAATTATTATTATTTTTTTAAAGAACCAAACAAATTCTGGAGCTGAAGAATAGAATGAATGGAATGAAGAAAATATTGCAGAGTGTCAACAGAAGACTTGATCAAGCAGAAGAAAAAAACCTGAGAATTTAAAGACAATTCATTTGAAATTCTTTGTGCTGAGTCACAGCCCTAACCACTGTGGGGAGTGCTTCCAACCCCATCTGACCAAAGAACTAGTAACAACTCCTGGGAGTTACACATTGGCACTTGAGTCAAGAGGTGTACAGAGCTAATTGCCTCCATAACAAAGTCAGTACAGGGTGTGGAGTCTTCTGTGCTACATACAAGTAGGGGGATTAATTTAATTACAAGATTAAGGCCCCTTAAAACTGGACACCCTATTTGGAAAATTAAGAGTAGCCTGGAGCATCCTCTCCTTCTCCAGCCTAGGCAAAAGGGCTGAGACATAGTCCCACTTACTGTGGAGCATGTCATCTAGCCCAAAATGAACAGAAATGCTAGCAAAAACACTAGAAAGCTGTGGGAGCTGTGGGCTTTTAGCCTAGAAAGCAGAGAGAGCCTTTAGTTTGCAAAGTAAAGCCAGTGATCCTGTTCATCCAGGGAACTTGGGGGTGTGGGTCTGCTCAAAATAAGACAACAAAGAGCCTTACCAATTTTACAGATGCTTTTCCCACTGCATAGCCCATTCAAAAGCTCTTTGTACAATGGAACTTGAATAGAGAGCACAACTCTTGTCTTCCCCCAACTGCAAAGCAAAACCTGTGGCCTCCTCTAACCAAGGAATTCAGAATATACTCAGGCCTCCTTCAGGCTCCCAAATAACAAGTGGCACAGGCCTTAAGCCCTAGACTGCTACCCTGCCTGGGCAGGGAAGCTAATTCATAGCCCCAGCTACTACTGAATATAGTGCCTAGTCCTGACCATCTAGTCCATCTAGTAAGCCTGACTAGAGAACCTAGACAACCATGGAGCCCACCCTACAGCATCACTTGTGTAGGAAACCAAGGCAACAGTCATATCCAACTGTTCTCAGCCAGTGGCACAACACTCTTCCTTGTCCTCAGAACTCAAGTGGTAGCCTCACCCAAATACAGACCATAATGACAGGCTCCACTTGTGCAAGGACATTACCAGCAGACACACCCAGAAGTCCAAATTGAGCTGACGGGTGAGAAACTTCCTCTGCCAGAGCAAACCTGTAAAGTTTTTAAGGAGAGCCTGATCACTCAAATGAATAGATACTGACATAAAGAATAAAGGATAATAAAAAAATCAGGTAAATAAGACACCACTAAATGAAACTAACAACTCCAAAAACTGACCCTAATGAAATAGAGATCTATGAAATGTCAACAAAGAATTCAGAATAATCCTTGTAAGGAAGTTTAGTAAACTATAGGAACACAGGCAACTAAACAAAATTAGGAAAATAATGCATTAAAAAAATGAGAAATTTGACAAGGAAATAACCACCACAACCAACAAAAACCCCAAACAAAACAAAACAACCTAGAAATCATAGAGTTGAAAAATACAATAACTTCAGAATTCAATAGTTTCAAAAGCAGACTGACCATGCAAAAAAAAAAAAAAAAATCAGTGACCCAGATGATTGGAAATTACCCAGTCACAAGAGCAAAAGGAAAAAAAAGAATAAAAACAAGTGAAGAAAGCCTATAGGAATTATGAGATGCAATGGGGAAAAAAAACAAACAAACAGTACTTGCATAATTCCAGAAGTGAAAGAAAAAGGGACACAAAGTATTTTTAAAGCAATAGGGGCTGAAAACTTCCCAAATTTGGGAAGATAAATGGACATCCAAGATCCATGAAGGGAAAACAACCCTAAATAGATTGAACCTGAAGAGGTCAACACCAAGACACATTATAAATTGATAGAAGTAAGGGGTGCCTGGCTGGCTCAGCCAGTAGAGCATGTAATTCTGGATCTCAGAATTACAGGTGTTCAAGCCCCATGTTGGGGGTAGAGATAACTTAAAAAAATAAAATTTTGGGGCACCTGGGTGGCTCAGTTGGTTGAGCATCTGATTTGGGTTTATGTCATGATCTCACAGTTGGTGAGTTCAAGCCCTGCATCGAGCTCTATGCTGATAGCTTGGAGCCTTGCTTCAGATTTCGTGTCTCCTTCTCTCTCTGCCCCTCACCCTGGACACAGAGAAATTAAGCAACAGTTTCCTGAAAAACCAATGGATTAAAAAAGAAATTAAAGGAGAAAAAAAAAGTTTGAGACCAATGAAATGGAAACAAAACATACCAGGATTTATGATATGCAGCAAAAGCAGTTTTAAGAAGGAAGTTCAAAGCAATACACACCTACATTGAGAAGAAAAAAGATCTCAAATGAACAACTAATTTAATGCCTAAAGGAACTAGAAAGAGAAGAAACGTGCTAAAGTTAGCAGAAGAAAGGAAGTAATATACACTACAGCCAAGGTAAATGAAATGTAGAACAGAAATAAATAGAAAAAAATTAACTAAGATATGCTTCTTTGAAAGACAAATGAAATTGACATGAACAGACCAACAAAGCAAGAAAGCAAGGAAGTAAGAAAGAACTCATACCAACAAAATTATAAATGAAAAAGGAGACATTACAACTGATGCCAAAAGAAATTCAAAAGATCATGAAACTACTATGAATAATTATATGCCAACAAACTGGAAAACCTAGAAGAAATGGAAAAACTCTCAGAAACATACAGTTTATCAATTGGTTGAATCAGGAATCAACTTACATCTCAATTTTCAAAATCAGGAAGAAATACAAAATCTGACTAGATCAATTATTAGTAAGGAGAGAGAATCAACAATTAAAAATCTCCCAAGAAAAGAAAATCCTAGGATGAGATGGCTTCACTAGCGAATTTTGCAAGACTTGAAGAATTAACACCAATCCTTACCAAACTCTTCAAAAAAAATAAATAAATAATAATGAAGGGGAAGGAATACTCCTAAACTCACTGTAAGAAGCCTTTATCATCTTGATAGTAAAACCATAAAAGGACACTACTAGAAAACTATAGGCCTTTATTTCTGATAAATATACATACAAAAATTCTTGATAAAATACTAGCAAACCAAATTCAGCAACACATTAAATGGATCATTCTCTATGACCAAGTAGAATTTATTCCTGGGATGAAAGGATGGATCAACACATGCAAATACATCGATATGATACATCACATTAAAAGAAGGTAAGAAAAGAATCATATAATCAGCTCAATAGACACAGTAGAATCATCTGAAAAAATCAATACTTATAATAAAACACTCTTAAAAAAGTATGTATAGAAGAAACGTAATATAATAAAGGCCACATATGACAACACCACAGCTGACATCACAATGATAAAAGAATGAAAAATTTTCCTTAAGATCAACAATAAGACAAAGTACCCACTCTCACTACTCCTATTCAACATGGTACTGGAAGTCCTAGCTGAAGCAATCAGGCAAGAAAAATATAAGGTATCAAAATATAAAGAAGAAGCAAAACTGTCTCTATTTGCAGAGGACATGATTTTGTATATAGAAAATCCTAAAGACTCAACCCAAAAATTGTTAGATCTAATTAATGAATAATAAAGGTGCAAGATACAAAATTCACACACAAAAATCAGTAGTGTGTCTATGCACTAACAATAAATTTTCTGAAAAAGAAATGAAGTACATGCCACTTACAAGAACAAAAAGAATAAAATACTTAAGAATAAATTTAACTAAGAAAATGAAAGATATCTACACCAAGCTATGAGATGTTAATTAATCAAAAGCACAATAAACAAAATAAAAAATAAATAAGATCACATCAAATTAAAAAGCTCCCACACAGCAAAGGAAAACATCAACAAGGTGAAAAGACAACTTGCAGAATGGGAAAAATAGTTGCAAATCATATATCTTATCTATGTGATAATATACAAAATATTTTAAAAACTCATACAAATCAATAGCCAAAGTCAAAAAATGGGTAAAGAACCTCAATAAAGACTTCTCCAAACAACATGTATGAAAGGCAAACAGGCTCATGAAAAGATATTCAACATCACTAGTCATTAGGGAAATGCAAATTAACCACAGTGGCCTATCATCCCACACCTATTAGAATGGCCATCATCAAAAAGACAAGAGATACCTGCTGGTGTAGATGTGGAGAAAAGGGAATCCTTGTGCATTGTTGATTGGATTGTAAATTGGTACAGCCACTATGGAAAACAGTATGAAGGATCCTCAAAAAACTAAAAATACAACTACTAAAAGATTTAGTAATTCCACTTCTGGGAATATATTCAAAGAAATAAAACACTAACTCAAAAAAAGATATCTGCATGCCCATGTTTATAGCAGCATTTTTTATAATACCTAAGACATGGAAATAACCTAAATGTCTATTGGTAGATAAATGGATAAAGAAGTTGTGGCATATATACACAATGGATTCTTATTCAGCCTTTAAAACACACACACACACACACACACACACACACACACACACACACACAGATTTCCTACCATTTGTAACAACATGGATGGAACTTTATTATGCTAAGTGAAGTCAGTCAGCCAGAGAAAGACAAACGCTATATGATCTCACTTAAATGTGAAATATAAAGAAAGAGGAGGAGGAGACTGAACTCATACAAAAGAGATCAGACTTGTGGTTACCAGAGGTGGCGTTGTAGAAAGGGGAATTAGAGAAAATGGTTAAAAGATACTAACTTCCAGATACATAAGTACTAGGGGTGCAATATACAATATCATGACTATAGTGAGCAATGCTTTGTGATATATAGGAAAGCTGTTAAAAGAGAGCATATCCTGGATTCTCATCACAAGGAGAAAAAAATTTTCTTTTTTTTTTTTTTTCTTTTGATTTCATCTACACAGAAGACAGAGGTGAGCTGAACCTAGTGTGGTAATCATTTGACGACAGATGCAACTCAAACCATGTTATATGCCTCAAACTTATGCAGTGATGTGTAATTATTTCCCAGTAAAACTGGAGGGAAAATGAATACTATGCCACATTCAAAAAACCCCATAAAATGTGGGTAGAAGAGTAAAAAGGTAGTTTTTAAATGCAAAATCATCTTAAAATAGACTGTTCAACTATAAGATGTTTTATGTAAGGCTTATGGCATCCATTTAAAAAAAAAACAATAGTAGGAGTGCCTGGGTGGCTCAGTCAGTTAAGCTTCCAACTCTTGGTTTCGGCTCAGGTCATGATGTCAGAGTTCAGATGACCCAGCCCCCGCCTTGGGCTCTGCTGACCATGCAGAGCCTGCTTGGGATTCTCTCTCTCTTTCTCTCTCTGCCCCTCCCACATCTGTCTGTCTCTGTCTCTCTCTGTCTCAAAATAAATAAATTTAAAGAATATAAATTAAAAAAAAAACTATAGCAAAAACACAAAAGATAAAGAAAAAGTGATCAAACCATATAAAATTCAAATAACAAGCCAGCAAGAGAGGAAGAAAGGAACAAAGAAACTAATACTTGGAAAACAACTAACAAAATGCAGTACTTTAAAGATAAATGGATTTAGGGGCACCTGGGTGGCTCAGCTGGTTGAGCATCCAACTTCATTCAGCTCAGGTCTCGATCTCACAGGTCACGAGTTCAAGCCCCACATCAGGCTCACTGCTGTCAGCATGGAGCCTGTTTCCAATCCTCCGTCCCTGCCCGATCTCTGTCTGTCCCCCACTCTTTCAAAAATAAAAATCAAAAAACCATTTAAAAATTGATTTAATTCTCCAATCAAATGACACAGAGGGGCTGAATGGATTAAAAAACAAGACCCAAATAATTATATGCTGCTGGCAAGAGACTCACTTCAGCTTTAAGGACACCCACAGTCTGAAGTGAAGGGATGAAAAAATATTCGTGCAAACTGATACCCAAAAGAGGAGGTAGCAACAATTACATGAGACGAAATAGACTTCAAGTCCAAAACTCTAACAAGAGTAAGAGACTTATCATATAATCATAAAGGGGTCAATTCATTAAGAGGATATAACAATTGTAAATATAGTTTTACCTGACACTGGAGCACCAAAATATATTAAGCAAGCAAGGGTATCAAATCAGTAGTCAAAGGCTCCACAGAGAATAGTCTATGACTAGACTGGTGAATTCTACCAGCATTTAAAGAATACCAATCTTTTTCAAACACATTATAGAAACACTTCCAAATTTATTTTGCCAGTCTAACATTACCCTGATACCATAGCCACACAAAGACACTAAGGAAAAAGCAAATAACAAGGCCAATATTACTGAATAAACATAGACACAAAAATCCTCAACAAAATACTAGCAAATCAAATTCAACAGCACATTAAAAGTATCATACACCATGATTAAGTGAGCTTTATTCCTGGGATGCAATAATTAAGCAACACAAGGAAATCAATGTGATATATCACATTAACAAAATGAAGGATAGGGGCGCCTGGGTGGCGCAGTCGGTTAAGCGTCCGACTTCAGCCAGGTCACGATCTCGCGGTCCGGGAGTTCGAGCCCCGCGTCGGGCTCTGGGCTGATGGCTCAGAGCCTGGAGCTTGTTTCCGATTCTGTGTCTCCCTCTCTCTCTGCCCTTCCCCCGTTCATGCTCTGTCTCTCTCTGTCCCAAAAATAAATAAATGTTGAAAAAAAAAATTAAAAAAAAAAATGAAGGATAAAAATAAAATGGTCCTCTCAATGGATGCAGAAAAATCATTTGATGGAATTTATCATTGATGGAATTCAACATTGCTTTATGATAAAGACTCCCAACAAATTAGCTATAGAGGAAATGTGCCTCAACGTAATAAAGGCCATTTGGACAAGTCCATAGCTAATATCATACTCTACATTCAAAAGCTGAAAGCTTTTCCTCTATGATCAGGAATAAGACAAGTGTGTTCCCTGTCACCACTTTTATTCAACAGAGCACCTGAAGTCCAAGCTTGAACAAATAGATGACAAAAAGAAATAAAAGACCTCTAAACTGGAAAGGAAGAAGCAAAAATGTCTCTGTTTGCAGATGACATGATCTTCTTTAGAAAAATGTAAAGACTCCACTAAAAAAACCATTAAGAGGGGCGCCTGGGTGGTTCAGTCGTTAAGCGTCCGACTTCAGCCAGGTCACGATCTCGTGGTCCGTGAGTTCGAGCCCCGCGTCGGGCCCTGGGCTGATGGCTCAGAGCCTGGAGCCTGTTTCCGATTCTGTGTCTCCCTCTCTCTCTGCCCCTCCCCCGTTCATGCTCTGTCTCTGTCCCAAAAATAAATAAACGTTGAAAAAAAAAATTAAAAAAAAAAAAAAACCATTAAGACTCATAAATGAATTCAGTAAAATTTCAAGATACAAAATCAATATACAGGCAAACCACATTTTACTGTACTTACTGTCACTGTGCTTTTCAGGTGTGTGTATACACACATACACACACCCTTTTTAGATATTAAAGGTTTGTGGCAACCCCACATCAAGTAAGTCTGTTGGCACCATTTGTCCAACAGCATTTGCTCACTTCATGTCTCGGTGTCACATTTTGGTGATTCTTATAAAATTTCAAATTTTTATTCAAATTTTATATTATTGTGGTAACCTGTGATCAGTGATCTTTGATATTACTATTGTAATTGTTTTGCTGCATTATGAAATGTGGCAGCATAAGAAGACAAACTTAATAAATGTTGTGTGTGTTCTGACTAGTCCACTGACCACCCTTCCCCGTTGAAAGCCTCCCTATTCCCTGAGACACAGCAATAAATTAGGCCAATTAAGAACCCTACAATAGCCTCTAAGCGTTCAAGTGAAAGGAAGAGTAAACGAATGCAGCAAACTTCATTGTTGCCTCATGTTTAAAAATTGCCAGTTACATTAACCTTCAGCAACCACCACCCTGATTAGTCAGTGGACATCAGCGTTTAAAGCAGGATACAACTTGCTCAAAGCTCAGATAATGCATTAGCATTTTAAAAATAGGGTGTGTACATTTTTTAGACATAATGCTATTGCACACTTAGTAAACTACACTAGGGACACCTGGGTGGCTTAGTCAGTCAAGTGTCTGACTTCAGCTCAGGTCTGATCTCACTGTTCGTGAGTTCAAGCCCTTAGCTGGGCTCTGTGCGGACAGCTCAGAGCCTGGAGCCTGCTTCTGGATTCTGTGTCTCCCTCTCTTTCTGGCCCTACCCTACTCACACTCTGTGTCTCTCTCTTGAAAATAAATAAAACATTAAAAAATTAAAAAAAAATAAACTGCACTATGAGGCACCTGGGTGGCTCAGTCAATAAGCATCCAACTCTTGATTTCACAGTTTATGAGATGGAGCCCTGTGCATGGGAGCTCGGAACTGAGCCTGGAGCCTGCTTAAGATTCCAGCTCTCCCCCTTCCTGTGCCCCTCCCCTGCTTGCACTCTCACACTCTCTCTCAAAAAAGAAAAACTACAGTATAGTATAAACATAACTTTTTTATGCACTGGAAAACCAAAAACTTCATTTTACTCACTTTATTGTGATATTCACTTAATTGCAGTGGTCTGAAACCAAACCCATAATATCTCCAAGGTATGCCTATACAAAAATCAGTTACATTTCTGTACACTGAAAGCAAATTCTCTGAAGACATAAAAGAACACAATCTCATTTATAAGAGCAACAAAAAGAATAAACTACCTAAGAATAAATTTAAGTAGGTGAAAGATCTGTACACTGAAAATTATAACACATTGATGAAGTAAATTGAAGATACAAATAAATGAAAGAATATGTGTTCATGGATTAGAAGAATTCGTATTATTAAAATGTTCACACTATCCAAAGCAATCTATGGATTGAACAGAATCTATAAAAATTCCAATGGCTGGGTGCCTGGGTGGCTGTTGGTTAAGTGTCTCTTGATTTGAGCTCAGGTCATGATCTTGTGGTTTGGAAGTTCGAGCCCCAAATGGGGCTCTACGCTGATGGTGCAGAGCCTGCTTGGGATTCTCTCTCTCTCCCGCTCTCTCTGCCCCTACCATGCTCTCGTTCTCTCTCTCTCTCAAAATAAATGAATAAACTTTAAAAAATTCCGTAACATTTCAAAAAAAAAATTTAAATCCTAAAATCCATATGGCACTACAAAAAATTCCATATAGGTAAAGGAATCTTCAGCAAGAAAAACAAAACTAGACGCATTACCCTTTTTCATTTAAAATTATATTACAAAGCTAGAGTAATCAAAACAGGTTTCTGGTGCAAAGACAGATACATAGACCAATAGAATAGAATAGAATAGAATAGCCCAGATATAAACCCATACATATCCAGTTAACTAATCATTGACAAAGACACCAAGAATACACAATAAGGAAAGGACATTGTTTGAATAAATGGTGCTGGGAGAACTAAATGTCCATATGCAAATGAAACTAGATCATTAACTTACACTTAACAAAAATCAACTCAAAATGAATGAAAGACTTGAATGTGGGATATGAAACTGTATAAGTCCTAGAAGAAAACATGGGGGAATGTCTTAGCAATGATTTTTTTGATTTGATACCAAAATCACAGGTAACAAAAGCAAAACAATAAACCAAGTTAAACTATATCAAACTATATAGTTTCTGCACATCAAAGGAAACAATCAACAAAATAAAAAGGCAACCTACACAATGAGAAAAAATATTTGGAAACCATATATCCAATAAGGGGTATATGTCCAAAATATAAAAGGAAACAACTCAATAGAAAAAAACCTCATTTAAAAACAGGCAAAAGACCTAGATAGACATACAAATGGCCAATAGTTATGTGAAAAAAATGCTAACCATATCTAATAATCATGGAAATTAAAATCAACACCACAATGAGATATAATCTCACACTTGTTAGGATGGCAACTAACAAAAAGTCAAAAGATAACAATTTTTAGTGAGGATGTGGAGAATAGGGAGCCTTTGTACACTGCTGGGTGAGAATGCAAGCTTTACAGTCATTAAGGAAAAGAGCATGGAGGTTCCTCAAAAAAAATCAAAATATGGGGCTTCTGGATGGCTCAGTTGGTTAAGCATCCGACTTCGGCTCAGGTCATGATCTCACAGCTCCTGAGCTCAAGTCCTGCATCAGGCTCTGTGCTGACAGCTCAGAGCCTGGAGCCTGCTTCGGATTCTGTGTCTCCCTCTCTCTCTCAGCCCCTCCCCAGCTCGTTCTTTGTCTCCCTCTCGCTCTAAAATAAATAAACATTAAAAAATTTTTAATTAAAAATATAACTACCATATGATCCAGCAAATGTCATTTCTGGGAATATATCAAAAGGAAATAAAATCACTATCTTGAAGAGATATTTATATTCCCACATTCCCTGCAGCATTATTCACAGAAACTAAGGGCAACAATCTAAGTATCCATCCATAAATGAATAAAGAAAACATATTGTGTGTGTATATACATGATAGAATATATATAATATATACACATATACATATATACAATAGAACATACATACTGTTTTATATATGTTTATATACATATACACACAATAGAAATTATTATAAGGCCTTAATAATGAAAGAAATCCTGTCATTTATGAAAACATGAAAGAATCTAGAGGTCATTATGCTAAGTAAATTAAGCCAGACCCAGAGACAAACATTGCTAATCTCACTTATATTTGGAATCTAAGAAAAAGGTCCTCATAGTGACAGAGTAGAATTGTGGCTGCCAAGGTACTGGGGAGTAGAGGAAAGAAGAAATGTTGGTCAGAGAAAACAAGGTTATAAGTTCTGGAGAACTAATGTACAGCATGATGACTATAGTTAACAATAATATATTGTATGCTTGAAATTTGCTAAGAGTAAATCTGAAGTGTTCTCACCACAAAAAGGGAGAGGTTAACTATGGGAGGTGTTAGACATGTCAACTAGCTTGACTGTGGTAATCATTTCACAATGTATGTGTATATGTCAAAACATCATACTGTACAACTTAAATGCATACAATTTTTATTTATCATACCTCAATAAAGATGAGATAAAGAAGTGGCTTTTCTCAACATCTACAAAATACCAATAGCTAACATCATCCTTAATAGTAAAAACCTGAATACATTCCCCTTATAATTAGGCACAAGGCAAAGATGCTCTCTTTTGCAACTCCTACTCAATATTTTACCAGAAGCTTGAGCTAGTGCAGTAAGAAAGTAGTGTACAGATTGGAAAGGAAGAAACAAAACAGCCTTTGTTGGCAGATGACAAAATAGCATTACAGATTGCGTAGGTCAAAAGTCCCAAACGAAAAGAAACTCCTGGAATGAATAAATGAATATAGCAAGGTTGCAGAATACAAAATTAATGTAAGAAAATCATTGCTTGTTTATACACCAGCAATGAATAATTCAATGCTCGATTAAAAATAAAAATACTGTTTACATGAGTTCCAGTATAAGATGGTAACATAGGAAGAGCTTGAACTCAACTCCCCCATGGTCACACCAAATCTATGCCTGTTTATAGAGTAATGCCTCCTAAAGGAGAAATGAGGGATGACTGAACAGTTTCACAAGAAAAGATAGAGACCACATATAGAATGGCAAGAGAGACAGAGACACAATAACAAAGGGAACGTACATTCACCCACATTGTGAACTGCAGTGGGGAGGGATAATATTGAGGGACCATGAGCAGATTTTTCTGCCCTAGGGCACAGAAAAAAAAAGCTGTGGTTTAAAAGGGTGATTTATATTTAGTAGCTCCAGCTTTAGAACTCCCCCAAATGGCAGGGAATCTAATGGAACTCTCTCCAGGTTAGAGGGGCTGGCAAGGGACATGGTTTACATTCCATATCCACCTTAATAGTGCAGACAGGAGAAGGGTCTGAATGCCATAGCTGGCACGCCACCTCAGCAAGGTCCAGCCCCTTAGCCCACGTGAGCCCCAGAGGCTCTGGAGCACAGAAAAAATCATAGAGAACCCTGGGACTGCCCCATCCCATGCCCACTTTGGCCCTTGTCATCCCATAAGGGCAACCCCAGCAAAGAGTGCCCAGGACCCCCAGCCCATGCCAGCCAAAGCTCCAGCCAGTTGAAGTCACCAGGCATAAAGGGGATGATCATACACAAGACCATTCTTTCAAGTTTAGGATAAGTAGCAGTTCTACCTAATTTATAGAAACAAACACAGAAAGTCAAGCAAAATGAGGAGGCAGAGGAATTCTCCAAATGATAAGACAAGACAAAACCACAGGAAATAAAAACTAAATAAAGCAGAGATAAGCAATATGTCCAATAAAGAGTTTAAATTAATGGTCAGAAAGATTCTCATTGGACTGGAGAGAAGGGTGGAATAACTCAGTGAGAATTTCAACAAAGATGGAAAATGTAAAAGAGAACCAAACAAAGATGAAGATTACAGTAACGGAAATGGAAAATACACTGGAGGGAATCAACAGTGGATTAGCAGAGGCAGAAGCACGGATGAGCAATCTGGAAGACAGGATAATAGAAAGTGCTCAAGCTGCACAGCAAAAAGAAAAAAGAATTTTATTTAAAGGGTAAGTTAAGGGATCTCTTGGACACATCAAGCAAACAAACATTCAAATTTTAGGCATCCCAGAAGAAGAGGGAGAGAAAGGGGCAGAAAACTTAACTGAAGAAATAATAGCTGAAAACCTCCCTAAACTGGAGAAGGAAACAAACATTCAAGTTCAGGAAGCATAGAGATTTTCAATCAAGACAATATCCAATGAGGTTCACACCACATCACCTTGTAACTAAAATGTCAAAATTTAAAGATAAAGGGATAATTTTAAGAACAGCAAGAGAGGAGTGCCTGGGTGGCTCACTTGGTTAAGCACTGACTTCAGCTCAGATCATGATCTCATGGTCTGTGAGTTCAAGCCCTACATCTGGCTCTGTGCTGACAGCTAGGAGCCTGGAGCTTGCTTCATATTCTATCTCCCTCTGTCTGCCTCTCCGCAGCTTATGTTCTGTCTCTCTCTCTTTCAAATATAAACATTAAAAAAATTTTTTAAATAGAAATTAAAAAATAAAAGCATTAAGAGAGAAGCAAAATGTTATATACAAGGGAAACCCCATAATGCTATCAGCTGATTTTTTCAGCAGAGATTTTGCAGGCCAGAAGGAAGAGGTACAATATACTCAAAATGCTGAAAAGGAAAAAAAACCTACAAACAAGAACACTCTACCTGGTAAGATTATCACTCAGAATTGAAGAACAGATGGAGTTTCCCAGACAAATAAAAAGTTAAAGGAGTTCCTCACCCCTAAACCAGCCTCACAAGAAATGTTAAAGAGACTTCTCTAAGTGAAAAGAAAAGTTGATAATTATGAATAAAAAGATGTAAAATATGATAACAAATACCTAAAACGTGGTGGGGGGAGTAAAAAACGTTGTTTTGAATGTGTCCAGTCTTAAGTGACCATCAACTTAATATAGACTCAGAATGTTGTATATAAACCTCATGGTAACCACAAACCCAAAACCTATAATAGATACACAATAAATAAATAAATAAATAAATAAATAAATAAATAAATAGCAAGCCAAACATAACACTAAAGAAAGTCATTCATCACAAGAGAGAACAAAGAACTACAAAAACAACCAGAAAACAATTAATCAAATGGCAACAAGTACATACCTATCAGTAATTAATTTAAATGTACATAGGCTAAAGGCTAATCAAAAGACATAGGGTGATGGAATGGATAAAAAAAAAAAAAAAACAAACAAGACCCATCTATATGCTGCCTATAAGAGATTCACTTCACACCTAAAGACACATACAGATTGAAAGGAAAACACTGGAGGAAAAGAGTCCATGAAAATGGAAGTGGTGGGGTGGAGGGCAGATGGGGAAGGGAGCCAGGGTAGGAACACTTAGATAAAATAGACTTTAAAACAAAGTCTGTAACAAGAGACAAAGAAGAGCATTACATAATAATCAAGGGGTCAATCCAGCAAAGGAATGTAACAATCATAAATACTTAATGTACCCAACATTGGAACACCTAATAAAAGCAAATATGGACAGACAAAAAGAGAGACACTGAGAGTAGTATAGTAATAATAGGGGACTCTTATATCCCACTTACATCAATGGGACAAATCATCCAGGCAGAAAATAAGGAAATAGTGTCTTTGAATGAAACATAAGACCAGAGAGATTTAACAAATATATATGGAACATTCCATCCAAAAGTAAAAGAATACACATTCTTTTCATATGTACATTTTCCAGGATAGATTACATATTAGGCCAGAAAACAAGTCTCAATGAGTTTAAAATTGATATCATAGCATGTATCTTTTTTTAACCACAATGGTATGAAACTAGAAATCAATCACAAGAAAAAAAAAAAAAAATAGACAAAACACAAATGCGTGAAGCTAAACAGCATGCTACTAAAAAACCAACGGGTCAATGAAGAAATCAATGAGTAAATTAAAAAAAAAATACATGGAGACAAATTAAAATGAAAACATAATAGTCCAAAATCTTTGGGATACAGCAAAAGCAGTACTAAGAGGGAAATTTATATTGATACCAGCATACCTTAAGAAACAAGAAAAATCTATAACACCTGAAGGAACTGAAAAAAAGAAAAAAAAAGAAACAACAAGGATCAGAGCAGAAGTTAAAAATAAAAGACAAAAAAAAAAGAGAAAAGATTAGTGAAACCAAGATTTAGTTCCTTGAAAAGATAAATAATTGATAAATTTTTAGCCAGACTCATGAAGACAAAAAGAGAGGACCTAAAGAAATGTAATTAGAAATGAAAGAGGAAAGGAAACAGCCAACACCACAGAAACACACAGGATTATGAGACTACTATGAAATTTCTATGCCACAAAATCGGACAAACTAGAGAAACGGATAAAGTCGTAGAAACACACAGTCTTCCAAAACTGAATCAGGAAGAAACAGAAGTCTGAGCAGACCAAGAATTAACAAAGAAACTAAATTGGTAATAAAAAAAATCCAACAAACAAAAGTCCAGGACCAAATAGATTCACAGGTGAATTCTACTGAATATTTAAATAAGCGTTAATACCGATTCTTCTCCATCTATTCCAAAAAAAAATAGAAAAGAAAGGAAAACTTCCAAATATAAGGCCATCATTACTCTGATGCCAAAACCAGATTAAGACACTATGAGAAAAACTATATCCCTAATAATAGTTCCCAGGTCAATATCCCTGATAAACATAGATGAAAATCCTCAACAAGACATTATCTAACCACAGTTAACAATACTTTAAGATGATTCACCACAATCAAGTGAGATTTATTCTGAGGATACAAGGGTGGTTCAATATATGCAAATCAATCGATGTGACACACCACATTAAAAAAAACAAAGGATAAAAATCCTATGATCATCTCAATAGATGCAGGTAAAACCTTTGACAAAATTCACCAACCATACACGATAAAAACTCTCAACAAAGGGGATTAGAGGGAACATATCTCAACATAATAAAGACCATATATGAAAAACCCACAACTAACATTATACTCAATGGCAAAAACCAAAGATTCCCCCAAATCAGGAATAAGACAATTATGTCCATTCTCACCACTTTTATTCAACATAGTAGTACTGAAAGTCCTAGCGACATCAATCAGACAAGAAATAAAAGGCATCCAAACTGGAAAGAAAGAAGTTAAACTCGCTATCTACAGATGACATAATGCTATATATAGAAAACCCTAAAGAATCCACCAAAAAACTATTAGAACTGACAAACTAATTCACTAAGATCACAGGATACAAATTCAACCTACAAAAATCTGTTGCATTCCTATACAATAATAACCGACTAGAATAAAGAGAAATTAAGAAAATTCTATTTACAAATGTGTCAAAGGCATAAACTTAACCAAGGTGCTGAAAGACCTGTAATCTGAAAACTATAAAATATTAATGAAAGAAATTGAAGAGGACACAAAAAATGGAAAGATGTTTCATGCTCATGGATTAGAATATTAAAATATCCATACTATCCAAAGCAATCTACAGATTCAATGCAATCCCTACCAAATACCAACAGCATTTTTTACAGAACTAGAACAAATAATACTAAAATTTGTATGGAACCACAAAAGACACTGAATAGCCAAATAAATGTTGAGAAAGAACAAAGCCAAAGGTATCACAAACCCAGATTTCAAGATCTGTAACAAAGCTGTTGTAATCAAAACAGTATGGTACTGGCTCCAAAACAGACACACAGATCAATGGAACAGAATAGAGATCCCAGAAATAAACCCATGCTTATATGGTCAGTTAATCTAGCAAAAAAACACAATGGGGAAAAGACAGTCTCTTCAACAAATGGTGCTGGGAAAACCAGATGGCTATATGCATAAAAATGAAACTGGGTGACTTTCTGACCCCATGGTTACAAATAAACTCAAAATGGATTAAAGACCTAATGTGAGACCCAAAACTGTAAAACTCTTAAAAGAAAATATAGACAGTAATCTCTTGAATGTCAGTCTTAGTATTTATGAATACGTCTCCTTAGGCAAGGGAAAGAAAAGCAAAATTAAACTATCATGACTACATCAAAATAAAAGCTTTTGCACAATAAAGAAACTATCAACAAAACAAAAAGGCAACCTACTGTATGGAAGATATTTGAAATGATAGATCTGGTAAGGGATTAATATACAAATTCTTCAAAGAAACTATACAACTCAAGACCAAATCAAACCAAAACAACAACAACAAAACACCAGACAATTCCATTAAAAATGGGCAGAGGATCTGAACAGACATTTTTCCAAAGGAGACATACAGCTGGGAAATAGACACATGGAACAATACTCAGGGAAATGCAACTCAAAACCACAATGATATATCATCACCTGACATCTGTCAGAATTTAAAAGACAAGAAAAAACAAGTGTTGGTGAGGATGTGGAAAAAAAAAAAAACCTCATATACTGTTGGTGGGAATGTAAATTGGTACAGCCACTGTGGAAAACAATGTGGTTTCTTCAAAAAATTAAAAGTAAAGGGGTGCCTGGGTGGCTCAGTCGGTTAAACGTCTGACTCCAGCTCAGGTCACGATCTCAGGGCTTATGAGTTCGAGACCCACATCAGGCTCTGTGCTGACAGTGCAGAACCTGGAGCCTGCCTCAGATTCTGTGTCTCCCTCTCTCTCTCTCTGTCCCTCCCCCACTTGTGTTCTGTCTGTCTCTCTCTCTCTCAAAAATAAACATTAAAATTTTTTAAAAAAATTAAAAGTAGAAATACCATAATATCCAGTAATTTTCAAAGGTAACAAAAACACTAATTTGAAAAGATATGTGCATCCTTATGTTTATTGTAGCATTATTTGCAATACCAACATAAGGAAGTGATCCAAGTGGCCAAGTATCCATGTGGTCTACACACACACACACACACACACACACACACACACACACACACACTGGAATATTACTCAGCCATAAAAAGAAGAATGAGATCTTGCCATTTGCAACAACATGGAGGCTATCAAGCTAAGTGATATAAGTCAAACAGAGAAAGACAAATACCATATATTTCACATATAAGTGGAATCTTAAGAACAAGTGTAAAAACAAACATACAAAAAGCAGAAACAGATCCATAAATGCAGAGAACAAACTGGTAGTTGCCAGATGAAAAGGGAGTGAGGGGATGGGCAAAATGAAAGAAGAAGAATGGGAGATAAAGGCTTCCAGTATGGAATGAATAAGTTACAGGGATAAAAGGGAATAGGGAGTATAGTCATTGTATGGTGACAGATGGTAGCTTACACTTGTGGTGAGCACAGCATAACATATAAACTTGTTGAATCACTATGCTATACACATAAACTAATGTGACATTGTGTGTCAACTATACTTCAGTAAAAAATACTGTTTACGGTAGCACTAAAAAATAATGAACAAAATATATGCAGAATGTATATGCAAAAAAACTACAAACTCTGAGGAAAGAAATAAAGATATAACAGAGAAATGTTGCATGTTCATTGATTGAAAAACTCAATATGTTGATGTCTTTTCTTCCTAACTTGTTCTATAGCTTCAACACAATCTCAATCAAAATCAGGTGGTTTTGTAGATAATTGACAAAATGATTCTACAGTTGATATAAAAAAAAGCAAAAGCCCCAGCATAGCTAACACAATATTGAAGAAAAACAAAGCTGCAGGATTTATACTACTCAATTTTGGTGCATACTATAAAACTGCAGTAATCAAGTAATCAATACTAGTGTAGTAGTAAAGAACAGACATACCAGTCGTTAGAACAGACTAGAGAGCCAAAAAATACACCCAAAGAAATATAGCCAACAGATCTTTGACAAAGGAGGAAAGGCAATTCAATGCAGCCTGACTAGTTTTTCTCAACAAAATGATGCTAAACAATTGGATACCCAGATGCAGCAACAAAAGAACCTAAAATTAGACCTTATACTTTTCACAAAGATTAACTCAAAATGCATCACAAACCTAAATATTAAGTGGAAAGCTATAGTAGTTTTGCTATAGTGTCACAGACTAGGAGTCTGGAGTTCTCTCTTGTCCAGGAAGAGAGAGATGCAGAATTGAATATGAGAGAGGCTAATGTCCAGGAGGAGACAAGAGCCCCAAACAGGGGTTTCGTCTCTCTATTTATTGAGTTCACAAGATATTACCCACATGGTGAATATGAAGAAAACAAGATCTTACACACGTGAATGTGGCGAAAACAATCAGACAGTAATCATTAACTTGTATGTGTAAGAAGCAAAGGGTCTGGTGGGCAAGTGGTGTTTGTGATCAAGGTACAAGAGTATACTGGCACCAGATGGAAAATAATTTCCTGCAGGTGATATAACAAATTACTTGTAATCTCATTACAATATCTCGCTAGCTAAACTTTGGTGCTTTTGCCCCATGGTGGCGGCTTTTCACCCTAAGTTTTTTCCTAACCCATTTATGTAAGCTGAACCTATTTTCCCACACTATAGTTTCTTTTAAATATAAAACTTCTAGAAGAAGAAAATCTTCACGACCTTGGGTTTGGTGGTGAGTTTTTAGATACAACACCAAAAGTGTAATTCGTGGAAGAAAAGATTGTTACATTGAACTTTTGCTCTGTGGAAGGCATTGTTAAGAGAATGAAAAGACAGGTTAGACTAGGAAAAAAATATTTGCAAAACACACATCTAGTAAAGGACTTCTATCCCAAACACACACACAAAAACCCTTAACAGTTGACAAGAAAAGAACCACATTTTAAAAATAGGTCAAAAAAAATCTGAACAGACACCTGACCAAAGACTATATACAGATGGCAAACAAACATACGAAAAGATGCTTACCATTACAGGTCATTAGGTATTTTACAAATTAGAATAGCAATAGGACAGCATTGCACATTCACTAGACTGGTTACAATTCAAAACACTTGATAACACAAATTGCTGGCAAAGGTATGAAGCAACAGAAATTCTCATTCATTGCTGGTGGGAATGTAAAATGGTACAGCCACTTTAGAAATCAGTTTGGCAATTTCTTTCAAAGCTAAACACAGACTTACCATACAATCCATAAATCACACTCTTCTATGTATTTACCCAAATGGGTGAAAATGTCTACTGAAAGATCTGTTTTAGAATGTTAATAGCAGCTTTATTCATAATACAAACTAGAAGCAGCCAAGACCCTCAAAAGGTGAATGGGTGAACAAACTGGTACATCCACACAATGGAATATTTTCTCAGCAATTTAAAAAAGAGCTATTAAGTTACAAAAAGCCATGTATGAATCTTAAATCCATATTGATAAGGGAAAGAAACCAGTCTGAAAAGGTACATACTCCATGATTCCACTCAAAGGACATCCTAAAGATTAAATTCCAATGATGGTTAAAAAAAATTAATGGTTGGCAGAGGCTTAATGTGGGGGGACATGTTGAATAGGTGAAACACAAGTCACATTTTTTTTTTAATTTTTTTTTTCAACGTTTATTTATTTTTGGGACAGAGAGAAACAGAGCATGAACGGGGGAGGGGCAGAGAGAGAGGGAGACACAGAATGGGAAACAGGCTCCAGGCTCTGAGCCATCAGCCCAGAGCCCGACGCCGGGCTCGAACTCACGGACCGCGAGATCGTGACCTGGCTGAAGTCGGACGCTTAACCGACTGCGCCACCCAGGCGCCCCCACAAGTCACATTTTTAAGGCTGTGAAAAAATCCCATATGATATTGTAGTGATGACTATATGACACTATGAGTTTGTCAAACCCACAGAATTTTACTGTATCAAGACAGAATCTTTATAAACATTTTTAAAATGTCATACAGGAAATTGGAGGGATCCAAGGATGGCACACAGAATGTGACGATACAATCTAACTGAATTACAAATGGATACAACAGCCTCACTGAAGAGGGTAGGGGAAAAGACACAGACCTAGGTAACTCTGTAACAAAGTGGAATCCATAAGACAAAAAGCAAAGGATTATATACTCTAATTGATAAAGTTCTTTCCCCTGGGTGTGTGGGTTTATTATAACTCTGATACCGCTATACACAAACACTGGAAGCAAATATTACATAAATGGAAAATGGGTGCTTTGAATGGGAGATTATGATAAATAAGGGACAGAGTAGAAAGATCCATGTAGTAATGGATTCCAGTTGGAGATTTCAGTATGAACTCCTGATGAGTTCAATGTAGGTACAAATGATTACATATATTTGTAATGTATGTATGGGCTATTATACACACATCCATTTTCTTGCTCTGGAGCTGAGAGGGCCTGGAAAAAACAATACCCCAGTAGCAACAAGTATACCTATTGATCAGATTTTTTATACTTTCCTCCCATGAAAGGAACCAGGACTCAGAGAAATGACTGGTTTCTGGGATTTGCCTATTCTCAATTTCTATCACTTACCAAAACGGAAAATTGCTTAGAAAATTCTCATGTCCCACAAAGTTCTAGATCTTGATAGCATTCTAATTTGTTCTTTTATTTCTGAAATATTTTTAAGAAGTTATATATAGATATGTCCTGAGGCTGCCATAACAAAATAACATGAAATGGTGACTTAACCAACAAAAATACATTGTTTTATAGTTATGGAGGCTGGAAGTCAGAAATCAAAGTGTTGAGAAGGCTGGTTCCTTCTGTAGTCTATAAAAAAGAATCTGCTTCTGTTTTGTGACTCTCTCCTCCTCTGGTAGCCTCAGGTGTCCCTTCATTGAAGGTGGTTTCCTCTCTGAGTCTTCACCTTGTTTTTATTCTACCTGTTTATTTCTGTGCCCAAATTTCTTTTATAAGGACATCAGTCATATTGGATAGAGACCACCCTAATAACCTCATCTTAGTTTGATCATCTACAAAGATTTTATTTCCAAATAAGTTTGCATTCACAGATACTCTAGGTTAGGACTTCCACATCTTTGGGGAGGACACGAGATGACCCAGAACAAGAAGGAAGAGAAACAATGTCACTCCAAATGTCACTCCTTGGCATGAACAAAAATTTGAAACCAGAGTCTATTTATCCCCTGATATTAGTCAGGACCTGGGGTGAGGGGATGTCCTATCACAACCAAGTTTTTTAAGTAAAACCTTTTATAAGTAAAAGTGCCTCCCCCTCCAAGTTTGAACTTTATAAAATGTTACTGTCATCTGATGTTTCCAGTTGGCATAATCTTGCTTTATTTTTATATGTACACAATTTTCTCCTCAATATTTCCCTTTTTCCATCACTGTTTCTTCCTATACAGTATGAAAATCTAAGTCCCTGATGCAGACTTTGGAACCTTCCCTGTTTTCTGCTAATTATCTAATTAAGTTAGCTTTAGCCAACATGGATCATAAACTGGAATTATGTGGTTAGCAGGGTTTGCTAGGAATATGTGATCCTTAAACCCAGGAAAGAGGGATGGGGCTGAGCCAAAAGAAGGAGAAGTCGAGCATCTACAATGAGATGAATAGTGGTCAAGGAAAGGTAAGATTCTGCATGTGCAATCCGTTAATCTAGACTTGAATAATTAAGAAAACCGCTTGTAATGCAGATAAAATTTGTACAGTTCTTGGTTGTGATAGGACATCCTCTCACCCCAGATCCTGACTAATATCATGGGATAAATGGACTCTGGTTTCAAATTTTTGTTTATGTCAAGGTGCCATTGGTGCCTAGGAAACAGTCCTTGAACTTAACTGCTGGAAAGATACATGTAGCATATGAGCCAACGAAAGCCATCCGAAAAATTGACCTAAAATTCCTGGATCTGAGACTGGTCAGTAGTTAGCATCTGCGGTTTCCACTTAGTAACAAAAAAGATCCTAATGCTGGCGGGCTTGGAGCGTACCCAAAACTTTTTGCTCTTTTTGGAAAGGCATGATAGACGAAGGGAGCATGCATGCTTGAACTCTTCACAGATCAACGCTGTGTCTTGGCCCTTGGTACCTGTTTATGCAATATGGCTAGAAGCTTTGTGGAAAAAACTATTTAATTTTTTAGGTTTATTCATTTTTTGAGGGGCAGAGAGAGAGGGGGACCCAGAATCTGAAGCAGGCTCCAGGCTCCGAGCTGTCAGCACAGAGCCCGACGCGGGGCTCAAACTCACAGACTGTGAGATCATGACCTGAATCAAAGTCAGATGCTTAACAAACGGAGCCACCCAGGTGCCCCAGTACTATTTTATATTTGACAAATTTGGTAAGGAATGATTTTTAGGCTGCCTCTTTGAAGACCAGCTGAAAGGTTTTCTTGTAATCTAAGCAGATCCATGAAGAGTCTCTAAACTTGTGTTCTTTCTGCACTTTTGCTCAATACAGATTGTATATCAATGGCTTTCAGGACCGCAGTATCATGAATATCATTCTCTCTATCCATTTATTAAATGTTTTCTTTTTTCTATATATATTCTTACTTTATAAGAATGTCTATTCCAGATTACACTCTAAGATTGCAAGCTATCAAAGCAGTGCCTTCTGAATTGTGGCATGAATACTGAGCAATCTCCTTTTTAAAATTCATATTAGTTTCCTTACCCAAAGAAATTCTGGATCAGTAGATCTGGAAGAGAGACCCAAGTATCTGTATCCATAACAAGCGATCTATCTGATTGTAATGCAGCTACTCCTTGGACCCCACTCTAGGAGACAAACTGAAAAGGTAGGGATGAATTCTATTTATGATTTGTAATATTCATGGATATATTTAACTAACCCTAATTGTTGGCCATTGCTAATTACATTCTAAGCATTCCTTATAGCCAACTGATAGTATGGAAACGGGGTTTTATGTAGTTAATTAGCTACTGAGAAACAGAATAAGGGACTGGTGGATTGTCTTCCTTAGTAGCAGAGATGCCATTAATTCTTAGACAAGTTACTAAAACTTTATTTAAATTCCTTTGCATGACTTTAAATTCCTTTGAATGACTATCTTGCCCGTGGTTGACCATACACAAAATGGATCAGTGTTTACATTGTAGAGATGTATTCATTTTTCCTTTTCTGTTGCCCATCAAATCGCCTCTCTTCTCATTTGTCTGATGTCAGCTGAAGAAGTCGCATTTTTTTTTTTTATGGATCACAAAAATGTTGCACATGAAGGAAAGTACTCCAATGGAGAACCAGAAGCACCATGACCTAAATAAATCTTTACATAGTAGGCAGAAGCAAACAAACAAAAAGCCCAAAAACGACTGAGGAATACCATCCCGCTAGGGCTGCTGTTTCAATATGAACAGCTCTGTCACTTCCACAGACACTTTATCTGACTTCCTCTGGTGTAGGCTAGCATCCTGTGCTCCCCTCAGCCCTGTAACAGCCCTCCTACAGTACTGTGTCATTAACAGTTTATTTGTCTGTACCCATTGTCATTTCTCCGAGAGGGTAAAAATTATGCCCAAACCATCTGTGTATCCACAACTCTTGGCAAAACGCCTGATTTAAAGTAGGCAATGAAAAAAAAGTAGTCTAATGAATGAATCAATAAACTAACTTCCTGGAAAGTAGAGCTAGTTTCTCCCACAAGCTTCTAGGAGAATTCTCAGTATCTCCAGTCGTGTCAGATCCATAGTGGAACTCACACTGGCAACCCAGCCAGCTCCCCAGGTCTCAACCCTGCATTGCATCTACTTCACTAGATTTGTTCTAAGATTGGTGGGGCAGAGAAATTTAATTAATTATTTATTTATTTATTTTGAGAGAGAGTGGGGGTGGGGCAGAAAGAGAAGGAAAGAGGGAGAATCCCAAGAAGGCTCTGCACCATCAGCATAGTGTGGGGCTCAAGCTCACAAACAACAAGATCGTGATTTGAGCTGAAATCAGGAGTCAGACCCTTAACCAGCTGAGCCACCCAGGTGCCCCTGTGGGGCAGAGAAATTTAAAAAACAAACAAACAAACAAAACCACATCAACTTAAGCTCACAAAAGAGGAGACATACAAAGTAAAACACAAGCTTACAAATATGAAGGAGGCATGTGTGGTATTCTTTTTTTTTTGAGGTGGGGAGGAGTGATGTTAAAGGCATTGTCACAGTTATAAAGATTCTGAATCTAACTCTCCCCAACTAAAGATACATTTGTAAATACCCATGTGTAGATTTGTCCAAGGACTTAATTGTTTTAAACACCTATTTTCTCCCATGTTTTTACACTGCATCCCATCGTATATATCTGCATTTTTTTTAATGTTTATTTATTTTTGAGAGAGAGAGAGATAGAGCTTGAGCAGGGGAGGGACAGAGAGAGGGAGACACAGAATACGGAGCAGGCTCCAGGCTCTGAGCTGTCAGCACAGAGCCTGATGGGGGGCTTGAACTCATGACCGTGAGATCATGACCTGAGCCAAAGTCAGAGGCTTAACCAACTGAGCCACCCAGGTGGCCCTTTATTTTTTAAATATAAATCAGATACAAGTTGAAAAAAGGAAACGTGATGGGGGAGGGATCACAATTCAACAACTTCCAAGATATCAGAACCCTGGGATGAAACAGGAAGACATTCTCCCCCCACCCCCCACTCTTGCAACCTCATGCCCCATTCCTATCCATCCATACCTCTTGCAGCTGAGCTATTTTCTATCTTTGATGCATCCTTGGCAGAACAAAAGATAGCATTTATAACTTAAACTCTAACTGTAAATAAAATACTCTAATCTTTGAGGTATAGCAAGAAATGATTTCTTTTAAAATCTGCAGGACTCTAACACCTGGTGGTTTAAAGCTCTGATATATATATAAGAGTAGGTTGAAAGAGAGAAACACTGCAGAATTTGCTTTGGGGAATGGATCCTTCTCTTGACAGTACAACCCACAGAGCACCCCCCTCCCCACCACCACCAAAAAAACTCTCCAGCATCTAGGCTTTCTCCTACTTTCTGGTTTTAAGACAAAAATGGCATAATGATTCAGCACAGAAATTTTAGGATCAGGCAAGAGAGTGGTCTTGAAAGCTGCCTTGGGAAAGGTATTTCAATTCTGAGAAATAATTCCTTCACACATGAAAATGAAGACTAAAATATATTATTTTGTCAATCTGTGAGGTATCTCTAGACAACATATATAGAAAATGCAGAGCGAGTCATGTAGTGACTAGGTCATCGTAATTGTTCCACAAAAACAGACAACATTACATTTTGAACCAAAGCAGAAGAGCACCCGGTGGAGAATCAGCACCTGGTTACCTAGCTGCTCTATTTTATCCTTATAGATCTTTTCTCCTCCCCTTCTTCAGGTTTCTGTATAGCGGTTACTGTATTTTTGAACTTCTTCTATCATTTTAAGTCTAGTAAATCAGACCTATGAAATTGCTGATATCCCACCATTTTTGACCAGCGCGGGGGGGGGGGGGGCAGCGGAAAAGAGGCTATTTCATAGAGTTCAACCAAATAGCTCTCAATCAGTTAAAAGTCCTTGTCCATTGTGAGAGACTTCTTTGAGTAAACACACTGGTAAAATTATTTTCCACAGGCTGAAATTGGTTACGGTTAGTTCACCCATTGAACTTAAATGGGTTCTGGGATACGGCATTTAGCTTAGAAAATAGCTCTTCACAGGTGCTTTAAATACAAAGCTTATAGTAATTACTTCCATTAAAAGGTTCCTCTTCTGTTTCACAGGAAGAATTTTATAGAAAATTATATGCCATGTTAACTGGGGATTTTAAAGATACTTTTTCTACACATACTTCCAAAACTGCCTTTTTTTTTTTTTTTTTTTACCATCCAGGATAGCAAGAAACAACAAAAACTGGTTACTGAAAATAAAAGCTCCTAGGCAACAGCCTCACATGATACAAAAATAATCTAATACTGGCAGAAATGGTCCCTTGGAAATAGTGGCTCATTTGTTTAGAGTTCTGTTATAAACTTCTGGTGATCAGGGAATGAGAAATGGAAAAGATGCCACAGAGAATCATTAAGAACAACACACCAGATAGAGATAACCCATTCAGCTGACAAACCATATAATGCAGTTTGGATTAAAAGCAAACAAACATACAAAAAAAAAAAAATTCCAAAAGCTAAAACCATTGCTAAAGAATGTGAAGTCCCTGAGAACCCCTGGCTGATTTCTGAGGTCTCTACGAAGAAAGAGCCCATTTCACTATTATGGTCCCAAACCAGTAACAAATACGGAGTATGTTTAAAAGGAACTGGGAAAATGAAACTGTGGTTCTCAGCTGGAAGCTGACCATGTTTAAATGGCAGATTTTAAATGTCTAGTGAATCTTAACCCTTTGTGGCCTTAAGTGCACAGAAGGCCTCGGCAAGGGCAGAGCTTACAACGTCAGGCCTGACTTGAGTGCAGAGCCCTATCTGGAACTTCCTGTGCATTGCCAGAGACCCTTGATCCCTCCCATTCCTTTGGTTTCCTTGCAGCACTCTGTGCTGTCACTTACTCAAAAATAATAGAACCAGCCTTTGAACTCCTAAGACTAAGTTAGCCACTGAATCCTCATTGAAAACTTTTCTGAACACTTGTTGAGTGCCGAGGCTTACTGATCTTCAAGGAATTCGAGGGTGTGTTGTGCCTGCCACAAGCCGAGAGCAGAGTGGGGTTCCCTCTCTGGCTGAGGACAGACATGGATACTTCTCTTCTCTTCTAGAACTTTGACAGTGTCACCACTGAGCAAAACCAGTAAAGAGTTACAGCATCCTTGCTTTCTTACCATTTTCTTCCCTATAGTTTCTCGTCATGGAAAACAGGATGAGAATCGCATAGGCACTAAAGGATTTTCCAAGATACAGGGGTTATCAAGATAGAGGGGTGGGGGTGACCAGAACTTTTGCTTTCACCTACAAGAACAGTATAGGGACATCCTCCATCATTAGCAGAAGATTCAGAGATGTAGAGCCTATCAGGCTTGCAAAATGAAATACTTTCAAATTATTAGATTTATCTCACTTATAAACAGCAGCTGGCAAATCAAGTCTGATTAATTTCCTCTTGAGAAAAGATCATTACCTGAATTTCATTTATCTTTGCCTAATATCTTCACTCTTTCTCCACACAGAGCCTTTTTTGTTATTGTTGTTACTTGCCAAAAAAATAACTGCCTCAAAATGAAAAGTAGTTAAAGCAGTTATTTGATAAAATATAGTTTTTTGTTTTGTCTGAATTCCATACTAAAATAAAACAGTCAAATCTGTGTGTATCAACATAGCCATTCTAGACCAAATCTTGTGAGATTTCTCCAGACTGTTTTATCCTTCCAAACTAATTAGTTAATTTTAGGGGTGTCTTCATCCACTGGGGCTGCTATAACAATTTGCCATAGTCTGGGTAGCTTACGAACAATACAAACTTATTTCTCACAGTTCTGGAAGCTACAGGTCTGAGATCAGGATGCCTGAATGGTTGTGTCTTGGAAGCATTCTTCCAGGTTGGCTTCTGGTTGTGACCTCATGGCAGGGGGCAGAGCCCGAGGGAGCTCTTTGACCTCTTCTTACAAGACACCAATCCCATTGGTGAGAGCTCCACACTCATCACCTGATCACCCCCTAAAGGCCCATCTCCAAATACCATCACACTGGGATTAGAGTTTCAGCAGTGAATTCGAGGGGAACACGGCAATGCAGTCCATCGCAATGGGTTTTAGTCATAAACACAACCAGTCAATATAGAATTGTTGCTCCCTTTGCAATAGAAGGACTGAAAGGAACCAGTCCGTATGAAACCACACTCCCTCTTCTCTGACCAGTTGCTCTTCCCCACCCAGAGCTGCCTCATTTTCTTGACGGTTTTAAGTCTTTACTCAAGTGTCACCTTAGTGAGATCTTCCCTGCCCAGTTGGTTCAAAACAACACCATCCCTACACACTAGTTCCTATTGTGCTTCCCTATTCATCTCAATAAAACCTTTCCCATCTGTGTTATTTATTATACTCATTTACTTTAGTTAGGAAGATCTCCCTTTTTCCGTGAGGGAAGGGACTTGGTCTCTTATTTGCTGTCATATTCCCAGGGTCTAATGTGCAGGCATATAACGCAGAGTAAATAAAGATTTACTGAAGGAAGGAGAGAGACTGTGATTAAAAGTTGTGCCTTAAAGTTATCTCTGAAGTCACTTAACTATAAATGAAGTTAATTTATATATCCAGGAAAAATAAATCCTACAAGGTCTCTGCAGGGCAAATCAAACATACTAAAAACAAATAGTGATGGCTGGCGTGAGACGTTATTTTTAGAGGTTACAAAATAGAACACAGGAAAGGGGTGAGCTCTGTGTCAGGGGGGGCATAAAAATTCTGTATTTGAGAGACTAATTCTTAAAAGTGCTTTACACTGCTTGGAACTCTGCAACAATAAGCAGTGTGTATGGCCGTAACTATTACAAATGGGGACATCTGGCTGCATCTTCCTGTGGATTTTCAGGTGACTGAAAATGTCACTCAGTCTTGTGAACTAAAACCAAAGGAAACATTTCCCTGAGCTGCTGGCAGGCTCTACCCACCACGAGTTTCATGTTTCTGAGCTGGAGGTGCAGCTGAACAGCAAAAGATACTTCCTGTAGCTAATGAGCCCCTTGCAGGTGCTCAGTATCGCCGAGGCCTCACAAAAGTCAACACCATATCAGGGATTGCTCAAGGGAACTTTCTGGAGCTAATTGGGCTTTCCGATATTGTCATTAGGCACAGCAATTGGCGTGTCCCCAGGTGACCCGAACTGCCTGCTCCATGCTCATTGCTACTCTGTTTGGCACTTGCTAGAGAAATGTTTACAATTTATCGAGTCACAGAACAGAAAGGACTGAAAAAGATTCAGTGTGATCCGTGATGGCAGCCCACAGTTGCTATCCAACCCTACAGGGGATCTCCTTCATAAACTAGGTAGACTAGTCAACAGGAACTGGTACCATCCCCATCTATTCTGTCCTCTGTGTGGGGGACATGGGTACACAGTGTGGCTCCCTGCCTCTGCCTTACATTTTCATCTGCTGTAAACCTTCTCTCTTTAGAGTAGGCTGGGGATGTATGGATTATCTAAATTCCATGATAGTTCATTGCCCACTATTTTGATGAAGACCATCCAGGGTGTGTTGCTTTAATGACAGAGTTATCAACATAGAATGGGGAATCTTAGATCTTGATTAGATAGCTCATTCCATTCTAACCCCATGGAAGAAAGCACAATTTTCACAGACTAATTCACCTTCTTAAAAGAAAAATACATTCACCATATTTAAAAAAAAGGCGGGGGGGGGCATGCCACAGTTGGTTACTGGAGTAGGGAGGGCAAATAGCATAAAGGTTCGATTCTTGGGCTCTGCAATTATATAGCTCTGCCTCTGTCACTTCTTTGGTATGTGTATTTGGCTATGGCCCAATTTTCTTCACTACGAAATACGGTTAATAAAAGTACCTACTAGTCAGGGCTGCAGAGGGAATTAAATGGAACCATGTACACAAAGTGTTTAAGACCACACTGGACATGTAATCTCTCAATCAACATTCACTGTTACAATTATTTCTTGTTAACAGGTTTGAAAAGAAACACATAGTTCTTTTATCCAGCGTGGAGGAAAATAAGTCTTTCCCTTGTGTTTTTCTTTTCTGTATGTTTCCTTTACTACTCACACAGAACACTTCATTTCTGACAATTTTGGCCATCAAATTGTGGGAGCCATTCTGCCATACCAAGCGATTCTTCACGTCAGCTCAGTGTCCTACACTTTAACTCACTTCTAACACTGTTTATCCAGAGACAGCATCAAATCCTACTAGATGCCTCACCCCACCCCCACCTCAGATCCCAACAGCAAGCCCAGGTTGTTACCTGTGCTTCTGACCCACCAGCTGTAGATTAGAACTTCCAACAACCTTCTCCTTGGGTTTAATTTGTTAGAGCAGCTCACCGAACTAAGAAAAACATTCTACTTACCTTTGTTATAAAAAGATATGGGAAAGGATACAGATGAACATCCAGATGGAAGAGATGCCTAGGGCCAGTTACATGGAAAGGAGCGAGGAGCTTCCTTGCTTTCGCTGGGCACCACACTCTCCCAACACTGCCAACAGGTTTACTAACCCAGAAACTCCCAGAACCCTCTCTCTTTTCGGTTTTTATTAAGGCTCCTTTACACAGGCATGATTGATTAACTCATTGGCCTTTGGTAACTGGTTCAGCCTCCAACTCCAACTCTCCTCCCCTGCCCCCAGGTCAGGAGGTAGGACTGAAAGTTCCAACCCTCTAATCACTTGATTGACTCCAATGGCAACCAGCCCCCCCATACCTGAGTGCTTCCCAAAAGGTGTCATTAGCATCATAAGACACCTTTATCCCTCTCACCACTTAGGAAATTCCAATGGTTGTAAGAGCTCTGAGCTAGAAATGGGGATGAAAACCAAATAAATATTTCTTATCATAAATCATATTACATTACCCTGAGAAAAAAAATGCATTAAACTCTTCTTAACATGAATGTGTGACAAAGTTAGAGTGTTAAATAATATCACAGACACCTTTTAACTCTGTGCTTAATGCTACCCAGAAAAGGTAAGGGATGATTACCCACAATTCTAACCGCATTTCAGCTGCAACCGGTCAATTCTATTTTCAACAGCTTTAAGAAGTAATTAACAGGCTTATGTTTATTTTGCCACCTGTACCATTCTCCTCATCATCTGGTTCAAATGCTAATCAGTGTTGAAACAGTCCAGGGAAAAGAGAAGAAGCAGGGGAAGGAGGAGAAACCAGAGGCCCCGTGGCTGATTCCAAGCAAAGCAATGGCCTTGAGTCAGTGAATGGGACCCCTGCTACCATAGGGTCTTTTGGGATTTACTCCTTGGGTCTGCTTGGAGCAGTGGAGGAGCTGGTAAATGGCCCTGGGTCTAGTGGCCATACAACACCCTGCAAAACTTTTCTACTGTTGCAAAACTAGGGAGAGCTGCAAAGAGGTACAATGATGTTAGTTAATCTGTTTGAAAAATCTTGGGAATTAGTTTCAGCAGCAGCAGAGGGCTTCAGTTTAGGTGGTAACTGCGAAGGACATAGTTGAGTGTTAGAGCTCACCTTCCCTCATTGTCTACACCCCGCCAGAGCAGGGGAGCTCCATACGTAGGGTTAACATTTTTGGCGGAGACTGTTGGTCGTATGCCAAAATGCACCCCCCTCTTCTTGCAGGGTGATGGAACTCTAACAGGTGAGTAGGTGTGGCCATGTGGCTAAGTTCTCGCCAATGAAACATTACACAGGTGATTCTGCCACTTCCTGATGGGAGCTTTTAACAACGGAGCTGGCCTCTGCACTCTCTTTCTCTTCTGCTGGCTGCATGTAACTATGAGGCCTAGGACATAGTCTCTGAATTACCATCTGAAGGAAATCTAATCAGTCACCTGAACATCCGTACTGAACTGTTACGTGAATGAGAAATAAAAATCTGTTGCGTTTCAACTGTTGACATGGTGGTTTCACTTGTTCTACCTAACACAGTCTTAAATTCCACTGTTGGAAATGTACCACTTTGGATTTCAACTTTTTTCTTTTGTCCAACCCTAATAAAAGGCAAATATGTCTGGGATATATAAAATAAATGCTCTGTTGGTAATTTTCTCCTCAGTGAGATGATTCATTCAAAGATTGCCTGAGACGTGATTATGACACGGGTCACAGAGGAGAAGACATATAAAAAGGAACATATAAGAAGAGATCAGAACCCCGGGGTGCCTGGGTGGCTCAGTCGGTTAAGCATCCGACTTTGGCTCAGGTCATGATCTCACGGTTCGTGGGTTTGTGCCCTGCATGGGGCTCTGTGCTAGGAGCCTAGAAGCCTGGAGCCTGCTTCAGATTCTGTGTCTCCCTCTCTCTCTGCCCCTCCCCTGCTCACACTGTCTCTCTCTCTCTCTCTCTCTCTCTCCCTCTCTCTCTCTCTCACAACTAAATGAACATTAAAAAAAAATTGAAAAAAAAAAAAAAGGAAGAGATCCGAATCCTGACAGAGTGGGTGAGAGTGACCTTTGAATCCTTCACAACTTTGTGTACTACATGCTTCAACCAACATAGTGGACTTGGTAGACTAAACCCTACCTTCTGTGTGCTCATAGGATATATGACTTCTCTCTTGGCCTAGCTCAAAAAATCAGTCACACAGTGTCTGCTGTCCTCTGGGGGTATGTTTAAAGAAGTTCCTCTGTATTTGCTGAGAACCCACCATGTGCCAGCCAATGTACACACATCCAAAAACCCCTGTAACCTCCAGGGGTTAACAGATCTCTGCCGCTTATGATTGGGCTTCCCACAGAGCAAGGTGGGGCTCACATCTGGAACTCAAGGTCACCATGGCTGGAGCATCCCACTGGATAGAGTGATGGCTGATGCTGCTTCCAAAGGAGTTGGTTTATTAGTCTCCTTTGGCTTTGCTGCTCAGTCTAATATTATGTGACCTGTTCTGCTGATGCAAATAGTCATTTTGAAACCTCTTCTATGTAGTAGAACAGCATTTATTGAGTGTCTACTGTGGTCTGGGCAGGAGACATTTGCTGGGAGCATACACTTTCCTATTTTTCCTTTAATATGAAGACCTTTACCCTTATGTACATATCTCCCCACATTCTGGGAGATTTAAGTTCAGAAGAAAAGGTTGACCTCCACTAAGGCAGCTGCTGAGGGTGAAGGAAAATGTGAACCATTGGAGAGAAGGAGAGTAGAGGAGTTTTGTTCCTCATCTCTGCTCCCATCCCTCCCCCCCCCCCCCGTGTCAGGGAGAGGTCTTTGACCTCTTCTGAGCAATATGCTCTTAATTCAAATTGGCTCCTAATACAAAATCCTGGATCAACACCAAATCTTGGTTCTCTGCACAAAATCTTGGATCACTGTTGAGGAATCCAGGCCAGAAACAAATAAGACCTCTATTCATCAGTTTCCATTTGTTACAGGACTCACAGGTTATTTCAGGGATGCTCAGTTACCAGATCTTCCTCTGATAGGAAAGCACATGATGCCATAATGATCTGTTTACTCCGTTCATCCCTAGGCCAAACAGGAAGGCAAATGTTTTGTTTGGGAGGAAAATTAATACTCAGAGACTGAGTTTGTGTTCACCAACAATTTATTTAACACAGGTTTTCTGTGTGAATTTCACAGCCAAGAGCATATAGGATAATGTCTCTTAATAAACCAATAAAGAAATGACAGTAGAAGTCTATCATTGATCCAAACCAATAATGGATTGATCACTGTTATTCCAGGCTAGGGGAGATAAAAGGAATACAGCCCAAATGTAGTTGAGGTGTACCTTTATACAGGTGAGTACTCGGATGAGAGGCCTTAGCCAATAGAGAGCTGAGGTCCAGCTGAGAGTGCAAAAGTAACTGTCCCTTGTTGCTAAAGCACATTACTAGGGAACAAGGGCACTGGTTGTGATGGACAAGAGATTTTCTTCTCAAGGCTGCTGTACAGCTTTTGCTATAGCTGGTAAAACAGTTGCCTTTACCATGCAGGAAGCAATTGCCCCAAGATCTCCAGAGAGCTATTTAGATCAGCAAAGAGCCACCTTGCCCAGACTGAACACTCTCAGTTCTTGCAGACTCTCGGTATTTATAATCCAAATGTCCCCTTGCCACAGTTAGGGGTTTCTTCATATGTTTTCATAAGCCCCTAGCAGGACCCTCAGCCTGCTGAGTTTACCGTGTTTTTATCAGTGAGAACAGATGAGATGATGACATTCTGACAGAACTTCTTTCCTATATCAAAAAAACCCTTTTTTTCTTTTGGTATTTTTCATAAACAAATGGATTAAAACAACTGCACTTAAGTCATAAACAAGTGGACTTGAAGTCATATCAAACCAATACACAAAAACAACATTCTTCTTGGAACAGAGTTCTTTATTTTTTTTTAAGTTTATTTATTTGAGAGAGAGAGAGAGAGTGTGCAAGCAGGGGAGGGGCAGAGAGAGAGAGAGAGAGAGAGAGAGAGATTCCTAAGCAGATTCCTAAGCAGGTTCCCCTAAGAGTGAGGAGTTAGAAGTGGGGCTCAAACTCACCAATTGTTAGATCATGATCTGAGCTGAAATCAAGACTCAGATGCTTAACCCACTGAGTCACCCAGGCACTCCTGAGTTCTTTAAAAATACTCATGATCAGGGTGCCTGGGTGGCTCAGTAGGTTGAGCAACTGACCTCAGGTCATGATCTCATAGTCTGTGAGTTCAAGCCCCGCATCAGGCTCTGTGCTGACAGCTCAGAGCCTGGAGCCTGCTTTGGATTCTGTGTCTCCCTCTCTCTCTGCCCCTCCCCTGCTCACACTCTGTCTCTGTCTCTCTCAAAAATAAATAAACATTAAAAAAATTTTTTTTAAATACTCATGATCTATTATGTTTATTTTGATGATCACTAACTCCACTCATTTAATCCCAAAGAAGAAACTATATGAAATCCTAAGTGAAGCACTATGAAAATAACCACCAAAGACATTGCTGGAGGTGATCCACCAATCACATTTCATCTACAGAGTTTTACATTTTTAGTAATGGGAACAAAGCATTCAGACAAGTTCAATAATAAGCATGACATTTATTGCTTTGTTCCTTGTATTGCTAAAGAGGGGAGCTCTATTGCCTAAGAATAAACCATTTTAGAATAAAACTTTTATCTTTCTTTTCACCATGCTTGAGCCAGTCCAGACATCTGCAGAACACATATCTTCTTACAGGACACATACCATGACACCACATGAAAAGTAAGTCATCAGGGCAAAGCCTTTTCACCCACCCTGGAACTGGGTGGAAAAGTCAGAGGAGAAAGCCCAATTAGGGCTCTAAATCTATGCCTAAGCCTATTTTATTTTTACTTAACAAAATAAAATTGGTATTTACTCCTATAACTTTCCCTATCTGGATAAGCATTCACAGAGGAGGGATGCGATTCACCATTGACCTCAGACCTCACTCCAAGCAGAGGAATAGATAATTAAGGAAGAAGATTAACTTCCTTGTACATATTTCAGATTTGGTTTATGAAAACTAGTTTCAAAAACTCATTTTGAAAGTGGAAATTCCAATATCCCTTTTGAATGATTTTCTGAGCTTGTTGTTGATCAAATTCAGGGTCACCTGTGAACCTCTCTAGAGATGATAAGGCAGCTGGGATACATAAGGCCCAAATGCAAGTACGTTCAGAATCTCCAGTCTGTGGTGAGATAAATGGGGTAGGGACAAAGTTTTGTTGACGTTATATGTGTGATTCAGGGCTTATATTATAATTATCTAAAGGAAAGGAAGAACATTCAAGCATTAATCAAATTTTCTAAATAGATATTTATGAGCCACAACAGTTCTTATGCATTATAAACCCCCAGACTGAATTTTCAATGAAATGGGAAATCAGCACAATTGTAGGGTCTCCTTTTCAAGGTACAACAACTTAAAATATATAAATATTTCAATGATTTTATTCATAAATTAGTAAGGATTTCTGAAAAGTAATTAATAAGACAGTAAAGCATCACAAATAGAAGGGATTCTAATGGGTCATTAGACATATTACAGAGAAAATATTTTTTCTCTGGTGAGTTTTATCTAACTGGAGCAAATAATACTTAAAATTTATTTTGCTTATAATTTCTTTCATTTTACAATCTTTGTTATTATGTTACTTGAAGAAGTAATATGTTTTCCAGGCAGAAAACTTGGAAAACACACAAAGACACAAAGAAAAAGATTGAGCTAATTCTTGTACTCAGATAACTATTGTTGCTCTAGTCCTATCTGCATGTGTGTGAGTGTGTGTGTGAGAATGTGTGAGCATGTGAAAGTGTGTGCATGTGTCAGATGCTAAATGATAATCTTCCTACTCAGACCTTAGAGCTTTCAGAGCCCCAAAGGTCAAAGACTATAGGTGCTGGACCATCCCTCCATACAGGACAGGATGAGTTTGTGAAACCAGTTTGGCAGCTTGAGCTCATCACTTATTTTGCAAGAATCTAACAGGAAAAAGGTATGGAGAGAGCCAGGCCTGTTGGTGTGCAGTACTTTACAGAGACTGCTGATGTCCTGTGAATTCCTCTTTCACTCCCCAGCTAAGCATATGGAGCTTCAGGGAAGCCACTTGCAAAAACTAGGCATATGTCCTCGGAATTTGGGAGATGGAACTGGGAAGTCTAGTGTGATCTGTGGTCTGTAATGGCAGAGCAAAGAGAAGACACAGGTCTACTCTGGTATGGCCTGAATTTTTAGAGATTAACAGGGTGAGATTACACAAGAGCCAAGTGGACAAGAAAACGGGACTGGCTCTGAGTTGCCTGAGGATTCATTATGAGGACATGGCAGAGAGAAGTAGTCCCCAGCGCAGACCACTGGTAGCTGGGGTTTTGGGACACACACACACACACACACACAGAATGGAAGACAAACCTGTTCCTTTTAATTCCTCTTAGGTTTTTTTTTTAAAAACATTAGTTATGCATATATGTGTTTGTATGTGCATTTCTCCTTTGCAAAATGACATTTTACTCCACATACTAGTAATACTCCTTTAAAATTTTCAACTATGTGTAAACACATTTTTGTGTAAACATATTTATAAACACAGGTATAAACACATTTTTGAATACCAGCTACAGCTTTATTTTAACAAAACCCTGACCTTGGCAAACTATATTTTATTTCCAGTAACTCAATTTTCAAAAAGTTTAATCCTGATAACATCATCAGGGTTTTATTTTCTTTCCAGCATGCATTAGGGCCTCACTCCTAGACCACATGGCAGCTTTCTATGTCTCTTGTCTGTGTCCCTAAACTTATTCCACCTAGCACTTTACTGACCGAGTATCTGCTATAGTTGTACACGGCCAACCACATAACATCCAAACTTCACAGCTTGGCATTCAAGACTTTCTGTAATTTAACTTAAAAAATCTCTTCAGATTTACTTATCATTCCCCCAAACTTCCTCTGTCAGGGAAACTGGTCTTTTCACACTCCCTGAATATGCTTTACACGTTCCCTCTTCCCTGCTGTGCTCATACATTCCTCCAGGCTCTTCTCCACCTTTCTAGGAATGTTAGTGAACATTTTGGTTTAAGAAGAAAGGAAGAAAGAAGGAGAGAGAGAGAGAGAGAGAGAGAGAGAGAACATGAGTGCTTGAGAGGGAATGTATTTTGGGGGCATAACAGATTCTAGTGAGGTTTGTTTTAAATTAGCCAGAAAAAGTTTAAGCATATTTATAGTCAAGGAGAAAGAACTTCATGTCTCAGAGAGATAGAACTGAGATGAGATAGGATGCTATCAAAAGCACAGTTCAATGAGGGAAACATCAACTTACAGAAAAGTGTGAGAGGCTGAAGTACTTTGAGGGCATTGATTTCATACATATTTGTAAACAGAAGGACACCCATTTTAGAAAGACATTTTGCCTGAGGTACCAAAGCTTGGGTAGAAACCCATACGAAAACCAGTTTAAAACCAAACAAAAGCTAGCAGAGCTGATCCAAAAGGTAAAAAATGATTACCCGCCAGGCATAACCCCTGGTCTGAATCCTCAGCACCTGTGAGGAAAAACAATCTAGTTTTAGAATCCGCAATCAGCAAGAATGTTTTGAATCCAGTGACCCCTTAAGCAAGATAAGGTGTTTCTAGATGGAAGTTACATGGTTCTGACTTAAATTGCTTATTCCAAAATTGATAAGAAGCTACCTCTATCTAGTCAGTTGTTTACACACCCCAGTAGGTGTCTGGAATCTCCCACATGCTGCTGGTTTTTGCAACCCTGCCTCCCTACAATTGATACCTAATGCTGATTCTTCATAATGATTGGGCATACCAACTTGTACCTAGAGATCATTAATCAAGTTTTCAGCATCCAAGATACCTGGGCACAATGACTTTTAAAAGATAAAGCAAAATAGAAGAACTGTCATTGCAAATTATTGAACAATTAAATAAAGTCAGAGAATTATTTTTAGGTTATTCAAAATCATTTAGGTCACTGGCAGGAAAAAAAAAATCTATGTAAAAGGCAGATTGGTTCAAAGACCTCAAAGCAAACGTTTGAAAAACCTACATTCGTTCATTCATTTATTTCTTCAAAGAATAATTATTACCTACTATATTCCAGGTACTATGTTAAACTTTAGGTTACAAAGAGGAAAAGAGATAAAGTATCTAAGAGTTTGCATCTAGCTGGGAAAAAAAACAACAAAATAAACAAATATAGTACACTAAGATTGTTGCTAAAGTAGAGATATGTAAAAAGTGCACCTTAGACCGCCACATAGGGAAAGCTTTACAGGGAGACCACGCTTGAGTCATGGTTTAGAAGCATGGCCCACAGGGATGGGGAAGAGCCATTCAGTGAGAAGCTTGTGTGAACTGCAGTGGGGCTCACAGCAAAGCTGTGGGGGAATGTTGCCAGCAGCTATGGAGTTGGGGTAGCAGAGAGATTAGCTCAGAGATCAACAGTCATTGCAATGGACAGATTACAGTGTTTTTATGGTAACAAAATATTGCTTAAGTACAAGGTATAGGGTACAATTGTATGATTTATATGCCCTGAAAAGCTCCCAAGAAAGTCATTTTCTATAAGGACAAAGCTATGCATTGCCAGATGCAATTATTGATTTTATTAGACATTTGGGTTGCCTTTCATTGCACTGGTAGTTTCATTGCATGATAGAGCAGTTGTAAACTTAGCCTCTGATGTCAGAGCTCTCAGAGTCTGGCCCTACCATTCCTAGCTGCGGGCAAGTTACTTTACCTCTCTGTCCTCACCTTCCTCATCTGTAAAATGGGAATAATAACTATAATAACTACATTTACCTCAACAGGAGTGTTATATAAATAACAAGACAAGCAAAGCACTAGAACAGTATCTGGATCATAAGAAGCTCTCAAAAACTGTTAGCTATTTTTAAAAAAAAATAGAAAAGTATCTAAACAGATTGGAGATGAAATAGTTTTTGTTTAATGGTTACACTTTAACATGGTTACATTTTATCTTAACAGCAGTCACTATAGTCACTATGTGAATCTGTGAGTTAAATCAGAGCCTGATATTGCTGGCAAAGGTCTTAGGGTCATCTAGTTCACAACCCCTTTACATTTTGCTAGTAAAATTGAGATTTAAGAGAAAGTTCAGCAACTTTTTTAGTCACAAACCTCCTGAGCTGAGAGATTGCCATTCTAATGCGGCAGCCAGGACCTGGAGCTGTTGGGCAAATGACCGATCGTCTGCTGCCCTCTCATGGCAGACTGGGGAAATTTTCTTATGTACAGTAATGGAAATGACACTAACAGAGGGCTCACTAGGCATGTAACAAAGCCTCCTATATATTGTCTCTACATTGAAAACGAAAATTAAAACTACTGGATGTCTTCATTATTTATATTTACAAGTAGCTGAAATTGTTTTTATACAAATCATACAAAGGATTTTCCTGTGTTTTGAGTATTTACATTTGTTTTTTTAAGTAAAGTTTATTCATTTATTATTTCTGGGAGAGAGAGAGAGAGAGAGAGAGACAGACAGAGAGAGAGAGAAGGGGGTGGGGAGGTGGACACAGAGAGAGGAAAACACAGAATCCGAAGCAGGCTCCAGGCTCTGAGCTGTCAGCACAGACCGACGTGGGGCTCGAACTCACTAACAGCAAGATAATGACCTGAGCTGAAGTCGGAGGCTCAACCTGAGCCACTCAGGTGCCCCTAAATTTCTCTGTTTAATGCACCTCTCAATTTGTTTGAAATTACTTAAAGTGTTGGTTGCTTTTTTTTTTTTTTTTTAACAACAGCTCATTACCAGTATCTATTTTTACTTGGACTTAATCATCTATATACTAACAGCACCCTCACCCCTTTCTTTCAAGTAGCATGTACTTTTTTTAAAAAAAAAAAAGAGTGAAATTAAACACAGCCAGAGGCTACATAGTACCAAGTTAGTCTCCCTTACCTGCAGACTTGGAGAACAACTGTTACACATTTACACCAACACATATAAATTTTTAAATAGAGGTAGGCATATTATGCCCCCTCTTTTGGACCTTACCTATTCAGGCTTATTCCCATAGACATACTTGAAGACAACAGCCACATACTACTCCCATTCATGCATCTTATTATGGATATAAAATTTGTCTCCATTGTTTTTTTACCTATTATTTTAAAAAGATAAAATATTTTCCATCCACATGGAGACTATCAATAAGTCCTTTAAAGTAGAACTATGGAGTCAAAGAACTTGAACATATTTAATTCTGAAAGACATTTTCATTCCCACTGGCATACATGACCCATTTTCCCATCCTTGGGCTTATGAAATGGTAATTGTTTCCAAATTGATAAGTTTAAAAATATCATGTTGGTGTTTTAGTTTATGATGTCTAAATACAGGTGGTACTGGGCTATTTTCCCAGGTAAACAAGTCATTCAAATTTCTTCCAGTGCTGTATGAATAGTCTTTTCTGTTTATATATTAGTCATTTACATACGCATGCAATCTCTTCATATAATTAGTAAATTATACTTTTCCATTTATCTCTCAATTTTACTTATATCTTTTCCTCATGGAAATGTTAAATACTTATATAGTCAAATTTGTGGTTTTTTTCCTCACCCAGGCTTCTGTTTTTGTTTGTCTACAAAGATCTTCCCCATCGAAAGTGCTAAAACAATTTGCCTTTGCTCTCTTTGTAACTTCTACCTAAAAAAAAATATATGTAATAATTGAACTATCATTTGTTTTAATGAAAGAAACGCATACAGGTTTAGCATTATTTCATCTCCAAAATAACTAGTCATTTGACCTAATACTATATAGAATGGTCCACTCTTTTCTGGTTGATTTAAAAGACTACATTTATCATATGGCAAATTTCTTTTTAGTTTGGATCAATTTCTCTTTCTAGATTCTCCATTCTATTTCCTTGCTTTTTTTTTTTTTTTTTTGCTTTTTTTTTTTTTTAAGTCCACCTATTTATTTGAGAGAGGGAGTAGGAGTGTGAATGGGGGAGGGGCAGAGAGGGAGAGAGAATCCTAACTAGGCTCCTTACTTTCAGGACAGAGACTGACAGGGGCTCAATCCCAGGAACCAGGAGATCATGAGCTAGGCCGAAGCCAACAGTTGGATGCTTAACTTACTGAGCCACCCAGGTACCCCTCTATTTCATTGCTTTTGTCACCACCTAGACCCCAAGACCTGATCTTTTACTATTCATTTGCTTGTACCCACTGACCTTTGTCCCACATTTTCCCTGAAACTCTTCTTTCCAGATTATCTCTTAACCCGGGCAAAAGACCCCACAGGATGGGCACAATATCCCAGATGGAAACCAACTACCTCTCAAATAATAATGACTGCATGCCTAGAAGGAGGGTTCCAGTGTTCCAGGGTTCCAGACCACTCAGACCAGTTTGAACTAAACCCCAACTCACACCTACACAGATGGACCATGGAGTGACCACTAGAATGACCAACAATTACCCTTACATCATTTTATAATACTAAAATCTCCACCCAAGGAGAAGGATAAGCCTCACCTATATAACATACGATGTACGGATAGGCATGTCTCTTTAAAGCACATATGCAACCTTGTGCCTGCCTCTGCATATGATGACAAGGTTTCTCTAAATATTCAACCTAACCCTAAGCAAAAGGTACCCACTGACCCTCTCAGCCTTTTACATTGTTCCATATGTTCTCCTTATTTGCTGCAAAGTTTCCTTTGTGCAACTCACTTAGGGTTGTTTCTATCTGTGATTCACAAAGGAGAGAACTCATGTCAATTATGTTACATGACGACACTAATACTGAACTGCTTTAGAAATGGTAGCTTAAACATTTTAATATCTAGTAGGGCTAATTTGGTACATACATTCCTTTTTAAAATCCTAGAATCTTGATTAACTTCACATGCTTATTTTTTTTTTTTTCACATAAAGTCAAGTTAAAATCTCACAAGCAATTTTATTATGATCCTATGAGGAAATAAATTAATGGAGAATTGACATCTTCATATTCTATAATTATATATAAGTCTCCAGTAACTTAAGTAAAACCTTTTAACATTTTTTAATAGACCCTGTACATTTCTTGTTAAATTTATAACTAGGCATTTAATCTTTTTTACTGTTATGGTAAATTATATGACTGTTTCTTCCATTTTTATTTTTAATTTGGAAATTTTCTATGTTAAAGAAAGTTACAGATTTTCTGTTAACTTTGAAAATAATGACAAAATTGTTGATTAATTTTTCTTTTGGTTTGATTGGTTTCTCTGGTTCACAAACCTGTCATCCGCCTATATTGATAATATTTGCCTCTTGTTTTCCCATTGTTAAGCTTTATTTCTTTGTTGTCGTTTTTTTGTAAATTTGCATTGATTAATACCTCCTGGTCCATTCTGGATAATTATGGAAATATTAAACTTTTTTGTTTTGTTCACAGTTTTAAAATAAGAATGTTCCCTTAGGGGCGCCTGGGTGGCGCAGTCGGTTAAGCGTCCGACTTCAGCCAGGTCACGATCTCGCGGTCCGGGAGTTCGAGCCCCGCGTCAGGCTCTGGGCTGATGGCTCGGAGCCTGGAGCCTGTTTCCGATTCTGTGTCTCCCTCTCTCTCTGCCCCTCCCCCGTTCATGCTCTGTCTCTCTCTGTCCCAAAAATAAATAAACGTTGAAAAAAAAAAAAAAAAAGAATGTTCCCAGTGTTCATCATTAAGATGAACTTAGTCATGAGGACCGCATGTCCCCTCTTTAGTGTTTCAATCCATTTTTTAAAAATTCATTTTTAAAACAAAATGCAAAAAAGCATGAAATAAAAATTATTTCCTATAAGCACAAATTTTGGCTAAAATTGCAAATTCATTAGTGAACTACACCTTAAGTGTAAATTCTAACTGATTTATGTGATAAATAAAAGAATCCTCTATTTGTGGCACATTCTTTCTTTTCTCTTGCTTTAAACTTTAAAAAAAAATAACTCAATGAATGTATTCATTTTGAACCCTTTACAGGACAGGATTCATAAACTTTCCATGACTGATATCACCTTACAAGGAACGAGCCAGTAGTGTGTACTGTCAGAGATAAGGTATTCTCTATTATGGCAAATTATTGCAAAAGCTGTGCTAAACTGAGCATAACTTAAATGCTGTTCACTTAAATTTATTTAAACATTTGTTAGAGAAGTGCTGTTTATACATACACATAAAACCTTTGATCATTTTAAGGCAGCGTATCTCTCTTTTGATTTTCTTAATAGAAAAATCAAGAACCCAATGCTACATCTTACCAAATGTCTCTTGGCCATCTATGGGAATCATTATACATTTTCTCCTTTGGCCTTTCAATGAGGGTACTTACACTAACAGCTATCAGTAAAAAACCAGTTTTGGACGTGGAATGAAGCCACTTGGTTGGTTTAATTTTCAAAATATATGCCAGATTACATTTATTGTATTTGCGACTTTTTGTATAGCTATTCCTTAATGAATTTATCCGAGTTTTTGTTGTTATTTTTGATGTTTGGGGGGTTCGTTTTGTTAAAGTGATTGGGAACTTTTTTTTCTCATAGGGCCCTGTGTCAGTTTAATGGTAATGGAATTATCTGTTTATTGAAAGCTTAATAATGTGGCAGCACCTATATTGTGAGGAATTGGTTATGCAATTGTGGAGGCTGAGAAGACCCAGTATCTGCTGTCTGCAAGCTGGAGGCCCAGGGAAGCCAGTGGTGTAATTCCAGTCCTAACGCACAGGTGTGTGAACCAGGGGATCCATGGCCCAAGTTCTGGTACAAGTTCCATGACCTAAGAATCAGGAGCGCTGGTGTCCAAGGGCAGAATATACATGTCCCAACTAAAGCAAATTCACCCTTCTTCTGAATTTTTGTTCTATTCAGGCCCTCTATGCATTAGATGATGCCCACCTGTACTGTTGAGGGTGGGTTTCCATCACTCTACCCACTGAAATGTGAATCCTTCTGGAAACAGCAAACAGACACACCCAGAAATAATGTGCCAGCTTTCTAGGCATTCCTCAGCCTAGTCAAGCAGACACAGAAAAATACCACCACCTTGGGGTTTACTTTTGCTATCTCTTCTGTGGTAAATTTTAGTAATTTCTGTTTAAACAAAATCAGAACAAAATTCAGTTTTCTACACTTGCTTACATAAAATTATGGAAGATTTTGTTATATCTATTTCCTCTCTGATTATCTCCCTAAAGGGTTTCTGCTTCTAATTCCAGAGGGGGGGGGAGAGGGAGGGTCTCCCATACCAACAATTCTCTGACACAAACTGGGAATCTGAGACTATCAACCTGACACCATCAACCTGGAGATAGCTTAAGATCCCGCACGTTAAGGGCTCAGTCCTACAGGACCCCCCACCCCCAACACCAGTCAAAAGCCCATTAATATGGCTTAATACTTTATAATTAATAATTTACCTGTGCTTTGACCAACCAGCTATAGATTGGAGATTCCAACAAACTCCTTCGGTTTGATCAACTTGCTAGAGCAGCTCACAGAACTCAAACATTTTCCTTACTAGATTACTGGTTTATTACAAAAGGGTATAATTTAAGAACACCCAGACAGAAGAGATGCACAGGGTGAGGTGTGGGAACAGCCGTGTAGAACTTCCAAGCCCTCTCCAGGTGCACCACCCTCCCAAAATCTTTACGTGTTAACCAATCTGGAAGTTCTCCAAAGCCCCTCCTTTTCGAGTTTTATGGGGGCTTTGTTACACAGACATGATTGATGAAATTGGTGATTGACTCTCTAGACCTTTCTCCCCTCCCTGGAAATCAGAGGGTGGGACTAAAAGTTCCTTGCCTCTGTTCAGGTCCTTTCCCTGGCAACCAGCCCCCATTCCTAGGTGTGTTCCAGAAGTCACCTCATTAACAGAGACTCAGGTGCGGTGGAAAGAGGCTTGTTAAGAATAACAAGACACACGTTTCACCTTGTGCCTCTAGAACCATTTCAGAAACTGAAGACATGAGAGTAAATACTGTAACAAAAGATGCCCTTATTGCTCAGGAACTTCCAAGGGTTTTAGTTTTGTGCCAGAAATGAATGAAAACAAAATATATATTTATTATAAATCACAGTATCACACTCCCCAATTCTCTTTTTTAACATTGCACATTTCTGCTTCTTTACCTCTTGCTTATGTCAGTGGTGACCATCTGTATTATTCCAAAAGAGAGCTCTCAGATATATTTTGTATTTTTACTATTTTTCTATTCTAAATAATACATTAATTATTGATGGTTTATATTTATCTCAATATATATATAACATGCGGCATGCTTTCTTAAGTTTGCCACGGGGCTCCACTAATTCTTATTTCCCATGCCAAGATAATTCATGCATTATTTTCCTGTCTGGCCATGTGGACATACTAATTATGACTCTCCCATTTAAGGTTTTGGTTTTCCTAGGACCTCTGCTAAGCCAGGTCCCAAGCCTGCTTAGGTGCTTACCCATAAACAGGTGCTAAGCCATAGTTTCTAATACATTAAGTTTTTAGATTCTTTGAAGACAGACTGAAGGAGGATTGAGAAATAAGAAACTGGGGAAGCATATGTAGGAGGGGAAAAAAAGAGAGAAAAAGAGTGAGAGAGAATAAAAGAGAGAGGGAAAGAGAGCAAGAGAGTGAGCATTAGTTAGATGCAAAGCCAGGATTGAAGGATAATTTTTTTTTCTGTGTAACCAGGAGAAATCTGAACGTATGCCTCGGCTGGGAGGGAAAGCTGTAGAGAACATCCACGAGAACCAAGAATGTGTTAAAAACCAGAACACAGGTGCAAAGTGGAGTCACTAATGCTAAGCCCCACATCACGAAATCAAGGCTTAATTAGTTTCAGCTTTTCCAGAAATGGAATCTTAAACCAGTCAAGAATCTCCTGATCAGCTCTAGTGAGGTAGTCTGCCTGACAGACCCCAGCCATCCCCCAAAGGAAAGGAACTGTAATAACTAACCCACTTTTGCCTAGTATAACTTCCTTATTCCTGCTCCCATCTGCCTGTAAGAGTGTTTCATTTGGTGCAGGATGTACAGCTCCTTGGAGCTCCTTTCTATCTGCTAGATGGGATGCTGCCCAACTCATGAATCTCTGAATAAAGCCAGTAAGATCTGTAAAATTTAGTTGGATTTTGTGCGAGGGTGGAGGTAGATAAACATAATTTTGGAGGTAGGAATAGGAAGAACATTTGCGATGATTAATGCATCAACTTGTCTGGGCCACAGGTGGCAGATATTTGGTCAAACGTTATTCTGAATAGGATTCTGAGGGTATTTCTGGGTGAAATTAACATTTGAATTGGTAGGCTGAGTAAAGCAAATTGCCCTAAGGTTGGTCGAATCCATCTAAGCAATTGAAGGCCTGAATAGTACATAAAAGTTGACCCTCCCTTATATGAGAAGGAACGCTTCCTGCCTGACTGCCTTGACTTGGGATTTCAGCCCTTCCCTGCCTTCCAACTCAAACTGAAACATGGACTTTGAGGTCTGGGTCTGCCAGTTTTTGGACTAGAACTGCTCCATTGGCTCTCCTGGGTCTCAGCTTGCTGACTGTAGCTCTTGGGACTTCTCAGTCTCTATAATCACATGAGCCAATTCCTTACAATACATCTCTCTTTATCTATACATACATCCTATTATTTCTATTTCTCTGGAGAACCCTGACCCATACAGCATTGAAATAATTATACCCATTGACACCTACTTTCTTATAAAACAGAATCAAGGTCATCTGCTGAGCATGAGGTACATGAGGAAGGTAAAGAAGGTTTGTGAAAAAAGAAAGGAATTTTGTAGGAGAATAGAAATGAGAATGGTACTGAACAGGGCTTGTTTCTTTGTATAAAAGGTCTTTGTCTCAAAGCAAATTAATGTTTAATTATTTGTGAACTTATTGACTCCATATATTGATACTGCAAGCTTATAAATTCAAGGGGTAAGGACTGTCTTTCAAAGATGGAGCATGCTTTACTGTTGGAGCCATTTGCTTGGGTTCTTATCCCAGATTTGCTGTTTTGTAGTTGCATTATCTTGGGTAAGATACTCAACCTTTTTGCTCCTCAGTTTCCTCATCGGTATTTACTTAATAGGCTTGTGGTAGAAACTAAAGAAATCTCCAGGGCACTTTCAATGGTGACTGGCACTAGTAAAAATCATGAACGTCTTGACCTCAATCTACCTGAGCACTTAGCACAATACCTGGAATATAGTAGATCTTGAATACACGAGTTAGTGGATGGATGAAAACTATTCTGTGGCTTAGCTTCTATGGCTAATGGTTGCCAACTCAGTGTCATGTCCACCCTATTCTACATTCCCCGCTGTAGGCCGAGGGAAGATCCTCAGAACCGTATTCCCCAGAATCCCTTTGCAGTGGGGTTACATGTTGGATTCTGCCAAAGATAAGTGTTTGCCCAAAGTCCAAACAGGAAAGAGAAAGAAAACAATTATTTGCTCAGGACAGCTGGGGAGAGTACAAGACTGCAGGACTTTAGCAGAAGACAGATGAAGTGTTTTGTGCAGCTATGTCCGGGCACTCTCCTAAGAAGCATCAACTTCATTGCTACATGAAGCCAAATCCATCAGTGGCAGCTTGGACTTCTGATTTCTGCATTATGGGTTTCTTCCAGACAGCAGCAGGTTCCTTCCCTGGCTTCACTTGTTTGGCTCTTCCAACATTTATATAAGTTTCTAGTTCTCTTCATTAAATCCTTTCCTGCTTAAAATATCTCATGGGCTTTGTTTCTTGGACTAAACCCAATTGTTATTGGTTAGATTGTTTCTCCCCCAAATTCTTGTGTTGAAGCACTTGGGTGTAGTACCTCAGATTGTGACTGTATTTGGAAATAGACATTTAGAGAGATGATTAGGTTAAAATGAGACCATTTGAGTGGGCCTTAATTACATCTGACTGATGTTCTGATAAGAAGACGAAATTTGGATATACAAGGAACACCAGGAATGCCCTTACAAAGAAGAAAGACCACAGACTACTTGAGGACATTGCAAGAAAGTGGCCATCTATAAGCCCAAGAGAAAGGCCTCAATAGGGACCAGTCTGCTGAAGGGCCTTGATCTCAGGTTCCTGGGCTCCAGAACTGTGAGGAAATAAATACCATCCTTGGGTATTTTGTTATGGTAGCCCTATGAAACTAACATACCAGTTGGAACAGTAACTGGATTATGAGAACAATAGACTCTCTGTCCCTCTGATTCTTCAGGGTGAGACAGTGTGGTTGGAGAGGTGTTTAAGGTATCACATATTAGTGAGTCGCTTGAAAAATTCACACGAGGTCCAACTTACCCAGAAGTTGCTGCTATACTAATGCCATGAAAATTCCATCTCATGGCCTAGATGAGATCTGAGTTCTGATCAACACCCAGGAAAAACTGGCACGGTGTGGATGTCATGCAACACAGTAATTCAGTTGTTTCTGCACACCCACAAAGGCAGCTGTTGCGTTCATCCCCACCTCCAGGACAACCCAGGGCCCTGCCAGCACATGCAGCAGCTATGCTAGACCGGTTGCCAGCAGAGACTATTCAATGGGGAGTTTGGGTAGTTTTACCTCATTCAGCAGTTTTAAGGGTAAAGAAAAAGTGAAAACCCAAAAATAGAATATGTGCAGGAAGTTTGAAGAAGGAATGGAAACCAGAATTGAGTTATGAAGACCTACTAAGAAAAAAGTGATCCTGAAGAATCCTTCCTCAGAAAAGGAAGTGAATTGAAGGGCGTAACTGACATAAAAAAAATCTTGTGAGTGCCTAAGAGGAAGCGGTTAACTCTACTTTCTAATCTAGAGGGGTGACAGCCTTCAACTCCTACCCTGAGGCCCTCTCTTCCCAGAGAGATGGAAGGTCACAAATATGGGTCCATATCTAATGAGCTCCAAGGACACACAGGCCAGTGTGGCACTTCCAAATTAAAGGGTTGATAAATGGGACAGGACTTGATGCGCTGCCTGCACCTGGTATGGCGAGAGGGTTCTAAGGCATTATTTTGTCTTATTTCACTAATGAGGATTCCAGAGGGTAAACTTGCACAAAGTCACATAAGTCCTGACATAGCAGTCCAATCTTAGTCCAAGATTACCTGTTGAACCATTTTGCCTCAAAGAAACACTTCAAGGACTCATCAAATGAACACTTCCAGTGATTGAAGATATCTGGTAGAGTACTACAAATACCACTTTTAAATGTCCCTGTCTACCCTCCACCCACAGGCTATTCATACGTGTCATCAATTCCATTCTGTGGAGCTAATTTAAAGTGAGAGAGTTCTTTTGTTTTTCCCAGGGAGTCTAACCAAAAAAGAATAATTTGTCTGTAGGAGTTAGGAATAAAGGTTTTTCTCAAGATACTTAAAAGATTTTCTTAAATGTTCCACTATTACAGTGAAACAAAAGTTGTATTACACATTTATGTGGGTGGTTCATTCTAAGACTGTAATTCTAGCTTTAATTAGATCAGAAACAGAAATCAGACCTTAACTGAAGGAGAATGTAGTTTCTAAGCAGCGAGTGGCAACAGAGGACCAAGACATTTAAGCAATTCTTTTCTTATGGAATAATGAAAGCAAGCTGACCATCTTTTTTTCCATTCTTCAAGAAAACCTTGTAGTGATTTTGTTTTTCATTAAATATTTGGTTGGCTTCCCTTTATCTGTTCTTTTCATGTGCTTGTCTACTTGCCTACACCCAGACCAGACCCTCCATGCTGAAATATATTGAATTCCATCACTAGCCACCTAAGTTCAAATGCTGTTCGTGCCCGTTTCAATGTGTGTATATGTAATTGTCTCTTCTTTGTAACTAATTCAAGTCATTTATGAAATGTGCATAATCTTCCCTCAGTCAGGAGGTGGGGGGGTGGGGTTCACCCTACCTTACATTTTAAATATGTTTCTGTAAAAGGACATATGAACCACTGTTCATTGTTTTAATGGAGTTTGTACACCAATTAATGAAACGTGAGAAGACATTGGATATTCATTCCCTGATGCTTTAATCTCCTTAATCAAACTCAAGGCACTGGAAGCCATGAGTTCCTGTCAGTAGAAAACACAGCCCATGAGAAAAATGAGAGGAAGAGGATGGTCACACAGACAATCCTACTTTGGGAATTTTTTTAACCTTGACTCTATTATTTTTTAATTTCAAGCATACTTGGTATTTTAATTTCAGGAGATCTTGTAAATCAACTAGGCATATGAGCCAGATCCAGTGAGCTTTACAGCTTATACTAGTTAAAACTTCAGTAAAACCTACTCGATTTCCTAACCATGTCTTTTTGTACGTTTTTTACAGTAAAAAATAGTCTAGCGGCTCTAAAGAGATTTTTCAAAAAACTCTCCAAATACAACTGATTTCAGTCTTGTATGTTTCTGCCCTTTTGCTGTTTATATTGATGTATCCATTTAGTGTTTAATTCTCAGGCTAGGAGATAAATAACACCCCCACGCACCCCAGCAAAATGCTGTTCCCAAAAAAGGGTGTTTCCAGAGCACCCCACTGCCTTGTAAGAGAAAACTAAAATGGAAGAGTCATGCCCAGTGGGCCTCGCTGCCCTACCAATCCCTGGTTACACTCCCCTCATTTTCCCCAAGCCCCCAAATTCCTATTTATTTAGTAATGATCCCAAAACTAAATATAAATCTTTGTTTTTCTCCTTTTTTTTTTTTAAATTTTTTTAACGTTTATTTATTTTTGAGACAGAGACAGAGCACGAACGGGGGAGGGGCAGAGAGAGAGGGAGACCCAGAATCGGAAGCAGGCTCCAGGCTCTGAGCCATCAGCCCAGAGCCCGACGCGGGGCTCGAACTCACGGATCTCGAGATCGTGACCTGAGCTGAAGCCGGACGCTTAACCGACTGAGCCACCCAGGCGCCCCTGTTTTTCTCCTTTTGCATAACAAACACAATACAAATTTCTTTGAGAGCAAGGACAAAATCTTTCTGCTCATCTCCGTGTTTAACACAGTGTTGGGCATGTAGCATCTTCAGCTACTAAATAAAAACTACAAGGAAAAGGGCAATTTGTGTCTTTTTTGGCTTTAAATGTATCACATCTCTTTAATAATGTCTTAGCTCCTGAAATCACAGATTAAGTGATAAAGAAGAATAAATCACTGTTGCCACATTTAACACTTGTACATTTTATTTAATTAAATCAGCCATTGTACACATTTGCAGCTATGTATTGTTAGTGTTGTATTTTTTTTCCATTAACTAATACATGCCCTCATAGATATATTCAATTAGTGTTATCACCATGGGAACAAGATGCTGATTCATCAACTGAAAATTCACTTCTTCTCACAGTATTCAAGTTTTTTGATTACACAGCAAAAATCAAAACCAAAAAAAGGTGAATAACCATTATGTTGTTACACAGACATCATCTGCACTGCAAATAACACAACAGAAATGCTTTTCTTGAGCTCCAGTGAAGGTTCTGACAAGAAGGCCATGGTGTGTCTCAAAAAGTTTCACCATCAGCCTCTCTCATTTTGGCTGCCAAAAAAGCTTTATTTCCTATCCAACTGCCAAAAAGTGCTAGCATTTGAGGCTTAAGAGATTTGGCTTATGGGAAATCTCCCTCCCAGGAAATTTGCGCCCTTGGCAACACTACTTGAAATGATGAAGTGCCATTGTTTGTCACTTTTGTTTTTGACATTCGGAGCAATGAGTCATTTTTGCACAACAGGAAAAGACCAGATAGAATTGGAAAATGTTCAATCCCTGGAGGATAGACTCTTTTTTTTTTTTTTTAATTTCATCTTCATCGAATATACTTTTCTTTAACAAATAACTGATTCAAAATGTATACTGTTTATATGAATATATTTGTGAATATATATATATGTTAAAATGCTACACAGCTTCAACCACTAGAGGAATAAGGAATTAGAACATGGAAATCACTCAGATGATTAAAGTTCCTTCTTTGAAACAAACAAAAAAGTGCACAAATGCACTTAAGAGTTTCCAAGGGAGTTTGGATTTCAAATAAATAAATCAAAAATTTTAACCAAAACCCAATTTGTAAGGATTTCTCAACCTTGTCTGCAAGCTAAAAAACAGACCTAGCTGAAAAGTGAAAAGTGCTTGCTCAGGGTCAGAAGAATGAAAACCATCAGTGTGATTAGAAGAGAAGTTTTGTCTGTGGTTTTGATTTTTAAATGCTACATGCAGGTATTAGAGAAGATATAAACCTGGAGGGGGGGGGTACACTCCAGCATGGTGAAGGAGTTTAACCTTTTGCGTAGTGGGTAAATCTTGTTTCCAATGAATTATCTACAGTGCAGTGGCCAGAAGAAAGTACCACCAATAAGACAGCGTGGTTTGCTAAAGCAGCAATGAAAACTGGAAAAGTACAGTAGTTATAGCTTTTAAAATACCCTGCCAATGTGTCCAAAATCCAAAAGACCTGAAGATGCTAGAACGCCACAGGATGTAGCTGCTAGCAGCTGAATACCTCATTGTTTCACTCCTTTTGCCTTCTGCTCCCCTTCTCCCCTCCCTCAGAGTGGCTGTTGGAGAATCATAAATCAAGGCTGGCCAGCACCAGCAATAAGTGCTTAGTTAGGATAGTTCCTTGAGGTCATTAACCCATCTTTAACTAGGAGCAATGGCTACTCTGGAAGGTCTAAGGACATGGTAGGTCTGAAGTGCTTCTTTTGCAGTAGAACTGTATTATCATTCGATTGTGTTAGCAATATCTTAATTAACCATTGTTCAGCAATTTCTAGAGGCCTTTTATTTCCATGATGCCCAGTGTAGTTACGATAGGCAGTGGTTTTAATTTTAATATGTTGTTCATCTGAGCATTTTAGCTATATACATTGTACAAGGATATCCCTTGGAAGGATTCCTATATATCAACACTTGAAGAGGTCTGTAGGTGAAGTTCTTCTGATCGATGGATTTTCATGGAGCTTGTGCAGAAGCAAAGAACGACGGAGGTGGCCAGTTTCCAGTTTAGCACAGACACAACAAAGTAGTGGATACAGCATCCAGACTGAAGGATGCTATCTTTGGTCACAAATTAGCTTACAGTTAAAGAGGATGGGGAAAAACTAAAACAAAATGCAGTGTTTTTGCTAAAAGTGGAAGTGTCAGGGTATCCCATTAGGTCGCTCTGCTAGTGAAACGGGAAGTTGCATATCGAGTGGATGTGTGGTTTCTGGTGTGAGGACAGGGCAGCCCCTCATTTGGCCTCTTGCTTCGAGTCCTCCTTGCAGAAATGCCGAAGGAGTTGCTGGAGGTCGCGCTGGAGGTCATCTTGGTCTAGTGCTTCTGGTACATCCTCCAGGTGCTCCAAGTAAATGTGTTTTCCATGCTGGTCCTTCACCACAGCCCTCTTCTGTGTACTGGCTTTACTCATTGTCGTCCTGGAGGAAAGCAGACAAGAGAGAATTATACTTTCTTCACTACAAGGCAGCCACCACCTTTGGGGTGGGAGTGATCACTGTGACACGAAAATACTTCACTGTGCTACCTCTGGATACTTCTAGACTGAGCTATTAGTTTAACATCTGCAGCCATCCTTCCACCTCTCTCTTTTAAACATGGCCTCTCCCATCTGACGTAAGTCATGAAATGTTTTAAAGTATTTTGGAACAAAGAATATTTTTTAAAACTTTCAGAACTATTTCAAAGAAATAAAACCATGCTTTAATGAGATTCTCTCCAAAAGCAACCATACAATCATTCATGTTTGTTTAAGGTGCACTGATTTGAAAGCGCTTGGCACATCCCGAAACAGGGATTCCATATGTACTTTTTGACAGGCTAGGAAAAATAGTTTTTGATTTTCTGAAAACACCTCAGCTGTCAGCTTAATCCTTAGAGTCGCATCCTGTTCTGGGAAATGTTCTAGGAAAACTTTTCCATGAGACATAGATCTTTAAAAACGGGAATCTTATTCTATCAACATAGAGGAAGGTGAATACCAACGAGAGATGAGGACTGCCCCAGCCTTGAAACTTCATCTGGAGACGGTAGGGAAGAGAGAGGAGAGAGAGAAAACACCGAGAGACAGATCCTTCCTCCATCTGCTCAGATTTCCAGGACTTTGCCCATTTTTGGTCTTCTATGCCACTGACTAGTGCTTTCTTGGCTCCCTCCTAATGATTACTTGACAAAAGGGGCTATGATGTACTGTGGTATTTAGTACTATTTTCCTGTATCCCTACTTGAAAATTATTAAACTGTAATTTGTTCATTCTCTGTCCTTCCATCTACTTCTCAATAGAATTATTCATTCTGTAAATATGTGGTGAACATTTTTATGTGCCAGGCACTATGATTGTAATAAATAAGGAAAACAAATCACAGAGATTTTAAGCGATGTTCCAAATACAAAGTAACACAGTTAGTATGAAGTGAGGCCAAGACTCAAGGATTCCAGAGCCTGAATCCGTAACCACGATGCCATGCATCTTCACTTAAAACCACAGAAGAGCAGTTTTCTTAGCTTCACTCCAGCATTTTTCTTAATGGATTCCTAGTGTTCAGAAGCTAGAGGTTCTGCACTGTCATGCCTTTAAGATCATCCCGAGTTTTCATTGTTCTACCTTCTCACACTGCCATGCATTTAAGATACTCCTGATTTCAAAAAAAAAAAAAAAAAAAAAAAAAAAAAAAGACTTATTTTAGCCAAAATACTTTCAGGTTTTCTTTTGGGCATCTTTGTCTCCTTCTTCCTTCTTCTCATGTTTTCTTATTCTCTCCTTCCTTTGACACCACATGAATTATTTTGTATCTGAAAGCAAACTTAAATTTGTTCCTCTTGATAAAAAAGGTCCTATTTTGTTCCAGTGGTTGAAATCAGATTGTGTTTTTCTCACGATTCAGCACCCATAATATTTTTCTTCTCCGAAAAGGCAAATATCTGATTATTTCTGCCAAGAGCTAATAGCAGCCTTCGTGGCACTGGTGTGGCTGTGTTGGGGGGTGGGGGGGGGAGGCGGTGAATAAGCTTCTATCACAGGACAATCCCTGATATTTTGTGCAGATATCGTAGATGAATGTGCTTATGAGCATGTGTATGCATGTAACTCAAGCAGTGGAATGAATTTACTTATGTGTATTCAGGGGAGCAGTGGGGATGATAAAATATCTTCAGCAACATACAAGATAAAGCGGTGTACTGACAAATACAGTTCCGGAACTAAATAGCTGTAGAACTTAATTGAGTTGTTTCATATCCCTGGCTTCAAATTCACCAGCAGTAATTAAGAAGTTTGGATTAGATGGTCCCTAAATCTATCCCAATGTAAAGATCTCATGATGTTAGGGTGTACATGGTTTGTGTGGCTTTGTATGCATAACTGAATAAAAGACGTAAAAGTTCAGAGTATAAAAAGTGCTTTATCCTTAATTCACGGGGCATTTTTAAAGTTCCCTGAGCAATTACACTCTTTTAAATTCTTAGCTGCTGCTGTTTTTCACATGTGATTGGAGGGCGGAATTGTGACAGAACCTTTAATTCGCTGTTCTAATTATTATGTTCTGCAGGCTGAAAATAGCTCTGTAGAGTACTATAAATGACAATCTTTTTCTTCTTTACAATGAAGCGAAAAGAACAATAGTAACTTGAATTTCCATTGTGTCTTTTCACTGAGAAGCTGAGGACACTTTTTTAGCATGGTGCTGCTAAAGGACCAAAGAGAGAGGGGACTAGAGAGAAGGGCCAGGAGACAAGGCAATGGTGCTGACAATCACGCATCAAGTAGGTGATAGGGACGACACAGCGTCACAGCTTGTCTCTTTCCTCAGGGACAAAAATGAGCCACTTACTTCTTTTATGGCCCTTTCTTAACTTGTTAAAATCCCTGGTTTCAGCATTTACAATCAGGTTTGTGGGTATCCAACTCATGCTCATGTTATTTGCCACTCGCATGCAAGATCATGAAACAACTTAAAGATTTTAGAAGCAGCTTAAAAACAAAAACAAAACCCCAAAGCATGTGCCACTTGGCATTATGATTCGGTACGACTGAGCTGAAGGTAGCTGGTCACAAGATTAATCTGTGAGCAGCTGATTGGTTTCCTCTCCAAATGTGCTCCAAATCTGTCAACACAATGGAATATTCTAGCCAGTTGGCCTTAACGAAACTGATGACTTGTTAAAACCCAGGGAGTGGTTGTGTGAACAGGTGTCTCAGTTCCCCTCAAGCCTTGGTATCATTTTCAAAGCGTCAAGAGGACACTACAGGTTTGACACACTGACAGATCTACCACTTGGCAAAGCGGACAACGTAGACAGAGTTGGTAATTCCCAAGGGATGTTAGGGCAGAGGTAGGGGCTCTGTTTTTCTTACAACTGGAAAAAAAAGTCAAGGTGTTAGTAGGCAGAGCATAACCCCATGCTAACCCAAACCTTTTAATTACTGATCCATCCTCTTTCAGAATCTCATTCTCTACTAAACTGGGTAAGTGCACTTTCATGTGGCTACCTGTATAGCTCAAAGCCTGAAGAAAAAAGAAAATAAGACAAGACCCACCATGAGCCATGGACTTTAAAAAAAAGCTATTACTTTGCTTAATTGATACCATAAAAAGATATACTTGAAAGGAGAAATAAAAACAATCCTAGGAACAAATGTAAATACTGAGTTTTATTTACATCTCTCCCATTTGTGAGGGAGATGTATTGTATTACTCATAAATGTTGGTAAATAGCATCTGTACCGATCGACTTTTAATTTCCTCCACACCTCATCCCCCCTCTTTCTCCGGTGGAGACTCTAATGATGAATATAATGATCAGAGGCAAAAACAAGCAGCAAATGAATAAAGCCCAAAGCGTACAACTCACATAATTCACCTTTTGATTATACAAGGTCAAAATACTGTCCTTAAAAGTATTTAAATAAGGTATGCTTTTCATATCCCAATGCATTCCCATATATAATCTCAGTGCACATTGTGGGTGTGGAAGAGAATGCACATATAACATTCAACTTCAAAATGTCTCAATAGCAAAAAAATGTTTTGTAGATGTTTGCATATGCCCTACAATCCCTTAGTGAAAACCCCTGGGGCCAGATGTATCTCAGAATTCAGAATATTTTCCCTTTTGGATTTTAGAAAGGTAGTATGATATATATGCTGTATATTTGAATACCTCTGATGGGGCAGGGACAGCATCTACTAATCAAACGCATAAATATATCCACAGCAAAACATATGAATATTCAGTCTAGGTAGGACCAAAAGACTCTCCATGTCATTATAACTCCATATCAGCTCACATTAAGTTTTACTGCCAAGTTAGCTTGCTATTAACCTACAAAATTTGTATTGGTTTTCAGAATTTTGGGATCTTTTTAATCCTAGTAAGGGTTTGTGGATCTGTCCCTATGGACCCATTTCCTAATTACTGAAAATCAGAACTTAAATAATTATAAATGCTTGTTTTATATCTAGGTTTAAAATAAATCAGACTTTTCATTAATGCCTATCTTTGGAAATATTTGAGAGCATTAGCTACTAGAGATAATTCACAATCTCTTTCTCCTTCCTTCCTTCCTTCCTTCCTTCCTTCCTTCCTTCCTTCCTTCCTTCCTTCCTTCCTTCCTTTCTTTCTCTTACTAATTAAAGAATTAAAGTCACTTCTGGAGCATCTAAACAAGATGTACAATCGTGACCTAACTCCAGAGATTCTGATTCTGATTCAGTTGAAGCAAATCCTGGTCATCTAGACTTTTAAACGCATTTAAGATGACACGGAACTTGTCGCTTTGTGGATAGCACAAGTTGAGAAAACGTTACCTCACTGTACAAGTTATTCAAACAGCAACTCTACTCTCTTGAATTATTCTGCACCCTTCCATGAATACATATATGGAATGACATAATGGTAAGTCATTTTATTTTTAAACACAAAGCAAGCACAAAACATACAACACAAAAACACAAAAGTGATAATGCTTCTATACCTCTTCAAAGTCATCTTTGGCTGAAGGAAGATCAGTGGCTAAACTAGAATCACCCAGATGTTTCTCCATCCTTTCTCCATGTACCATAGTTGTTTTAACAACTTTGCTGACTCTACGGCCTTCCACTGGTTCAGCCTGAAATTGTGAGGTACTGGACAAAATGCTGGGCTCAGACAAAGTTACCTAATGAATGAAGGACACATGATAACACAGTTTCTGACTGCCAAAATGTAACAGTGATGGATTTTTCTATGTAAAAACAAACACACAAACAAACAAAACCCCAAAACCTTAAAATGGTATACACAGGCCTTCTGGAAAATAGTATTTTGGAAAAGAGAAGCAGGTACTAAAAGAAAGAAAAAAGCCTATAATCAACCGGTAATGCCTATATAATGACTCTATACACACAGCACCAAACCCACCACTCATTAATCAGCTGAACGAAAATCTGTCAGGAAGTATTATGAATAAGAAACTGATTCCTCAGCGACATGACAACCTGAGCATGAACTCTCTTTTCCCCCATGTTTAAATGGTTGTGATTTTATGAAGATAAAATTAAACCCCAAAAGAGGAACTCTCAAAGATATGAGAAACTGAAAAAGTAGATTTCTAGAGAAACTGTGGGTGCGATAATAAACTTCTGAGGATGTGAATGAATGCAAAACAGTGAGTGTGTCACCAATGATATGTCAAAGGGAGTAAACGTTCCTCAGAGAGGGAAGTAGAACAGAAAGAAGTAAAACTATAAATCAAGGAGTTTCTGGATCCTGGCTTTAGTGACTGAAATGCAGAAGTTTAAATATCAAATATTTATCTCCAGTGCCCTACAGAAGACTGCTATGCTGCCCGGGCACAAGCATTACAACACAATTTTACAAGGTCTTTTCATGACATACAGCTCGCCAGCAAATGGAATTCTGGTCTTTTAAAATTTCAGTTTTGGATTTCTGTTTTATGTACTCAGCCATGAATTAAACAGAAAATAGAAATAAGAAGGACCAGGGGCACCTGGGTGGCTCAGTTGGTCAAGCGTCTGACCCTTGATTTCAGCTCAAGTCCTGATCTCAGGGTTGTGAGATCAAGCCCTGCATCCGGCTCTGTGCTGACAATGCAGTGCCTGCTTGGGATTCTCTCTCTACCCCCCCTCTGCCCCTCCCCCGCTCGCTCACACTCTCTCTCTCTCTCTCTCTCTCTGTCAACATAAATAAATGAACTTAAAAAAATAAATACATAAGAAGGACCAAACAGAGACAATGAGTATAATGGCTACAAATGTCCTTGAAGGTTAGTTTAAAATTCCACAAAATCATGAAGAAACATGTGAATATGCAACTGAAAGCAGAGTGCCATATAAGCGGGAGCAGTGGGGCCAGTATGGACAATCGTGTCCACCTCTTCTGACTCTGTTTTAGACCTCTCCATAAAATCAGGTTGGAGAATCAGATGATCTTACCTCTGACTGTTCAGTGTCACTCTTTAATACAATGCGCTTCATGACTTTGGAATAGCCATCTCCTTCCTCAATGCTGATGGGTCCCTGTGCCATTCCCTGCATTGTAACCTCTTCTTTCTCTGTGCCATCAGAGGCTACGTACCGCCTAATGATTTTCCTAGTGACCTGAAAGATATTTTATTCATGTATCTTGTGTTTGAGTGACAGTACCGGGGTACCGATAAGTTTTAAACAGGAGGCTTTGAGATCAACCATGTTAGGACAATACCTTCTTTACCACAGTGTGTCCATGCTCATCAATGTATTCTTCTTCTGTGACTGTTTCTGGGGGTATGTCAGGCATATCATCTCCCTAAACAGTTGAGAGAAAATGGTCACTTCAGTGTCGGGCATCAATTCTGAGAAACTACTCCCAAGTGCTTATAATGTTAGAAAATGAAGGGAGCTACTGAGAAGCACTGCTGAGATGCCAAATCCTGTCGAGTAGTGTGTTTTAAAGAAAAAAAAAAAAAAGGTGGGAAGTAACATGCTTAGGAGAAGTGGACCAAAGTTAGGCGTAAAACAAACACACCAACAAAAACAGACAAGCAAGGTGAGGTGGGTGGAACTGAAGAAGCGGTCTCTCTCTTGCTGTTCGCTCTCTTGGAAGTGGGCTGCCAATGTCATCACCACTGCAGGTTTTTTTTTTTTTTTTTTTCCGAACAAAACTTAGGAGAGTTAAGTGAAGGGGTCTGCTTTTGAATGGCCATGCACTACCTAAAGAGCATGCCAAGCCCTCGTGGCTCCATGGCTAGCATCACTCTCTGAGGGTTACGGGGACAGAAGTGTCCTGGACGTGCAGGAACGTAACAGCTGGTACCTGAATAATCACTCGTCGGCGGACAACCCTGGTAGTTACCATCGCCTCCTCATCTGAGCTGGCCTCCAGCTCACCTAATTCCTCTGTTAGCTCCTGGTGGAAGCATGGAAGCATCGTTTTGTTTAACACGCTAAGGAATGTCTTCACTACTGGTTTCTGCTTTAGTTCACACGGTTTTCTGAAAGTTTTATTCATGGAGGCTGTGCTAGAAAAGCCAGCATAGCAAACAAGTGTGTGTCTGTCTCACACTTTGGTAAGAATACTTTTTTGTTCAATGAATGAAAACAATTCTGGAATTCTGAAAGCTGAGTGCCCATCTGTCAGAATCTATCAAAAGAAACGAGCAACTTGTCCACATTACTTCTTGGACTTAAACTCCTGATAAATAACCAAATGTAAACACAAAACTTAAGCAACACCCACACACACACACACACACACAGACACACAACACTTGTAAGCCATCAATACTCAACACTCAGGCTTAGGCTTAGAATGATTAACCCACAGGTATAGAAATAACTTATGCTTGTAGCAGAACTTTCTGCAAAAAGTCAAAATTTCCTGCAGCTCTTATCTAGCCAGTTGAGCATCTCCCTGGCAACAAACAAGGCAGGCTATGAATAATATTAGACTCATTTTGCAGAGAAGTTAAGATGCACAGGCCAGTCTGATTTTATGGGTCTGGCCCAGAGTCAAAGATGGAGCTAAGAACACAATTTTAGATTAGAACATATCTCGGGAGCGTTCCATTGAATTACTCTTTCCTAACAGGATACTACTTTTTTTTTTTTTTAAAGAAAACTCAATGATATTTTTTCAACATATTTTAAAATATCTGACATATTTCTATATGCTTTTCTGCTAAATGAAAACATGTAAAATTGAAACCAAATTATACTTTAAATACATTCTGGAATCTGCTGCCTAGAAAGATGATCAGCAAGAAAAGTGACTGAAGTTAGATCCTCAAGTTAGGGCCATGAGAATTAAGGGTCAAAATAGGAAGCATCACAGAGATAACTGGATATTCACCAAGAATAAATGGAACAGGCCCATAGAAAGTGGAATACAGAATGACTTATCAAAATTTATTTATATGCATAGAAAAAATAAATGAATTATACAGATAATTGTTTGAAATCTATACTTCAATTAGCCAATGGATTCTTAGGCTAAATTTAGTAACTCCTAAGCCCTGATAGCATCTTTGAAACATTTTTACCAGAATTCATTTAAGCTGAGAATTTGGGAGATGAGTAAATCTGTGCAAAGGTACACTTAAAATAAAAATCCATTCACGGGATGAATTCATTATTTAAGATAACTACCAAAACTGGGACACAGTTCTCATTTGCCTGAAACTCCCCTAATTTTAGTTATGATCCTAGATAAATCCTGCTAGCAGATGTCACCCTCATAGTGAACAAAAATAAATGTAGGACTTAAGCCCACAGATATGTTGTATCATGCTTTTCTTCAAAACCTTTCAGTTCTTTTCTATACCTCATTCTTTACTACTGAGACCTATATTAATGCTTTAAAAACACGGTGACATAAAAAATGCTTTTGAATTCTAAAAGGACAAATATATAATTTAATAGATATTAAATTTAATCCAAACAGATTCTCACACTTTTTTGTGCATGACAATCATCCAGAGAGTTATTTAAAATGCAGATTCTTGCTCCCCTCTTCCCTGAGATTCATTCCTCTGAGGAGGGCTTAAACACCGCCAGTGAACACTGAGGCATGGGAATGATTCAGAATACATCGTTTAAATTAATTTCTTAGATGGTCTCCGGAGACCCCTCTTTGCAACATCAAAGCTCCCTTAATGACAAAGGAAACACTTAAGTAAGTTTCTGCTCCTTATTCTGACATTCTGAACCACGATAAATTGAGGTACACTGTCCTTTTTCAAAGTCATTCTTAAAATAGGTATAAGGAGATCTATTTTGGAAATAATCCTTCCTTTAGTGAGGAAAATTTGGGGGGGGGGGGAGGAAAACCCCACCTGATATCCACAGTCTGCGTGTTCATCACCTGACAGCACAGACAGATGTAACCAGAGTCTAGCCCCCACAAGTTTCCATGGCTGGCACTTACTGGGGGCCCTGTTAATCCCCCTCACTAGTCTTCGTGCCCATGGTTAGCAACTCTGAAAAGCTACATCAGGCATACTGTTTCACTCCAGGGTTCATTTTCCTTAGCAAAAGGGTTTCCCAATTGTAAAATTAAGGCTCATGCTCAGGTAGCAAGAATTAGAACTGTGTATCTTTTTTTTTTTTCCTAGATTACCTGGTTCCCAGGTTTTAAAGGGGGATTGAGGGGTTTCCAGGGTCCAGGTTGATTTTTTTCAGAGAAAAAATAAACCATCAGAGAAATGGAAACTGGGGAAGATTTGTAGCTTTGCTGCCTGTGGGCAAGGAAAGAGAGGAGATCCTTACCTTATGGAAAGCTGCATCATCATCGAATCTTTCAAGGGCCTGTGGCTGGTCATCAGCAGACTCCATTATCACAAGGCTAGTTTTCTGAGAACTCTCCTCCTTATGTTCTGGGGGCTCTTCGGGTTCCTGTACGATGGGAGAGTCACCCTGCTCACTAGATGTTGGAGTCTGGAGATATGGCCTCTCCTCCTCAGGAGGGGTACTGATTTCCTCAGGTGTCTTGCTTTGAGAGCCAGATATAGCCGTAGGCTTTTGAGTCTCTGACACTTCCGTCCCTGGGGTTGTCACACTGAAATGGAAAAGCCAAGTTACACCATGAGAGCATTTGCATTTCCCCGTTTGCTGAAGCAAGGCAATTGGAACGAAAGATGGAACTTGTCTTCATGGTCCATGACAAGTCAAAATAAGTTTTGTATATGTGGCCGAGAAATGAAATTTGAATAAAAATCATATGTAAGAAAGTTACAGCTCCTTGATCTAGTATTGGCTGGGATGGATCTATTCTAAAGAGAAAAATTATTCTAAAATGTATTACCATTTCTTAATCTCTACAAAGTATGTAAATTATAATTTCATCTTTTCTTTGATAACTCAAGGTTATCTTGAAGATTTGAGGAGGTTTATATAACAAAGATCTGTAGATAATAAGGCTTCTGAAGCAAGAATCAAAGTTTGGGAAATTTTTTTAAACATACATAAACCCCATGTTAATATGGTTATCATAACTGCAAATATAGAGAGATTCTTATTATACTTCTGGAAAATTATTACTTGATGGAAAGACATAGTTAAAACTTTTTCTTCTGATTTAATTTGGAGTTACTCCAATGCAATCTTTATAATCTCAATTTTAAATACGAAAATTCTTTTTCTGCTTTTAAACTTCTTATTACAAATTTCTGTCACTCTGTAGATACTAAGTGCCCATATGCCTCTCTGATATTCCCTCTTTGCTTCCCATCTTTTTATTTTTCTTTCTTTCTTCTTTCTTCTCTCCCCTAAAATCTAAAGGTAGTTGGTAGGCGGTGGCTCAGTGGAAGAAAGAGGATTTTATTACCCATTTCACCCTCTTCTCAAGCTCCAGTGACCCCAGCAGAAAACTCGCTTACTGGTGTAATCTCCTGCCACACTATTCTCAGATTTCAGGTCTGGGGACACACTTGCCTTTCACATCATCTGTTTTCCTTCTCTAGATATAACAAGCGTCATTTAAACAATTCTCTTTCTCATTTGCTTCTATGAAGCCCAGTACTTGAGTTCTGAGCTGACTGTTCTATAGCTTCCTTTAGCCAGAAAGTCTCCAGAAGACTTCTCTGTATTTCCACTCTGAACTTATCCCACTTTATTTTGATGGTCTTTCATTCTGTGTGAATAATTTGTGTTGCGTTTCTATTTTTATCGTCAGCCACCCCAATGCTTTGGTGACATACACTGAGGGCTGCTTCACCCTCAGCATCCCTGTTCATACTGTGAACTAGCCATGGGACAACTGGCACATATCAGAGGACTGCAGAGAAGTCAAGTGCAACAGTCTTATAAGCAATAAGCATGAGGTCTTCATGAAATCTTACAGTTTAAACAATGCTTTCACAGGCATATCCTTGACCTGTGACCCTATGAGATGAATAAGGTATATATTCTTATAACTTAGAGATGTGGAAACAGAAACCAAAAAGGGCTTGGGGCTTGCCCAAGGTCATAGAACCGGAAGTTGTTTTAAGCAGATCTACCATACAATGCTGCCATAATTAGGTCTCAAATCTTTCGCTCTTTTTCCTGTAGTTCTGGCACTTGTTACTGGTGGGCTTATTTGAAAACCATCTGAAAACAATTTACGGTTGCACATGCCTGGCACTCTTGCCATACTGGCTTATTTCTTGGAATTACATTGGACAGGCTTTCTTTTGAAACTCACAAGTACTCCTGCTGACATTCAAGAGATGACTCTTCAGGCAGGTCTTGCATTTTCCCTGAGAAATCCTGTTGAACTTGCTCCTTGTGAGTTTGGGGAAAGAGCTCTGTTGCTGAGCTGTCCCCCTCAGTCTTGGGGATGCAATCCTGAAAAGTAGAATAACCGACAGAAATGTCTTCCTCTGAGACAATGGGAGGGTGATCACAGGACTCGCTTTCTTTAGAAGCAGCTTGCTCCTCTTTCTGCTTGTGCTGTGCACTGCATAGCTCCTCTTGAAGTACTGAGAACCCTACAGGGAGAAACATTTAAATGAAGTATTAACTGAAGCTCACTTATATTAAATGGGTATTTACTAGGTAACTATTAATGTGCCACATCCTGTGATAGATCCATGGTTACAAAGCTGAATGAGATAACTGTGTCTGCCTTCAAGATACAGATCATCTATTGAAGCTCAGGCAAGTAAGAATCTATTGAAATGCAGAGTGACTGGGCCACAGTGCCAGTCAAGAAATGCAGGAGCACCCAACTCAGGGTTAAAGAATTAGGAAGGGAAATGCAGAGGGTGTGACATTTTAAGGAGACCTAATGATAACTGCTACTGAGGCATAGAATGTAAGTGGGAAGAAGGGTTAGAGTTTAATAATAATTAATAATAGCTAATACATTCTAAATATTATGTGTTAGGCACTGTTCTAGGTGTTCCACAAGTATTAACTTGTATTAACAACACTTGAGGTTAGTACCCTTTTTTGTGGAGGGTCTCTCATGTCATGCTAAGGAATATTATCATACCCAGGGCAATGAGGAGTCACTGAAAACTTTAGCAGAGGTATGACTGACATTCATCTACTTATTTATTCACTCAACAGATGTATATATTATCAACTATGTAGTAGGTGCTGTTTAGACGTTAGAGATATAGCAGTGAACAAGGTAGAAAAAGTCCTCACTGAACTTTTATTTCTGCAGATATATATTTATGATAAATTTTAGGAGAAAAGGAAACCATGGTAAAGAGTAAATAGGGCTAGTATTTTAGATAGAATTGTCAGGAAAGGGTCCTTTGGGGAGACTGATTTTGAGCAGAGGCCTGAATAGGTAGGTATTTGATGCTCTGAGGGAAGAATGCTCCAGAGTGGAGGAAACAGAAAGTAGCAGAGCTCCAAAGCCCCAAAATGCATAGGGTGCCCAGGGAACATCAAGGAGGCCAGGTGTCTGGGATTTATATAAAAAAAGGAGAGAGACAGGAGATAGGACAAACTTTCACTGGATAGTAACACACACCATCATTTAAATCTATGAAAAGAAGCTACAGAAAGGAATTGTGGAAAAATAACCAGAAAAATAAGCAAAAGAAAAAAAAAAAACATGTAGGGAGGGTATCATGGAAAGTGAATGAAGAAAATGTTTTTAAAAAATATTAATTTTTTGTCAAATATTACTAAGGAGTAAATAAGATGAAGACTGAAAAATTATTCACTGTATTTGGCAATGAGGAAACCATTAGTGAATTTTATAAGATTGCTTTCTGTTGAGTGGTGATGACTCAAAAAATGACTGTCATGGATTCTAGAGACAGTTCTAGAGAACAGGAAGACAGGAAGTAGATATAGGGAATATACGCTATTCTTTTGAAGAGATTTTCTATAAAATGAATGGAGAAACAGAACAATCATACAAGAAGGCATATAGGGTGAAGGAGTTGTTTTGTTTTGTTTTGTTTTTAAAGAATGGGCTCTACTTAAATGTCCATCAACTGATGAATGGATAAAGAAATTGTGGTTTATATACACAAAGGAATACTATGTGGCAACGAGAAAGAAGGAAATATGGCCTTTTGTAGCAACACGGATGGAACTGGAGAATGTTATGCTAAGTGAAATAAGTCATACAGAGAAAAACAGATACCATATGTTTTCACTCTTATGTGAAACTTACGAGAAACTTAACAGAAGACCATGGGGAAGGGGAAGGAAAAAAAATAAGGTTAGAGAGGGAAGGAGCCCAAACTGAGAACAAACTGAGGGTCGATGGGTGGGAGGGAGGGGAGGGTGGGTGATGGGCATTGAAGAGGGCACCTGTTGGGATGAGCACTGGGTGTTGTATGGAAACAAATTTGACAATAAATTTCATATTAAAAAATAAAGAATGGGCTCTATTAAAGCAAGTTTTAATGCTCTTGAGCATGATCTAGTTGTAGGAAGCCACAGGGGATAACTGAAGGAGTGAGGTCCTTAATTGGATAAAAAGAGATGAGATCCAGTACAAAAGAAGAGATAATGGTTTTAGCAAAGCAAAGACATTTCATACAGAAGGGAAGGTAGAGTACAGACATTGAGATGCACTTAGATTGGTAGAGTTTGTGGTGAAAGAATATGGACATTCGCTTAGGACTATTCTTATTTTTTCTAAGAAATACGAAGCTTGGTCATTAGCTTTAAAAAAGGAGAAGAGAAATGTTGGAGGCTTGAAAGAAGAAGAGAAGGTATAAAATAGAGGTGTGAGAGAGACAGAAAGAGAGAGAGAGAAAGAGAGAGAGAGGGAAAGAGAGACAGAGAGGGAGGGAGAGAAGATAATGAGCATGCAAATAAAGGAGAATGGATCAGAGAAACTTTAGTACTGAAAAGGTGGTAGGGCCAATGGCTGGAGGTCCCAGTGGGTTTGAAGAATCACCAGTATCGAAGCAAAAGAAGAAGTAAGTGTAATGCTTCAAATCAGGACCCAGAAGTAATATAGTCAGTGGTAATGATATAGTCTTGGTTGTGAGCACAGGAACGGGTAGCTAGAGTAAAAGACACAAGTATAAGTACCACCAAGGATCTGAGGAAAGGGCATTGGATAGGTCATCCGTGTTGTTATGAACTGAGTATCTGTATCCCCTTAAAATCATCTGATGAAACCCTAATCCCAGTGTGATAATATTTAGAGGTGATGCCTTTAGGAGGTACTTCGATCATGAGGGTAGAGCCTTCATGACTGGGACTTGTGCCCTTATAAGAAGACACCAGAGAACTAGCTAGTTCTCTTTCCCCCAGGTGAGGACACAGCAAGAAGGCAACCATCTGCAACCCAAAGGAGGGTCCTCACCAGAACCTGTCTGTGCTGTCATCCTGATCTCTGACTTCCACTCTCTAGAACTGTGAGAAATAAATTTCTCTTATTTAAGCCACCCAGTTTATGGCATTGTGTTATAGCAGTCCAAAATGTTTGGAACAAAGGTGAAATAACAAAGAATGAGCAGTATGAAGGTACCTATAAAATGAGAAAAATATGTGATCACCGGAGTCCACAGACCACCCTTTAAAAAAAGGAAGATTTGTTCCAGTCACCTGAATTAGTCATACATACACCACACACCCACACACACAGATTGTTTGACCTTCACTATGATCCAGTGCAATTGTCTGTTCAATTTCTGCATAGCTATGACTGATGCGCTCCTGGAGAGGCTCTGTGCTGGCCTCCATGAGATGAACAATATCCATTCGGTTGATCTTGGTGAGACATTCAATGAGACTTGTATCTGGGATATTAGAGAAAAAAACAGAAAAACATTTATAATATCTGAGGGGTACTCTTTTGAAAATCTCTTTCATTTAGTTGCCTTACTAAAATTTTTATATCTGTACAGGAAACAAAGCCCAACTAAAGGTCTTTGTAAAAAAAAAAAAGCAAATAGAAAGGAGGTATGCATAAAATAGTGGGGGGAAGCATAGGCAAAAGCCCTAAAAGTAGAGTTGCCAGATAATATATAGGATATCCTGTCAAATTTGAATTTCAGATTAAAAAAAAAATTTAATATAAGTATATCCCAAATACTGCAGGGGGTATACTTATACTAAAAAAATTATCTGTAGACTCTTTGAAATTTAACTGGAAGCCCTTTATTTTTATTTGCAAAATCTGGCAATCCTACCTAGAAGAATGGTAAGAGAAGGAAAGATAAATGTAGACTGGATGTTTATAAGGGAGGTCTGTAGGTAGATCTTCAGAGAGGCGTTAGAGGAAGTAGCAAATTTAGCTGAAGAATGAGAGGAAGTAATGGTCTTTATCACTTCTCATTTTATTTGATGTGGTCAGAATATTATACATAAATCATTATAAAGAATATCTACCTGACATCTTTCTGTCATGTAAGTTATTTAGGAGTAAAGGTAATATACTACCAATAAAACGATGACAAATAAAGTAACTGCGTCCAGTCTCAATAATTAGAAAATTTTAGGACTTTCATAATGTTCCTGTTAGCAGCCAGTGTTTCCGCTGACATTGTTCATGGGAATATAAGAATTTTTATGCAACATGCATATTTTAGAAATATCATAGCTTGTTCTCATTTGCTTACAGTAGCACTTCAGATTGATGGCATTTGTTATTATTTTACTGAATTTGCAAGAGAGGGCTTGTTGAATAAGACATATACCCCAACCTTTAGCCTAATGCTTTTTACATACAGTTTCCCACCTACCGGTAGCATGTTTCCCATCCCTTTCCAGCCAGTACTTCAATAGCGCATGACTCTGGTCTTGGAGGGAGTTAGGATTCTCAATTCGAATTTGATGAATTTGCTCCTCAGTGAAATCCAGTTCTCTTGCTAATTCTAGACAAGAAAATATTACTCTAAATACAGTAACTTCAACATTTGAGTCTCTAACACCTTGCCTTGTGATTTTGTAAGTGATGTATTCTTTGTATTGCTGTAATAGGGTTCATTTTCTCCCCTATGTATTAGAAGTGACTCTCAATAGGTCTTTGTTCTTCTAGCACTAATTGTGGATTTTATTAAAACTGGATATAGAATCGATAACTTTCATTGTGGAATCACTAAGTTTGAGACAACTGTTGATACAAATATGTACAATTCAACCTCAATTAATTCCAAAATGCAGAAGAGACCATTCATACAGGCCTATACTCTTAACCAAGATAATGAAAAATAAATTACTAAAAATAGGAGTTATAGACTGTTTCTCACTTTTAATCATCATTAGGCAATGTTTTAAGTACTATAAATCCTATTTCTGGATACTTGGGTGAATACTGGCTGTGGTTATATTATGGTGGTTGGCTAAACTCCTTTGATTGGATGTCACATGAATAAAAGGTCTGGGAAGCATTAACTGACCTAGTGGAAAAGCCACAAATTTTTCCTTTAAAGTCTACCACTAACACTGTATTTGGACACTTATACATTGTGGTATGAGTGAGTGAGTGTAAATGAGTGTCTTCTTTGGAGGGCAGCTTGCCGATATCTTTCAAAATTAAAAATATACATACCCTTTATCCAGATATTCAGTTCTACTTCTAGTAATGTGCCCTGTAGAGATACTCATGAAAATACACCAATGCACTAGGACATTTGTCATTAACAGGAAACGACCTAAATATCCAGCAATAAAGGCCACTGGTAAAAGTATGATACTTCCATACAGTAAAAATTAAATAGCCGTTTCAAAGAATGAATAGATATGTCTACCCTGATGGAATATTTACAAGGAATATTACTGGGGAAAATTGTGCTTACTTTTAAATAACAGACATAGATGTGGGTATTGTATATTTTTTGGAATACATGAGAAAGTGTAAGCAGTTACTTTTGAGGCATGGTGTTAGAAGACCAGATGTAGGTGTGAAAAACTTATTTACTTTTCATTTTATACCATTCTGTATAGTTGTGGGGCTTGAATTTTCAACAAGTATACAGATACTACGCTTTATACACAAACACACTTATTTAAAAAACAAACTAAGTAATTCTGAATGTTACCTATTTGTCAATCATGGATATTTTGATGTCCTTCCTTTCCCTAAATCGCTCAATTAAATAAATCTGATTATTATTAACAATTGCTTTAAAATGTTTAAAAGTGAGGACATGACTATTCTTTCTGTTTTGTTATCAAGTACCTTTGTTAAAGGTTTTATGGAATTCTATGCATCATACTGATTACATAATTCACTTTCCTTTAAAAAATTATTTAACATACATTATAGCTTTTATGCTTAAGTATCCTAATCTCTCAGAAACTTAGTTAAATATCTTACTCATATGTACTTCAACAGGCATCCAAAGCAAATTTTGGTACTGTTCACAATGGAGATATCTAATATAAGGTATCTAAAATAGGGAGCCCTGGGTTACATCTCCAACCAAATTTTATGACAATTACATCTCACAATGATTTTGAAACATAGTCATCTCCCCAAAGTTTAGGTATCCATAGCTCCCAAAGGAGGATGGTGACATGTAGCATATTATCAAATCTCCTAATTTAAAGTTCTATTTTTCAATGAATTATTGGGACTTCATCATTTCTGCACAGCAAAGGAAACAATCAACAAAACTAAGAGGCAACCTACAGAATGGGAGAAGATATTTGCAAATGAAATATCTGATAAAGCATTAGTATCCAAAATCTATAAAGAACTTATCAAACTCAACACCCAAAAAACAAATAATCCAGTTAAGAAATGGGCAGAGGACATGACTAGACATTTTTCCAAAGAAGATACACAGATGGCTAACAGACACATGAAAAGATGCTCAACGTCACTTATTATCAAAGAAATACAAATTTAAACTTCCCATCTGTCAGAATGGCTAAAATTAATAACACAGGAAATAACAGATGTTGAGGAGAATGTGGAGAAAGGAGAACCCTCTTACACTGTTGGTGAGAATGCAAACTGGTGCAGCCACTCTGGAAAACGATATGGAAGTTCCTCAAAAAGTTACAAATAGAAGTACCCTATGACCCAGCAATTGCACTATTAGGTATTTATCCAAAGGATACAAAAATGCTGATTCAAAGGAGCACATGCACCCTGATGTTTACAACAGCATTAGCAACAATAGGCAAATTATGGAACGAGTCGACATGTCCATCGACTGATGAATGGATAAAGTTGTGGTGTGTGTATACCATTTGCAATGGCGTGGATGGAGCTAGAGTGTACTATACTAAGCAAAACAAGTCTGTCAGAGAAAGACGAATACCATACGATTTCACTCATATGTAGAATTTAAGGAACAAAACAGATGAGCGTAGGAGAAGGGGAAGAAAAAAAGAGAGGGAAGCAAACCATAAGAGACTCTTAACTCTAGAGAACTGAAGGTTGCTGGAGGGGAGGTGGCTGAGGGGATGGGCTAAATGGACGATGAGCATTAAGGAGGGCACTTATGATGAACACTGGGTGTTGTATGTAAACGATTAATCACTAAGTTCTACTCTTGAAACCAATATTACACTATATGTTAACTAGAATTTAAATAAAAACTTGAAATAAAAATGAAAGTATTATTTTTCTAAATTCCAGAGATAATAAAAGGCCTGCCCTGGTTCACACAGTGAGTTAATGCAGAGCCTGGATTTTCTAGTTCATAGTTTATTATTCTTTTCACTATTCCACATGGTCTTCCTCAAGGAAAGAAACAAAACACACAATTTGTTCATTGTTAACAACACATGGCTGATGCCACTGTTATTTAAGTGAAGCAAATTTTGCTGAAAAAGTGTGTCACACTCATTTTACCTGTCCAGCTGAAGCCAAGGTGATCAGCAATATAAGCCAGCCTTTCCTCGATCCGTTCCTGCTCATCCTGTTGATCTACAGAAGGTCAAAAACAGAATGGCCAAAGGTTGTCTATGACAGGAGAGCAACCATAGTACTGATCATCCAAAAAAGGAAGTCACTTGTCCAAATATTTGATAACAGCACAAATTAGCTATCATATTTTAAATCATTTTAAGTTATGTGTTTGCCTGATTTCTGGAATGGAATGGGGAATAAATGTAATTATAAATCATGAAAACCAACTGCTTCCATATCTCTTTAATCAAGACTAGCCACTGGACATATTATAGAAGTCAATGATTTCTAGTAATTAATTTTAGAACTTTCTTTTTAAATTATCTAAGAAGATACTGCCCACCAGAAGACAATCATCTTGTTCATCAAACAACAGAAAAATCATAAATGGGATGCAGAAGTGGAGTAACTAGTTAGGTCCTCCACTATTGCCTGTGGTAGCACAGATCGCTTCCAGGTCATGTCTGAAAGAACTCACATCCAAGATTCATAAGAGACACAGATCATGGGTTAATCAGGCCATCCTGTGTTTTTTCAGTGTGGCCAGAAACAACATCTTCCTTGGTCCTGGTGACCTTGGAAGAAGGGAAGATAAAAGCACATGTATGCGTGTCTGTTGTTTCAATAGGTACCTGTGTCTTTTGTGTGAAATTTTTGTCTGCTTACTACTAAGTAAGCTATATATATAGTACTTCCACATTTTTTAACCTCAATTAATTAACGGGCAGCATTTTAGGCATCATGGCATTTTCTCGTAACACAAACATAAGAATAATAGTCTTTATTGTAGAGATACTGGAAGACCAGAGGCTACTTCTCAAAGCCATCTATGGTTTCCTTTTTTATAATTCAAAGGGCCATCATCCTCTCTCACAGTCACTTAAATCATGCAAAGTTTGAGTTTTTGTTGTCTGCTTTACCTGATAAGAGTAGATTCTTCATTCACCTACTACTAAAACAAAAAGTACATTTTTACCTTATATTTGTTTGCTTAAAGTGTTTACCAATGGTATCTGAAATCCAACCTTTTGAATCAATAACAGATCCACAACAACTGGAATTTCGGGGTAATGTGAAATCTTCTTGGGCAAATGGCTTCCTAATGATTATAGAATTATTAAGTACAGATTATTTTAAAGTATTTAAGGGTAAGAAGAAAAAGCAACGAATCCTTACCATATGAAACAAACCCCAATATATTCATGTGCAAAAGCCAAAGTGCTTAATTTGAGGCTAAGCCTGGGACTTCAGAGCAACAAAACTCAAAGCTTGCATGGCCTTACGTGCAGCGGCTCGAGAAAGGCAAGGTCACCATTGCCTGTTTATCATGTTTATGTTTTCCATAAGCATTCTCATTACTCAATCTTGAGATTGTTTTCATAGACAAAAGTACACAGAGAAAGCACAAAACACAAAGGGCTTACACAAACGCAGTAACCACTACAGAAAGCTTAAAGAAAATGAGACACAAATCACCAAATAAAAGATATACAAAAAACTATATAAAATTTATGACATGCGTAGCACAGGGAATCCCAGTGGCTGGCAAATACCTTCAGCATGGTCATGGCCATTTTCATCAGGGATGCGTTCAATCAGAGTCTCAATGGACTCATCCCAAATGGGCCTTGTGTCAAAGATGTCCTCAGGAATTGAATGTTCGTTCTCAACAGGTGGCAGATTTTCAATTACTGAAACTTCCAGGGCACTACTACTTTCATCATCTGAAACTAATTCTTGTTCCCTTTCTGACTGGGTAAGTCTATCTACTAACTTTGAAGCCTCGTCACTAATCTCCTCAAAGAATTCTATGGAGTTCCTGTAAAGGTCAAAGAAATGCTCCTTACTTTCTTTTGTGGGGCTCACAGCCCCCTTGCAGGAAGATGTGTTGCTTTTGCTCTTAACTGGCAATCGGGATGTAAATATCTTTGGTCTTGCGGCCCCCTCTTCTGATTCTAACTCAAGCTCCTCTGCCCTCTCTCTGCTTTCTGTTTCTGCCTCAGTGTAACTTTTAGTTTTTACTGGACATTTGGTCTTTGAGTCCAAAGGACTGGCATCAGATTCAGATTTGCTTCTACTATCTGGTGCTCTGCTTGTCATGTCCTGACCCTGAGGAGCCACTGTTTTCTGGAGAGATGAATCTAGATGCGAAAGCTGCTGCTCTACTCTTTGGACAGGTGCTTTCACGGGGATTTTAGACTTTGGTTTCGTTTCATCCTCTTTACTTTCCTCATCCAGGCTGGGTAAAAAATCTTCAGAAAGGGAATTCTCATACTCCACAGATGGAGGCTCTGTGGCTGACGTGGGTATAGTCCTTACAGGAATTTTGGATTTGCTTTCAGTAGAAGGCACATTCTCCATGGGTGCAGTAGGGATTTCAATTACTGATTTCTGTTCCTCTGGGGAAGAGTCAGGAGAATCATCATCCCGATCTGAATATACAGACCTAGTAACTGTGGAAAAATCTAACTGAACTTGTATGACCGGTTCAGGGGAGTCAGGGCAAGATGTATGTTTCACACTGGACTTAGGAGGCATATCCCCCATATGCATGGTGGAGAGGTCCTCAGCTCCTACAGAAGGAGCCTCTTCTGTTGATATTTCAGTGGAGGCTGAATTCCCCATGTAGGAGTTAAGTTGAGCATCTGAAGCAGGTATTTCCTCTACTTCCTCACTCAGGTCATCTGGAAGTAAGTCTGCTTCATCACTCACTGTTTCTTTTGATTCCGAGAGAGCTAGTGACTCAGCTGATGTCTCCCGTTGTGGGGGCTCAGCCGCAGGACTCCCTTCTTTCATGTCTTCAGAGAGAGTCTCTTCCCTGGATTCTTGCCCAATTTGGAAAAAGTGAAAACTTTCATCTGCATAGGACCTTTTGGTCATATCAATGGCACCACTTCGGGTCATCTCAAACAATTTTCCTTCCTGAAAGAGAAATGGATTTTGCTCACTGGTTGGAGTCCCCTCTTCAGTTGGGGTCCTTGCAGGAGTGGTGTCAGGGGTGGTGCCCTGTGACTGTCTGTCTACCATCAAACCAAAGATCTTCTGCTCTTCCTCTTTCACCCGAGCTTCAAAGGCTTCATCATCCTCACGGATTTCACTCCAGGAATCAGAATCCACATCGGTTTTTGTGATGATGACTTTGCTAATTTGTTCACCAACGACTGCTGCTGTATTTGGTATAGAAGGCTCTAAAGATGAGGGGCCTTTCTCTGATTGAGGTTCCCACAAGGTGCTTTCTTGTTTGGATTCTTTTTCCATATTTTGGTTCTCAAAATTAGATTCTTCACTTGAAATAGTTCCACTGGAGGAGCTTGTTACCACTACATCTTCGACAGAGGATTTGATGGGAACAGAATACACTTCAGAAGAGTGAAAACTTGTGTGTCCTGCATCTGTTTGGGTTTTGCTTTCTTCACTGGAGAAAAAAGATTGGGAAGGAACATTTTCATAAGGGCTTATTATTTGAGGATCGTAGATTTCATCAGTCTCAGCTGGGTCAGACACAGGAGCATCCATGGACAATTTATCTGTTTGAGTAGTAATCGACGAGTCTTGAGTGGAATAGTCCTTTGGTGAGTTCTCAAATTCTTGGTCAGTTTTGGTGTCTTCCATTTTTGAAGAAGATGGAGAGGCGATGTCTTCATCTAATTCTTTTCCTTCAGATGCTGGACAATGAGGAAAAGAGGACAAAGATGAAGAGCTTTCACTGGGGCAATCTACTTGTAGAGATTCCACTCTAGAAACATTAAGCTCTTCTCCTTCTGTGTTTTTGTCATCAGTGTCTTGGAGAGGTAATGATTCTTTATGGATAACTAGCTGCTCATTGATTTCTCCTCCAGTGGGGCTGCGGAGACCTGAAGATACAGGAGTTACTGAGCCGCTAGGACTCCCAGCCTCACACCCATGGCCATCACAGACTTCTGGTTGATCAGCACATCTGTTCAGATCATCATAAGATGTATCTGGGCCACTGGAAGAAATGGTATGACTGTCTTCAGGTATGTGGGGTTCATGATCTTTTTCTTCCTCTGATTTACCTGATTCTTCCTGAGTATCTTCATTCATCTTAAAAGTGTATTGTTTGGAAACAATAGGTTGAAACTGTACTTCTTCAGGACTAGAATTGGAGTCTATGCTGGATGGAAGTGGGGAAGGAGGCTGCACTCGAATAACTGGCTCTGGTATGAGGCCTGAGTCAGCACCTTGTTTCAGCTGTGCCAACTCAGGTTCACTTTCTGAGGAGGAAGAAGCCTTTCTGCTCTCTGATGTTACTACCACAGGGACATTGCTTTCATCCTCTACACTCTCCATATGTTTTGGTTCATCCACACCTGCTAAACAGTCAGCATCTGGGTCAGAGGATGAAGAAGATTCTTCTTGCTTGGGTTCTTTTCTGTAGTCCCTTTTCTGCTTTGCTTCTTGTTCAAGTTCATCAAACGTTTTGATTTTGGTTACCATTTTAAACATTTCCTCTTCAGGTGTGAATCTCTTTTTCTCCCCATTTTCCAAGTCATCCTCCTCTGCACATTCATGAATTACAGCTGGTTTGGGTGTGCTTGTATCTGTGGCTTTGGGTGTAACCTCATAGCTAATTTCTTCAGAGCTGGGGGTGTCAGGAGAAAGAGGGCTCTTCCCTGAGCTCTCTACCAGTGATGTCTGCTCAAGACTGTCGTCTTCAGCACTGCCGTCCGGGTCTCGGAGCAGCCGGGACCGCATCGAGGCCACTTCCGTGAAGATTTCTGTTTTGGCTACGGCTGCAGGAAGAGGAAAGTGACTTGGGAGAACTCCAGCCTTCATCTTTGGTTCCACAGGACTGCTTTCAAGAGAGTCACGGCAAGGGGATTCTTTCAGAGGACTTGGCTCCAGAGAATCTGGAGTTTTGTGTGAGGAGTTATCCTCTAGCACAGGGCTGGCTTCCAGGGAGTCTCTGTGGCTCACTGCAAATGATTCATCAGCACCAGGGCTGAGGACCTCACTATCTCGGCTAGGGAGTGCAAGTTCTAACCCTTGGGGACTTCTAGCTACTCCCTGGGGCTTTGATTCAGCCCCTGTGCCTGTCTTTACAGAAGCATCAGGCAGTGGAGAGGACTTGGTCTCATCTGAGGGCTCGGTGGTTGTGGATTTCTGAGCTTCAGTATCAGTTTGTGTCTTGTGGGCTGAACCACCATATTTAAGTTGACCCTCATCAGAGGATGCTTCCTCAGGCAATTCTTTGGGTGTTTCTTTTGCTAACACACTACAGCTGCCAAGGGAATCATCTTCTTGTTTGGGGTGTGTGTCTTTGGAAGGCTCTAGCGTGGTCTCCTTCAGCAAACACTCAGCTGAGGGCTCTGTGCCTTCAGTGACTAGAGCACCTTGCTCTTCAGAACCATCAGTAACGTCTTTTATTGAGGGGTGTTCTTTTTCAGAACGAATTTCTGTTGGTGCTTCTAACTTGGTAGGTTCGCTTATTTCCCCAATTTGCTCCTCATTTTTCTTTGGTGAGAAAGAAAGGCTTTCTGGGCTTGTCTCAGGGGTCTCTGCTAGGCCCTCATGCTTGTAGCTTTCTTCTGAACTAATCTGAGGGGTCCCTTCCATCAGGCTGCCACACGGAGAACCTGCCACCCCTTCAGGCTTTAGGCTCTCAGAACTGCCATCCAAAGCACCACTTTGTAAAGACAGAGCTGGAAGAAATTCATCTTTCATGTAATCTAGTGGAAATGTTGTGTTGAAAGGACTAGTGAGCACTTGGTCTAGGTGAAGCTGTACTTCTTCAGTCTCCTCACTCATTCGGAACTGTTGGTATTTGTCATTGTCTTCCAATTCTTGCTTAATGACATCAGAAAAGTCAGTAGAGGTCTTCCTGTCTGGGCTGATCTGGAGATCCAGGTCTCCCTGTTCATCTGCTAGCTTTTCTTTGGGGACTTCGCTCTCTTTATGGCTTTCTTCTTCTGGTGCTGACTGAACAGGTTCAGGTGTTTTGTGGCCAAGAACTTTCTCCTTCTCTACAGCTACCTCTTCTCTCTTAAGCCCTATGGAGGAAGCACGGACCGCTCTTTTGGATTCGGTAACTCCCGTTACCACAAATCTCTGACCTCGTTTGATTGTGTGACTCTCTGTTTTCTGTGTTTCTCTCTGGGTTGGCATCTGCCCCTTTTCTTTTTCTACCCGAACTTTGCCTTTTTCTTGTGGCTGCTTTTGTTTTGCGGATTTGTGCTCAAAGAGTCCAGTCTTATGTTTAGATGGGTCCTGACCTGACTGGAAAGCCTTCATCAACTCCCGAACAGACATGGTCTCCTCGATTCTTTCTGTTTTTGAGGTGGGGGATACAGGTGGTTGCTTTTCTGTTTTCCCAGAAGGCGACACAGGCAAGAGTTTCTCGGTTTTCCCAGAGGTTGATACAGGTGGATGCTTTTCCATTCTTCCAGCTGGTGATACAGGCAAGCGTTTTTCTGTTCTCCCGGGTGATACTGGGGCATGTTTCTCTGTTCTCCCAGAAGGCGATACAGGTGGGCGTTTGTCCATTTTACCTGAAGGTGAAACAGGTGGGTGTCTCTCTGCTTTTGTAGATGACACAGGGGAGTGTCTTTCAGTTTTTGTCGAGGGTGACACAGGTGAGTGTTTCTCAGTTTTACTTGATGACACAGGTGAGTGCCTTTCAGTTTTTGCAGAGGGAGACACAGGGGAGTGTTTCTCAGTTTTACTTGATGGTGATATTGGAGGATGCCTTTCAGTTTTTGTAGAGGCGGAAAGAGAAGAGTGTCTTTCTGTTTTAGAAGAGGGTGATGCTGGTCCATGCCTCTCTGACTTCGGAGAGGGTGATACAGCTGGATGTGTCCTGTGGGTTATCTTTTTTGGCACATCCTCTTTGCCTTTGACGCGGACAGGCAACTTGCTTCGACCTTTTTGTTCATCTTCCACTCGTTTCTGAAGGGCCTTTACTTTGTCCTTTATGGAACCAATGGGAGTCTCTTCTATCAAAGGTGAAGTGGCCTTTACGGTGGGAAGAGGCTCAGGGGCTAAACCGGTGTCTTCATCTAATGACTCTTCAGAACTACATTTTTTAAGTTCACTTTTTTCTGTACTACCTTGTACGCTTTCCTCTTTTTGTTTCTGTTTTTCTTTTAATTTCCTTCTCACTGGCTTCTTTATGCCCAGGCTTGGTTTGTGTTGTTTCTGTGCACTCTGTGTCTCACCTGGGGGTGCATCTTTCCCTTCATTTTCAGAGCTCCTGCCCACAGCCAGGGCCTCACATTTCTCCCCTGCTATCTCTTGAGCTGTCTGCTGTTTCTTTTCATGAGGAGACACATACGACTTTAGATCCTCAGTAAGGTAGTTCACTAGCCCAGTTGAGTCTTTCTCTACTTTTACGTCATCCTCTTTATCTATCCTAACTTCTACACATGGGTATTCGGTGATTTCTAAGGGTGCTTTTAGCCTAGCCTCCTCTATTTCCTCATCACTGACAATTACCCATTCCTCTTCCACTAATTCTTTCTCCGACTGAGACCTCGGCACACTGCCTTCATCTCTCGTGCAGGTTCCACTTCTCAGGATTTCATTCACTTTCTCTAAGTCCTCTTTAACTCTTTCAACAATTTCAAAAGGCTCTCCTGGCTCTTCCTCAGCAGCCTTCACCAGCTCCTTCACTTTGATAGAACCTGCCCTATCAGATACATCTGTGGTCAAGATGGCGGTCATTTTGATCAAATCTTGTTTCATCTCAGAAACTTCAGAGAGCAAGTCCGGACTGGCTAGGACAGGAACTTCATTAACCAGGTGACTTTTCAGGACAGATGTTTCTGTAGATTCTGTCTCATCATCTTTGATGTGAATGAAAAACATTGAAAGTAAAATGGAAATCAAAAAATATATTGGCAAATGTAATCAGGACTGAAACAACACAGTGTCTTTTCCTGTTGTGGCGGGAGGGACAACAAAATGGGCTGGGAATGGTGGATCCACAAGGTCTCAGGATACAAAAGCAAAGCAAGGCTAACGGAAAAAAAAACTGAAAAGGAAAAATGAGCAGGAAATAACTTGCTTAATTTTCTCACTTGTAGCACATTCACACATACAACAAAGCTGTAACGAATAGCCAAGACAGACATACACACACACACACACACACACACACACCATCACAGATCACAACAAAGAACGAACGCAGTGAAATTACACAGAGGTATCTCAAGATTGTTCAGATGTTACAGATCAATGTTGAAAAAAATATAAACATGGGAAAAAAAGGAAAAAAGCATTAGAAATTGCAGAAAGTTGATTTCCTCTAGGAGAAAGCCAGTAGTAGCAAACTCAGAATGCCTTCTAATGATGTATATGTGTTTTTTAATCATATAAAAAATCTGGAATTCAGTATGTTTTGTTCTGCCAATATACAATGACTATATTGAAGATGTCTGAATCAGCTGCAAACCGGCATTTCATCTAAGGGAAATTCACACCTAACAATGAAACAAATGGTCTGGTGCTAAGAGGCATGGTCCTTTCCTTGGAGCAACCTCCTGGTTTAGACACATAACAGACAGACCAAGGAGGGAAAAAAGGAAAGGAAAGGAAAACAAGAAAACAACCCAACAACAACTGTGATTAAACATATATGTGAGTCCAAAGTTAAAATGTGATGCATGGCAATCCAAATCAGAGACAGTCACACAGGACACACGCACAGTTTATGTAAGCCAAGTTATTTCCATGCAAAGCAAAGATGGAGGAAAACTGGTGGCCAAGGTGGCCTTGCTGAAATGCACGGGCAGGAGGATGGGTTGGAAATTAGAACAAGTATGTAAAACGTTACTGTGGTGAGGCGTATTTAATTCCACACAAGTCTGTACCTAAGGTGCTGAGTGTCTTATATTTGAGGTATAGGTAGTGGGGACCTGCACCCATTCACAGCAAAAAAGGAAAACTCAAACTCGTTTAGGATTTGCTCTTGAAAAGAACTGGGAAAGTGTCTCTTCAATAGAACCCTTCTTTAGAGATTATTTTACACCTAGATGAAGATCATTTAATGATTGTCTTTAAACTAAAAGAAAACCAAACACGAGTCTATATTTAAGCTTTAAAATATATTTATAACACCTAGAATCTGGGTCATCATAGCAACACAGTAACTTTTTTTTCCTTTTTTAAATGACTGAGGGGTGGGGGGGGGGGGTGTATTAAATTTTAACTTCTACTAGCTAGCATTCAAGGAACAAAAGAAAGGCCATTTAAATAAACCTAGTAGCCCTGAAGAAGAAAGCAAGATAATAAAACAAAATCTCTTTTTAAGAAAAGGAGTTAATTAATGCAATAATAATGTCACTTTTTTAACAAATAAAAGTGCCTTGAGAGAATCAGTACTTGTTGAGGAGACATACTCTGTGAATATGCATATATAAAGATATATTAAAATAATTTATACTGATGTAAATTTATTCAAGTATAAGCCAATGAAAACATTCAGAATTTCAAATAATCTAGTCCTGAATGTCAATTTAATATAAGAACAAAGAGACTCAATCAAAAGTATTCCAATAACTTAGTTGTAATTTACATTGTACTAAGTCTTCAAAAAAAAACAAAACCAAAAAACCCCAAAAAAACCCCAGATCATTGCACAGGGTCAGATGACCACATCTGGTGGTCATTAAACATGGTTCTATGTTTCCTCCTTTTGGAATTAGCACCCTGAAATACAGTGAATAAAAATGAATTTTTAAATGAATAAACGTTAAAAATTGGTATTTTTTTCCCTAAACCATTTGGGGCATAAAAACAAAAAAGAAACCTGAAAAATTCAACTTTTTCCACACAAGAAGCCAGAAACAGGCCAAAACACTAAACTGTTAATGGATTGCTACAAACCCGAAACGAGTTCTAAGAGAGCTCTCTTAAGGTCTGTGAAAAACAGTTGTGTCTGTACTAAATTATGTTTGGGATTTGCACCATTATTTAAAGTTAGCCCTATAATGGCACACTGTTGTGATTAATAATTTCATCCAGGAGTTTTTGATCTTTGCATTCTTGGTTCTTTTTTTTTCTTCCCCAGAAAGTTTTCACAAAAGTCCGTTAGACCTCAGCCCTAAAGAAGTCAGTTACACTTCACCACAGTAAGAGGTGCTAGGTGGTGGGGGTGGGGGGAGGGTTAGCTTTAGCTGAGAACTATTAAGACAGTATCACTTTTGCAGGTGTAGCCTACAAAAATAATGAGCCCTCTGCCCAAGTCAGTGTTGCTTGATATAAAAAAGTGATACTGTCATGTCAGTGCTTAAAAAAAAAAAAAAAATGAGATGACAATGTTATGCTAACAAATGGACAAAAACGGTAGGGTGGGTTTCTAAACAAGCATAACAGCAGTAGCAGGGTTAACAGGGGTATCAAAAGAAAGTGAATGCTTAGATGAATAATAATTGCATTTTACTGCTAATTAGCTCATTAAGATATTTTTGTAATTTAACTGGCCAAGCTGCTTTTCTAAATATACATTAATGATTAATAAGGACAATATAAAAATATAATAATTATAGTGGTTAGTAATGGCAACTAGCTTGCATCTTATTTCATGCTTCTCTTTATTGTAGCCAGCTTTCAAACAAATTCAATTTTATTTAAAATCTTACTTTTTTCTGATGTCATATCGATCTGAAAGAAAAGATACACAAATTGAATGGTTACAAATAGCGTCTTGTTTCACAGCCCCTGATGTGCAAGTAAGCTCCTGTTGATCATCACAGCCATGGGGAGACACCATAAACCAGAGGAAGGTCAGAGTAATTTGCTACAGTTCTTCCTGAGAGTCTCCTGGATTCTTATCATAACTTTGAAAAAACAAATCTCCTTTCTAGGCGCTATAGGTGGAAAGTACTTTTTAACATATCGTTCCTAGGAAGATGTGATCCAGGGTGTGTTTGATGTTAGAAATACATATTTATTAGGTGAAAGGCCAGGAAAAGTGCAAAATAGGGGTTAGACAGTAAGTGTCAATTTAGTTGTGAAAAAGAAGGAAAGAACAAAGAGCATGCCAGGTAATACATTCTACGGAAGTAGTTTCAGTATCATTAATTACAAGCCAAAATTCCAAACCCTGAAAAGGATCCAGGAAACTGGATCTACTGCCCTGATCAGCTCCTGAGAATACTCAATAGAGAAATCATAAACCTAACACAAGAAACTCAAACACAGCAAAAGTGGTTTGAGGGGCACCTGGGTGGCTCAGTCGGTTAAATGTCCGACTTCGGCTCAGGTCATGATCTCACAGTTTGTGGGGTCAAGCCCCACGTCAGGCTCGAGCCATCAGCCCGGAGTTGAGCTGAGCCTGGAGCCTGCTTCAGATGCTGTGTCTCCCTCTCTCTCTGCTCCTCCCCCACTTGGGCGCGTGCATGTGCACGCTCGCTCTCTCTCTCTCTCTCTCCCAAATAAATGTTAAAAAAAAAAATGGTTTTAAAACTGCATTGCTCTTCTCAGAAGCTGTGTAGGTACCATTTTGAACAGCTCTGGTGATAGAAGCACCAAGTGCAGGAGGGAAACGGAATATGTGAGCCAAAAGAGTGACTCTCCAGTTGAGGGAAAGGATGACATCAGTCTTGTTGCAGTGTACTATGTATATGGTTACACATGGTGGGACCATGAGTCTATAATCACCCCTCTTGTCCTGCTCCACTGCCAGAGTAGGAGGAAAAGTGAATTCAGGGGGATCCTCTGCACTGACAAGGCCTTACATTTTGGGCTGGTGAGTACAAGAGTATTTATTATATTTTTCTTTATGTTTTTGTATTCCAAATCCATCAGACTAACATTAAAAATATAAAACTAGTATTATTGAAAACATTTATGTGCAATTATTAACAACTGCATTTGTCTATCTTAGAAACAGGAACCAGCATGTAAATAGGAAAGGAGAAGGTATTTCCCAATGATTTCTTTCATTTCTATGTAATGTTTGGGCACCTTCAAATCTTTATAAGGAAAACAAACACACATGTGCCTGAAGAGGTCTAATTCAAATGGTTCTTTATTCAAGGTAACCTCTCTAAGACTCGCTTTCTTCACCTATGATATAGCATCTATGATATGACAGCATAGCCCTCACAGGGCAATTGTGAGACATTAGTGCTTATGAGGTACGTGGAGCACTTAATAAAGAATCTATTTTATGAGAAATGCTCATTATTAGTAGAGATCTGCATTATAATATTATAGGCTAATGGTTGAGCTATACACTCAAAACTTATAGTTTCTGGTCTCAGTGGTTCTCAAACTTTGTGGTCCTAAGGCTCCTTTACACTCCTAAAAAAGGACTGAGAACCTTGAAGAACTTCTGTTTATGTTTGATATACACAAGTAAATATCTGTTTCATACATTAAAACTGAGAAAATGCTAGAACCCAAATATACACAAGCAATATGCCAGAGTCAGAGTGATGATATCATCATATGTAATGCAGTCCCCCAGAAGACTCCTCCACAGCTTGTGGAGATATGCGAAATAAAAGGCAAATAATGTCTCAGTAGCATTAAAAACAAGTTTTGACCCCCAGACATCTCCAGATCAACCTTTGAGAAATGAAATAATAGTCTGACCGTCAGTAGTTGGTAGGGAAACATATATTACTGCACAGAGACAGGGTAACAATTTACAGGGGAACGCTTTACTATTCTTTGAATTGAGTCTACGAGATGAGATGAGAAAACAGAGGCTCAGAGAGGTTAAGAAAGACCGTGACCCTTCAATTACTAACAACTGTATAACCCTTCTTAGAACACAGGTTAACTACATGTTCTTCTTAATGGTTAGAGCAAATACAGCCATCAACAAGCAACAGTGTCATATAATTACCTCTTCCTCCTGTTCTTGATCTGACTCTGATTCCTTGCCGCCCCAAGATGCCATGCAAGATAGAAAAAAGAGCAGAAAGAGCAGACAGTATTTAGAAGAAAAGATTTAATATGTTGCCAACAAACATCAACAGGCAAGCATACAGACAGCATACTTTTTTTTTTTCTAAGAGCTTATAGAAGACAGGCACAAAAATTTAAAAAAGGATTGATTTAAATGCCAAAGTCTGTAGATTGAAGAGGCAAAAGAACCAACATTATATGCTAATTTATTAGTCAAAGGAACTAAAATTATAAATATATTCATTTCAGATACTAGGTTACTAGCAGCCTTAAGGCTTGACATTTAATGGATTTGATGCCCATGTCTACAGAAATGATGATGAATATCCCAGTCATTACAGACGCTGGCTGAAAATCTTAAAAGCCACAAAAAAAATACGGTGAATATATTTTGAATATACAGGTAATATTTAGAAGTTCTATTATAATAAGGAACTACTAAATTCTAAAGTATATCTGAAGTGTACAATGTCGGCATTATTTTCCTTTTTGCTTTGAGCTGCTAAATGGAAAGCTGTCCTGGACCATCACAGCATTAATAATATGTACTGACTTAGAAATACAGTGTAACAATACAGGAAATTCTTTCTTTCATCGCACATTGAAGCTCACTGAAATCGGAGACAAAGTTCATTCATCTTTATATGTCATGAAGGTGGACTGCACAGCAGTATATACGTTGTTAAGGTTCTTATATGGCATTCTGTTTCAGTGACTTACAAATCTATAAACTGAAAGTACATTTCGCATCAACTGGAGTGAGATTAGATTATGCTCATTTGGATGGATACACCTATTGCTCTGTTCTAATTACTGGAATAACATGTAAGTTTACATATACAGATAATGTTTCGTTTTTATCACAGAATCAGAATTTGCAATATTAAAACATGATGCTATGAGCTTTTCTCTATGTGACTCATCTCTATTTATAAGAACAACTGGTTAAGAAAAATAGACCATCATGGGTTAAAAAGAAGTGTAGAAAATGCTTTTTTTGTGGAGTCAAGATTTAGGGTTTTAAATGTATTTCTACTTCTCCTCCAAGTCTCACCTGCCACTACTCACCCTCCACCCCAACCTCTAGTACACACTCTGACGACCTGCTGCAGCCCCCTATAGGCTGCCACATGCGAGCTTTCTATGGAAAAGATACTGGTTAAAATTGTTCTAAGTAATCAAATAAAGTTATCCCCGACATTTAATTCATTCGGTTGTCATTTCCAACTTGATCAGAGTAAGCAAGGAATTCTGTAATGGTGAGAGGTTTAAATAGAAAGTAATATCTGGCGGGGTGCCTGGGTGGCTCAGTCAGTTAAATGTCCTACTCTTGATTTCAGTTCAGGTTGTGATCTCACAGTTGTGAGATTGAGTCCTGTTTCTGGCTCCACACTGAGCATGGAGGCTGCTTAGAATTCATTCATTCATTCATTCATTCATTCTCTCTCTCTCTCTCTCCACCCCCTCAACCCTCAAAATAAATAAATAAACATCTTTTAAAAATGACTGTTATATGTGCTTGCATTCAGTGCTTTTGCTTTTATTTATTTTAAAGGATTTGAAAATTAAATCCTATACAGACTGAAGCGCACTACAGCAGATTTGACAATACCTTTGTATAAATTGGCAGGGTGATGTTTAAGTTGCAAATAGCTTGATGCACCAGGCCTCTTGTGGATTTGGGCTCTTTCATAAATGATAGTCGCCCGCAAGGTTCCTGAGTCGTATCACGTACCTTGAAGGAAAAAGGCATACATGCTTCACCCAGATATGATGTATATAATTTATTTTAATTAGAGGATACTCAAAAGAATCAGGAAGAAATAAATTCATTGATAATGCCAAGGATTTAGAGGTGTTCCTTTCTTTTGCTATTATCATTTAGAATGACTTTAAAAAAATCATTTGGCTTTTAAAAAATTGCTGTAAGATATACATAACATAAAATTTACCACGTCCATTTTTACACTTACCATTTTTAAGTGTTCAATTTAGTGGCATTAAGCACATTCACAAACTTGTGCAATCATCACTACTATGCAGAATTTTCCATGATCCCAAACAGAAACTCTGTACCCATTAAGCAAGAACTCCCCATTCTCCTCTTGCCAGCCCTCAGTCACCTCTATTCTACTTTCTGTCTCTATCAGTTTGCCTCTTCCAGGTACCTTGAATAGACAGTTATACAATACAAAGGATAGAGTTATCCTTTTGATTCTAGGTTATTTTACCTAGCGTGATATTTTCAAGGTTCAATCATATTGCAACATGTATCAAAGTTTCATTCTTTAAAAAAATTGTGTTAAAATATACATAATATAAAACTTACCATTTCAACCATTTTTACACACACAGTTTTTAGTGGCATTAAATACATTCACGTGGTTGTCCAACCATCACCCCCATTCATCTTTGGAACTTTTTCATCTTCACAAACTGAAACCCTGTTTGCATTAAACAACAGTTTCCCATTCCTCCCTTGCCTCCCTCCCCTGGCAACTACTATCCTGTTTTCTGACTCTATGCATGTGACCACTCTAGGTACCTCATGTAAGTGGAAACATTGAATATTTGTCCCCTTGTGTCTGGCTAATTTCACTTAGGATATATCCTCGAGGTTCCTCCATGCTATAGCTTATATCAGAATTTCATTCCTTATTAAGGATGAATAATATTCCTTTGTATGTATATACCGTATTTCATTTATCCATTCACCTGTCAATGGATATTTGGGATGTTTCCACCTTTTGGCTGTTATGAATAATGCTCTTATGAACACTGCTGTGCAAGTGACTGTTTGAGTCCCTGCTTTCAGTTCTCTTGGGTATACACCTAGAAGCTGAATTGCTGGACCATATGCTAACCTATGTTTAAATTTTTGAGGAATCATCAAACTGTTTTCCACAGTGGCTACATCATTTTGTATTCCCACCGGCAATAATTAAGGTTCCCATTTCTCCACATCCTGCCAACATGTGTTAGTTATTTCATTTTTTAACAATGGCAAACCTAATGTGTACAAAGTGGTATCTCATTGTGGTTTCAATTTGAATTTCGTTAAGCTGTTGAGCATCTTTTCATATGCTTATTGGCCATCCATATAACTTCTTTGGAGAAATGTCTAAGTCCTTTGCTGATTTCTGTATTTGGTTGTTTATAGAATGACTTTTGCACATCAAAAATACCAAGTATTAGCTTAGTTATACACCCATTTGTGTTAAATGGATCCATTACCACTCGGCAGTTATAGCTTAACGTGATGATCTACAGAACTTATCTTTAAGCAGGCAAAACAAACCAGAAATGGCACAACAAAAGACTCAGAGGAGATTTGGGGAAAGCTTAATAGATTTTTTAAAAAGTTAAAAGAGGTGTACTGACATATACTTGGAAAATAATAAGGGATTAAAATAAGTCACTGCTGACAAACTGTTTGGAATTAGTAGTCTAAAGTCAGTGTAATAAAAACTGATGGAGACCAGCTTCTATCTTGTGAGGATGGAACATTATTAGGACTTCTAGAACAGTGAAATACACTGAGAAATAAGAAAAAAATGAGTGACTGGAGAAATAGATAACAGAATTATTACTTCCTTTTAATTTCATGAATCTCTCCATCACACATTTTTGTCCCTCTTTATAATTGGACTCTAGAATGAAATGTGTGTCCATTAAGGCCAAATTCCTAACTTGGATTAACGTTCTTAAACAGGGACAACAGATTCATGGTGTACTGAAGTGTCTCCATAAATGTTTGCTGGATGAATTTTTGAAAATATATCCAATTCACAGCTCTATCTGGGATAATTTCTTACTAGATTAAGTGAGACCCTGGGTCCTTTGAGAGCTTCTATTACAAAATATTGTCACTTAGAACTCTTTTGGTCTCCACATTAATGATATTCATGAATCTTTAAAAATTAAGCATAAATATTTAAAAGAAATATAGTAAAAAAGAAGAAAGAGACTTCTTTCAAAATTTGGGAAAAATGGCGAGTTTTTCTAAATAACGAATTGGCTATCCATCCTAATTCTCAGCCTTATGAATTTGAACCTCAAAAATAAAAGTGTTTGGTTTTAGAGGACTTTAAAGTTTCATAGATATGGTTTAAAAAAATTACTGGAAATCATTGAAAAGCAAATATTATCTCCTCCTAAAGGAAATCAAATCCTTACTTGATCTTAAATAAAAGGCATTACAAAATTTCATGTATATATTACCTTGACAAAGAGAGGAAGTCGGTTTTCTTTAAAGGCAAAAAAACTGAATATATGATGTTGGCCACTCTTGGTTAATGGCACCAGGTTGCCAAAACAATCCACATAGATTGGTTTTCCTTCTAGTACCTGAAGAAAACAGAAAAATAACATAGAGTATAATAGCTATAATTATCATGTGTTATTTACATAAAAAAAGTGGTGATGCTACTTGGACCATGAAAATTCTTAAAATACACATATATAATCTTTAAATTGCTGACTGACATTTTTGTCTTATCGGTGACAAAGCATGTGTTAGTACCCCCTTCCTCTTCTTACTGGTATAAGAATTACAGGAATCTTCAAATGCATGGTGGCAGTTTTAATGTTTTCATTTCTAATAGTTTCATGTTACCCCTCCAAAACCAGTATCTCTTTAAGTCCCACATTTAAATTTCTGACTGGGTAATTTTTGACATCATAATGAATCAGGTTACTTGACTTCAAAATCCAAAGGCCCACTGGTAAAAAAAATCCAAAATAAGAAAAAGTAATGTAGAAAAGTCCTGGATATGGTACTTTCACATTTACACAAAGGATATACTTCCCAACTGCTTTCTTTACTATTAAACAATAATAGGAAACAACAAGGAAAGATAAAGACATCTAAACTATTACAGTCAGTTATATACTTTACCAATAACTCATAATTTTTCCCAAAATAATCTTCAACAGAGTCCTTTTACCTACTCATACACACTGAGACTGTCCCTATACCCAAACAGGTTAAAGAATGGCTGATTTTGGACCTTGACCTTCTAACTGATCAAAATGTGGATTGGTCTTTTTTTTTATAGCTCTATTTATTAAATACTATTTTAAATATAATGTATTAGTAAGGGTATAAACACCATGTCAATACAAATTATTTTTGTAAATACAGTACCTCTACATCCCTGCTTCTGGCCACCTCAGCAAAATTTTCTTGTTGTTCAAGGGTCTTATCCACCTTATCATCAGTCATGCAGAAACATCTCAACCTGGCTTCAATGGGGTCATGTGACTTGGCAAACACAACAAATTTGGCCATATATGGTACACAGATAATTTCTCTATACACTTGTGATGCAAAGGTAACAGATTCCTGGATTTGCCGACAATCTATCAGCCAGAACCTACAAAAGGAAATAAGGTAAGTTATTTGAAATTTAAAGTACAGCAGTTGAAAAACAACAACAGCAACAACAACAATCCCTTCACTGTGATCAAAACAGTCACTAAATGTTTCTTGGAAAAAGAAGGGAGTGAAGAGGGAGATGGTAAGAGAAACTAAAAGGAAAGAAAGAAAGTGAAAGGAAAGGTAGAAAGATGAGAAGGAGCAAGGGAGTTGAGGGGAAGAGAGAAAGATCAGGTGTTTAAAATCAGCTATCAAATGCAGTATTTGTGATTTTCTTCCATAGAGACTCTTCTGAGTATTCAATCTTCTCAACTCTATCTCAGCACTTTAGAATCTTCTAGCATGTGAATTCAGTGTCAGACATTATGACAAGTATCTCACTGAATAAGAATGTCTATTTCCTTGATTCCCTTTCCTATTCTTTGTTTCGTTTCCTGAAACTCTTTTCAATAATATCTACACAGCTTTTTTTCATCATTCTTTTCCAGTAACCTCTCCAGACACCAAGGTTGGTAAAACCATTTTAAACAATTTGCTTTCGCTCCAGAACTTCTAAATATTGAACATAATTCATAGAAGAAATTACTTGCTTGTCACCAATTTATGAGTTCTAACCCCAACTAAGTCTGTGACATTGCCTGGCAAGTTTCTCCTCAGATATCATTTTATTCAGTATACTAACTTTGCTAAGCTTTTAGCAAAGCTTGAGCCCCCCCGCCCCTCATCTGAGGCCCTAAGAAAGACAACTTCACTGAAAAAGAGGTCATTGATGGACATTTTCCCAATCTGCTATGTATACACTTTCAAAGGTTGTTCCACATCCTCTTGCTCTGAAACGTTTCCTCAACAATGATCACCTTCCTCCTCTTGGCCCATTTCCCATAATCTTTCAACACTCCTGAAATTTCCCTATTGTCTTGGCCTCTCTTTTCTTCAAGTTCTTGATCCATCTCTTTTCTTTTTTTACTGGCTTTGGTAAAATATATATAATAGAAAATTTACCATTTTAACCATTTTTAAGTGTAACCATACTTAAGTGTAACCATTAAATACACTTACAATACCAACTGCTTAGTCTATCCCACAAGGCCTTCTATAAACAATGCACAGTCCAGCATTACTTCTGAATTATAGATTACCTGGATCATTGTTGCAATCCCCCAGGACCCTTTTGCATTCTATCTTGGCATCTTTGCTCATGTTACTCTCTTTTCCACTTCCCCAATCTGCTTATTGGGTTCCTACATGTCTCATGAGTTACCTCTTCTTGGACATCCTCTACATCCCAACGCAAACACCCTCTGCTGAATTCTTTAGTAACTCTGGTGGACCTCTCATTCAAAACTTACCATTGTCTTGCATTAGAGTGTAGATGCCTGAGTGGCAGAGCATACTGACAGAGAGCTCGAGACTCAGTAGCTGAACCTGAGTGGCTGAGACTATAAACATGGGCCATCAAACCCAGGTATTGCTGTGCACTGTTACTGAGCTATTCATGAATTTCTATTTTTTCGTTTCCCCACTAAATAGAAATTTAAGTTTTAACCACTCTCAACTTTAGTTTTCTCATCGGTAAAATGGACACAATACCTCCTGTTCTATTTAAGTCACACAGTTGTTGTAGTTGTCAAATTAAATAAATGGGAAAATGCTTAGCAATCCGCTGATCCCAATGCAAATGGGAACTAAATAAACTGAATCTTGTGTGCATGACATAAAATTAGATAGCTTCAGCTTTTAAAAGATGTGTGATATGTAAATGGATAAGACATGGGTAATGGGTAAATGTGTTAGAAGGCATAAGGGTCACTGAAACCTCTAAACCACTTAAGCCAGCCATGGCCGGCTTTGTGTTTTTATTACTCTGTTGGAAAAAGTAGTTCAGGCTATTTTTTGACAGCAGGAAATTTATCTTTCCTAAGACCTTTAGGACTGGAAAAATCAGTGGTGGCTGCTAAAACCAAAGTCAAGGTCATACAGTCAAAGCGACAATCACTTATTTTTCTTAGATTTTAATTTGACTGCTTGTCCTTTGTTATTATATCATCACTATTATATTTGCTGGCAGGTCTGGTTTAAAATCTGAACATGCAGATGATCTTTAAAAGCAAACCAAAAAGATGTACTTTTAAAGGATGTAAGAAACTAAATAAAACAAAAGACAATGGGGAGGGGCAATATCATAGTGGGCTTTTCTGGGCTGCATAACCATACCTGGCAGACACATTGGTTGTAAAGGAAACACATTCATTGACAAATGTTAATGGCGTAGTTCCTGTAATATCTTCCCATTGTGCAGGGGTGGTTCCACCTGAAATAATAGGATTGTTTTTAAAAAAATTTGGGCAAAACTCCAGACTTTGAATTGTAAAATAAAGTCACTGTGGTTCTGGCTGTGTTCACCTCTTAGTCCCACCCACTCCTCAAAATGACATATTGGAAACATGTCTAAAAACCACATGCTAAAAAATGACACACTGAAAGCAAATAGCAGACACTACCTTTCGAGAAACTTAAGGGAAGTTATTTGAATAAATGCCTCAAATTACTTACCAAGTATTCTATGCTCTGACATTCTTTTTGTTTTAATGTTTCAAGTTTTTATTTAAATTCTAGCTAGCACGTAGTATAATATTAGTTTCAGAAGTAGAATTTAGTGATTTATCACTTATATATAACTCCCAGTGCTTACTTAGCACAACAGGTATGTCCTTAATATCCATAGCCTATCCCCTGCCCACCTCCCTCCATCAACCCTCAGTTTGTTCTCTATAGTTAAGATCTAACACTCTGAAGCTTTTATTGTAATTGCTAGGCTTTGAATATATTTTAAATTGTAGCAGTTGATGATGTGAAAAGATACTTTGATCAACCAAGGAGCTGAATACTTTGTTAAGATAATAAAAAATCCAAGTATTCTTTTATTCCTGGACTTCATTTATTTTATTTTATTTTATTTTATTTTATTTTATTTTATTTTATTTTATTGTATGTATTTTATTTATTTTATTTTATTTTAATGTTTTATTTATTTTTGAGACAGAGAGAGACAGAGCATGAGTAGGAGAGGGGCAGAGAGAGAGGGAGACACAGAATCTGAAGCAGGCCCCAGGCTCTGAGCTGTCAGCACAGAGCCCGACGCGGGGCATGACCTGATCTGAAGTCGGCTGCTTAACCGACTGAGCCACCCAGGCACCCCCATATTTTTTATTTTAACTATCATATTTTATTCATATTTTAAGAAATAAAATTACTTGGGGTACCTGGGTGGCTCAGTTGCTTAAACATCCAACTCTTGATTTCAGCTCAGGTCATGATCTCACAGATTGTGAGTTTGAGCCCTGCTTTGGATTCTCAAGCTCTCTGCATTCTTCCCCTACTTTCTCTCTCTCTCTCTCTCTCAAAAATAAATAAACTTTTAAAAAAAGAAATAAAATTTCTTCTCAATTTGTAGTTAAAGGCTGGTAAAAAAAAAAAAAGCTTGGAAGATATTAAGAGCTCAATAAATACTGAAAGGTGGGTGAACACATGAATGAATGCTAAAGAAATGACCTCTATACATAGAAAAATCACCATGGAGGCTGAGGTAAACTTTCATTCTACTGGAAAATTAAGTTGGCATAGATAAGGATGAAAGAGTCTTAAAGCACTGCAAGAGGAATGTGTGTTTGAGATGAAGAAAAATTGTGACTCTAAACTTTCTTAAAGAAAGAAATGAGTTATCATAGAAAGTTCATGGAACCTTATTCTAGTAGGCCTCTAAAATATTAATTCTTAGCAGAAGCACATAACAGAGCAAAACACAAAAATCTAAACACTTTCACATATTTTTTAATTAACAAATAAATTTAAGAAAGTGTTTAGGGGCGCCTGGGTGGCTCAGTCGGTTAAGCGCCCGACTTCAACTCAGGTCATGATCTCGTGGTCTGTGAGTTCGAGCCCCACGTTGGGCTCTGGGCTGATGGCTCAGAGCCTGGATCCTGCTTCGGATTCTGTGTCCCCCTCTCTCTGCCCCTCCCCCATTCATGCTCTGTCTCTCTCTGTCTCAAAAATAAATAAACGTTAAAAAAAGAATTAAAAAAAAAGAAAGTGTTTAGCATAAACCCATCTGAATAACTAGATTAGGTGGCACCTAGGCCCACGTGGTATCTTCACTGGATCTTCTACAAGGTCAGGGTGTGCCACAGACACTTTTCGGTCTTACTACTTTTGCTTCCATGCCATGAATGTTGCACATTATAGAGAGACTAACTGTATACCCATGGAACAAAAAGTATCAGACTGACACCCAGGAATGCTGGGTGACAACCAGAAATGGGTAATTGGGAAAGAAGTCACACGTGAAGCATGATTTCCTTCTATACTCATTATAGTCTGTGTATCTTAAAAATCTGTCATATTATTAAACTTATGGGGTAAAGTGTCAATGGTTTGCTATCGTAAGTAGAGGAAAAACACTAATTAGAAGGGGAATTAAGAGAACAAAATAAGAGTGAACATTCCTTTCAATATGGAGGAGAAATGAAAAAAAAAAAAATTCTAACGATACCTAAACAACCAGGGATGGTTGTTATTCCTACTGACAACAGTATAAATATTTACTGAATGCCAATACCATGTGTTTACTGTTAAATAGGGAAATTAGTCAAATTATGTAGTCTTAACACAGATTATTTGTGTGGGTTTTTTTTTCTCTTACCCAGTGGTGGTGGTATTTTGAGCAGAGAAAACCAATATTCTGGGAATGTCTTTCTGGAGTGTGGTAGTCATCTGAAAGCTACTACAACTTCCAATTGAAAAGGCCAAAATTCAGTTAATGATTAAAAACCTGTACTTTGTTTTTCCAAAGCTGGTTTAATAGATTAATGATAAAGACATATCAGTTCCTAGACAGAAGTTTGAACTACTGGGTATAGTTATTCAAGTGTTTGTTTTTCAGTAGATAAAAGATGAGGTCTTCGATGAAGGCTTAAAGCTTGGGAGTAGAGGTATATAAATTTGGGTTTGAATTTCAACTCTAGCAAATATGTATGGTATGATCTCAGGCAAGTTATGGAACTTCACTAGGCCTTGGCTTCCTTTTGTGTAAATGGGTTTAACATTTCCTTATGGGGCCACTGTGAAGGTTAAAATGACAATGCATATAAAGTGTCCAATAGTTTGGCATACGAGCTGTATATAAATGTAATAAATATAAGTTCATTTCCTTTAGCCTTTCCCGTCCCTAATTAGAATGCTTTTCCTGAATTAATGCATATAACCTCACAGGTATCTTATGGCAAAGGTACTGAATATTTACAATGATCTACGTTACTTCTTTTGGAACTTTCTACTAGCATAGTCACAAGTGACTTACCTGTTATGCTGCATAGTAATCTTAAGGTTGGTGCATCTCCCCCAAAACCATTCAACATGACATCACTTGAAGCTTTGGGGACAGGAATGGTCATGGTAATTGGCTTGTGGAATTTTCTTCTTCTAGGTTCCAAAGTGACTATAGGGCTGAAGGTAGCTTTGTTGCCTAGAATCTTCTTAACCAGCTCACTGTGCATAGGTTGAGCCTTTTCAAAGAAAAAAAAATATTAAAATAAATGATATATCATTATATATATGTCAAATTTCTTTGACATAAGCTTCTCCACGTATCACTTTTTAGCCATAAATCAGTTTGGTGACTTCAAACATGATAATTGTTAAGTTTAGTACTAAGCACTTATATAAAACTTCATGAGACCTACAATCTCTAATGGCAGCTTTTGCTCACCTGGGAATAATTTGACTTGTTACCCACTTACAGTCAAACCTTGGTTTGTGAGCATAATTCAGTCCAGAAACATGCTTGTAATCCAAAGCACTCGTATATCGAAGTGAATTTCAAGAACCATTGGCTCAGTTTTGATCATGAGACATTCAGTGTCATGTACACCTTGTATTACAAGACACTGAGAGTTTATCAAGTTAAAATTTTTTTTTCAATATATGAAATTTATTGTCAAATTGGTTAAAATTTATTAGAAGGGTTTGCTCATCGAGTTACTTGCAATCCAAGGTTTTACTGCATTTCCCATTTGAAAAGCTGATTTCCAATCACTACAATAAAAATCCACGTTAGGTTAACGTGTATCCAACATGGGCCTACCTGTAGGCCTACACGGATCCTCTTGGTTAGCGCCCCCTCTGGGAAGACGGCCTGCACCTGGGGCACCACTGTGCTGCTCAGCACGCCCCCCTCGGGGCCAATCAGGTTGCTGTCCTGTTTGATCCGAGACACCACTGCAAAGTACTGCGGGAAGTCGCGGGTGATGATACGACAGATCCGTTTCTTTTCTAGGTCTTCCGGGCTATCCAGCACTGAGACAAGAAATGACCCATCTTCATAGAGCAAGGATTTCCATCCAAAAACATTCTAGCAAACTCCTTGGCACAGTTCATAGTAAACCAGTATGGCAGCAAGATGCCTTGTTTTAAATAGGAAAATTTAAAAAGCAAGACTACCTATCCTAACACTAGAAAAAAAATTGCAGTCTCTCAAGACCTATTGGCATTTAGTCTGCACGTTTTATTTCTCTGTGGAAACTAGGTCTTTGCAGGGCCCTGGGAAAGGAGAGCATCCAGCTCCAGATACAGTATTGCAGCACTGCCTTTGTAAATGAGGGGTTTTGAGGGCAAACCTGAAATGGAAATGAACCTGTTCTATTCTTGGTTCACGTGAAAGACAGGAAATTGTTTGTGGACTCCTTTTCTTTGCAAATTTCCAAGTTAGCTCAAATACCAGTTATTGTGGTTTTAAGAAGGAAGATGGCCCTTTCAGTTCTCAAGGCAATAGGGAGGGAATAAAATCTGTCTTGTAAGGGTAAGGTTTGTGTTCGCGTGTTTATTCTAGTGACATGGTTGTCTCTGAAATAGTCAGATACAAGAAAAAAAAAATCAGCGATTATGAATTCAGGGTTTCAATATTCTCCTGAAACCATTAACTTACCAAACATATCATCTAGTATTAGGAAGACAGGATAATGGGCTCTTTTTAAATTGCATTAGTATAGCTATGTAGGGCAACACCAAACCCAGACTGGTTTAAAATGCTGAAAATTTGCATTAAGGGAATCACTGAATTTTCAGAGATAATGGAAACTTGTTTATTTTTAGAAATCATTTGCAATCTATTATAGAGGCAGGAACAGCAATTATGTTTTTCTTGACTATTGAATATAACTAGATAGCAAAAGCCAGAAGTCCCAGGATCTAATCATGGCATCGGAAACTGATACACTGGCAAACACTAGCATATACTTACAAAAGAATGCATTTCCAAGCACAGAGAACAAAAAATACAAAAATCCCATTCTTTGTTTTAAAACAAGCTTCATACACATGTAGAGTATAATACAAGGACAAGATGCCGATGCTCATGGCAGTGTTAATGACAGGTAAATATCTCAGAAGAAAACATCCTAAACCTAAATGCAGGCAAAACAAATGTTTCCAAGGAGCAGAAAACAGCTAAATATTGCATGGAACAAGCTTTATCAGTAAAAATCCTGATCTTTTTGTCTTGCTTGGAAGATACTAACCTATGCATGTAGAGGACATTGTTTCTTTTTCCATCTACTTCTTAGATAGGGTAAGGCTGGCCCCTTTTCTTAGTCTACCTCAGCAGGGTGCAGAAAGAAATATTAAAGTAGCTGCTGTCAGGCTACGCCTCCTATCCGTGAGCCATACCCAAAGCTACACATTACAAATAGCTCTACAGCTGCCTGTCCAGTTCTGTACAAAATTTGGTATGCTCTTGGCACTTGGGCAAAGAATTTGCCCTATTTGTGTGGTTACTTAAAGCGGAACATATCTCCTGGATTAGAAGTGGCACTCTGTATTTGTGCAAGCTAAGGATGCCAGAGAATTAATCCATTACCTCCGGTAACACGGAACTATTTCAACCTGTGGCAAAATGGCCCAAGCGAGATTTGGGATTTACAGAGCTCAAAGCCCTAATGAAAAAATAAATTCCTTAACTATATGTGTAGGTGTATATATGAGATTCTACCCTGGCTAACTCCCTGTTTGAATTACATGTGGAAGTTTGAGTGAACTTAATTTTCCTCCTTAACAATAGAAAATTCAAAAGAAATCATATTATCCTATAATGCACTGGTTTTGGGTTTATGTAAGTTTTCCAACAAAAAAGCTTAGCACTTTTATCAGTGTCTTAACTATATCTAAATTGTCTTGTTAGGCGTTTCAAAAAGTCATGGATTTATTATCCAGTATCAGTTCATTCTGTAATGAAACAACATCTATTCCATCTCATGTTTTAGGTTTGAATAAGGATGGAAATATGCTATATCTCCTTATTAAATGAGATATTTCCTACTGAAAGGATTTGTTTTCCTGAATATAACAGAGGTAAGAGTAGGCAAATTCATTATGCATTCCAACCCCGGAACGTACCGAATACCTGCTGTGGTAAAATAACACAAGGAACACCTATACCCAAACCCACCTCCCGTCCCCGCGCCCACATCCCTAGGTCATAAGAAAGAAATATATCATTTGAATGCTTCCACTTTAGAATTCTTTTAAAACCCTCAATATGAAGTACCTTCATCCATGCCATTAAGGATTTCATTCAATTCGTCTTCAGTGTATTCGCAGTAATGCTCTTTCCAGCTGTCCCCATTCTCACTGCGCAGGACCACCAGTTCCCTCTCCTTTCCTCGAAGGGCAGCAAAATGAGGAATCTCCACGATCACAGGCCTGACACAGTAAGGCGGAACATTCAGTGTAGACAAGAGCTGGCCAACATTAAGACAAGCACCTTGACTCTGTCTGTTGCAAAGTGACCTGGAATTGTTCTCTTTCTTGGGACAGGGGCATAGTAGGCTTTCCTCCGGAGCCCATTGGCTAGCAGATGGTCACACAGTAGCATTCTACCTCAGGGGCACCAATCCTTAGGGGCATGCTGCTACCTTAAGCCAAATAATGTTTCCCTGTGAGTGCATGTGGCATTCTGGAACTTCTCCTTTGATAAATGTAAGTATAACACATTTAACCAAAAGAAATGTGCATGCATATCCATGAGGTGTGCCAATCTCCTAAAACAGTTTCTACAAGGTGCAAATGACAAAATGGTTTAAGAAGGAAAATGGCTCATATGTTGCATAATTTGACGTGTTGTAAATGAAAAGATGTCACAAAAGTTAACTACTTGGGAACTAAAGAGACATGCACTCATGTTTTTTGCTTATTTAAATATCTTTTTCATTCAAGGGAACAATAGGCATGTGTACACAGTGTGGCCCTAACTGAGTGCCTCAGTAGATAGCCCAATTGTGTCCCATGCCTATTATATTCAGGATCCAGAACATGCACTGCCCTGATGTTTTTAGGTCGCATTCACTCTCAAAAATTATAGAGGCTTTTGATTTTTCAGTCCAGGTTGCTTTGATACAGACTTCAAATTCATCATAACAACATCGTAACTAGCACATAGTACAACTAGGCAGATCTCATGCTTTAAACGAAAATGAAGGTCACAGCACTTTAAGGGAAAAGATATAAAAACGTCACTCAAAAATAAAAGTCACATACCACAAGGGTCAGAAATGGTCCACTAAAGATAGGTTATACAGAATTTAAATCATAGGGAGGGACATGTCATGGGCACAATGACAAAAAGAGAAATCATATTGCAGAAGAAGGAGAAGAATGGGGGCCAGCAGCCATCAATTTGTTTTAAGTCACTCCTACCCAAGGAATTTGGTTCCAGGAGGCCCCAGCTGAAGGATGCGGCTGACCAAACTTTCTCCCTCATTAAGTGGGGGAGGGGCCGTTGGCAGGTGAAGTTTACTGAGTACATCCAAAGCAGCAGTGAAAGAAAGAACATAAGTAAGCTTCAGGTATTGTTTTCCACAGAACCCCAGCGTCACCAGCTGATCAACAGGGTGAAGTTTGGTTTCACACTGCGTTTGGTTCTGCCCCCTCCATTGGTCACAAAGAGCAAGGAACTGAGACCCAAAGTGTACAATGGAGGCACGTGGAAGGAGACACTTGGGTGTTTGATCTGACCCTGTTTAGGTTCACTGCCAGGGCATGAGCCAAAAAATAAACAATGACAAAAAAAAAATATATGCTCCACAGGAAAGACCAAGCTGTTGGGAATATAATAAAAACTCTGACTTCGGGATAGAGGCCAGATGTTTTCATGGATATTCCTCAACAGATGTGAAATTTATTAAAAAGCCTAAAACTACCTGAGCATGAGGGAGGGAAGAGGGCCTGGCACAGAATATGAAAGGGCTCACTGGGGAATTATTCCAACCATACTGGCATTTTCTGATGCAACCCAGAACTTCACAGGCTCCTTCTAAATCTCTGGTCATTTAGGAGGACATGGGAGGTGGTTTCTATAATTGGGAAACACAGACACCCCTTTTCAGGTGTGAACATAATTTGCAGCAACTCATTAATAGTCTGCTCCAAATTACAAGACTTTAGAACATTCCTTGAGTTCTAAAGCAAACCTTCTCCCCAAAATGACAGTAGCAAAGCAAAGAGTTCGTGATTAATAGGATTTTCTCTCAATTTTTGACAACAACGACTTGACGTGACAAGACTTAAATAAAATTGATTTGTTTCAAAATATTTTGAAACTTGTCCCCCTCCAAAACTTCATCCTTTTGTCAGTTTTCAGGGGCAGCTACTCATCTTTTGGCATATTGTAATACCACTTTAATATAACAGCAGCTGTATAAACAGAAGAAAGAAGAAATGCTCACTTCTGCTCAAAACTGCTAAAATGAGCACGGCAGAAGTTAGTCTTGATTTTGTCATCTTAGGGAAAACTACAACTAAAGAGACTCCCAGTGTAATTTTAAGACTCAAGGTAGCAATTTTGATGACAGAAAAGACAAATCACATAGAGTAAAATTTTGGATATTCTTATATAAAGACAACACTGATTTCCAAAGATAATCGTTCCATTTCATTACTACACAAGAGTTTAAATTTGCGTTTGGAATAGAGTAGTATTTTTCGTTATGATTTGACGAGGTGAGTCTCAGATGAAAAAAAAAAAAAAAAAAAAACCTACCAATGGCTAAAACATGATAATTCACATTGGGAGTCTAGCGGTTATGGTAACATCCAAAGAGAAAGGATAATAATTCACCTGAATGTTGAACTCATTAATGCCTTAAAATAAGAGGCATATAATTGGAGTCAAGCATGGAGGTGCTACTTCTAATTTAAAAAAAAAAATGTCATGGGCCAATCTTCCTTCACGACGTTTTGACGTACCTTTTTCCATTCCATCCTAGTGATTTCATGTAGAGGACACAAGCTCATCCGTGACTAAGTGGGAGGTTTATCAGAAACCCTTACCCAAGGAACTGAGCACCAGAAGGTCCGACTTCGATCAGACGACTGGCCAGGCCTTCTCCTTCCACCATTGGAGGCATTGTCGCCAGTCTATGACGTTTGACAAGACGGCAGGTGACTCGAGTTGGGGCAGTACATTTCCGAGGTGGAATAATGATACGGAGCCCATTGTGTCTGCACCCTCTCATCGCACCACCTCGGGCATCCACCATAAAACTAACCAGGAAACTAAAAATTAAGATAGAAGATTAGCTGTGTTTTGAAATATTGGAACCAGATAAACAAGCTTTGCCAAGTTAATTCTTTCCCGTAAAGCTTTACTCTCATTTCTATTTTTTGGCATGGTGGCAAAATACTTGTCTTTAAAAGTTATTTTACTTTATGTCAGTGCCTTTCTGTTTTGTCATTGTTTTCATTTTTGTATTATTTTGATCTTTATAGAAGAATTCTAATTTTTGTTGACAATACCGATGTTAAATACAAACTATAAATTCAAAATCTGTCCAATTGACTCAGAAAGAAAGTGGGATGAAATTATATAATGAACACCAGTGAGTCTTCTTTTGTTGTAAATGTAAAGACTTCTCCTTTCTAGGTATATCCGTAAAAATCCACATAGTTTACGGATAGAGAGAAAAAAACAAATTGTGGTTTTGGGGTGCCTGGGTGGCTCAGTCAGTTCAGCATCCAACTCTTGATTTCGGCTCAGGTAATGATCTCATGGTTCGTGAGTTTGAGCCCCATGTCAGGCTCTGCGCTAACAGCACAGAGCCTGCTTGGGATTCTCTCTCTATGCCCCTCCCCTACATGTTCCCTAAATAAATAAACAAATAAATAAATATCAAATTGCACTTTTTCTAAGTTAATTCAACCTGACTTTTCAAAATTGCATCTTGCCCACCCCACTTTAATTCTATGACCTAAAAAAAAAAAAAAAAAAAAAAAGATTCACAGGGCTTTTCCCAAGATCAAACCCATGTACATGCATCCTGCTCTAACGTCGTCTTACCCAGGATGCAGGTATTTAACTTACTGCATTCTAAAGGAGAAGGAAAAACTAAACGTTTTGGATAGAATGAGTTTACTGATTCACATGCACTTTTTCAGTTCTTAAGTAGGAATCCCTCTGCCATACCATTGTAACTAAAGCAAAGATGGGGTGGGCGGGAAATAAGATAACAAATCATCTCTACTCTGTGTTTTGAAGTGGGAAACCCTGGGCTCATGCTAATGGGAGAGATCTGTGCATCATGATTTTCCCCAAAGTATAGTAAGCTGTGTATGGAAAATCACAGCTAATAATTTAGAAATGTAAAGGCTCCTATTCCTATTATTTTGCTCCTTTTCTGCCAAATGAGTTGTTCCTGAATAAAAGAACTATAATCCAAGTGATTCTGTTTAAGAGTACCAAGAAAAAGGATTAGTTTTAACCTTGAAGTTGCTTCCTGTGGGATGGTCTTAAAGGATCCTGCTACAGCTTAGTGTGAGTTATTGTCACCCTGATAGTCCTAACACTCATTAAAGTCTTGGAGGTACTTATTTCATTAAGCAGCAAAAATTACACCAGGCAATCTGAGTGTTGTACACATATACACAAAGACACAAACAATGTGTACACCCTTATACAGATTACATTACTATCCTTCCCAATTTTCATCGCATTTGCAAGACTTTATATACCAAAACAAAAAAAGGAAAGCAACATACAGGTGTATTATGGATCTATTTAGAGCTTAACAAGCACAGAACTACATCAGATTCACCGTATCTAGATATCACATCCATGACGACACTTAAAACATTTGAAAGGTATTTCATCAAAGTAAGGATAGAAACACAATACCTTGATGTTATTTTTAGACAAGTGATGGAAATATGTTAGCATCTTCCTCATAGCAGAACACAGAACTCACTAAGCATGCTATTAAACAGAAATCCTGTTGCTAGTAATAAAAATGGATGTGAGGGAGCCTGGAGTGCCTGTCTGAAGCACATCATGCAGGACGAGACCACGAGAACTGTCACTGTCCTTCTCACATGCAGGAGCCAGCCTAGAACTACCCCTCACACCCAACCCCCTAAGTTTTTAGTATAGGGCAAAAACTGAGGAGCGTAATCAATTGTTCAGTACTCAAGAATAGATGTTTCTGGGCTTTATCAAAACAAAATGAAAAAAAAAAAATGTTGGCTGCTGTTCTTACTACTTGTCTAAGTATGAATTCTTAAAAATAATTATTTTCTATTTGTTTCTTACAATGTTCTATAGCTCAAAAGGATGTAAAACTGGTAACACTTCAGGGCACCTAGGTGGCTCACTCAGTTAAGTGTCTGACTCTTGATTTGGGCTCAGGTCATGACCTCACAGTCCTGGGATCAGGCCCCATACTGGGCTCTGCACTGACAGTGTGGAGCCTGCTTAGAGTCTCTGTCTGCCTCTCTCTCTACACCTCCCCCACCTGTGCTCACTCTGTCGCTCTCAAAATAAACATTTTCTTTAAAAGTTAAAGAAAAACTGGTAACACTTCTAGATGAATACAGAAGTTTCTTCTCCATATTATTTTTATTTGACAATGATATTTATGTCAATTTTTATAAAAACGAGGCAACACTAAGTTTCAACTAGTAGCTGAAATATTCCAAATGTTCCAAATGCATTGCAATATTTCTGACTTTCTCTACCTTCTTTAAATTTTTTCATGTTTTGATTACTGTCACCATTGAACAATAGAACGGGGACTCAAACCCATAAGAACTTATTCGAATATATCCACTTAATATTATCAGTCTTGAATATTATTTGTACCTATAAAGCCATTTAGGGAATTTCCACCTCATGTTATATGCTATTGTGTTTCCCCTGTATGTATTTCAGTGATGACTTAGGGCCTATATGATGTCTCTATCTAGAAAAACATGTTAAATATCTTCTGGTGGTGCATCTTCTAAAAAAGTGAATTGAAGTAGCTATGTTCTTAGCGGCAATGTTTCCATAACAACGTTTGATTACTTTGTCTGATTTTGTGTCATTGACTGTTCCTTTTGAAATCTTCTTTTGTTCTATTTACTCCATAATTTCCATTCCCATGCATGAGAAGCATGCAATGTTTGTTTCCCTCCTACTGAGTGCCAGGTGCCCTGCTTGGAACTGAGGATACTGGTAGTAAAAATACAGTTGCTCCTGCCAAGATGCTCATAGTCTAAGCCCCAGGTTTCACATGATGGTTTTGCTTACTCAGAATCACTTAGTTTCCTGGTCAATAAGAAGTGAATTATAACCACATACAGGAGCCATGTAAGTACCATATTGGGCGTGACCTTGCTCCTCCTATTTCTTCCTGTGTTCTCCCAATGCCTAGAACAATGTAGATGGAACACATAGGTCATCAATAACTAATGGTTGAATGAGTGAATGGAAGAATGAAAAGAGCAAGTTGTAAGGACTTGTATATATTTATATCTAATAGAGAGAAAAGGCAGCAAAAGTGAAGGTAATTCAATTATTTGGTCTCTGGACAACCAATCCAGTCAGAACTCATTCAAATTACTACACCCAGATATTTCAGCTCATAAAATAGCAAAATAGTTGGGAAGGACTATAGTCAATGTTAAATATTCTTCTATAGGCCTTTTCCTGCCCCCAAATAAGAGACTTGATATATTTATTTCCCTTGGTAGATGATTAGGAGAAAATGGGAGTAACCAAAAATCAAGAGTTTGAATATAACAAAGTCAACGATTTTATTAGGAGTGAAAATTTCATGAAGACAGACCAAAGATTGGGAAATCAAAATAAAAGAACTTAAAGGCTAAAGCTGCAAGTAGATAAATTTAAGTTTATATAGATCTGGGAAGTAATACTTAAGTACTGCACCCAACCAAAGCAAATTGGGGAAATTAAAGCGTCAATATGCATAATTCAGAGAAAAGAAAAATAACATTTCCAGAGAAAACAAGCCTTTGTGTCTTTCTCAACTAACTAAAGGAAGTAGCAAGACTAACCTAAAATGACAAGCTCTGGGGAGGGAATTGTCTTTCGCCAGAGAGCAAGGGAGGGGGCCTTCCAGGAGGGGAAGAGGGAAAGGGAAGGCAGGAGGGGGAGAGAGACAGAGGCAGGAGAATTGAGAAGAAAGCAAAACAGAAAGAGGTCAAGAGAGAAACGGAAAGAAGAGAAGACATGAAAGAACTAAATAGTAGTAGTCAGAATGAATAAAAAGGTGTATAAATTCAGCAAGAAAAAAGTCTACAGAACTTACTCTATAGTCTACAGACTCAAATAACATAACTGTGGAATACCCATTAATAAAAAAGCTGAATATGCAGAATTGTATACTAAAAGAAGTCTTTTCTTCAAATGAGAGGGAATAAGAGAAATACTAATTCAAGTGCTAATGAAAAGTCTTTTAGATAAAACATGCTCGTTAATCCCAACAATTTCTAATATAAAATTGGGTAAGCATTTGAACACTTATATTAAAAATACCAGAATACCAAAAGGTTTCACTATTCGGATAGGTAGTAGAGTTAGTAAAGCTATTCTGCAGTGTAAAACACAGACTGTAAGAGACCATGCACTTTTTTTTTGTACCACAGGAAAAAGTGAAAACCTGGAAGGTATGAGTCATGAGATGAATCAGCTCACATACTAGAGTTAATTAAATAAATAGGATTTTCTCATATTTTCAGGAGATTAAAAATGGGATAATACTGTAAACATTTGGAAGTAAAAGGAATAGAAGTAAAACATATAACTGAATATGTACAGAGGAGATGGTATATGGACTGAAGCTCAGCCCTGCTGTTTGTGAACTTTAAGACTGAAGCCTTGTTGTGAGGCAACTGGGAGGCTCAGGTCATGATCTTGCAGTTTGTGGGTTCGAGCCCCACGTGGGCTCTGTACTGACAGCTCAGAGCCTGGAGCCTGCTTCGGATTCTGTGTCTCCCCCTCTCTCTGTCCCTCTCCCGTTCTCTCTCTCTCTTTCCTCTCTCAAAAATAAATATTAAAAAAAAATACTTAAGCCTGTCTCAATGAGGGAGAATCGTATTACCACCGAGGGTGTAGCATGGATTAAATCATGTGTGGGTAAAGCATTTAGAAGTCAGTAAAGGCTTGTTGCCCATCCTTTTCATTCCCTACACCCATATGATTTTGTGTATTTCGAATGTCTAAAAACTACAGTGCAATATAATGCAACACCTAAGAAACAGAGAAACTAACCTTTTATCAGATATTTAAAATGAACATGGAACTTGCTAAAGCAGTTTAATACAATGGTGGAGTTTTTATTAGTTTATGAACTTCACTGTTTAAGTAAGCTATTATCACAGGGCACAAGATAATGGAGCAAGTACATTGCTCTTTCCTGGATCTATCCGTCATCTATCATTAAATCTATCTCTGTTTGAATTACTGCTGTAACCATGGACCTCAAGTTTCTCATCCACAAAATGAGAGAATTCGGGCTAAATAAACTCTAAAGTGAGCTGGTGTTAAAATTCTATGTACCATTTCCTGTTAACTAAAGTTTGGAAACCTACTGAAATGTTTCACGTCAGACGCTCTGTAAGAATTTTTATTTGGAAAATAAACTGCTTTTACTGCAAGAAATATAGATTATTTCGCTGGATGCTTAAAACAGTCAACGAACAGTTTTGGAGAAAATGTGTACGCACATTCCACTGAACACTGACTGAAGACTGTACAGACAAAATTTATCACAGAATATACTCAGCTTCAATTGCATATCTTACTCTCCAAATGAAATTCAGCAATCATGCAAAACAGAAAGTCTTTCTGATGTTTTCTAAATTGTGAGATACAGTGTTATCACAATTTAAAAAGAATAAAAGCAAAAGCAGTCCACCATTATTATGCAGATGATTTGCCTGCAAATACACAATTTGATTAGCTAAACAGGTACATGCTTCAGAGGAGGCAGCAGAAAACAATGACTCTGGTCTTTTGAGGACTACATCCTCCACCCCAAAAGTTACTAATCCTTAGGTTTACTTTTAATTCATCCAGGGGTGGGGACAGGGAATTAACAGCATTCAGAGTTAGTTACTGGGTGAAAATAGGAAAAAAAAAAAAAAGTCATCAGGGTGCTTCAGTGATCCACATATACATAGCAAGAGGGCCTTAAATTAAATCTGATTTCTGGGGTTATGGGGAGAAAACAATATCGTGAGCTCTTTCTCCTCTCTAAACTCCCTTAATTCCTTCCTACCTCTCCAAATTCCATAGACTGAAAAACTGGTGGAAAATCGCTTTGAAAAAAAATTGGCTCCAATTTGTAAAAAAAAATCCCCAATTATTTACACTCACAACGTTCATAGTGTAGAAACAGAATATTTACTGTGTGTTTCAGAAAAAGTAAAAGGATGGATTTGAAATTTGAATTCCAAAATTGGAAAATAAAAAACTGTCTTATTTGTAGACAGCTGTGGTATCATGGTGAATTACTGTACAATAAAAATACTATAATCAGTAGTCTGATAAGAACCTTTAAAAATAACTTTATTGAAATAATGAAGAATAGATATTTTTAGAAAACTGGCTAGAATCATTCTATAGCACAATTTCCAAAATATCAAAAGGTTGCACTTAAAGCAGTACTAGCAAAGAAATGCCCTATTAATAAATCTTCAGACTTTGGTTCACCTAGAATATAGTTAAAAAAAAAAAAAAAACCCTGCTAAGTGACACTTAAAATCATAACCTACAATATAACTAAAATAGCTCAACCAATTTGCATAAAAGCTGAAAATAACATTCTTCAGCTCTATGTAGCACTTTTTCTCACCAAAGAAGTAGAGATGTGGAGACTCAGGTCCAAAACAGGCTCTCACAGTAGCTCTACATTAATTGTGGTGCAACCCCACCTACTTTCCAAAGGAAAAAAAAAATACCCACTTTCCTTTCACCACAGAGAAAGAGAATTCAGAAATGACCACAATTTGGAGAATATAAATCTCTCTCTCTCTCTCTGGCTAGGTATCTTCACACTAAAGCATCCTGAGATGGGGTATATGCAGAAGGAGATGGTGAAAGGGGGAGAGGAGGAGGCGACATGTTCAGAGAAGGAATTATGCAGAAGTTCACCTGCTGTTGTCACGATCAAGACATGGAGAGGTGCGGCTGCAACAGAATAGATACTTTAGCACAGAGAAGGAATGGATAAAGTGAAATATAAAGAAGGAAATCAGAAGTGACTTTCAACCAAAATATATTACTTATACACCAATACAGTATTCACTGAAAAAAGATGGAAATACAAATGAAATATAGCTCTATGCAAATGCGGAGAGAAGAGCAAGGTATGGGGGTTCGCAGTGACTCCCAGTTCAGGGAACTGGGGATGTGATAAAATCACTGGATTTGGATTTATAGCCTTATTCAACACTGGCTGGGGGAAGGTCATGTAACAAAGTCTGAGTGTCCTGGGGAAGTTGCCAAACACCAAGGGGCATTGTAATAAAAATCACAGTCTTTGATTTGATGGAGCATAGTCTCCAAACTTTTCAGTCATACTTTTAATACTTTCAAAAATAACGGTAATGCCCTTTTGGTCTTCTTCCAAAGAAATGCAAGCAGAAAAGGCACAATTTAAATAGCTTCAATGACAAACAGTAGCATCAACTATAAGGTAGAGAAGGTAACATTAATTACCTACTAGCAGGTAACAAAAAACTATGCTTTTTTCAAGACTTTCATGTCCCTGATTTGGGTTTACTGTTCTCACGGGCCACACTGTCTAATCCCATTTTCTAGTCCTTTCATGCCTCTTCACCCTGAGTCTGCTTTTCCACAAAACCCTCCGTAAGTTTTCATATGATTCACTTGTGTTTTCAACACTTGACAATATACAAAGGGATACATGTTTAATGAACCAGAAATCCAGCCTTACAAAACAGTTGTTCTGCCACTCAGAAAATAATTGTCTTCATCCAAAAGAATTTACCCTCATGTACCTTAAGAAACTGGGATTGTCTGAAATACATAAACAAACTAAATTAACTGCTATAGGAATTTGATAAATATTGTCAAATGAGAAACAGTCCTTGATTTCCTTGCCTTCTAATGTCACCTTCCACTATTTGAAACTAATTACCTTCATAAGTGTTTTTGTTGACTTTATTTAGAGTAGGTTTAGATTCACAGCAAATTGTCACCATGTTTTAATGAAAAAGGAGTCCTTTAAAAGATCACTCTCTTATAGGTTTGTAGCTCCTGTAATATATTTGAGCATAACATCATGAAGTGGCATTTAATTGTTGGCATTGGCTGTCATTAAAGGACTATAAAAATAATACCACTGAAATAATAACATTTAAAATGAATCACAAACTATTACTAGAAACTGTGCCTTATTTGTTAATTCATTATGCACTTATGAAATGGAGGAGAATTAAAAACTTCAAATTCTTTGCCCAAGCTTATGTTGGTATACTCATGACTGGTCTTGCTAGAAATGACTGTTTAGATTGTGAATCAGTAACACGATCCAAAGAACAGCAACAAAAATATTACTGTCAGCCTTTCTTTCGCCAGATAGTGGCTGTATATACTGGGTGCAGAACAGGTTTGTTTTTTGTTTTTTGTTTTTTGTTTTTTTTAAGCACGGATACCTACTCTTTTGTAGTCATGGACATTAGTCATTCAAAAAATAGAGCAGAGGTTAAAGAAAATTACTAATACTACTTTTGGTAGAAAGTGTGACTTCTATTAATCTAAAAGCCCTTTATGGAATCAAATAGAACATTATACATAAAATTAGAGGCATATGCAAAAAAATGCTGACTTTATTATCCCCTTTATCTAAAAATCAACTATTCCTTACATTTTGGGTAGATTTGGAAGTGACTTAAGAATTCTCCCAATCAATTAAAGAAAAACTTAGTTCCCTAAAAACTATATAAAAATGACTGCACGGGTGCCTGGTGTATAATGAACAAAATGAAAAAGAGAAATTATAGATGATATGATATAATGAATGTTATTCATATCCTTTAATATCATGGTAGCTTTCAAATACCATGACACTCAAAATCCTTGTGTTCAGTGTAATTACTCATCCCATTAGAGTCATCTGTGGCATTGCATTCAAATTCTAGAGACCTCACTAGATATAACCTAATAAAAATAACAAGTCAAATATTACCATTATGAATTATACTAGAGTGGTATTGTCACTTAAAGTATTCTGAATACATTCTGCTTAACTTATTTGAAATTTGTGAAGGATTTAGAAGGTGTATATGAGGGTTATATAATACTAATAGCTATTTATATGAGTACATATTCTTTCAAGGCAAATGCTAATTATTTAAAGGCATGGAATCCATAAAGCTCCCTTATGGGATCCAAATATAACACTCATCTTATAAACTGAAACTTATAGATAAATTATGTAAATAGATATTTTACATAACTTGCCCAGTGTCCTGTGCCAGTGCAGGGCTGGGAACTAATTCTGATTGGTCTGACTCCAAAGCACACTTTGGTTAGTGTTTGAATAACCAACATGTTATCTGCCTTCCACTGATTGTCTTCCAACTTCAAAAACAACAGAGAGGTGTGTTTCTTAAAAGTAGAGGTTAGATCTTACTTATCTATTTTCCTTAGTGCCTGACACAAGGTTGAGTACCTTGTAGAATTCAGCAATGTGTGAAGAATAAATAAGTGAATGGAAGAGATAAAAAACATTTGAGAGAACTAGTATATGTTAATTACCTAGATCTCCCTGGTAATCAAAGCTTTTAGGCAAAGTTGTTCCTTTCTAACAGTTTATATTAAAACAGACTATTTGGACTACTGGTGCTGGTAGAAAATGCCAATGCTAAGACCCCAACAACAAGATTTAAATGTAATTGTAGTTGATTGGGGGACTGGGTATCAGTATTTTTTAAAGCTCTGAGGGATTAATGTACAGCCAGCGTTGAAAATTGTTTAGAATCAATGATCATGTTGAAGTTTATAGAAAAATTGGCTTATTACAGACCAGGAGTTTAAACATCCTTATCTAATAAGTGGTTAATTTTAACAGTGGATGATCTTGTTTCATCATAAGTAATTAACTAGAATTACTTAGGCATGTTTCTAGTTTATACAACTGGTGTGTATATTGATGTACTTAAGCTGAATAGTTTATGCCCTTCAGTAGTTAAAAGGTTTAAGGAATTCCTTTTAAAGTAAATATTTATTCTGAAACTGAAGTACTACCATAACACTTTGACTCCTATAAATTCAGCTATTGATATTTAATCACACTTGCCTAAAATAACTTTCACTTTGTAGGCTGGTATAGACTTCAAATATTTATTGATGTCTAGATTCTGATCTATTGTCCTTCATTATCTAGGTCCAAGACTCTTTCCTCCTTAGCATGTGGGAGAAATCTGGGAGAAAATGTAATGTTATGTCTTTAGAATAATGATAGCTGTCAGACTTTAATTATCTCTTTACACCTAAAAAAAGTTAGTAAATTTGGATGATGTTTAACTTGGTTTTTATTCACTTGAAATAACTCTTGTATCAGGAAGCCTTTTACTTATTAAAAAGGAAAAGAATATTATGATTATTTTCAAATCTATGTAACTAGTTTAAATTCTATGAGCCTATAGTAGAAAATTAGACTACAAGATCCCAAATTTAACTACAGTATCTTCAAAGCTTTTCTGAAAGGAGAATATTTTAGAATAATAAAAATAAGAAAGGATCCACCACTCAAAATAGTTCCAGGGATTATGGATAGGAGTTTGGATAATAATTTTATTAAAGTATTGCACGGATAAAATACAAGTGAGGCTTCTTTAAATGAAAATGGAAATGATTAAATGACAAATATTTTTAAAAGCTTTTATGTAGTTATAAAATTACTATACAAATTGAACTACCAAAATGTAAGGGAATAATCTTTTGCAAAGAGTGAAACAATTTAAAACTCCTTAAGCAAATTATTTTCATAACTGAATTCTTACATTTTACGAACATCTTAAGTATGTTCAAAATTATTAACTCTAAGTAATCCTACTTTTTAATGGGTTTATACAAAGAGGGAGCATTTCATGCATAATGACTATATATCTGGATAACTTTTAGAAGGTGACTGAGAACCTGACAGGTTGCATTAAAATTTCCCTTTTTGGTATACCCCTACTTCAAACAGTATATGAACTCTTCTATCTGTGTGATTCAAACGTCTGTAAACATTATTTTAAATGCGTGAATATGTGAGGAAAGGCATTTATTAAACTAGTCCGTTAACCTTAGAAAAACAGAACTTTCTAGAAAGCAAGTGATCCTGTCCCTCTTTTTAAAGATATCTTTCAGACAAAATGTGAACAGTAAGGAGGCCACTGGTATATTCTGGTTAGTTAGCAAGCTGTCTGACGCAATTCTACTAGTTATTTTAAAAAACAGTCAGTTTTTTCTATGCTGAATTCAACTCTTTGGGCAGGTTTGTTTGTGTAGATCGAGTCCATGTTGGATAAAGCAATGTTATTTACAAGTTTAAACAAAGGTCACTTCCCCTGTAAGCTAGCCATCAGCTAAAGCTACTGGACAAAGCTGTTATTTTCAAGCTCATCTCTTTTTACCTCTCGATCTGGATACATAATATTGATTTACTTACCCTGAATGAATAGGGCTGGAAGAAAGAGCCACGTTGTCTAAGTTCTCAGTGCCCCAGCTGAGACGATAAGAATTCCTTTCTGCTTCCTTGGCTAGAGTTGACACCTAAATACAAAGAACACGGGATTTAACAAAAATACTTTCTTCCAAGTGAATAAAATATAATGAACTCTAAAAAGTATCACAAGAAAGTGGTATTACCACCTTTTCATTTAAAAATATAAGACCAAGTCATTTAAAATGCATGTTTTATAATGCATTCCCATTTAAATTACACTGTTGACATAAGACCACATTTGTGAAATTATCTTTAAAGATAGGTATTCCCATCTATTTCTCTATATCCAACCAGCCAAAACTGATAAAATCACATCTAAGATTAAAATATCCCATAATTGCCTCTCCCTGTTTTCTGGGAATTGAAAACAATTTTAAATATAAGGTAAATATAATATCTTTACCTGTACCTTTCATTTTATACCTTAAATGCATCCTATCTCACTTTTTCCTTTAACAGGTATTTTATAAAGAAATCGATTTAATGTATAATCTCCACAGAAGAATTAACATGCAGCATATCACTTTGGAAAAGTCCTCATACTCTTATCCTAGCTTGTCAACCACATTAAAAGGATTTTCTTTACACAAAAAAAACTTTCTCTGGACATCTTCAGCAACCAGTAATGTTCAAAAGCTCTCCAGAAAGTTGAAACGTCAAAGTAAAAAGTCACGTACCTGGTGACTGGGGATGACAACCGTGTCGTCAATCATGGCACTGTCCCTCAGGTAAGAGGCATGGCTCAGGGTGTGAGACCTGTCGGAACTGAAGGATCGAAGGCTGGTAGGTTGGCAGGAGGCCATGGTCATGTACCAACAGCAGTGGCAGGGTTGGGAGGATGGAAGGATGAGCCGAGCAGGAGAGTGAAAAAAGCCTGCTATTAGCTAACAGTGCAACTTCCAGGGGGACATTAATCGCAACCATGGGAGAAGAAAACCCAGGTCTCTGTGTTGCCCTACCTTTCTGTCCAACAACTAAACTAACACATCTTTTGACTGGTTCCTACCACTCAATGGCAAGGGCACAAGGGAATCCAGAAGTGAAAATTTGATCCTTCTAATCTGATTTATTTTCCTCCCAGAAGTGTTTGAAACCAGCCACTGTAGTTTACTTACTGCCAGGACAAGAAATTCACACAGGAAATAATGCCAGAATAGGTTGCTTAAATCTGTGTTAAATGTTAATCTCCCTGCAACTAAGAAAAATATTAGGGGGGGGGCGGGGAATAGACCACCCTCAGAGAGAACAAAATGAAAGCACAGGTTTCATTTTCTCTCATTTTTCCATTCTCTCCATGCTTCATTCTCCTCCTCTCCAACTGTGAATGACTCAACACTGGTGCACTCCCCTGGAAGGTACAGAGTGAAATGAACTGTGACCAGATGCATGCTTCCTGCGGAAGTGGAGTTCCTCTTGTTTGTCTCTGGTGTCTCCAACAATGCTATTTCAAAGGGCAGCATTGTTCCCTTTGCATGTCCTCTGTGTGGTGAGTGAAGCACCAAAGAGTGCCGGTTGCTGTGGCGATGAGATGCAAGAGCACAAGAAACCGTTTCTAAGCACCAACCAGAACACAGACACATCTGCCAGCACAAAAACAAACTGCCAGTGGACACAACCAAAAAATGAGGCTTGCTTTCAAAATGGGATTTAGGCCTTGATAATTGATGCTGTATATTTTTGATAAATCTGAATTTCAAACTTCGGAATGATATACGCAAATGTGACGGGTAAAACTTGACATTTGCATAACTGCAATTCATTCCTTCCTAATCAATTTGCACAATCAAATGACAAATAGATTGAGATCTCATATAAGCTCATATATTTTATACGTGTTAGTCTAAGAATTAAATATCTGTATTCAAAACATTAGCCCAAAGCCCATAGGGAAAAATAGAGATGTGCAAGCTTTCACAATATTTATAGAAGCAAAGTTTCATTTACTTTCAGCTAGTAGGCATTTGGCCAGTGAAGCACTGTAGAATTATGGACTAAATGTCAGGTTAGCATATTTCTGAGCAAAAACTATTTTCATTTTGCAAATATACCTATTTCTGTAAGCCTTATACTGTCATTTTTATGAAGTGCCAATATAGCCAACTTCAATTATCTTTGAGGAAATCATCATTTGGTAGATAATTCATAGGAAGTTAGGGCCTTCACCCTCTTATCCTGCTGTAGGTTTTATGCCCCTAAAATAGACCTGGAATATCAGAGGGTAAAGTGACGTGAAGCAAAGCAGCTGATTGTCGGATCCTATATAAATGTGTGTTTATAATACAAAGAAATCTAATTTGGGAATTCACTATTTTGTGTTATATAGGCTCTCGAAGATTCAGGCTCCAGACACAGCAAAGGCAGGAGCAGCCCAGACACCTTAGTGAGCCCATCCATAGGGGTTTTAGTCCTGGCAGCTGATATTGGGGCTGGTTTTACAGTTGTGCAGTTGGGATTTCGATGGTGCACTTCACAAACAGGCTGCAGGCTACTATGATTAACTTTGGCCTAACCTTGAATTTGAGGATGAAAAGAGATTAAATTATTGGGGGAAAGGATCTGTAATCTCAGCAAAAGCTCGTCTCAACTGCTGAGTAAATTTTTTTTCCCCTGCTTTAAATCATGAAGATAGCTAAGATCCACTTGTATATGTTTTGTACCAGGCAGCAAGAGATACATAGGTCTTAATTCTACTTTGCTTTATTTTGTTTTGAATTTGGCCAAGAGAAGAGAAAAGGGAGGTGTGAAGGATCAGCTTCCTACAATGATAGGTCTGTCTATAGGGTCAACCATCTTCCCCTGTCAGGTTCTTACCCGGCTCAGATTTGTAGATTACATTAGCTCTATCCATGGCTTTAGAATTCAGAGCTCCAAGTTGTAACTTTACACATGTAAATGTGCTAGATCTATATGAATGAATAGTGCAAAAGGAGCAAGAGGCATTGAGGTACAGGATTAGACATGCCTGCTCACAACAGCGAGTAGAGACTCTGGCAGTAGGTAGAATTGACTCCTAAACGCGACACTGGAATAGCGGAAACACAGGTCTCAAAGAGAAAGTGGAAATTTAGCTTGGATGGGAACAAACTGGCAATAAAGGTACATGAAATAAGACCTAGTGGCATAACTGCCACCACTATAAAGGTCTGAACTTTGAAAGAAGGCAGTTGGGTCTCAATTGCCACACTCAGGGTGATACTATAACTCGGTGGATGTCTGTCTGCTTGGGAATGAAGTCTTAAAGAACTCATTTGGCTGCAAGCACAGAGCTGCATTTTGCAATCTATGCATCAGTAATAAATTGTTTTGATATCTATCTACTTGATACCTGGGTCTATCTCTTAACTGGTTTGAATCAGAGGGCCAAAAGTACTGGTGTTTTTTTTTTTGTTTTGTTTTTTATCTTTCCTAAAGCCTCAACAGAAAAGAAATACAGAAGGAGAAGAAAAAAACAAAAGAGATACAGTTGACTTACAACCAAAAATGAGATTAGGGTAGAGAGAGAAAAATATTAACATACGGAAACAGAGAGTAAGAAAAGTTGGAGAGACAGAGGGAGGGAGAATGAATGAGTGAGAACGAGGCCCAAATATCTCTATGATTTTATTCTGTCTTACTGTTTGCTGCCTTCTAAAATGCTAACTGGGTGTTCAATCAACGTTTACAGTTTCTAACTGCTCTTGTCTCTGATATATAGAATTTACTTAAATAAATAAAATTAGAATATTCCAACAGTGAAGAAATTATTCTAGTGAAATAATGACCAGCACAAATGTCTGGAATAATTCAAGTCTCTACCCTGACTGAAAACATTACAAACAGGTTTAAATGTTTTACAATTCATTTTTGTCATAAACTCAGAGGTCATGCCATTCAGTTAGTAAGGTCAAAATAACACGTATCCATAGAAGTGTGAATTTTTACTTGCTGTTCAGCTAGGGATTGTGCCAAAAGTTCTGTTATGGTCTTAAATTTATGCTTTTTTCCACTATAGTAAACTACTTTATGGACACAACAGGTAGTATCAAAGTCTGAACATGTAATAATTACTGAAAAACGTAATAATTACTATCTTAGTATGCTGTACTATTAGACAGTCAATTAATGAAGTTTTTCAACCCTACTGAACAAGTGAATATCCAAAAATGTTTATGCTTTATGTGCTTTATTGTCTGTAAAAGCTTCTGTGGTTCATTGTTACTTAGTGTTTTACATTAAATTTAAATGGCATTTTTAATTTAAAACAATAATACTATGGACACAACATCTAATCAGAATTTGGATATATTTTTAGGAATGTACATTAAATTGTACTTATTTTTGTTCTCCTGCATCCAGGTACATTTTAGGCATCAGAATCGTTTTTCTACCATCTTCAACTACACATAAGGCTGACTAGGTTCCTTTGGAGAAGCCATGCTAATGTTTTGTCAGCCACAAGGTGGAGCTGTGATGTTAACACAAAATCATACCAGGGGCATGTCATAGACTTTTATTCTAGTAATATATTTACCCTTCTAGCTTAGTTATTCAATACATCAAAATTCTAATTTGAGAATAAATCCATAATTCTAGAATATAAGCACCCCTTGCCTACATACATACACACACACACACACACACACACACACACGAAAAGTGAGCAAGGAAATGTGGATGTATCCAGGAGGATCATGTTTTCATGCTATTTAATACCTACCTGGGCATGGTACTATTGAAAGCATACCAAATAAATAATGAAAAGTAAAAATGGTTACAAAAAAAAAATAAAGAAAATTTCCACTTAACTGCCTAAGCAAAATAAAAAAAAAAACACAGTGAAACAAGAATTCCATGAAAATGAGATGTTGCCTGTAATTCCGTGTTGGAGATCATGAATACAATCTGGGGTCCCATAAATGCAAGTGTGGACCTAGAGAACTGACCATGACTTATTCATTTTATTGCCTCATCTTAAATGCTGATAAGTGTTCAGTTTAAGAGGAATCATTAAACCTTTGACCCCTGTTTTATAGATAGTATTGTTCCAAATTTTTCTTAACCTGGTACTTTCAAAGAAAGAAAAAGAATCAGATCAAGAATTTATTCTTAGTAAAATAGAACAGGCTGAAAATAAAGGTTTTTTTTTCCCTCTGACAGTGATATGATTATGTATAGATTATTATGAATCTGTGCAAAGCCATAAACATTTTATTTTTTGGAAATCTCAAGTCTTTTATTAAGAAACTTCAGATTGTGATGTCCAAATCTACCAGGATGTCAGAATCCAATTATAAAACACGGGCTCCATCATGAGCATTTCCACTCTCGTCCCTGAGTGCTCCTCCTTCTGCCTCTTGACCCCATGGACCACCTTCTATCTATGTCACTGAAGCCAAGGGGTCAGTCTAATCTTCTTCCTCTTCTTCACCCACTCCGTGAAATCTGTCACCAAATCTGGCTAGTTTCACCTCATAGATAGGCTCTATCTATGACAAATTTGAATTTGTCATTTCCCAATTTCTCTCCATGATCACTACCACCAGGGTTAAAGTTCAAATCTTCTCTTAACAGCTTCAATTAATATTACTGCAATAGTTTTTCAGGTGGTCACAACTGCCAGGTTTAGCCCTTTGACAACTTCTCCCTAAAATTCACCCTTAATCTCACAGTCAGAGGGATCCACCCAAAATGTAGACAAGATCTCCCCTCCTTCACACTTATACTCTAGCAACACTGCACTATACTCTTTCTCTCACACACCATGGGCCTTTGCTCATGATCTCATTAAGGCTTCAAATGCCTTTCCCACCCTTCTTCACCATCATTAGCCATCACTGTGTTTCAGTTTGGGCTCATCTCCTCCAGGAAGCCTGAGCGCTGGGGTTTCAATTGCATTCTGTGGGTACTACAGCCCAGTCTCTCTCACATCCCATTTGACTATGATTTTAGCAATTGTGTCCTAGTCATGTTTGTACCTCTAGCAACTACCACAAAGCCAGCCCAGAAAGGCACTCACTACATGCACATTGAATTGTTTAAGGAAAAGAGAAAAAATAGGGAGGAGGCATTGATGCTCAAGGAAAAACCCCCAAGAAAACTTGTTTTTGCTAATTATCCATTTAGAATTGACTACGTTTTAAAGTATTTATTTCCTAGGGGCACCTGAGTGACTCAGTCAGTTAAGCGTCCAACTCTCGATTTCGGCTGAGGTCATGATCTCATGGTTTGTTGAGATCAAGCCCTACATACGGCTCTGTGCTGACAGCATGGAGCCCGCCTGGGACTCTGTCACTCTCACTCTCTCTCTCTCTCTCTCTCTGCCCCTTCCCCACTCATTCTCTCTCTCTCAAAATAAACAAACATTTAAAAAATTAACTTTAAAATGTCTATTTCTTAGACTCCGTATATGTTAACTATAGCTTAGCAAACAGCCAAGATTAAAACTACAAACCTAAGATTATTGATTAGTGAAAAAGATGCTATGTGGACAACCATATGCTTAACCTAAATTGGCAGTCATTCTTTTGATGAGGTACCATGGAATGTTCTTCTGCTTGCCTCAAAAAATAACCAACACCAGTTATGCTAGTAAGTAACAGTCAGAAAATAACACTGATTTTATACTTCAGAGTATTAAATGAACCTCTTCAGATTTGTCTACAAAACCTATGCTCCTTCATATTTTTCTCAGATTGCTTTTTGTATTCAAGTTCTTGGAGGACTGTGGTCTCGTTATTTTTCATGAAAAAGTCAGTTTCAGGCACAGGTTCCTTTTGAATTTACTTCTTTTTAATCCTTCTTCACAACATACTTCTATTCACAGAAATTATGGCACTAACAAAAACACTCAAGGAAACTGCATGTGTCTGTAATTGCCACGTAGTTAGCCTGTCCATAAGGTAAAACTGGCCTTTTTATTTGCCTAGAGAAAAAAGTGGCAAATAATTAAAACACTACATTGAAAAGTAGAGATTTCTTTACTTATCATTTCTCTGCTTTTTACTGGTCGTTTGACTTTTACTAAGTAACTTAATCTCTTTCGACTCAGTTTCCTGTTCTTTAAAATAGGCACTTAAAGTTGCTCAAGGGGTGTGCCTGGGTGCCTCTGACTCTTGATTTTAGCTCAGGTCATGAGCTGATTTCACAGTTCATGAGATGGAGCCCTGCATTGGGCTCAGTGCTGTCAGCACAGAACCTGCTTAGGATTCTCTCTCTCCCCCTTTCTCTCCCCCTCCTCTGCTCTCTCTCACTCTCTTTCAAATAAAATAAACTTAAAAAAAAGCTGCTCAAGAACGCAGTAAGGTAACATGCTCAGAGTTGTTATGTGCAGTCCCTGTTTAGGTATCAATAATTATGTCTACTTTTTTATTATTATCATGAAAAAAGTGTTGCATTCCCTCCTAGCTGACATCAAATGTAAGCTTTAGGTGAATACCTGTCTGAGCGGGCTCCCTCCAAGCTGTATCGCAGGTAATTCATACCATCCAGGAACTGGCTGCTGGGTAGAGAGTCATCACCCAGCTCTTTCAGATCCTCGGGCCTTAGGTATTCTCCTCCATCACCTGTCATTGTGTCATCACCTTGAAGCAACCAGAGAAAGACAAAGCATTATGCGTTGAATGTAATATTAACTACAAAATAGGAGGATTGTGGAAAATACCAGCATAATAGCACTGACATCACTGAAACACCACACACCAAAGAGAACAGAACGCATGCAATTAAAAAGTGATAAAACTTAGAGAAACAATATTTGACCCGCTTCTATCGCTTACCAAGAAGAAATAATTACCTGAATTCTAATTCTCTTACTATCAGTCAGTTCTCTTTACTCATTTCTTCATCACTCATTTCTTTACTCATTTTCTTTAGCTGGCTTATAGCTTATGTTATTTAACTTAGTACAATATGTAGGCTGCTTAACTTCTACACACAGTTCCAATAATTTTGTACATGATGTCCAGCATTAACATTCTCTTCATGTCATTGGCAATATGCTAAGTAATATCTACTGCTCTAAAACAAATCTGTGGTATATTAAAGGAAGGGATATAATTTATAAGATTAGCAAGATATGCACATTAGGGAAAGAACACCAGAACAATGTGAACAGATTGTGACATTTTAATAAACAACCTTGAATTTAATTTTAAAAACACTGGAGAGCATAAAAAAGTATGTTTTGTTGGAAACTAGATGGCTTCCCAAAGGTGAACTATAGGGAAAAAAGTGAATTAAGTAACTAAGTTGTAGCAGAAAGAGATGACTAAGTGTGGTGGCTCATATTTAGAAGCACAAATGTTAAGGGTACATCCCCTGCCCGTGATTAGGAATAGAATGCTTTCAACAATATCTTTTTCAGGTAATTCAATAAATAATACCCCATTCACAGAAATGTTCTATATGCCATTAACATGCTGAGATGGAGAAATAAATAATGAGAGAGAAACTGTCTTTGAGGACTCTGAGACACTAATCACACACTTTAAGCCTCATAATCTATGTAAAGGAAAACTTGAAAGAATGGACTTTATTCCTACAACTAAGTTAAATATTGTTTTATTCTCATTTGTTTCAAATAATTGTTCCAAATCAACACTAATTTATAGAGATACAGCATTAAAGAACTGTAAGAAGGGTGGGTCTTTGACATTTCATTATTTGTCTGTATATATGATTTTAAGATCTCAGATTATTAGGTCTCTAAATTACTTAAAGCTGATGACAGACTGAAAAAAAAAAAGATCTTTCAGTAAATAGGGACGTAACTTATTCACCATTAGATTTTTGTCTTAAAATCAATGCACTTAACATTTGACAGTTACAAGTTTCATCATTAAAAATATTTTTATGGCTCTTTCAGGGACACCATTAGATTTTTACTGAGTTTTAGCACTCTGAGTTAGGATACCCAGAGTATTATTAAAAATTGAGTCTTTAAGGGCACCTGGGTGGTTGAGTTGGTTAAGCATCCAACTCTTGATTTTGGCTCAGGTCATGATCTCATGGTTTGTGAGTTCAAGTCCCACATCAGTTTCTGTGCTGACCATGTGGAGCTTGCTTAGGATTCTGTCTCCTTCTCTCTCTGCCCCTCCTCCATTTGCTTTTTGTATCCTTCTCAAAAATAAAGAGAAATGAAACTTTGAAGATAAAATCAAAGTTGAGTCTTTAGAACTGGACAGACCTGGGTTCAAATTCTGATTCTGTTATTACTGGCTTGTTAATCTTCCAGAGCCTCAGTTTCCACAACTAGTAAATGGGAATGATACTAATAATCTATCACATATACTAGTTATATGAATTAAATAACACATAAAATGTGTAATAAAATGCCAGAGTATAATAACTGCTAGCTATTGCTTCTACTAATACAAAATGGTGAACGTATTACACATTGAGCTAAATTTCATTTATGCAAAAATATTTTTAAATATATGTATTATAAAGAAATAGAATTTTATTGTTTAAAAATTCATAAATCTGATAGCTCTAAGGAAAACATGAGTAAAGTTTTTAAAATTATGTTTGTTAAAGTGGTCTCCACCCCACCTCCAGCCCTTACATTATTTTCCTCTTCAAAGTGTTCCCTCACAAAGCAAGATGTAACAACAGATAAATAACAATATAGTCAAAGACAAAATGCATGATGTTTGTCAACTTTAAGAACTAAAAAGGTCAGGGGTGCCTAGGTGGCTCGGTTGGTTGAGCATCTGACTCTTGATTGCAGCTCAGGTCATGATCCCATGGGATCGAGCCCTGCATCGAGGCCCACGCTGAGCATGGAGCCTGCTTAAGGTTCTCTCTCTCCCCATCTGCCCCTCCCTCTCTTTCTCTAAAAAAAAAAAAGAAGATGAAGAAGAAGCCAAAAAGGTCAGAAGAGAGAGATCACTTTAGGATGATGTGGTAGGTTCAGTAGTCTCCTCCCTAAAATTTCATGTCCATTTGGAACCTGAGGATGTGGCATTATTTGGAGATATGTCCTTTACAGACATAACTAAGTTAAGGACTGAGATGAGATAATACTGGATAAATGCAATGTGAACATTCATATAAGAGACAGAGAAAGAGACACAGAGGAGAATGCCATGTGAAGGCATGCCATGTGAAGGTTGAAGCAATGTGTCTAAAAACCAAGGGATGAACACCAAGAATCACTGACAGCTACTAGAAGCTGGAGGAGACAAGAAAGACTCTTCCCTAGAGCCATCGGAGGTTAGTATGGTCCCACCATAGACTTTTCACTCCCAGAACTGTGAGAGAATAGGTTTGAGCCACTAAGTTTGTAGTAATTTCTTGTGGTATTCCTCGGAAATTCAGTAAAGCTGGTGAAGCACTCACTGAAGAAAGAATTGAAGCTGATTATTTGTTCGGGCTCAGTTTTCATGGGCAGAGATTGTCAGTACTTCAGGAGAGAGGCTCATGTGTAAGGGGTCATGGAGGGCAGTAAAAACAATATGAAAGAGTAATAATCATTACTTATTTAGAGAATACTATGTGAAATAACTTGGCAATAGTACACGTTCATGTGGGTGAGCAATGGCAAACAGTCCAGAAAGAGAGTGTCTGAACATAGTGATAAAATCAAGAAGCTCAGACATTTTGTTATAGGCCTTGTAGGATTCATTTGTTCCTCCTATTTCCCCCTCTCTTGTATGATTGGTACATTTTTACATAGGAGTGCTTTTATAAGTCAACTAAGTTGGGTGCCCCTTTGTTTATTTCTGGGGGAAAAGATTGTAAGATCAATTCTAAGAATTGGTGTACCGAAACACAGGCTTTGTCTGGTTTGGCTATAAGCCTAAATTCTTTCCAGAAAAAAAAAAGTACACAAGTTTTGTTAACACTCGGGAAGACTAAGTCTACTCTTATTTATGCAAAGGTGAAGGGAATAGCTGGATGCAGAATCTGTCATGTAATACAAGGAAGAAGTGAACAGCCTCATAAAGTGTCAAGTGTTCACAGAAGTGTGTTCAATGGAGATAATAGCTGATGCCTCTACACTGCATCATAACACTGCCCTTCTGGAGTTCTCTTGATTATTATTAGTACACATCATTCCAGAGAGCCAGTGGAGAAGTTTGTACAAACCATCCAAACACAGGAATATACGGGGGAAAAAACTTTTTTTACTTAAAAAAAAGGAAACAACTGTTTGAGTATGTGGGACGGGAGTCATGTTTCTACAGGTATTTTAGTTACATAAGTGTTATGACCCCTGAGCCCCACTATATAACTTACTGCTGTGGAGCTGAGTCAGCAAAGGCGGGGATCAGCTCATGATCCTATGAAGATGTAGAGGATTACTCTTACAGCTCTGTTTTCGTCTGCACTGTACGATACTCTCAGACTGAATTCCCATTTCCACCTTTTCCTCCCATTTGCCTGCCATGTTGCTCCACCAGAACTTATTTATAATATGACTGAGCTATTATAGCAGCTTTCATACTGGGCTTACATTCTCCACCCAGCACTTAATGGCTGTATGCTGTTGAGCAAACTACTTAATGTGTTTAAGTCTTAGTCCTCTCATGTTCAGGTGAGCCCTTCCTCGCCTGAAAAACAATGAGGGGAAATCCATAGCCTATCTCACGTGGATGCCATGGGGATTAAATGAGATAATGCACCTAGCATTGTAGATGCTTAGCCAATATTTTCTCTTCCATCAAATATCTCCTTCCTTCCAATTTCTTCCTAATACACTCGTTTAGTGTAACATGGCTGGCTTAATCTTTGTAAAAATTAGATATGTTTCACTCATTAATCAAAATTTTTAATATGTCCTAATTTCCCAGACTTTTCAGTTAATAATTCAACCATTCCACAGCGAAGCCCAATATGTTTTAATGCATTAGCCAAACCGAATGACTGGATGATTTTGCCACTCTGTGTCTCTCTCTTGCACTTTCCTATCTCAGGACCTTCCATACTTCCACACTCCTTCTCTACTCTCTAAAATCTGTGTCACCTTCCTATTGATCTCTCCATTTCAGCAAGTCCACGGCACTGTGCCAGGTCTCTCCTCCTGACCTTCCAGGGCAGATATGAACAGTGATGGGATAGTGCCTGCAGTTACACTTCATTTAACTTCTACATTATCTCTCCATATGTTTCTAACGGCATGCCCTATGTCCACCTTTGATTCCCCCGTGGTACAGGGATAGAACTTTATAGACGATAACATCACTTTTACTATCTGTGGACTGGATTCATACGTGCATATCCTGATTACTTTACTATAACAAGTTAGCTTGAAAGGACATCTATACTTGGCTTGAATATCCTTTTGAATTTTGAAACACATACTACTATCAAAACAGATTTTTAAAAAAGGCAGGAATTGACGAATACCTTCAAAACACACGTGGCTGCACCTCGTCCATATGGATAATAGGTTCCACAAAAACATTTTAAACACATAAAACATTAAAGCGTTGGCAATGTCAACGAGCCAAGTTTCTTTATACTAATTCTTGCACTAAAAGTTACTTCACAATACTCAAATACTGTATATCCTACATATAAAAATTCAACTTGAATTTCTTTCTCGGAAAAAAATGTTACTAAGCGTTTGGCTATGTCTAAAAAAAAGAAAGCTTCTTCTGTCACCATAAAAGATATTCTGATCATTAGCCAATATTTCTCTCAAATCAAGACTTTTATCACTAATAACTCTTAATCTGTAAGTGTTTTAACAAAAGTACACAAGATGTTATAGCTACATCTTACATTATGCAATGAGCAGCTCCAAGAAACTGTTTCACATGAATGGAATTTCTATAAACCCACTAAGTACTCTGAATGCATTAGCTATCAGAATTATTTAATAATTATGTAGGAAATAAGGAAATTAAATAATCACTAATTTATTTGATCTATAAATTTAGATTTTCATGTAGCAGGTTTGCTTCAAGTGGTGCCAAATGTACCTTGAATCTTTCTCAGTGGATAGAATATTTTATTTTATTCATTTTTCCCTATATGCCAAAGCTGCCCTAAATCATTTTAAGAGTTACTTTTTCTTTATTCCTAGCTACCTTAATAAATCACATAATAGCTATCCATTTCATATATTTTTAGCCATATCTAAAACTTATCTCCATCCAAGAAGGAAATGAAATACAATCAGTCAAGTCGTCTTAGTTTTAACAGGTTCATGCTAGTTAAATGTCAACTTATCAAATAATTATTTTTTTTCTCTGAATTTGTATTCTAACAAGAGACCTAGTTACGGAAAAAATATTTATATATAATGCTCATTAGGTAATTTAATTCTACTAATAGGTTTCAACAATTCAATTCTAATAATAGGTAGCAAACTCATTAGTAGTAAAAGCAGGTTATGGCTTTAAGCTTCCAAGTTAATAAAATCCACACACTCACATGCACACATACACAACTCCATCCATATTAGACATGCTATTTCAAAAGAAACAGATTAGTATTAGGCACCCAGATTTAAATAGCAGGCGAGTTGCTTCTCTCCAGTTAAGAAAAATTAAAAGCAAAAAAAAAGCTTTCACTCCAATCCCTTCCTCTAAAGATACCTGAATCACTAAGCGCTTCCCCATCAATAAAGTTGTCACCGAACTGTTTAAAAGCTGTTAAGAAAGATGACCCCAGAAAACAAAATATGATGCGCATATATGGATGCTGAAAATTAGCTGGCAAGTGTTAGGAAGGAACACAACATTATTATAATACTTGGAACTACTACCTTTGGCCATTATTAATTTATTTATACTAATACAGTGACCAAACGTGCTCATTCTTGTCGTAAGTTCTTACAAAAGCTGAGATACGTTGGTGTCTGTTACCAGTAGGTGAACAAATTGGTTCCAAATAACATCTCAAGTGAAGTTTTACTTTATGGTTCTATCTTGAGGAACCTAAAAATCTGCTTCTAATATTTCTTAGTAAAAGCAGTTATTATTGACACTAGTACTACGATCTATGGCAATAATTTTTCAAACATATACATTTGACCAAAAGCTGTACTATTGAAATTTGGTTACATGCTTCATTACGTACCTCATTAGCTGCATGCATGATTTTTTGGCAGCGATATTTTTGTTCAAGGAAAGTCAGCTGCTCTAACTGAAGTGGAGGTAGGGAGCAACACACTCCCTACCCCATTGGGTATTACATTCCAATACCCCATCCTCCCGCCAGGCAGACCCTGGTGCTCCTTTTAGAGCCCTAGCCTCTCACACTTTGAAATCCACCACCTTAGACACTTTTTGTCAACTCTAAGACTATACAGGACATATGCGATGACTTAATCAACTTCTTATGTTGAATTAGTATGACTTACTAATTTTAACCTTATCTAAGCCTCCTTTCCTCTGGACTTAAAATATATTCTGTTCATTGGAACCAATCAGAAACAGAGATTGCTCGAGATACCATTGAGAAAGTATACTTTTAAGGGCTTTAAGAGTAACTTTGAAAGTGTATTTTAACATAATTAAAACATACATTAATAATAATTGTATTATCAGGCAGATTTTTTTTTCCACAGTTGGCCAATTTCCAGTTCCTTTCCACTTTTCCAGTCCTGTCATTTAGTAACACATTAAAGATAATACCCATTGAAAAAATAGACTAATTGCTATCCTCTCTGCCCCAAATGGCAAAAGTGTATGTTCTGAAACAAGGGTGAAAAAGTGATTTTAAATGTTAGGATGCTGTCACTCATACTCACTGCACCAGCTTAGTCCCTGAGAAAAAGGATGGCTTGCTTGTCTTTGTGTAAGAGAGTGACAGATGTCACAGAAACTGAATAAAATTCTTACCCTCTTCATCAGAAACATCAAGAACCTCAGTCATCGTCTCAGGAACATTTAGCTTGTGTTTTTCCGTAATAGTCTGCAAAGAAAAAAAAAATCATTAATATGCAAGTTAAATTCCAACACAAGAGCAAAAGAATCACAGAGGAGGTCACATGGGCAGCCTCAGCAAGCCATCCGTCCCTGGGCATTTCATCTTCCCACATGCATGTTTGGAAGCTTCTTTTCTTATTCTCTTTCATGAAAATTCCTTTGTTCTTTCTGAAGATATACGATCATTGACTCCAGTGAAGTTGTACAAGAGGAAGTTCATTATTTTGAGTACCTTTTTGAAAATAAATTCTTTAGCAATGGCATTAATAATTAGTCATATTGAGAAAGCAGATTAACATTTTCAGGGCTTCCCTAAAACAAACTGAGTGATGTCTCCAGAAAAGCTTTAAAAAGAAGCAATGAACATATGTAATTTGTTAAAAACAAAGCCATCGGAAAAGAAGTTGTAAACAAGGTGAAAGACAAACTGGGCAGAAAATGTGACGCATGTCTTCTGGGACCAGAGGATCCATGGGTCTACGGTTCTGGTTTGTCGCTTATATGCCTTCCACCAAAGCACTCCAGAGCTGTCAAGGCCACTGCCTGCCATTCCTGATAGGCAATGGAAGGTTAAGAGACCAGGTTCTGAAGACTGGCTACCTGGGTTCAAATTCTAACTTCATCATTTATGAGCTATGAGGCACAATTTCCCTGATATCTCTGTGCCTCAATTTTCTCATGTGTAAAACAGGGATAATAATACTAGTTCGTAAAACTGTTATGAAGATTAAGTGAAATAATATAAATAAGAGTTCTAAGAACAGTGCTTGGAACATGTTAGCACTCAAATATCTGCAGGCATAACATCATTATTATAACTGTAATTCAATACTAAATTCATCCTAAAACTGAAGAGGCTCTGAAGTTTTTAGTCATTCAAGGCACTCAAGAAACATTTAGAATGCCTACTGCATACCAGGCACTGTTTCAGACATCAAGGATATTACATATTAAAAAAAAAAAAGACAAAAATCCAATCTCACTACTTGAAATGTCACCTAAAGACAGTCAAGTCTCAAGCTCATATCTCTAGTGTCTGCATTGAAAATGTATTAAGTGCATCGACTGGCATTTTAACAGGAACTCTACCTAAGTCAAATTTTTAATTAAAGCCACTAAAATACAATAATAAACAGCTTGTCTCAGGATTTTAAACTTTGCTACATAAAGAACAGACTTGTTTTAATGGCTATAATGACCCTATCACCAGTTCTTTTCTTCCCCAAAGCAGTAGAGAACTTCAAATATGTTTACAGGGTAAGTCAACTAATTTGAAAATATATTCACATATACATGTATATCTGTGTGTCTAGAGGGACTGATGAAATCACAATGCGATACTACCTGCCCTTTCAGTGGTCCTGTATCTCCTCTGAGAAAAAGCAAGACAAAGTGGCTCAGAAGAGCCAGGTATTGTAGAAAGGAGAGGCAGGGAGGCCTCATCTCTCACTCCATGTTACAGTCATGTTCACAGGTAACATTCTCTTATACCTCTAAGTTTTTCCATGTATCCTTTCCTCTACCAGAAACATTCTTCTCCTTCTTTTTTTGGGCTCATATTAGAAGTAACTTCCATGGAGAAACATTCCCCAATCCTCCCTGATGAATTTTTTTTTTAACTGTGACTATCTGCTGTTATGTACTGTTACAACTACATCATACACTGCTGTATGTGCCTTTATCTGCTCCCGCAGAAGAGTGTGGGTCATTAACGATATGTTGTTCCACAGAACCTGAAACATAGTTAAGTGCTTCTCAAATATACACTGAATAAACCAATGATACAAAATTATGCAAAATATATTTTAAATCCACATAACCACTGAATAGACTTTCTTTTGGGTGACAAAACTGTTAAAGAATGGGAAGAAACTGAGAAGTAAGTCTCATGTCATCCCAATGAAGCCACAGTTGAAGATTAAACTACTAAATTCAGCTTTCCTGCATGTTGCAGATGGTGTTTAAAGAATTCCATAATGTCTTATTCACCAAAAACAAACTAAACTTTAGGAAAAACAAAAGCACCCATTCAAAATTCTGGATAATAACAGGTGGTCAATAAATATTTGTTAAATGAACAAACTTAAGAGGACTATCATTTACTTATTTCTATATTAGTTTATAAATTTAACATGAATAGATTAAAACCTATGTTTTATATCAAAGGTTTTCAACTCTAGCTGCTAATTAAAATCAGAGAAAATTTTAAAGCACTGTCACTTGGATCCCATTACAGAACAATTAAATAAGAACCCCTGAGGGCCCAGCTATGATATTTTTATTTTTATTATTTTTTAAGTTTTTATTTTGAGGGAAATTGAGAGAGACAGAGAGAGCATGCAATTGAGCAGGGTTGGGGAAGAGAGAGAGAGAGAGAGACGAGAGAGAGAGAGAGAGAGAGGATCCCAAGCAGGCTTTGCAATCATGGTACAGAGCCTGACAGAGGGGCTCTATCTCACAAACTGTGAGATCGTGAGTTTAACTCAAGAGTCGGAGCTCAACTGACTAAGCCATCCAAGTGCCCCAACTATGAGTATGTTTAAAAAGCTGTTCAGATGGGTCTATTGTGAGCTCAAAATGGAACCCATTGGAGAAGCATATAAACTGCAAAAAGTGATTTGCATTTAAAATAGAGGAAAGAGACAGTGACATCCTATTAAACTATGATATTCTATTAATTTTTAAATAAGATTCTCAGTGTAAATGATTTAAAAATGTGAAGGGATATCTACTGTACTAGACTACACAGAAAGTTTATTTTGCAGAAATGTTCTAGAGTATTTGCCCTTCAGAGGTCACGTTCCACAAGAGGATGCTTCTGTATTTGAAAATAAGTGACAGAAATATTTTTTAAATGATGAAGTTAACTTGCCCGATATTCTTAGTTTGTATCTTCAGACACTGATAATAGGACCGTATTTTCTTTGAATTTCTAAGAGTGGAAATAGCTTTGCTTTAGTTTGGTCATTGAATACTATCAAAGTTATTATCAGCAAATATAGGTGGCAATCAAAAATTAACACACAGTGATCACATTGGTCATAGATATTTTTCTGTAAATATAGTAAAAATGCCCTCCACATGCAATGTAGTCAATATAGTATGCATTTGTTCGTGATGCAGTGCTTGACCTTTAGAAGGCCATCAATAAATACATGTCAAATGCACAAATAAGCCCTCCTACTTACGAGTAATCTTATAAAATGAAACATATTTCCTTAAAAAGTGTCCTTTGAAAACTGATTATCAAAACATATACGGTTTCATACAAATGCATCTGAAATACATAGAAACAAGGATATAATTAAATGATCACGGCTTCTCCTCCTGCTATAGAATCTAATTCTGTAGTCAAGATTAGAAACCACTCCAAAGTTAAAATGGTGCACAAGGCACAAATTTAATCCTATGTAATTAAATAGATAACATGGCAATAAACAGGATATGATAGATGGAAGGCTTAACAAGAGTTTTTAATATGCACTATGTGGGTGTAAAAAATAAAACAGGCGTCCTTAACGTGCTGTTTTGTGAATAATAGATAATATCTGGTTTCTTTTAAGCAAAAGAAAGTGTGTTTCACTGACCTCTACTTAGCCCACATCCCTTGTCGACCATTTCCTTTGTATCACATACTCACCAAGTCACCACAGCACGATGAGTGGTCTTGGCTAGTATGCCACCTTCTAATGCCCACACACAATGGCTCCCATCAGTGGAGCTACGGGCTAAATTTGGTTTTGTTCCCAAACCTATTTATACCAATTGTACATGTTAACAGAATGTCTGTAATAATTTAAATAGTATGTAAATAATATTTCTATAAAACTAATGAAAATGGTTTGGAAATCTCAACATAGGTGAGTCACCAAAAATATGCTACTCAGGTGTGGCTGAAACAATTCTACAGAAGATTAGAAAGAAAAAAGTATGTCAAAAGTTTAAAAAGGTTCTGCACTCAGCATAGTGTTGCTTTATGATAATATACTTTGCTTTAAATATACATTGCTTTAAGATAATTTACTTGATAATGTTTAAGCTTTAAGATAATATACGTTGCTTTAAGATAATATACTTGATAGTATTTAGATCAAGATATAGTTATCAAGATATAGATACTATCTATTAAGATATATCAAGACATACTATCAAGATATGATATATATATACACAAATAAAACATAGTATGTCATAATGATGTTTTTTTATGCAAGAATGATCATTTAGCCTTCTTCTAGTCAATGGACCTGTATTCAAAAAAGATCTTGACTCCACCTCAAAAGGTGTCAGATAACTTCAAATGGATTTATTGCATTGCTGTTGTTATGATTCCTGTTTGAAATGACTTACAGCATTAGATAAGATTTAGGACACTGCATATTTACATTTCCTTAATTTCTTGTCAAAAATTGCCCCATTGTTTAAATGCTAATGTAAATATAATGTCATTTTTATTTTAGTAGCTTATTCAGTAATTTATGATGTCATTGTTATTTTAGTAGCTGAATCAGTAATTTTTAGTCTACACAACAGTGATCATATGCAACTTAAAACATGATCATTTCTGAAATTATGTAAATAACACAAATAATCAATGACAGCAGATCAATAAGTAGAGGGATGAGTCATAGCTCAGTCTTCCAAACTGCTTTAGGTAATTGAGCTTGTCGGCTTCTGATGCCAGAAATGTGTCCCCCACACTTGGATGTCCATTCTGGCAAACACACACAATGATTGTAATCCTGGGAGAATGCTAAACTGCCTCATATCCCCCACTGGGTCTTACAAAGTGAAGTTAGAAAAGCAAAGGTTAAGGAAACAAACCACAACTCCAGAATGTCTCAGAAATTTCTGAAGCAGTGGCTTCTCCCTTACAGACTGCCGCCTTACTCTTCTCTCTACACAATGACTTTATTCATACTTTGGGGGAAAGAACTCTGGAAGGAGGATTAGCATGGGAAACTTTCTTTCATGGAAGAGAACTCACATGGCTGCTCAAATGGCACATCGTATGAATCTACTTATGTGAAATTTGTACATTTGTTGTGTAGCTGTAATTCAACTGTTACACTTAAATGGTGGTAACATTAAATTTAATTTTATTAATTTTACGTAATTATTAAATGGTCTCTGCTATTTGCCTATTCACCAGTGAGTAGTTCCAAATTGTCCTTAGTGAATCTGCAGACTTTAGAAAATAATATTGAATATGATGCCTCCAGGAAAATCAACAAAGAACACTATTTCAGTGGGTTGTTTTTAATAGAAAATAAGGTGAAAACACTTTTAAAAGAAAATTTTAATGTTTGTTTATTTTTGAAGGAGTGAGAGACAGAGCGTGAGCGGGGGAAGGTCAGACAGAGAGGGAGACACAAAATCCGAAAGCAGGCTCCGAGCTGTCAGCACAGAGCCCGACATGAGGCTCGAACTCACAAACCGCGAGATCATGACCTGAACTGAAGTCGGATGCTTCACTGACTGAGCCACCCAGGCACCCCTAGATTAAAATACTTCTTTCACAAAATTCATGTTAAGCTACTTTTAGTAAAGTCAAGATCAGTTATGTCAGAGTGATTAAGAACATGGTCTTCAGAATCTGACAACCTAAATTTGAATCCTAGATCTACCCTCAATGTCTGCCATATCTGTAATCGCTAAATATTAATTTTTAATATCATTAAAATTATGTTAACATGTGATAACATGCTTCACATAACAATATGTGAAAAAAGTATGAATGAAAATCTCTTCCTAAAGAGAGGAAGTGCAAAGTAAGAAGGCCCACACAATAAACAGGAATAAGTTCGTATTTTCAATCCCTAATCCCAAATTCCATTTCACGAAACAATAAAACTCAGAATTCTAAGAGAAGAATTCAATACTGAGAGGCAGAAAGCAAAAATAGGGCAGGATCAAAACATGTTACCAATAAAATTAGCCATTTAGATAAAGGGGGTACTTGTTTAGTTAATGTAGGCAATGACTTCTCATCCCAACTAAAAACAAACATGCTATTATGTTTTACATTTGTTTCTTGGCTTTTTACCTAGAAACTTGATTTCTAAGTATAGTGGTTGTTATTGAGGAAATGCTCAGCTAGGCAGTGTAAAGAATCATAGTTACCAGAAAAGATAAAAAGCTCACAGCTCTAAGAGTAGTTTTCGTATTCTACTAGAGCTACATGTGGTAGAGATACAACCACATGTCTAATTTCTGAAAGGTATCTGAACTTGTTTAGTGATAGCATTTAGCAAGTTAATTGCTCCGTTTTCAAATATAGAACTATACAGTTAAAATCATTCACTCTAAGTAATATTTATGAGCCTAGAATCCCTTTGAAACCAGACACGTAAGTCCCACAGTTCTGTTGATGTTAAGGAAGAATTTATACTCTTAGAAAGCATGCCTCATTCTCCACTCCCATTAAACTGTAAGCTGCTGGTTGGGGAGGGGAGCGGGTTGGTGGTGGTAATGTTTTCACCACTAATGACTCTTCAGTACTCAGCACAGACCCCAGGGCATATTTTTTATCTAATAAATATTGAAAAAATGAGTTACTTAAAGAAATGAATGGAAAAGCAGATCAAATAGGAAAAAAAAAAAAAAGCAAGCTTGCCATCTAGTGGTCACTTGATAAAAATGTATGTACGTGATAACCAGAGCATGGAAAAGCTAATAAAGTTGACAGAAAACATGACTTCTAAGAATTGATGTGCTTGGCCACTAAATCTTGACACTAAAGCCTTTACTTATCTGTGATTTATACATTGTTTCAAAGTTTCCAAATAAAGACACATATTATAGGTTCCTAATATGAAGATTTTCCTCTTCTAGTAATCATCTAGTAAGAAAAAGCCATTAAGATTCAGCCACACATAACAATTGAGAAGTATAGTGATAGGCAGTGACAAGACTTGTTTTTTCTCCTATATAATTTATTGAAGCTATACCTTAAATCTTTAAACAAAATATTGTGGTGCACTAGCTGAAGGTCTTAAGATTCTGCTTGAGAAAACAAGCAGTACTATTCTCTCCATTCTAAATTCAGGCTGTGTCTTGCAGTTCATTAATAAATCATACTCCACTCTATTTAAAATTTCACATCAAACCAACTGTATTCCATCTATCTCAATGTTGACAGGGGCTTGGTGTCAGTCTGAAGAATAAAATTCCTTTCTTTTTCCACATATCTATCAAAATAAACAAGTGTTCTAAAACTATATGCATCATTGCTCGCTTAAGACATTTACTAGAACCCCATCCAGACTTTTTTTGTGTTGATTTATGATCTTATTGTCTCTAAAGAACATCTAATGTTCTACTGTTGCTCTATTTTTCTATTTTAAAAAGAAATTAAAGAGCTGTTGTTCTTAGAGTTCATGCTTAAGAAAAAAACGTTAAGAAGTAAGTTCAAAGAGAATAGCACTTCCACTTTCGGCTGTGAGTCTCCCTCTTCCGAGGCCTCCGTTAAGCTTTGCTCCAACTGAATAGTAAGAGAGCCTTACAACTCACTATTACCATAGCCTTCACTCTCCTAGAGTTTCTCTGGCAAACGGCAGTGATTATCACTGCTTCTCCTAAAGAATCAGCAATCATATTCAAAGCAATAAAAAAAAAAAAATTAAGCATATATATACTCTGTCATGATACAGATATAGTCTACCTACTAAGTACAATCAATTTTCTTTTTCAGTAAAGGAATAATCAGAAATAAGAAAGTGAGGATGAACTGTTCTCACGGGAATGCATTTGATCCAGTCATGAGCCCAGCATCTGGAGGTTGAGGGTCTTTCCAGAGGCTGGAGTGACCTCATGGCCAGGATCAGAAGTTTGCTGTGGAGTGTCCTACAACTGTTCCTGCAGTAGGTGTCACACCCAACTACAGTGAAAGGGCAGAGCAGCGAAACGACAAAGAAGTCACTCCGGGGCGGTGGGGGGCGGGGGGGGGGGGGAGGAAACTAAACTAATAAAATTATGTTTACATTTATATGGGTTGATGTTAACTAGAGGAAGCTAAAACCCCTGTAATCATTGTGTAAATGTATTTATTACATCTGCATACTTCTATGTTCTGCAATATAGTCACCAAAAGAAGTTCAAAAACCAAAAGCTCAACGCGTTTTATACGTGAAAAGTGTGTGGCTTGAAAACCAACACAATGGAGCCAAAGCCCATCAGTTCCTTTTACTCACCGTGGTGGTGGTGGTGACCTCCTCCGTTACAACCTTCAGGGTGTCGACCACGGAGATGTAGCCCAGACGCTTAGCAATCGCCAAGGCAGTGTTGCCATTCTGGAGACAGTGAAAGAGAGAAAGAGTGAGAACTGAGAGGGAGGACTGCGCCGTGAGCCAATGAGCTCACCGGCTGCTCCGCATGAGCCAGCATTTCCTTCCAAAACAAGGCACAGCTTAGGAAAATCACTAGTTTTTACCATTACAGCTGAATCTCTTTGTAACTTCTTTAGACTATAGCCCAGGTCACCATGGTAACACAACAAGCTGCATCTGCCTGCTCTTCTAATAAGAAGCACTTGACGCTTTAACCCTAAGGTTGTCAAACATCCCAACAGATATTGCACTGTGTTTAGGAAAGTACCTCTCCAAAAATTATTAGCAAGTATCAAATATTCTTACTCCTCATCAGAGGTCAGGCCATCTGCTGCAGGTAAGATGTTACCACAGGGAACTCAGTAACATATTTAGCTACAGCTGTGCACAGAGCTCACGGTGCAGCAAAAGAGCGCGAGCCAGCAACTCAGTCTCCAGCCCAGGCCACTGGGGATCCCGGTTTGTTTAATTGCACCGCTTAGTTTACATTTCAATGGCTCCACATCCCGAAGAGCTTTGTCTAAGCCAGCAGCCTCGCAAACTGTGCTCCCTTAAGAAGGCCGGGCGGGAGGGGCGGACTCGCGCTCACATCTGAGCGCCAGCTGTAAGCAAAGCACGTTCCAGCAGCCTAGACGCAGGGCCCCACTCCCCCGAGAGAGAGAGACGGCCCGAGTCGGGCCCACGGCTCTCCCTCCCCGGGAAGCACTACCGGAGAAGTCACGCTGATTTCTGGAAAGGCTTTCCAGAAATCCCGGGCTTTCCAGAGTGCGGGGGTTTATCGAAGGGGGATGTGTCTGAACTCAGCTCAGACAAGGGGCCGCCAGGGCGGCAGAGGAGGAGGAAGCAGCAGCGTGGTGAGGGGCAGCCGGCGCCTGCCTTACCGCGGTCGTGGCGTTGGGCTTGGCCCCGTGCTGCAGCAGGACGTTGATGATGTGCGTGTGGCCCTGCTGGGCGGCCTGGTGCAAAGGCGTGTAGCCGTTCTGTGGGTGACGGTGGCGACGACGGCCCGACCATAGATTTGCAGCGGGAGAAGGAAAACTAGGTTAGCCTTCATTTTGAATCTTAGTCTTATTTACAGCAAATCCATCAAGGATGCCTTTTATTTGGAGCGCAGTATCACCACCACCCCATTTCTCACCAGCAAATACTCCCTCTCACCTTATGGTCTGCTAAACGAAGAGAAAAGACTAGCTGATGAAATAGACTAACAAACTCCAGATTATAGCTATTATTATATGTTAACTAATTAACATTAAAAATGGGTATGCTGAGAGATTTCTAATGACAGAAGGGCATTATCACAATGATTTCTTCCCCGGGGAAAAAGAAAGAGTAAAATCTCAAAATCTTTTTAACGGAAAGATGCACAGGATATTTTCACAAGCCACTGCTTGTTTGTTAGGACTTTTCTAATAATCTTTGGGCCAGCGTTAGGGGTTCTAAACCAACGAAAGGAAATCGAAATCTTCCATTCCTTTCAGAGAGCAACTTTGGTCCAAGAAGAGCACACTTAGAGAATGGAACATTTCGTTGAAAGCTGAGTGGCCCACTTTCAACAAAAAATGACTTTAAGAATTAGGTTCTTTTTAACATCCTAGTCTGAACTTCCTCATAGCTGAAAGCTCTGTAATCCGTGATTTGTGAGGAGCTGCTGGTGAGGTTAGTGGGAAGCCAGTCTTGCTCAGAACTCCAGTGGGTGGCAGGTAGGACACAGGTTGGTTGCATATTCATGTTAATTAAACAAAGGGCGCCCGAATCCTTGGAGGCACAACAAAGCATTACTATCTATTATTCATTGAACATTCACTTTGTGCCTGATACCAGACCTTATATTTGTCTTTTAATCTTTGTTATCATCCTAAAAATGAAGGTGCTTGGTACATAGTTGGTGTCCCATAAATAATGAGTGACTGAGTGAATAGATGATTGGATAAATGAATATTTTTCTTCCTGTGTCAGAGGTGATTAAATGGAAAACAACAGTTAAATCATTTCTTTGTGATTATTCTAAGTTTAGAACCTGTATAGATCACAATGGCCAATGGCTATCAGACTACTTTTTTTATTATCTCCCTGCCTCATCCTGATAAAATTCATCTATATTTGAGACCCCATTGTCTGGGTTCTAAGTTCTGAGTAGTCCATTCATACCATGAACTTGTAGGAATATATATCCCTTTATCTAGTGTCATTGCTGCCTTGTGACCAATACTACTCCTATCTACATGAAGTGTCTGTATGCACAAGGTGCCACATGATTCCTTCTATGCTTTTGCTGTGGCCCTTTTGTCCATGGGGATGTCCCCACATGTGTGAGAGTCTATCAGTCTGAGAGCCTTTCAGTCTAGAACATCATCAGCCCTGCCATGTTTGGTATTCATCCCTGCAATGGAATCACCCCAGGCAACCTGGAAATATAAACCGATTACAGGGACTCTGAGAAACCTGCTATTGCAGGGACTCTGCTCTCAAATAAAGTAATTCATGGACATCTGAGAAGCATAAAGTAGTGATATTTTTTTCCCGAAAATTCTTCCTTTCCCTTGTGTTTACAAATGTTCCACCAACCAAATTTAGTTCACCTCTTCAGTATCAACCAAGTTCCACAAGCATTTACTAACCACATGTTATGTGCTAAATAAGAGACACTGTGCTTCCATAAATTAATAATGTCAGAGTAACATTCTTGCCCCCAAGAGCTCACATTTTTCAAGTTGTCAATGGACATCATAGCCAGGAAAATGTCTCCCGGGCCTGACTTAATTTAACCTTTACCTGAAGCTTCTGGTGCATGAGTATATTTGCCAGGGAAGTCTGGAGGAACTCAAAAACTTTTACATGAACATTTGGTTGCAGCTTACCCATGGTCTTAGGCCCATTCTGCTAGGAGCTCTTGACCCAGTTCTACCAACTTTTAGCATATCCCAAAACCCCTCTAACCCTTCATTTTCTCATTTGCAAAATGGGAATGGCCAAGATTTCAAGTCTGGTGAAGGATCAGATATGTTGTCTGTGTAACTTTGATTTATCTAAAGTTATATATGCTAAGAAACATTATTTTGGTATTTTTTTTCTTTCTCATTGAAGAATTCTATGATCTTTGCATTATATTTCACAAAGAAAATTTTCTTTTACATGCTGAAGTTCTAAACCCTTTTCACAAATTGATCATATAATTAACCAAATCTGGGTTACCGCAAGCTGATGTTATAGCGTTTCATTTTAATTTTAAGCAACTAATAGTCCCATAAAACAAGTTCACTTTTCTAAGTTCTTATACCAAATCATGAATGTTTGAGGGGAAAGGCAGTACATATGTTTACATTTTCACAGCAACAAAACAAATTTTTAGTAACCATAGTTACATGAGATGTGAGGCAGAAAACATAAATCCTTTTCCAAAAATGCCATTTGATGTGAAAAAAATTCTGAAGTGTTTATTAAAAGAACATCTTTTGATTTATGTATCTGTCCACTCCTCTGAAGACATATTAAAAGAAATATTTTCTTCCAGAAGCAAGTCAAATCTACACAGTTCAATTTTTAAAAACTTGAAAATTTTAAATGAGATTTTTCTCTCAACCAAATGTCTATGTGATTGTATATCAAACCCCAAGAGGGTAAATGACGTTATCTAGACAATATGTCTGGCTTGTAAATATTATTTCAACATTGACACACTTAACAAAAGACTACAGTAACTGTTTTCATGTTCCACCAAGGTCTCATTGCAGAGCTACCATTATTCCTCTCAGAAGACCTGGATTCCAATAAGAATGTCTGTCCTGGGGGCGCCTGGGTGGCTCAGTCGGTTGAGTGTCCGACTTCAGCTCATCTTTAGTTTGAGCATTGGGCTTGCTGCTGTCTGTGCAGAGCCGACTTTGGAGCCTCTGTCCCCATCTCTCCCTGCTCCTCCTGCACTCATGCTCTCTCTCTCTCAAAAATGAATAAACATTAAAAAAAAATGTCTTTCCTGTACGCTTAAGCGTGATCTGACTCAGCAGAAATGGGGTTGGGTGCTAATATCCAAGAATTCATCTTCGACCTTTTACATGATCTCTAAGTACAATTTCATGAAAAGTCCAGAACTGCTCAAAATCTAGGCAGCAGCTGTTCCTCCCAGAGTCACATGAGAAGTTTTGAATCTTAAATATCAATAGTAGTAGTTATGATTTTAAAAACAACTATTTTTCATTTGTAAATATGCTTATGTACAGACATGATTGTGCTTCTGCTTCTAAGAGGATATAAAAAGACTAACTTCCAAAACTTACATTTCTAATTATTAGCATCTTTGAATGATGACTTTGAAAACTCTTGAATGCGCTCACACTAATTTAGTCGAGCCCACTCACATAGCTGCAATAAAGAATTTCTGATATATAAACTTAAATGAACAAACATGTAATTACATATTTCTTTGGACCAAAGAACCTGGAGCTGCAAGTTATATTAGCCATCGTAGCAGTAGCTATATTATTCACTTCTCTTTCCCTTGAAACAATTTGAGTGCCTGGAAGTATGGTGTCATGCTCCAACCTTGTTTTGCTGAGTAGGACCTTTCAGTTGCCACTAGAAAAAACATCTGGGCTCAGGTCAGCTCTGCATTATCCTTGAGAACTTGCAACCCAGGCCTTACGCACCATTGCCTTACTAAGCATTACCATGTGATAGTCCAAATGTGACAGAGTTGGTGGGATTGGTGGGGATGTAAACTGATGCAACCACTATGGAAAACAGTATGGAGGTTCCTCAAAAAATTAAAAATAGGACTACCATATGGTTCAGAAATTCCACTTCTGGGTATTTATAAGAAAACTAAAACATGAACTCAAAAAGATATCTGCACCCCCGTGTTCATTGCAACATTATTTATAATAGCTAAGATATGCAGCAAACTAAGTGCCCATCAATGGATGAATGAATAAATAAATACAATTGCACATATACACACAATGTAAATCATTCAGCCATAAAAATGAATGAAATCTTGTCATGTGCGACAACATGGATGGACCTGGAGGGCAACATTCTAAGTGAAATAAGTTAGAGAAAGAAAACACCATATGACTTCACTTCTGTGCGGAATCTAAACAAAACAAAATCCAAACTCATAGATACAGAGAACAAATTAATGGTTGCTAGAGGCAGGGGGTGGGGAGTTGGGAGAAACAAGCAAAAGGTATCACAGGGTAATAAACATTTTTTAAGTGAAATACAATGGATTTAAAGTTTACATGATATTGAGTGTCCTGTGTTCAGCTATATCCTCTGTATTTAGAGGGCGAGATCCTTCCCTTAAGGGTGAAGAAGAGGTGGTTAGAACATACCCAACCTTTTATCATGCGTCACCAATAAAAACAGAGATTTAGAGGTATGTACTGCTAATAAAAATGTTGTACACGCACATTTAAAAGGGAAGCACTATTGCTATTCACAGGACGCAGTATAGGAAAATACTGTTGTGAGAAAGTGAAGCACTGATAAGCTAGTTTAGTTGTAGGGAAGTTATGAAGTGGTCGTCTGGCAACTTAGTTCAAGTCACAATATAGAGACTCGAAAACAAGGAAAAGGATGACTAGGTGAGAGAACTCAAGAGAAGGATTTCATAGCATGGAATAAGTGTCAGGTAGGAGACTGAATGATGACTGATAAGATTTTAGGTACAGTGAGTTGACATTAATGACCTATAGCGATGTAGAAGTTAGATCATTATACCATAGCTTTGAGAGCTTTGGCCCTGAGGCAGACTGTCCGAGTATGAATTCCAATTCTTCCAATATATACTCTGTGGCCTTTGATAAGTTATTTAAATTCACAGTGTAAAATGGAGATAGGACTAGCATCTGACTATGAGGTTATTTAGGGATTAAATGATTTAATATAAATAAAGTCATATATAATGTATATGTGACTCACAGCTTGCATTTAATAAATATTAGTTTAATTTTTTTTTTAAATGAAAGGCTCAGGGTCTAGGCTGCATGTCTACATTTCTTCATGTGGAAAGAGGGGGTGACAGGAAGGCAGGCCAAGGCCTTGAAACAACATGAAGAATCAGCCAGAATATCAAAGTGTTCTAACAGGCTTTTATTGTATTCTGCGGTAAATTGTTAACTGGATATGAGCTACTTTAACTCTACAATAAAAGTAGTTCTGAAGCTAACCTACCTGGCTGTCAAAGGTTATGAGAATGAAAAGCCTCAAACAATTGTACAAAACTATATTGCTTATTCAAAATCACTTCAGAAGAACTAAAAAGAAAAAAGTACATTTGTAGCTATGGTGAGCTAGTGAAGTGTCCACAAGGCAGAAGCTTTCTGCTTATAGAAAATAAAAATGAGTACACATATTTTACCTTGGTTTTTGCGTTGACATTCGCACCCTGCTTCAGAAGAAAGTTGACCATTTTCACATTTCCATAGTGACAGGCCACAATTAAAGGAGTGTAACCAAGCTAAAATAAATAAATAAACAAACAAACAGACAAATAAATAAGTACTCTTAATGGTTAATACTCAAGGAGAGAGGGATTAGGTAGAATTTCAACTATGGTATGATGGGTAGAAATTCTATTCCACTGTGTAAGTATTACTTAGCAGATTACTGACACTTTCTGTGGATACAAATATGGACTGAAGCAGATCCCGGAGCACATGGAACTTCAGCAAAGGGAATCAGACATGTGTGTGACTTCATCTGACAAAGGCCCAAGAGAGACACAAATAACTGAATCTGAAAACAGATGAGAGATGGAGTCTGATAGCCGGATGTGGAAGAGATACATGAAAAATGTAGCTTAGGTGGGCTTGAAAAGTTTCATGGCATAGAGAAGGAAAAGCCAGTTTAAGACCAAGGGCTTGGAGGCAAGTAAGCACAGGAAGAAAACAGCAAAGTCACCTTGACTGGCAGAAGCAATAAGGGAGAGAGGGTGGACTTGAGCCAGCACTGTTTTAAAGGGTCCTGATATCACCATCTCCATTTAGACTTGATTCCAGCAAAACTGGAGAACCGTTATAGATTTGTGAGCAAAACAGAGTCATAATTAATTCAGAATGGACTTTTGAGGAGAGGGGCTTGGACTTGGGTGACCTAAATGGGGGCTACTGGGAGTCATCCAGTTCAGAACCTGTCACACTATTCAAGGTGATTTGCTTTACCTTTGTGTGAGCATCCTGGTCAGCCCCATGCTTAGTAAGAATGTCAGCAACATTCACTTTATCTTCCTGGGCTGCAAGGTGTAAAGATGTGAGTCCACTCTAGAGAGAGAAGGGAAGCAAATGGGTATATTTGGAAAAGAAAATATATTTCATCATCTATAATGTCATAGCTGTTAAAAAAATCCCAGAAAATTCACAGGGTCTCCCAGAACCTGCAACTTTTGATATCTAAGACAAACCCTCAAAGTTAATATGTCTTTCCATTTATGACATATTCTCTAAGTTAATCAACACTTTCAATAACAAATTACATTTTCTACATTTGGGTACTTATAATGTACTTAAATATTTATATTATATATGATGTATTTATATTATATTATAATGTGCTTAAAATAACTCAGCTAATAAGCTTCCAAACAACATTCATTTTTTTTTTAATGTTTATTTATTTCTGAGACAGGGTCACAGCACGAACGGGGGAGGGTCAGAGAGAGAGGGAGACACAGAATCTGAAACAGGCTCCAGGCTCTGAGCTGTCAGCACAGTGCCCGATGTGGGGCTGGAACTCACGGACTGTGAGATCATGACCTGAGCTGAAGTCGGACACGTAACCGACTGAGCCACCCAGGCGCCCCAACATTCATTTCAAATCCATCTGTGCCACCTGCTGAAATTAGTTATTCCCTTAAATAATCAGTCAACCAACTTCTACTTTATAACTGTAGCAATAATCTGTATTTTCATCAATAAAATATCGTCTCAATGTAAAAAATGTACAAGGTTACAGGAAATGAGTTGAGAACAGTTTTCTCCAGTACCAAGGATAGTATACAATCTTGGAGTTTCCTCTAAATACTAACTAAAAAGTGACCCCATCATTTTTTTTTAATTTTTTTTATGTTTATTTCTGAGACAGAGAGAGACAGAGCATGAGAGGGGGAGGGGCAGAGAGAGAGGGAGACCCAGAATCGGAAGCAGGCTCCAGGCTCCGAGCTGTCAGCACAGAACCTGATGCGGGACTCGAACCCACAGACTGTGAGATCATGACCTGAGCCGAAGTCGGACGCTCAACCGACTGAGCCACCCAGGCGCCCCGTGACCCCATCATTTATATACAGCACCATAAATCGGCCAGCTCAATGTAAAATGTTTGGCATATACACATCAAGTAAATATTTTGATTATTTGTATATGCAATTAAAGTACAGTTATGAATTAATACAAGATGAAAGAAGAGGGAAAAACTGGTTTATTAAGTCAATGCCACAATCTGGCAGCCTCACTACACGTGCAAGTAGTTTCTAACAAACAAAACTGACATTAAAAGAATCCCTTTAAATCCTAAATCATTTGTGTATTTAATGGGTATTTTCTGACTACCTTTCATATGCCATGAAGTGTTGTAGGTATTTGAATATATCAGTGAACAAAAGTTTCTTCCCTGTATGCTAGTTAGCAGTATATTCATTCCATGTTTCTCTCCCCCTACTATTGCTCAAATACCTGGGATATTCATCCTCTTCCTGTACATCCTGCAGCTGTATACTAAGGTAGTTTCTTTATGTTCTGAGTTGTCAGCCCCCATCCACCTGCCCACCCCTACTCCCACCCCCACCTCCACTTTCCCAATTCACATCCAATTAGAATCGACCAGCCTCCCCTGACCATGGATTTGCAGTCAGGTTAGGTTGAGACAGCTAAGCCATGTTCTTGAAAGTTCATGATCTCTAGCCAGGGAATACTCCTAGAAATGGACAAGTCCTCTGACCTTTAAAAAACAAAATTAAAAAAATAAATGTACAGAGAGAAAAACACTCTCCAACTAGAGAGAAGTTTTTTTATTTGAGGCCTGGGGCTTTGAAATCCTTATAGTTTTGGCTGAGCTCAGCTTTGAGTTCTATAAACCATCAGGATGAGATGGAAAATAGACCTTTTGCATTAAAATGTGCTCACTTCTTGGGGTGCCTGGTGGCCCAGTTGGGTAAGCATCCAACTCTTAATTTTGTGATTTCACATTTGGGGAGTTTAAACCTCATGTCGGGCTCTGCCCTGACAGTGTGGAGCCTGCTTGGGATTCTCTGTCTCTCCCTTTTTCTCTGTTTCTCCTCCACTTCCGCTCTCGCTCTTTCTCTCTTTCAAAATAAATAACTTTGGAAAAAAAAAAGGACTTTTTTTTAAGTTTTTCTCAAAATAATAAATAAACTTTGAAAGAGAGGACTTTTTTTTAAAGTTTATTTGTTGTTTTGAGAGAGAGAGAGAGAGAGAGAAAGGGCGAGTTGGGGAGGGGCAGAGAAAGCCAGGGAAAGAGAGAAGCAGGCTCCCCACTGTCAGCACAGAGCCCGATGCGGGGCTTGAACTCATGAACCATGAGACCATGACCAGAGCAAAATCAAGAGTCAGATGCTTAACTGACTGAGCCATCCAGGTGCCCCAAAATGTCCTTCTAAACAAATACTATATGGTCCTAAAGTATGAACAACATGAATATAAGGACAAAACAGAAGATTCTTCCTCATTTTGAGTTTCTTCATATGAAAACAGCAAACATAAAAATATTTCTCTTTATGGACACAATTGGTCTTTTAAAATGTCATTGAAGTGACTACGAAGGGAAATGATCATCAACTATCTCAAAGATATTTTAAATGGCATGTCAAATGTATCTGCTGTTTTCTATACTATTTGCAGAATAGATTTTCTACAATATAAGATTGCAAACAGCCAAGATGAGAATCCTCTACACTTTTTCTGATAAAATTGCATACCTAAATCAAATTTGAAAACTTTTCTAATAAATCAAGAAAATAGAAGATGTTGAAGGACTTCTTTACAAAAAGAGGAACTTATTTCCTGAAATGCACTAGTGGACTCTACAACTGTTTTTTCATTATCACATGGTGACTGGATAAGAAATGTAATATAATTTCTATATTTTAGTTCTTATTGAGAAGTAATCATTGGAGAGTATGAAATTATTGATTGCAGTTGGTCTTGAATAGCAAAAGAATATATGCATGTTCAAAAGGACTTAGAAAAATGTAATCACTGGCTTTGCTTTTTACCTGCAGTTGCATTAGCTCATTATAATACCAACCAAGGGTAAGGTTATATTTTTATAGATAGATTCTATATATTGTATTATTATTAAGATATATATAAGCGTATTCCCTAAAGTTTTATTCTAGTGACAAATACATCATATCTTCATTTAGGACAGCACTCAAATCTAATATTGAAATCATTGTTATGAAGATAACATAATTAGTTTGTGGTTCAAAATTGAAAATATTTCTTCACTGTGAAGTATGCAACTCAAAAATATTCATAAATATTCACTGACTGACTGATAAAACTCCCTCAAAGGAAGCAATACGTTTAGAAGAATACTATCAGAGAGTACATAGTTAACTGATTCAGATATGAGTACACCATTTTTACAAATTAAAAATAGCAGTATCAGAAGCATTGCATGATCAGTTCATGAAATGCCTAGAATTTCATTCTACTCAAAATTTTGCTTGATTTGTTTATGAATTTCTTGTGTTTATTTTCAAATGCATATTTGTTTTTTAATGGACAATAAAAACTCTCTGCCCTCTTCATATACTGATGTTAAATGAAGTATTCTACCATTGGTCTCATAGTGAGAATATCCCCAGTAGGTAAATGACCACCTGAATGGCATGGTTTAGATGACCACAAGGAAATCCATGTCCAGACTGTAATGACAGCTGGTACATTGAATGTAAGGCTTAATCATGTTCATTCATGTTAAAATAAAAAAATATCTTTTGGAGAGCTAACTCTATAATTATTTCTGACTATAAAAAAGGATCTGTGAGGACTTTAGATAGAGAACAGAGCAGTGTATAAGGGTAAGGGGATTTACTGGAGCATTTCTGAGTGATAAAGACACAGAAAGGACTCTAGAGGCATTCAAGACAACTGTCTTTTTCATAGTTATTTCTAAAGGACATACTGCTACATAACATATTGATAAATGTTATTAAGACCAATTTACAACTGAGTCTCCAAAAGCATTAATTAGCTCAATGGTGAGATGTAGAAAACACTGTATTTGTGCGTTTGTGAAAAATCCTAAGAAACTTAATTTTCACTAAACCTATAACTTGTCTTATGTAAAGCATTAAGAGATCTAAATGATGAGCTAACTTGGGGCACCTGGGTGGCTCAGTCCGTTAAATGTCTGATTCTTGATTTCAGCTCAGGTCATGATCTCACAGTTCGTGGGTTCAGAGCCCTGCATCAGGCTCTGTGCTGTGTCAACACGGAACCTGCTTGGAATTTGTTCTCTCTCTCTCAAATAAATAAATAAACTTAAAAAAATAAAAATAAATATATAAATGATGAACTGACTTATAAACATAGGCTTCAACTTTTAGTTTCTCAGCAGCTGGCTCCAGGGGAGTATATGTAAGTATAATGTTTTACTATACATTAAATAGATAGGTAGGTAGGTATGCAGGCAGGTAGGTAGGTTGAGTTATAGATATACAGAGAGAGAGAAAGAGGGAGATGTATAGACAGACATGTACTTGTAAAGTCCAAATATTTTCATATTTGAATAGTATCTTTTCCTCTTCTTCCTAACTGTTGCTCTATTACAGTTAATGTGCTTGTCCTCAGGAGCCATTTTCTGGGGAAAGGCTTAAATGACTGCAGTTCTTTATTAAAAACACTAATTCCCTGGCCACCACCACCACAACTACCCAGGCTAGGCTGAAGTTGGCTATACAGACTTCTAGCGAGTTCCTTGTCCCCACCCCCCAACCTCTCAGGTGCCTCTGATGTCAATCAGGCTCCAGAATGGCTTGGGTAGTGGCCATGGACCAACAGCTTAGAAGCAGTTGTTTGGGCCAGATCCCAGAGAACTGTCACCTCTCTCTGTATCCCTCACTCTTACTGTCTCTCTCTGAAATTTGGGATTATGACGAGCAGGTACTATGGCAATCTGGATTGACTTCTTAAACTGAAGTGATGTTACCTCTTCGGAGCTATGGGGTCATCACTTTGCTCACAGAGAAGCAAAGAAAGTAGATCTGCAGAGACAGGTAAATGAAACTGACTCACAGGGAAAAGTCAAGATTCAGAAATGTAGCCATATAGGCAGAGAGTCCGCTTCTTGCTTCCTTGTGGTTTCTTGTTCATCGGAAGACTCGACTGTTACTGTCCTTGAATTCTATAAGATATCTCTATTTCCTTTTAATATATCCCCCATTTTTTGTTACACGTTATGTTTGATTGGTTTCTCTTTACACTCATCTGAGAGACTCTTGGCTAAAACAAGAGGCAAAAACAGAATACCTTAGTTGACATGTGAATATTGGCTCCCTTATCCAGAAGCAAGGTAACCATATCCGTGTGCCCCTCCTGTGAGGCCAGATGGAGTGGGGTTACTCCTTGCTTTGTTACAATGTTAGTCTCTGCTCCATAGTTCAGGAGTGTGGAAGCGATCTGCATTTGATTCTTCTTGGCAGCAATATGTAAAGGAGTATAGCCATTCTATAAACAAAAAACAAAAAAACAAAACACAAAAACAAAAACATATATACATCGTAAGTTTGACACTTGCCTTAATATATATCTTTGCATATATATTCAAGTAGGAATATATATTCAATAGGAAATAAGAATCTCTAATCAATAGAAAAGTTAAAAAGTGAGTTTACAGTAGATCTAGATTCTTACCCATTAAAGTTCCCATCCAACAACACCCACTCATATCTTTACAACCAACATCAAAAGGCACCCATTCTACTGTAAGACAGGTATAGATACAAAAACCCCAAAGCTTAACATCTCTTTTTATAATATAGGTTGTCTCCTGCAGAGCAACATAAAATAAGCCAGGTTCCTCTTCCCTATGACTGTCCTTTAAATACCTAGAGATGGTTTTCATGTCTCCCTTTACTCTTCTTTCCCAGGTTAAACTTCCCCAGTCCTTCAACTATTCCTGATAGAAGCCCCATCTCCAGACCTCTCCATTAAGGAGGATCTGTTCTGGACTGATTTTAGTTTGTCAACACTGGTCTTGAACTGTGCTACCCAGAACTAAATGCTATGTTTTGGGTACAGTTTTAACAGTACAGAATAAAATGGAATTTTATATTGTATGTTTTATATTGTATATTTGTTATAACATTCCTGCGACTATGCTTCTAGCTGGATTGTACTTTTTACTTATTCAATAGCTATTTAGTAAGTAGCTAGCACATGCCAGGCAGAGTGTGAGGATATAAAGGTGGACAAGATACAATCCCTGTCTTTAAGCGGTTGCATTCTAATAGAAAAGATATTTAAAAAAAAAAAAACAAAACTAGCTTATATTAATCCTGTGGCCAGGTAAAATCCTAGATCTCCCATTGCCTCTATAACCTGTGAGCTCAAAAATAGACATATGAGGCTACTAGTTTTATGTGGGAGTTTGTAGAGAGGACCAGAGGAATTCAGACTTTGCTGGCAAGAGCTATACCTTAAACCCTATACTTGGTTAAAAGAAACAACAAACAGACCCATGGAACAAATGTAAGTCTGGAACCTATATTGTTCCCTTTCCTTTTCTTTTTTCAAAGGTAGAATTTTCTTTTTCTGGTAGAATTTTCCATGAAAAATGTGTAATAGAAACTAAAAATGGTGGTTTTGACATTAACTGTGTTATAACGAAGGTAAAGGCCGCATAACGATCAATTGCTTCTTGTGAGTTTATCATAAGGGGTCATTTTAGGTTATGTTATTTCCTGAAGCCTAACTGCAAAGGGAACCAAAAAATAAAAAGTAGTTTTCAGAATTTAAATGTCTTTATATGCCATCATCGAATCTTGTTCCTCAATGTCCTATGTTATCTACCTACTCTGCCCCCCATTTCTCCAAGTAAAAGTAGGCCTCTTTCAGTTCAAATAAGTGATATTTCCCTTTCAGCTGCTGAGGAAATCTGGCAACTCTCCTTAGAAGCCTTTTCATGATATTATCGTAGGTCCCAGATGCTTCAGGTGTTCTAGAACACAGCACTTAGAACCAAGAGCTCCTTTAAGGACACTAAATTTTTATGGACCATATAAATTTAGTATTTTTTGGCACTGTAGTATATTTTCTTCCATCCAAACATCTCCCATCCCTGCACATAGGCTCTACGCAAATTAGATGAATTATCAGAATAAATTTACCAAGGTTAGGAAGTCAGAGACTTATGTGGATGAGAACAGCAGGTTTTATCAAAACAACATAAGAGATCATCAAAGAGAGTGTCAATTTTGACAATATAAGAGATCTGACTGTCCAGTAGATACTTGACCTAAAAGATCTGAAGAGCCCTCATACTTCATGTACAGTGACATTTTTTGGAATCAAATAACTAAAAAAAAAAAATCCAATAAAAACTAAGAAAAGCTCTGGGCTCTGGTAGAAAGAAGCAGATTCTAAGGCCCAAGAGATTATGTCTGTGGCTGGGACAGGTGGTTGCAGTGAATAGTCAAAAGTGGGGATGGGAGGGGTGCCTGTGTGGCTCAGTCGGTTAAGCTCCGACTTCAGCTCAGGTGATGATCTCATGGTTCATGGGTTTGAGCCCCACGTCGGGCTCTGTGCTGACGGCTCATAACCTGGAGGCTGTTTCAGCTTCTGTGTCTCCCTCTCCCTCTCTGTTCCTCCCCCGCTCATGCTTACTGTCTCTCTCTCTCTCTCTCAGCTTCTGTGTCTCCCGCTCTCTCTCTGTTCCTCCCCCGCTCATGCTCACTCTCTCTCTCTCTCTCTCTCTCTCTCTCCCCCTCAAAAATAAATAAACATTTAAAAATTTAAAAAAAAAAAAAGGGAGATGGGAGTGAGGGTCCAAACCAAGAAGCCTTTTTGAAGTAGTCCCAGAGGACTCATGCTCATTGACAGGCTGGGGTGGATGAGTGGAAGATACCAGAGGAGTCTCCTGAACACCCATCCTACTGTGAACTCTGGAGCAGAGGATTGCTCTACCTGGTCTTCTGGACTCCATGCATGTGGCTAAGACCATACACCATAGAGGCTAGAGATCAGGGATATATTTGTCTCTCTGGCAAAACCATACAGATTATTTTATAATTTAGATCTTCTCTCCCAAGTAGATTGAGAGTCTCTTGTGGGAGGAGAACAATGTTTTACCACAATCCTTTCTTTATACATAGGAAGAGTTAAAGTATTGTTGGGTATTGATGAAATCTTTCATATCTATGTTGATAATGGCCAGCCTGGAAAGTTCATGAAAAAAATACTGGCATGTTAAGTGAGCAGATATTTTTTATTCCATTGAAATAGTTTCTTAGCCTTCATTCTTTCATTTAAATGTATTGAGAACCCACATAATACTGTATGAGGTAATTCAGGAATATGTAAATGAATATTACATAATTACTGTCTTCAAGTATTTATAATCTAGCAGGAAGAAAGACATCAAATAAATACAGAATTGATGAGATTACTAAGAAAAGAGTATCAAGGAATAAGAATGATAAGCATAATTATCAATATTTGTCCTCCTTTTTTGATAGTTTAAGTATTTTATTGTTAGTGTATATTTGTACCAATAAAATATGCATACATATGTAATGTATAAATATATATGTAGACATATGTGTAGTTATATGTACAAAGTTGTGTATATTTATATGTAACATAATTATATATGAAATATATAATATTATACAGAGTATACTTTTTATATAATGCATCCCATTTTATTATATATGTATAACTATGTAATTTAAATAGACATGTGAGTACATATTTGTATAACAGAAGTAGACTAATTCTCTCTCTACTGCTTTGGGACACAGTGGACCTAGTGGTTAAGAGTGCTGGTTCTAGGGGCGCCTGGGTGCCTTAGTCGGTTGGGCATCTGACTCTTAATCTTGGGGTTGTGAGTTTGAGGCCCATGATGGGTGTAGAGATTACCTAAATAAATAAATAAGTAAATAAATAAATAAATAAATAAACTTAAAAAAAAGAGTGCTGGTTCTAAAGTCAAATTGCTTGAGGCCAAATATTAGCTCCATTGCTTTTTAGTCATGTGACTTTGAACAAATTAACCTATTCAAATATCGCTTCTTTATTTGTAAAATAGAGATTATTATGACACCAATCTCAAAGGATTATTATGAATTTAAATGAGATATTGCATGTAAAGTGGTAGGCACAGTGCTTGGCTAATAAACGGTAGTTGCGCTGTTTTATTATGTCATCTAACATTACGTGACTATTTTCCTAACAAAATAAATACTTTTTCTTTTTAAATAAATCCTAATATGTCCTCAGTACATGTTTGCCGAATGAATTAATGAAAGGTACAATGATTACTTTATGTATCATATGACATTCATGTGTATTTTCAGTGTAAATAAGGGACAGCTCCAATGGCGAAAGATGCCCTATCCGTAGGTACAAGTCTTAGTTGGGTCCATCTCAGAAATTGGTGCTACATGTACACCAAAAAGGAATTCCTAGCCTAGGGACTTAAAAGGATGTATGTTATAGTTGACATGGATGAACTATTTAAAGAAAAAGAAATAAGAGTCTTACATATACCACAATGAAAAAATTGAAGTCTAAAGGAATGAACAATTCAAAGGTTATGTTATAGGAGAACACGCTGTTTACAGGGGAAAAGAAAAAACCTATCTACCTTTATGAGGTTTCATTTCTCAAAATTCAAAACTTCAGTCTCTAAAACAGAGTGTTGGCAATAAGAGTCATCTTAATTGGTTCGTAGGCACATCCCCTTAATCTATACTGACTGGTAAAAAATCTTAAATGACTTTGTGGAAGCAACTGGTAGAAAATTTTTTAAAAAGTCAATATCAAAAGCTACTATCACTAGAACTACTTGCAATTATACCATAGCATGTGTTTAAAAAAAAATTCCCTGCAACAACATGGATGCAGGTAGAGAGTGTTATGCTAAGCGAAATCAAAGACAAATAACATATGATTCCACTCATGTGTGGAATTTAAGAAATAAAACAAACAACCAAAGGAAAAAAGGGAGAGAGAGAGAGAGAGAGAGAGAGAGAGAGAGAGACAAACCAAGAAACAGACCCTTAACTATGGAAAACAAACTGATGGTCACCAGAGGGGAGATGGGTGAAACAGGTGATGGGCATTAAGGAGGGCACTAGTCATGATGAGCACTGGGTGATTTATGGAATTATTGAATCACTATATTGTACACATGAAACCAATATAACACTGTACATTAACTATATTGGAATTAAAATTTAAAAAAATAAAAATTCCCACGTGCGGTCAGATTATAGTTATACCCTGAATCTGTAAACCCTTGTCTGCGGTCCTCACCTTGGCAGTGGCATGAGGGGAAGCACCCTTCTCCAGTAACAGCAGTGCCACCTTCTGGTTGTCATAATGAGCAGCAACATGGAGTGGGGTAAGGCCATTCTGTAAAGGGTGTGTTTAAATTCAGCATTAATAAATTAGCGTTAGCTGCCCTGAAGCTACCAAAATGCATGGAAACCGATGTATATTAAGTCCGTGTTAATTAATTAATATGGTCAATAAAAAAATCAAATAAATGCCTAATGGTTTTCATATTAGAAACTTAGCTAAAACTGAAAACGCTTGGTTGAGCTTAAATTAGCACAGGTTATCTTGATATCCACCATAAAAAGAAGTCTAAAATGCTATGCAAGAATTACTACGTTAACATTGAAAGGGCTGTTCTAAATTTAGAGATGTTCTGGGCCCTGCTGTGACAAGAACATACATTGGAGGCACAGCTTTAAATGCCTTCTAAATTGGTGTGTATGTGGACAGGTCACGGACAGAGAGCCATCATGTCTATTTGGCATAGTTTCATCAGTTGCTTTCATATTCCTTTCAGGAGAGTGGGAAAAATATCCCGAAGCACAGATCTCCAAAGCTTCCAACTTGACTGAGTTATAAAAATGTCACATATTAGCTTTGCACAGTGGCAGTATCGTAGCCAATGAGGTTTATCCGAGGCGCGATTATTGCTAATTGAAAAATGTCACGTATTAGTAAAAACCTTTACCTTCCCTGCAGAATCTGCAGCAGCACGGCGTTGCAAGAGGAGTTTTGCCACATCCAGGCTTCCATACTTGGCTGCTACATGCAGGGGAGTGAAACCTTTCTGGAATGTGAAGAACAAAAGTAAAATGTAATATTTATTTTTGTGACTCCTAACAAAACTTGTTTTATTTGCTAACATATTAAGCAAACTATATTGGGTCTCTCTATTTGGGAGAAATAATGAGAAGCATTAAATCTGTGAGCCACAAACAAGGACTAGAAAAAAAGAAGGAAATTTAATGCACAAGAGTTTGACTTAATAGACTGAACAAAACGAATTTTATTTTGAGGGCTTAGAAATTGACATTTGACTTTATGGGGTTGGGATTTATAAAAGCTACCAGTGTCCCTAAAATGGCTCTCGTTAGTGAGTTGGGCAGGATGTGGAGGGGAGCTTGGCTTTTTCTTGTCTCTAAAATTAATAGGACTGAGACAATAGCTGCCTTCTCTTTATAATACCTGAATTCCAAATTTCTTCATTTAAATTTTAGGATATTTCAGCAGCAATGGTAAAAAAATATATATTATTATTGTGATTCAGTTGATTTGTATCTTCTGCAGAAATAGCAGGATAAATGGCTGACAGAGAAAAAAATGTTCACTACTAAAAAGCACCTCCCATCCTGTTATCCCCTTTCCCAGAAGACCCGCGCTGTATAAAAGACCAATTCCTTTTGTAAAATACACTTCTACTTCTGGCACAATGTTGAGCTGATTGACATCAGACTTTGAAACCCACCACAGTGTAAAGCTTTTTTAAAAGAATGCTCTCTTACCCATGTTTATAGATTCAGTGACTTATGTGCCTGACTAATGCCATTCTCTGTAATTAGCAGTGTGTTACAAAAACAGCCAAGTCGCTGGGCTCAGATCTCAAGGATGGCACAGTTCCTACACCATGATCTCAAATCCATCCTCTTGGCCAGACAGTCTAGCCACATGCTCTTCTGGCACTACAGTGGAGTGGGAGAATTCTAAAGCTGACCGGGGCCTGTACAACACACAAAGTAAATGTGCCTGCAGTAGGTGGTGTAAGATATAGCTTATCCTTGGGACCATTTAAGCCTCCGTTGCAATACAGAGTATCTCCCCAGAAACAATATTGCCCGTTCACAGTGTCACCACGCAAATTACTTTTAAGATGTTGTTTTTCTTTTTATTTCTTTTTGAACCCTTTGGCACTAATAAGTCCTTGGAGGAGAGTGAGTCTTTCACTTTCTCCAAGTGTGGGACAAATACAGGAAGTATTTCCTCCTCCTTGCACTAGCCCATTTAAGCCAACAGTTACTGTTAATGTGCTCCGTCTGCTCAATGCACACAATGGTTGGTGTGACAATCAGGATGAAGAAGAATCCTTTGAGAAAAAAACCATGTGGTAAGGAAGAAAAATAAATGCCTTACCCTTAAAGTCCTGCTGGAAGAGTGATCCAGCCCCTTTATAAATTTGGAACCTATTACTAGACAAAACTACATAGAATCTTTAATGTAGAATCACAAAATAGAGGTTGGAAAGCATCTCAAGTCACACATTCCTTCTTTCCCTATGTTAACCTCATCAGGACTTCATTTACCCTCTGATATGTATAAACACTCCAACAGCTTTAATGATGATGAGTCAACTATTCATCAGAACCCCAGTGAGTTCCACTGTTAAACTGGTCAGTTTAATATTCCCTTCCATTTGACTGCTGCACTTTACTATTGTTCTAGACATATTTTTGAAATCCTAAACAACTTTGGAAGGCACCATATTTTATTCTCTATTTCTATATTTTAGATACCTGAAATTATTTACCACCTTCATCTGACGAGACAGTCACCCAGTCTCTCTTGGGTGGTTGTTGTTGCTATTAGTAGTTTGTTGCTTAGTTTCTGGGTTTGGGTTTTTCTAAAAAATGACTTTTAAATTCCTGGCAACTCTTCAGATTTCAGCATTTGAATAGGTATCAATTTCTTACATTGAAAACATGCCACAGGCAACCAGATTAAGTCATAGCTAGCAGTTGCCCCTTCTGCTAGTACAACAGATGCGACAATACTACTCCAGTTCATACTTCTCCCTCAGATGTAGTACTTATGCTTATTTACTATGAGCAAATTGAAAATGTCTTTTAAATAATATGAATCACTGCGGTACTCATGGGAATTGTTTTGCCTTGCAAACAACACACTTGTGGTAGGCTTTAAACTTGTCTCATTTCCCTACTCTTCTGTACTCGTCCAATTTCTTTAGCACTGATTAGCTGAGTGTGTTTGTGTTTTATTCTAAGTCACATCCACAGAGTGAATTTCAAATAGGATGAATAAAGTGGAGAAAAATTATTCTCCCCCGGCATGAAACTCCGAACATAAGTCAAATTCGGGCTGGCATATACAAAGAATACACAACTAATAAAGTGATTTTCTAGCACAGCTCTATTTAGAGACTGTACATACCCAGGCAAGAATATAGCCTATAAATATTAGAGAGCAGAATGGGAATGATAACTGGCTGACACCACAGTTAGAAAATTGCAAGATCAAGTGAGGTAAACTTCTAGATAGTACTAAAACTCTTAGCAAATACAGTATTGCCAATTTAATGCAATTTTTTTCTTCATTAGTAATACTAGTTCAATGTATTTGGGAATCTTATATTTTTTCTCTTGGGACTACATTATACATTTTATGATGGAAAGAGAAGAGAAAGTGGCCCTTGCTCTATGGAAATAATATCAGTTAAAGCACTAGATACCTGTATTAGAAACAAATCTAACTAGAAAGATGGAATCTAGCACTCTTTACTGAAGGTATGGTATGGAATTTCACAATCCCCTTTGATGATTTAGAAAATGAATCTAAAATATTTAAATAGGAAGCAGTCAGAGGCCTAAAGGAGATCTACCTTTCTTGATACTCCATATAGTAGAACAGAGGAATCCTGACTCAGATCCTTCCCGGTCCATGTTGTCATGGAGCCATCCCCTTACCTTGGTAGCTAAAGAGTGAGCTGCTCCTGCTTCCAAGAGGACTGATGCCACATCTACCTGGCCTTCCCTGGCAGAGATGTGCAGGGGCGTGTACCCATTTGTTGTGGCTGCATCTGGATGAGCCATATGTTGTAGAAGCAGCTGGACAATTTCTGTCTTACCAAGGCGAGAGGCAATGTGCAAAGGCGTCTGTTCCTCCTACAACTCAAGTCAAGTAAAAAATTAGTGCCAAAACAAGCCAAACTTCACTGACGACATGTTTCACTCAGATGTTTCCTGATGTCTCCTTGGAATTTCTAGCAGCGCCTCGCCAAAAGGATATTATTACTACTCTGACCATGATTTATGGTATATTTTGTTATGGAGGTGACTTGTTTGGTCACAAAATCTTCCTTAGACTTTTCTAGAAGTATGTACTTTCATGAACTTGGTCATTGTTTCCGGGGCACACCCACATGTTTCTCCACTCATTAAGGCTTTAGCCCCCACTAATGCTTAAATAGAAACCAACTCGTGGTTCTGAGTAAGAAAAAAAATCTAGTCCAGAGGCCTAAGACCTAGATTCTCATCCAAAAGCTTTCATTAAGAGACAGTACTTATTCTGGGAACCATATCCAGAGGAAAAAAAAGGGATCCAGGGAAAACTGTCCTTACTTAACTCAAACAAGCCAAGGATACAAATGCTGGTCATTTTCTTCAAGAAGGGACTGCATAAAAAGAAGATATCATAATCTGATTTTTAAAAAAAAAAATGCTGTTCCAGGAAACACTGCATATAGTTCTGGGACTTGGATCCAGGACTTCAAAGATGAAATGGAACTCTGGCAAGAAGCAAACGGGGTTAACTATTTGCCGAGTGCTTTTCATTTAGAAACACAGAGAAGACATAGTTGGTACTACGAACAGGGAGGATAGGTTGGAGGAGGCTCAAGAAATCACCTGACTCTAATGTGTAGTCAGAAAAATGCTTTCATTTCAGTGTTAAGAGAACCAGGCCAAGCCATCTTCTTATAAAAAGAAAGTTGAGTATAATCTTAGTGATGAAAACAGGTATGTCTTTACAATCTGTCCAAAGGCATGTCATAATCAGAGTGAGGAAGGAAAATCTGGGTCAGCATACTGAGCTAAGAATGAATGGAAAAAAGATATAATAGAGTGGGGGAAGAGCTGTTCAAATAAATGCAGTGTCTTAAAGTACCAGAAAGAAGAAGTATTCAGGATGAGAGGAAATAGCATTGTATGAATTTCAGGGTGGTGAAAAGTAAATAATAAATAACAATAATACAAGTATTTTAGTAAGAGAACTGGAATTATTTGAAAAATTGCAATTTATAAACTTCCTTCAGGTATGATGCATACTTGAACCTAGTCTTACAAAAGACCTGAAAAGAAGGCGTAAAATGTAGTATTAGTATCATTTTCTAGAAAACTGAGATTAAGAGGAATTAAAGTATTTCTCCAGGATTGTCACCAGGCTATTAAAACAGGACTTGAACTCAGGCATTGGATTCAAAAGATATTTATTCCTCTATACATTCTACAGAAATAGACACGGTTACATTGGCCACTGAGGAAACTAACAGAATGAAGCGACTCTCAATAGGAAAGGAGACTGACAACACTTCAGAAGATACAACTGCTTTTAAAAATATAGCAGAGAAAATAGACAAATGGGGAAAACTGAGTAATGAGGATAAATGGAGAACAAAACAACAACAATAAAAGAACTGAAGAACTTGAGAATAGCTATCATGAATATCTGTTGTTTCCGGGTTTCCCTTCTTGCACTTCTGCCCAACAATTTGATAGAGGTGGGTACTGCAAGTGACATAATCTAAAAGGTGTTCTTGATGAGTGAGTGGAAGAATTGGGGCAATGAGGACATCTTAATCTAGGGCTAGTTAACAGCCAAGTATTTGGTTAAGTTGTCCTTTGGTTCTCAGACTACAGAGCATTCAGGCACTTGATTTTGTTTCCTTCATTTTGTTTTTGTTTTTGTTTAAGTTAAGAAATAAGCTGTCTTGCCTACTTTCCTCAACTTTTGGTACAGTCCTATCTGAAAGTGAAAAAAAGAACAAACAAATTTGGTTAGAAAGTCTTCCCAATGGTAACTAGAGATATAAGACCTCTAAGGTTTGCAGAATTATTTATTTCCCTGTTGAACTGCAAGAGTTGAATTTGCTATCCCAAGCTAAAGTTAATTCAAGCCAAGGCAAAGAATTGGGAAAGCACAGAAAATAATATTGATGGAAAGAGATTTAAAGGGGGGGGGTGGTGGTGGTTAGCTTATCCTCTAGGCCTCTTTCAAATATAAGGGGCAATAATTATTCCCTCACCATAAAGTGCCATTGACTGTGATACAGCCTGGACCAGGAAGAGATGAGCTCTGCCTTACTACCACAAGCTACAGTCTTCCCAAATTAGGAAGACTTGCTGAGCCCCAACTCCTTTACCAAGGGTCAGAAACAGTAATGGCTGGGACAAGGTTCAAAGATTTGATAAAATTTCTGCTATTAGTTCTTAGCTAACAGGATTCCCAGGAACCTAATCAACTGGGAGCTGACTAAAATTTTAAGGTGAATTAAGTTTCAAGTGAGTTTAAGCCTAGGGGCCTTCTTATTGCTCAATCCCCAAAGCAAATGTCAGCCCCCCATATAATGCCAACAGAACATGGGCACCTAAAGCAAGAGAGCTCCCCAATGGGCAGGCTCCAGGGGTTCTCTCGGTCATGTCCATGGAGGATACGGGACAAGGAAGAACCTTGATGAGAGCAGAGTCTGAGGGCAAGCATATGGACTGACTGACAAACTTACGCCACTGTAGTCCATGCTCCCCAGTCTGTCCAGCAAAATATGCCTTACGTTCTTGACTGTTGAAGAGAGTATGCCACTTGCACTTTTCAAATGAGAGATACTGTTGTGAGTACATGATTTTTCTTTCATTATAAATTAGGAGTAGTGCCATGATTATATAACCAGGAGATATTATTTCCAAACCTGATTAAGAAGTATAGACTATCCAGAGAACTTGCCCTTGGAGTTCAGTGTAGTACCTGAGTGTAACTGCTGACCATCTCCCCTTTGACACAGAGTGAATTATAAAGCAATGTATTAGGTTAACAGAGAGTTTTCAGAAGCGCAGGCATGTGTGTATGCTTGCTGGGAAACCAGCAGGTAAAACAGAACAGATAGATGTTGGTTTTTCTGTTCAATACTCTTCTGGGAAGAGCCCTCCCTCCCTCCCTCGTTTGGGGGAAGGGGACATCCCACACTACACGTGGCTCTGGGGGGACTGCCAATCATCCCATCCCACCTCCTGAATGAGCATGGTACCCAGGCTTGGTAAGATAACCTGGCTCAGGTGGGAAATGTGACTAATTAGAATCGTGTTGTTTGTTTAGATGAAAGAGATAAGGGCTCCCTTTTCATCTGAAACGGAGATAACGATGTCAGCAGAGAAAACCTAGGAGAAAGACACAGAACCAAGGAGGAACCTTTTTCTCATCCTTTCTAATTCCATGACCTCAGGCAAGACGGAAACATTTTGAATTTTAGAACTCTAAACCACCCTACAACACAGGGTTGTTCTGTGTGTTGAAGAAGATAACTTGTGTTAAAATACTTTATGAAGTATAAACTGCTGTACAAATGTTAACTAAATCAAAGATTTCCAGGGAAACCTAAAGGGCTAAATAAAAATAGAAACTCATGGTGAAAGTACAACTTAAAATAGAACATGTGAAAAGGAAAACCAAAGCTTCTTGCTGCTCAGCATGATCCCAGGATCAGGAACATGGGCATCACTTGTGAGTTTTTAGAAATACAGATTTTGGACCTCATCCCAGCCCTACTGAGTTCAATCTGCATTTTAACAGGATCCCCAGGTGATGTCATGCATAATGACCTTTCATTAGCATGCCTTTATATAAGGCTATGGCAGTTTCTCCTGTCCACCACAGAAGGATGCTATAAGAAAGGAATTTCACTTGCATCCTAGGGTAGGTGGTGGAGTTGAAAAAACAAAGGGTCATAAAATGTGATACTTAAATAAGGAGGAACAAAAAATTATAGATGTTTATATATGTAGACCATGGCATTAAATGTAGTTGCAAAAGAGAAGCAAAACAATAGAATTGATGGAATTTGTGTGTAAAAATAAACACATACATAAATGTTATAATATTTCACAGTAAAGAGTCTGTAGCCAGTGGTTTCTGAGGAAGGGGTTGCAGATGGTACCCAAAAAAGCATAAGGTGATAAATAACAGGTTAAATTGATAACACAAAAAATTGGCAAAGATATATGAAAATAAGCAAATTTCCTTTAAAAATAGAATAAATTAGAGGTGTCTGGGTGACTCGGTTGAGCATTTGACTTGGGCTTAGGGTCATGATCTTGTGCTTCACGAATTCTACCCCTGCATTGGGCTCTGTGATGACAGCTCAGAGCCTGGAGCCTGCTTCAGATTCTGTGTCTCCCTTTCTCTCTGCCCCTCCCCTGCTTGTGTTCTCTCTTTCTCTAATAAAATAAAATAAATAGAATACATTAAATTTGAATATAGAAAGATATTAAGCAGTTTAATTTTGAGAGATAAACAGGAAACCCTTTTACTATTAAATATGGATTACAAATATTTACCACATTTCTGGTAAAAATACTGAAGTTCATGATACTCAGAGTGCATTGATTAACCATATGTATATATGTGTGTGTGTGTGTGTGTGTGTGTGTGTGTGTGTATTTTTAATGACTAATGCCAGGTAAGCTTGAAAGGAAATGAGAATAGGTGGAACACAGAAGGTTTTTAGGGCAGTAAAACTACTCTGTATGATAAGGATGGATACATGTCATTATACATTTGTTCAAACCCACAGAATGTGAAACGCCAAAAGTAAACCCTAATGTAAACTATTGACTTTGGGGGATTATGATGTGTCAATGTGTGTTCCTCAATTCTAACACATGTACTGCTCCTATAGGGAAAGTTGATAACGGGGTGGCCTATGCCTGTGTGGGAGGAGGGAATATATGGGCAATCCCTGTAACCTCCTCTCAATTTCCTGTGAACCTAAAACTGCTCTTAAAAACTAATCTTGGAAGGGGTGCCTGGGTGGTTCAGTCAGTTAAGCATCCAGCTAAGGTTCAGGTCATGATCTCACAGTTCGTGAGTTCAAGACTCACACTGGGTTCTCTGCTGTCAGCGCAGAGCCAGCTTCGGATCCTCTGTCCCCCTCTCTCTGCCCCTTTCCCACTCGTAGGTACTTGTGCTCACTCTCTCTCTCAAAAATAAATGAATGTTAAAAAAAAAAAAAAAGTCTTGGGGGTGAGAGGAAACAAGAAAAGTGCCAAGGCAGAGAAGAATACAGTTTGGATAACAAAAGCTCTAAATATAGAAGAACATAAAATACCAATGATGATTACCAAAGAATATAAATTACATTGCTCACACAATGGATAAAAAGGCAGATAAAATCCAAAAGGACAAGAGTAATGTTAAGGCTGCCCATGTTTCACTGGATTTTTCATGAAGGTCTGTAGAAAAAATTCTATTAAGTTCATAGAGTCAGAGAATATTAAGGAAGTCTGCAAAGGAGTTTCAAGTCCAACCTTTATATTTTAAGGACCTAGAAGTGCAATGACTTGCCTGAAATAACAATGTGTAAGGACTCCAGCCAGATGTTTTCATTCTAATACAATACCATTTCTAAAAGGGAGTCATGATGGTACAAGTCAAGCTGAAGTGAGTTCTAGCTTAGGTACTTCAAATATTGAAGCAGAGAGAATCCCAAAGATGCTAGTGCAAAAAAATAAATAAATAATTAATTAAAGGAACGACATGAAAAAGGAAATTGAAGATATAGTACACTGATAAAAATTTACTAGCATATTCAGTGTAGAGAAAGAAGGTGAGAAAAGCAAATGGGAAGTGAATTTAAAAAAAAGGGAAGGAAGGAAGGAAAAAATCACGCTGTGAAGGGATTTGAAGCAATTAGAAACAAGAGAATCTGATCAAGTAATCTCCAGACCCCAATTGTTCTACTTGGAATCACAGAAGTGCAGACTGTCTAAATACGTAAAATCAGAGTAAGAAGAAAAGTATAATTCATGATATAAAGGAGGAAAATAATAATAGAGATAAAGGTACAACATTAAAACTTTGAGTATAATTTGCTTGTAAGTAACTAGTAAGGAATGTCTGTGGCAATTTGATTGGCTTATGGTAAGAAATATATTTTAATACGCATACTATGTCTATAATACGGTAAATTTTTTAAATTCATGAAAAGATATAAGTAAAAGTGTTTCCATAGGTTAAAAAATTATTAGGCCAGTCAATGCTATATTTCTTAGAGACTAAATTATACATTTTTTTCAAAGTTAATGTTTCTGAAATTGGGGTGCATTTTCCATTGTGTATATTTACTATACCATTTCCTTTTTTGCCTGTAAAACTGCTATTGAATTGATACTTTTGCGTACAATCCATGGCATTTCCAAGTCAGGGACATGAAGAATAGCATTCCGTCATAAAGGTGAAACTCATGCACGCAGTAGGAGAGAACCTCCGGCACCAGCACGTACCCTGGCTCTGGCATCGACAAGGGCACCATTTCTCAGGAGGCATCGGACCACTTCCACCTGCCCTGCCCGGGCTGCCATGTGCAATGCAGTCTCCCCACGCTGCCGGGAAACAGAGACCATTGAGTCATAAGTAAATTCACTGCTCTGAATGGTCAAGGATGAAAATGTGCCTGTTTGTGAAATTCAGCAATCAATCCAAAGGTTTAGGAAATCTATGAAAAGGTATAATTATTTCATAATTATTTAGTCTGAAACAACACAGTTTTGTATCTTCTCCATCTTCATAAGGATAAAACAAATGTTTTTTAGGTTTTTTTTTTTTCAGTCCATGACAAACAAGTGAACTTACCCAAAAATCCGGTATACCCTGAGGTTTAACTTCATAGTTAATTTGGCATAATTTAAATTGCTTTAGGTGAGGGGCACCTGGGTGGCTCAGTCAGTTCAGCATCTGACTCTTCATTTGGGCTCAGGTCTTGATCTCATGGTTTGTGAGACTGAGTCCTGCATCAGGCTCTGCACTGATTGTACAGAGCCTGCTTGGGTTTCTCTCTCTCTCTCTCTCTCTCTCTCTCACTCTCTCTCTCTCTCCCCCTCCTCCTCCTCCTCCCTTCCTTTCTTCTCTCGCTCTCTCTCAAAAATAAATAAATAAACATTAAAAAAATACATCAGGTGTTATCTTTTATCCTTCAAACCTAAAATCTGTCATTGTCACACTTGACTATGTGATTACAACTTGACCCCATTTTAAGGAGAAACTCTACATGCTAGATCAAGTCAACACAGTGCAAAAAAAAAAAAAAAAATCACATCATTTGTACTATACATAAGTCATTCCTTTTCAGAATTCAAAATTTACTTCCATAATAAACGCTTTTACATTCAATTTGTCTTTGTGTTGTGAGGCTAGACGATGGCTATTCACATAAGAAATGTGATTTGCCCCGGATGTCCCCTATTTATTATTAATGAGCATATTTAATTATAGACGGTTATTTGAGAGAACTACCAAGAGATGAGTAAAGCAACTGTTAACAGCGTCATCTGTTGAGGTGGGCAGCACCAGGCATCAGGTCATTCCTCAAGTATTTTCATGCCACATCAAGATAGGGCACACTTGTCAGGAAATGGTAGCTTAAGTTGCAGCATGAAGGATGATGGTTAGATGAAAGGGTTTTGTCATTGAAAACTTTGTTAAGTACTGCCTGTGAGAGAGGAGTTTTTGTTTGTTTGTTTTAATCAACGTATTTTAAAACCCCATGTTGTTCTGAAGAAGGCAGGGGTTCATTCTTCCAAACAATTTTATAGTTATAAAAAACCAACACACTGGAATAGAAGGGATTACTTCTAGTCACCACAACTGTTCTAGAAAATAAAGCTGATTTCAACTATGTAAAGTAAACCACTCCAAAGAAATGCAATTGATCTTAAAGTTGGTTGTGGTAATTGCATATTTCTGACAAATTCCAGTGAATCATTTCTTCTGATTCCTTGCACAACTTAAGTTTGGTACATAGCTCACAGTTCATTTTATTTCCTAGTATCAGAGACCCATTCCTTATGAAGTTATGAAAAATTCATTTCAAATGATTTGATTTTGAAAGCATTAACCTGGATGTCTACTCTATATTTTTTTCTGTTTTATTGATGATTCACTTATCCTCTAATGGCCTTAATGATGACAAGTTTTGACTTTTGTAAAGTAAATGTATCTGAAGTGTGCTGTCTCATAAAACACATTATTGGAATAGCAATATTTGTCCTTAACCTTTGGGTGTATGGCAAGATTTTTCCTCTTTGGACACCCACGATTTCAAACTTGTTTTCTATATCACTTAACCTGTCTCTAAATAGATGGTTAAGATCTAACTATTAAACAATCACAAAAAGCCCTTGTATCTTTATTCTATTTCTAAGACTAACAGAAGTATAGCAATTTTACTAATGTTAGTAGAAATAAAGACAAAAATAAATTTCCTTATAAGAAGTAATGGTGTCATGAGTTCCTACTTATGGATGGATTTATATGTTTAGTTACAAGCCAAACTTTATCAATAAGGAGTTTTCAGAATGTAAAATGTTTCCAATACTAGTCTTAATATTTCCAATAACCTTATTTTATTTTATACTTAAAATGAGTTATTTTTATGATATTTATATATTTAAAATCAATGAGTTAGATATAAAACCTAATCTAAAATATTAAACACTATACTCAAAGAAAAGTTATACATATATATATATATATACATATATATATATATATATATATATATACATACACATACACACACGTCTCTCCAATTTAAAGCAATGAGCAATGGTCTTGTTCATTTCTTATTTAATGACTCTGGGGTACTTGATTTTTATTGTAAATTTCCCTAACCCTTTCATATTTACATTACCCTTGTTTATACATAAATATAAATAAAAAAATGAAAGAAGGCGTATATTATTTTAATGACTTCCATTTCTTGATTGTTGGGTACCTCATCTTATTCAACACCCTTGTTTTCTTTATCTTAAACTAATTCACCTCAAGTACTGGGGGGAATTTTTAAACATAATATAAAGTGTGAACTTTGGCATGAACTCATCGATTTTTATATGCGAAAACTTGGTAATATCTCACACCATACTCTGGACAGACCCCAAAGTGCTTTGTTTTCGACTCCCATGGTTGTCAACGGATACTTTGGATTATGGATGTATTACAAGTGGTAGTTCCACTTCCCAGGTTTTAAAGTGCAAAGTGCATTTGTGAGCTTTCCTGAAAGGAAGCTTTGCAATAATAATATCTGTGCGTGATTCAGTTATTGGTACATCTCACACTTGGAATGAATTTTGAGACAAAAACAAGACTGGCAAGAGAATGGGTACGCTCATGTCCAAAGCAGGTACTAAATTTTTCATGCCCCTCTTCTCAGTTGTTAAAACTGATTTGGCCGACAGCTACATTGACTTCCACTTTGGCTGCATCAGTTGGAAAGCATCAAAGCACAACAGACAGCATTACATTCAAAAATGCAACAGGATTTCAGGCAACACACAAAGGCTCCAAGGGTGGGGTACTTTGGGGTCAGGAAATGACCAACTCTCACACAGCGCGCAGGCAGTCAGGGTTCACACAGTTTCTTCATCTGCACAGAGTTTTGGATCCAGTAGTTATATCCTCATGTCCTGAGAATGCACAAGTTCACAGGCATCCCACTGCTAGAGAAATGAAATCCCTCTAAATGTAGGTTGCCAGATTTAGTAAATAAAAATACAGGATGACCAGTTAAATTTGAATTCCAGACAAACAATGAATAATTATCTTAAGATAAATATGTCTCAACTATTGCACAGGACATACTTATACTGAAAACAATTACTTGTCATTTATCTGAAATTCAAATTTAACCAGGAGTTCTGTATTTTATCTGATAACCCTATCTATCTACATGGTATCTGCTCCCTGAAGGACATTGAATACAAAAAAAAAAAAAAAAAAAAAAAAAAACAAAACACAAAACAAAAAAAACAAAAAAACAACAACTAGGAAACATATTAAGAGGATTATATTAGCAGGTGCCTCTCAAGTATTTGTTTTGAGGGAACTGAAGGGAAAGAGTATGTAAGAGACAAGTGAGAAGATAAAACAAAGTGAACTTTATAGTGACTGGTAGGTTGAAGTTTAGTTTGATATTACAATTACCAAAATTGGGATTTCGCAGCCTAAAGGATGCGAGCATTTTTTTATTGTTTTGATTAATATTTTATTTATTTTTATTTGAAAATCTACATGTAGCCTACATAGCGCTTTCTTTTTTTTTTTGCAGAGGGGAGCATATGAATATGGAGTAAATCCATAACCACCAAATGGTTTGGAATTGGTTAGTTAAGAAGCAAATTAACAGTGGCCACAGAATCACACAACCATTTCATATGGAGTTTCTTCGAAGATTCTATAAAATTCTCCCCTCAAAAATATTAACCTAGGGGATTTCAATAAAGCATCACATAGAATATACTTATATATGTTACTCTTATAATACGATAACATAATTTAACACAGTATCACCATTGTTCCTTGATCCTGAAGGCATTGAAATGCAAATACAGAAAATACAGTATGGTGGGAAAATATACAGAGCACTTTCCTTGAAAGTTACTGGTTCATACAGGTCTCAGTTTAAAAAAGAGAGCTGGTCACCATCTCTGCACAGAAAAAGGATGTTGATTACTTTTAAAGTTCTAAGAAGTGACTAGAAATTAAACTCAAATTGGCATGTTTTTAAATTACTCTTATCCTTAATGGAATAATTAAAGATTAATTTATGATATTATTACCTTCGGACCAATAAGCTATAATTAGGGAAATATAAACATAGACTATATTTCAATGATTTAATGGTTTTATGCTCCAATTTGGAATAATATAAAGAGAGAGTATTAAATAATATTTAAACCAAATCAATTCATCTCACATGGATTTTGTCCATGCATCAGAAACTTAGCACAGAAATAGTGTGTAAAATGCAAAGACATGAGAAAGTGAGAGGGAATGCAAATGAAAACATTCTGTTTCACAACTCAAATGGAATGATATACCAAAATTTAGCAACGGTAGTCAATCAATTGCTTTTGAAAACATGACTCAATAATAAGCACTGATGCTTATTGGGGGAGAGTTATCTCTATCGCATACTTAAAAAAAAAATCTCAATATTCCAGTGGCCCCCTGTTGAGCTCTAAATACTGACTACACCTTGTGCAGAGTAAGGAGAAATTTTGCATTCAACGATCAAAGTTTAAAGTGGCAGACTCCAAGAAAATTAAAGAAACATAAGGAAGTTGGAAGTTAAAATCCTAATTCAGATTAGGCAGAAGAATTCTGGGACATCCAGTAGTCCCTGGCAGAATAAACGTTGTCTGGAGACCAACATTCATTTCAAGATACACGAAAAAGTCATAATGGTATAATTATTTCAGGTAAGAGAGGCTCCACTCTAGCAAACAAAATCAAATCAAAATGAAAAATCAAAGTAAGGTTAGAAAATGAAAAGTCTATGTTATTGAAAGAGGAAGAATCTGATATCAAATGAAAATCCATAATATGGGTCTATCTCTGGTTAACTATCTGCTATGAGTCATTGTGGTACTGACTTCATATGACAATCAAAATTACCTGGAATACAATTCACTCAAGCAACTAGAATGTGTCCTTAAGATTTTATTCCCACCAATTATTCATTCATTCTGAGGAGCTTTCAGAATGTATTTTGTTCTAATAAATGGATTTACGATGCATGTTTAATCCTTCTGCACCAGGAAGCTGAAACAGCTTCCACAGCTTACATTCTATTTTCTAACACTATTGTTCTCAGCGAAGGTCTGGTGATTATTTTAATAACTTGTTATTATGGAGGCTCTTCTCAAAACTCGGCTGCTCTACCTATGATGACATACACACGGACATCCCTACACACATCCATACTCTCTTTTCCTCTCGCTCCTTCTCCCTGTGGTTATTCTGACCCAAGCCATACTCACAATGTTAGTGACATCTGGAGAGGCTCCGTTCTGCAGCAGAAGGAGGACAATGTTCAAGTGGCCCATGAAGGCAGCCACATGTATTGGTGTGAGGCCAGACTGCGAAACAAAGCAACAGCAGTTTTACTCCTCTGCACCAGTGGGGGCTTTGGGGACTTCTTCAGATAAATAACACTTGAGTAAAGAGGACAGAAGATGGGGGACAGGAAGGGAAAGAAGGAGTAAGAGAAGGAATGTTTCGTGACAGGCTGAAACATTTTTCTACCTCTGTGATAGCTTGGATTGAAGCCCCATATTTCACCAGCAGTTCCATGACTTTGATGCGGTTTTTCTTGCAGGCAATGTGCAGTGGAGTAAAACCATTCTGTGCAAAAGACAATCAAGTTAGTTGAAAACATGCAGAAACGATCCTCACGCAACTCCATGCTGGCACATTGCAGGCAATAATGTTACATCGTCACGTAATGTTACCATTTTTTCAAATGCTGTAGGTGTTGAAAATTTGGAAAGAAAAGTGGTATGTGCTCCCGTAGGCCCCGAACTTTGTTTATATGTGGGGGGCCTGTATAGAATTCTATTCGTGTGGTTACAGAGAAAAACAAAAGTAAAGAAAACTGCATGGGCCTCCTTACCAGAAGTTCTGAGATGTTTTAAAGTATACTGATTGGTCAGGTGATGAAATGGCTTGAAGGTGCATGGAAGGTAAACATCTATTTTTCTGATGAAAGACCATTTCTTAGGGCATAAAAACTGTTCACCTGTTTGACTTCAAAACTCTACAAGCATGACTGCCTCTACAATAAATGTTTCAGCTTCGCTAACATCTTCAGGCAGGGGGTGTTGCAAATTAGCAGAAATCATTATTTATGCTAATAATTTTTACCTCCAAAAGTTATATATCTTCCATTAAGAAATTTTTATAAGGAATTGTTGTGTATTAGCAGAAATAATTATGCTGATAATATTTTATATCCAGAAGTTATATTTCTTACATTAAAACATTTTCAGTTTTATCATTTTATAAAGATATGATTATTAAGTTCTTGAATGTTTTCAAGACAAGTATGGAGAATTTCTGGAATTAGTGGAATAAGATATCTCTGAGGCAAAGGAATGTGGAGATGTCTCTAAGACGGTTTTTAACTTTCCAAACTAGGCAATGTGTAGGAATTGGGGGCAATTACATAAAAATTTGTTAATTAGTCCCATGCTTAACCCTTATGTGTAAGTATTATAATTTTATTTGAACAATTATCCCTTTGAACAATTATCATTTGAACAATGATCCCTACATACAGAATGGCTATATCTGTTCTGCCAGTTAGTTACTTTGCTTGCCTTGAATGGGGACTGATCATCAGTCAATATTTTTCTACATTAGCAGTTCTCAAGAAAGCATATTGTCTTACTTAACCTAATGTCTTATTATTCTTCACGATGTTCTAGTCACTTCCCATTTATAAGCTATGTAGTAAGCCAGGTATAAATAGCCAAATGTATGTGTAGCACTTAAGTGACTTTTAATTATGAGAGTGTAATATTTTATAAGCTTATTGACCACTATCCAAATGAAAGTGAGTATTTTCCTCCTTATAAGAAGATAAATATCCTTACATAATTTCATATAACCCTAAAAATATATTTGCTTCCTGGGCAATTAGGAATAAATTGATTCCAATGGAAAATTTTCTAATAAAAATAAGATTTATTGTTTAATAATTCTCATGGCACTCTCTCATTTTAAATATTATCTGAAGACTAATTTAACTGGCATAAACCATGTACATGTATAGGATAAAGGACTGCTTTTAGTTTGAGAATTAGGAAACAAGAGGCATAAATTAGTACATGCCTAATACTCCCAATGATTATTGTTAGAATATAAGTGAAGCAAGGAAGATTTATTCAATATTAGACCTTGGGAAATACATATGCTGCTCTAGGGACAGCCTCTTGTAGATTTCTCTTGAGCAATTCCCATAATAGTTTATATGAAATGTTTCTTGAAGCAGGAAAGTGCTAAGCATCACTTTTCTATTAGACTGTGTTTGGGGAATCAGGTCAGTAAGGAAATTCTCTAAGTGAACTCTTTGCAGGCTTACATTTTACCCTGTCTTAACATGGTCAAACCTACTCAGCACTTTAAAACCATTTTTTCCCCAAATAGAGATTAATAACATTCAACTTTTCCACACTTTCATTCTGACTTGGTATAGAGGTGTTTAGAATTTATTTTGTGATTTCCTATTTTCAACTTCTATTTTCCATTTAAAAGTGCTTACCACTACAGAAGTTTCATATCTATCTGAAGCTTGCTAGTTGTGGAAATGGTACCTTGGTGTTTTCCTAAATCTATCCTCGCTCACCATCATTTAATAGCAAACTGTGAAGGCATGAGGTAGGCAGGCCACTTGTAGGAGGCGACAAACTTAGCAGAATTAACTTCATATATGTAACCACACTTTGCTGGTGCACCATTGATCAATCACTACGGTATACTGATCTCAGTCTCTATTCTGTTAATGTGGACTAGGCCAGGTTTACCAGAGCTCTGGCGTTTGGATTGGCTCTTTTGTCCAGAAGGAGTTTGGTGACACGGTAGTGGCCACAGTGTGCAGCAACGTGGAGGGCCGTCAGGTAGTCTAGGGTGACATCGTCAACAGGCGCCTTGTGCTGTAACAGGTGCTTCACACATTCCACATGGTCCCCCTGTGCAGCCATGTGAAGTGGAGACAGCCCGTTCTGCATATCGAAAACACAACAAGACCAAGTCCACATTTCAGTCATGACTTCCAGGTTGTGAAACACAGCAAAGTCAATTCTTGATATCTGGTACAGTTGGTAGCAGAGGGAAAAATAAACTCCACTTGACATCTAAATGTATGGTAGACTGTGTGAGGTGCTGAGGGAAGCTAAGAGAACATTTAATTTCATAATTATGCTATTTTAGGCAAAACAGAAATTAATACTTTTTTGTGAATGAATACATGATATTGTGTGGCAATTCAGATGGCTCTCACAATTCTTAGGGCAATGTTAGATATTTAAAACAAGTGATGGCTGATGCTGAAATTATTTGTATCCGATTCCATTCAGTTAATCTCTCTGCAAGATTTTCTTTACTTCTAAATGGGGGGGGGGTGTGGATGAAGGAGGAGAAAGTGGGTTCATCAAGGAGAGAAAGATATTTTGATCATCTCTTAGATCCGTGCTGCTCTGAAATTCTAGAATTCCTTTTTTCCTATCATGAGACGTGAACTGGACTTGGAGAAAGCAGTCAGGTAAGGGCTGAAAAGTGTGAGACAAATGTGGATCATGTGCCAATGACCTCCCAGCTTTTAAATTTTGAAAATAATATAAATTTATTATCATTGATGGTGCCCAAAACAGCGTTAGTCTTAATTGTCAGAGAAGGTCAATAGCAGGAATGTAAGGTAGGAGGGTAATTCACTGAGGATTATCAGTTTAGGTAAGACACTCGTTTTAAAATTTAAATAAATAAGCTTATAAGAAAAAATATTTCAAATTAGGGCAGAAACTAAATTAGAAAACATCTGCCCATTAAAAAAGAGTATTTTCTTAATAAGCAATGCAAATACAGTGACTAGGGAATAATTGTTGACCAAGTACCCAGCTTGGAAGTCATTACATTCAAAGAAGTAGAAACTGTGTCTGGATAAAAAGCCAGAATGTGCTGAAGGCCTGATATTCTCAACAAGGAAGGTGATTTCAACAATGAGGGACAACTGAAACCAAATACAGCAAAGTCTTCACTTGTGATTTGTGGGTGGCAGAAGTATGCGGTTCTGAAATTATTAATATACTTTCTTTGTTTTTTAAATACTCTGCCCATAATTATTGCTTTTATGTTAAAAAATTCTTGAAATGAACTTAGAAGAGCAGGGTGATGAGAACGTATTTATGCATTGGAGGGGAGATAGCATAAGGGCAAAGTGTAGAAGAAATTCAGGCCTTGGCAGTATCTGGGGTGATGTGTGGCATGTGTCTCTGACAGTCTATCAATCTTTAATGTGGTTTTATCCACTTAAAAGTTATGTGGAAAATAAAATCTTCAGCAATTAATTCTTTGTTACATTTCACAAATATTTACTGCATACCTACTTAGGTTCTGATCAAGTACTGAGGGTACAACTAGAAACATAACAGACAGGGACCCCCTGTCTTCATGGAGGTAACGTGTGGTGGACAGACAATTCAAAAAGAATAAGAATTAAAATATATAGTATGTTAGAAGACCATCAGTGTTTTGTTTTTTTTTTTAATTTTTTTTAACATCTATTTTTGAGAGATAGAGTGAGACAGAGTGTGAGCAGGGGAGGGGCAGAGACAGAGGAAGACACAGAAACGAAGCAGGCTCCAGGCTCTGAGCTGCCAGCACAGAGCCCCATGCAGGGCTTGAACTCACAAACTGGGAGATCATGACCTGAGCTGAAATCAGATGCTTAACCAACTGAGTTATGCAGGCGCCCCAGAAGGCCACCGGTATTAAGAAGAACACTAAAGCACTGGATGGCCAAGGGAGTTTTTGTATATGAGTGCACTGTGGATAGGCTAGCCAGAAGTAGCCTCGCTGACAAGGTGGGTTTTGGTGAAAGACATGATGACAGTATGAGAGCTGGTCCTGCTCATCTGTGGGAGAATATTTGAGGATGAGGAAAAGCAAATACAAGCATGTCCTGTTGAGACCACCAGCATGACTGATGAACAGTAGGGAGCAGAATGCAGCTGAAGACATGCGAATAAGAGGAGTGAATAAGGAGAGCAACTCAGGCAAGAGACCTACAAGGCAGGGTAGACTTTTTGATTTCTACTTGGAGGGAGCTGGGATGCTTTTGGAAGGTTTAAGACAACAGGATTACTCTGGTTGTTCTGTTGAGAATATACCGAATGGGGTTAAATGAGAAAAAGGGAGTCAAATTAGCATCTCTTGCAATCATTGAGGTAGGGTTGATAGTGATCTAGACCAGGGGGGTGGTAATAAGACTGTTAAGAAATTGCTGAATTATGAGGTATTTTGAGGGAAGACGTGACAAGGTTTAGTGATAGGATATGAAGAGAGAGGAGAGTCAAGCACTGCATGATGTATTTGACCTGTGAAACTGAAAGAATGGGATAATAAACATCATTTGAGATCAAAAGACTACAAGAAGGATTAGGAGTAGGGGTGAGGGAAATATCAGCAGCTGAGTTTTGAACGTACTAAATTTGAGATGCACAGTAGACATCTATGCAGCAATGGTAAGTTGACATCTACAATATAGAGCTCTGTAGATACATAGATGTGTGTCATCAGTGTATAAGTTGTATTTAAAGATGAAACTGGATGGGATTTCTTAGTGAGTATGGATAGACAAATAAACAAAGTGGGCTCTGGAGGTTCTAACATTCAGCGACGTGGGAGGGAAGAGGAGACAGGCAAGGAGACTAAGCAGAAGGAAAGACAGAGGGGTGTAATGTCCCAGAAGACAAATAAGGAAAGGAAAGTGTTTTGAGAAGAGAGGAGCAACCAACTGTGTCAGACGATAGCAAGAGGAGAGAATGCAGACTATATGGACAGATTCACGTAATTGGTAGATAGGAAGACAGGAGTCTATAGAAATTCTCTTCTGATTACTTCAGTTTTGTCAGTGCTGTGAGAAGTGACAACAGAGAAAGAAGTCTAAAGAAAGAAAAAAAGTATAGAACAGTCAGGTAGCAGGGAGTAAGAGCGAACACACTTGGGAAACATATCGTGATTGTCAGGCAGCATTAAAGGTCAACTTGAGGTGAGCAATTATGAATTTATAGTGAACCCAGTCAGTACGGCCAGGTGTTTTCTGCCACCACACTCAGCTGCAAGATTTGACCAGGGTCAAATATAGCAAGTGAGCATGAATATGTCAGGGAGTGATATGAATAATTATGCTGGGCAGAAGTGAGAGCATAAAAGTGAATGAGGGACAGTAAAACAGTGGCTGATGGACTCAGAAGAATAAACACATTTCTAGAGTTGGGGTTCCAGAGAAAGGTAGCTAAAACATACAGGGGTGTTTGGAGAGTCAGAGGTTGGACACAGAAAGGGGGGTTTACACAGGGTTTACAGTTACCAAATTGAGAGGCCAACCATAAAGGTCATCTACAGCTGTGGCCAAGATCATTAAAGTCATCATGTATTAGAAGAGGGGTTGTGGTGAAGAGTCAGTTTGCCAAGAGCTAGCATTTTCAAAGAATGGAGGGAGGGAGTGACTAGATAGATGAATATTTGCTTCAAGGAGGAATAATGGATGATTCAAAACCGGGAGTTTTATGTAAGGGGAAGAATAGTCTGGCATTAGGTGCCTATTCCACTCACAGGCTTATGGTATCAACTTGCCAACCTGATTAGTTCATCTTCTCCCTGTTCTTTACCCTGAACATAGCCCTACTTTTTGTTATTATCTCCTTATCTATCTTACCCACTCAATTTTGAGCTTCTTGAACAAACACTGTGTATTATTTACCTTGATAGTTCCTTAGTGATCAGAACACTGCCTGGCACATTGTAGCTACTCACTATGATAATTGTATGCATGGATGAATGAATGACTGAATAAATGAGTAGATACAATCATGCAGTCACAGATACTTTATGCTACGTCCTTACATATAAGTGATATTTGATATTATAAGAAAGCCAGTAAAAAATTCATCTAGGTAATCCATTGTCTTCATTAGTGACATGACAATTTTAGGTGAACTCTGTAGACAAGACTATTTTATAGTTTGTGGAAAAGCAAATCTGTCTGTTCTCAATTTGATATATGTTTTTTATTGGTTGCAACATGACTGGTGAAATTTTGTTATTTTCACTTAAATTTCAATAAGTTTTCTCCACAAAACTTTCTACAATTATCTCTGCATTATCCAGCCCAAAATGTCACATTTTAAAGATAAAACTCTACAACACTCATGGTATCAGTATGAGAATGAAAATAATACATATGATTTGAAACTACCATTTCATGGCCTATAGGGCACAGCTTTAAAGATTAAGTTCATTCTACACATATTTTAAATATGTGGTCTGGGTTTTGCTCCAAATAATTTCAAATAAATATTCAATTAAAATATAATACAAATAAAAAAAATTGCTTATTTTGGCTGTCTATTCTTCTCAGTTTACCCTAGTAAAAGCATCAGTTGGTGCCAATCCTGTTCAGGGGCTAGGCGAGGTAGAATAGAGAGAAAACATAAGAAGTGTCCTTTATCTAAATTTTTCTTGTGTTAAGGATCCGATTGTTGCATATGCTATAAAATAGTTCTGTGTGATTATTTTTTATCTGTATCTCATGACCCAAAGAGTGGCTAGAAAATGGGGACTTGCACAGTAATAATGCTTGTAAAATACATTTTGTAATGAAAACCTCCAACAAATCAGTTCCCAGTGCAGGTTTTGGTTAGAGTTTTCTTCATAGTTGAGCATATGGATGAAATAAGACAAGAAATGCTAGATGTACTGTGCCATAGAGAATGTTAGGCTTGTTTAATGGTTCTTCGAAGACGGCCTATCCTAAACTGTGCTTTCCATGTCATCTACTAATCCTAAATACAATCATCCAACACCATTGATAAGTAATTCTTTTTACTAGTATTTGCCTAAGAGATAAAGATTAGAGAGCCAAAAGAATATCTTGTATTGCTAATTGTGCTACTTTAAAAGACAATTTTATATGTATTTTATAGCATCCCACAGAATCATAAAAGTACAGACGTATAGAATGTAAGGAATATTCTCATTTATATACAATATACTCATTTACATATAATAGAAATATATTCAAATTTCCATCTGTGGTAAAAATATAGAAAGAACTTGAAGGTATACATTCAATACATTTTAATGCCTGTATTTTTTAGTTTTAAATAACTTTAAAACAGTTTGAGATACACTCCTCATTTCTAGCACGCAATTGTTGAGTAATTAGAAAATAACTTGATTAATGCTTTGATTTCAAGAAGAAAAGACATATTCAAAAAAGTGGCTTAAAGAGTTCTTTCGATCCCATCTTACCCATAATGACCCACCTTAGTCCTTGCCAGCAAGGGAGCACCCCGTTCCAACAGAAGTTCTACCACTTGGTCATGTCCACTTCTTGCAGCACAGTGAAGGGGTGTCAACCCATCCTGTCCAAAGAATTGAAGAATTAAGCCTGAGTTAACTTAAACACACACACACACACACACACACACACACACACACACACACACACACAAAGATTGCCTCTTATGCCACTTCAAAGAGAAGGTTTCCTGAACTTGTTCCTAGTAATTCAATACATCAGTAATAGAACTGCTATTAGTTAAATGATAGAGGAGAAGAGTGACAGGAAGACAAGACAGTGAGAGATCCTGACAGAGGGCAAGAGAGAGAAAAAGAAAGATAGGGATGAAACAGAGTGAGGGTGTAGGCAAGCGAGATCTCACATGCAGAGGTTCAATGTAAAAACACATGTTGTTGGCCCTGTGTTTCCCTGTTTGGGAAGATGGAAAGGCAGAGTTTGTTGCATTTGTCGAACTTGAAAACCCTACTTGCTTGAAACTACAACCAGATGTTATATCATTAAACTATTTTCATTTTGGTTGCCCTAACACAATTTTACCCCCAAATTCTTCTTAACCTAATTTGTCCATCTATGTCATCTCTTGAATTGTTACTAGTTTTATAAATTCTCCTAAAATGCTCCCTGCTGCTCATGAGAAGAAAGTCATGTTTTTCACATTCTTCTAAAGGTTTCCACATATATTTTTCAACATTTTAAAAACTACATAGTTATTTCTCAGAGGTGAAATTTGTTGTTAATAATAATAGCATTAAAAAGGTGTCAAACAGAATTATGGCAAAACTGTGTGTTATGTTACTTATAAAACTTTCTGACCTTGATGCTTCTCAGGTAGTTTCTGATTCCAGAGAAATCCTCAAATTCCCTCTGTCTTTTGGATTTTATTTCTCTTTAGGGTGAAATGGCCAGAGAGCAGAGCGCATGGGTAATATCAGGCAAAATGTACGAACGATGGGTAAGAAGTGAGAGAGAAAATGAAATTCTGAGTACATAAATTAACTAGAGATTTCAAGCTTAAGGGGAAAAAAAAGATTGTCATAGGGAAAGACATTGAGAAGGTAGGTAGCATTCAGAGAAAATGAGGGATGGGGACATTAAGAGGTCTTCAAAAGCTGAATTTTCCAGAACTCTAATAGCTTATCTTTTGTGTCTCTGTTTCCAAGACCATTGTTCTGAATTATGTTTTCCCCCTAATAAATATAAGTCATCTGAATCACAACACTCTTCCTATCCCAACATTCTGGGATCCTATGCTAGGTATTTTCCCTTTACCTTCCAGATCCACGCTCTACCTTTCTCTCCTCTGCTCCACGTCTGACAGAAAGAACTCTAGATTGTATTGGTGAGCCACCTTGCCCTCTGGCTTCTGGTTGACTATGGAAAATGCAGCAAGACCTGAAGCCACTCTGTAAAGGATCTCCTTAGTCTGCTGTGTCTCTTTACCAAATATTATGCTCCTGCCAAAGCAGCCTCCATCACGTAGTTTTCTCCTTTGAAGTTCTGGCAACCTACTTCTCACCTTGCAGGCCTAGGGTTGGTAATGAGCCCTGTTGTTGGTAGCTCTGGGGATACTCTACTATCCTTTGTGCCTTCCCTACAATCCACCCTCAATGTTATAAACAGATCCTTTAACAAATCCATATTCAAATGATCAAATTTGAACATGCACTCTGGTCCTGGCTAGGACCTTGAGTTATTTGTCAGCGCAGAGCCCAAGGTGGGGTTCAAACTCAGGCACCACAAGATCATGACCTGAGCCGAGATCAAGAGCCAGACACTTAACTGACTGAGCCACCCAAGTGTCCCGGTCTAGAACCTTGAATTATAATGATACTTTGCTTTGTTAAATCTCCTTAGCTAGTATTAAGATACTGAATATCCAAAATAGACCTTGCAATTTTAGATATGTAGGAATTAGCATGAAAAGACTGCCTTTCCAGAAAAAAAAAAAAAAAAAGTATTTAACTACTGTAGTTGGGATGCCAAGTTATTTTAAAGTTTGCCAGAGAGGAGTCTAAAAAAAGTAACTGTGCAGGCAAAGCGATTAAGATGATTGTGCTTTTGTATCTTGATAACATACCTTGTGGTTAAAGTACAGAGCGTTAGTTGCTACTTAGTTTATATAACTATTAGATATAGCTTGATTTCTCAAACATATTCTTGGTGGGGGCTCCATGGAGAACTAGAGTTTGAGAAATCAACTGTAGTGAATGAAGGCATTATATGCAATGGTCCAGCAAATGGGCTCTGGAATCAGGGAGCTTCAGGTGTGAGTCTCAGATCAGCCACTATGGATATTCTCTGTGAGGCTCAACTTCACAATACATAAAATGGGGATAATTCTTCTTATCCTGTTTAACTTACAACCTTTGTTTGAAAGATGAGGGGACTCTGCCTTAAATCATTTTTAGAATAGGCATTTTTCCTACAGAATACATGAAATATTCATTGTATAATCATGTTGAAATCTTCTGATATTCTCAGAATAACAATAGGAAAATATAGAGAACACTTAAAACCACACAAGAACAGTAAGGATTACATTGATTCTAAGTCTGATGCAATTTATCTACCCTTATCAAGGATATGGGAATTATACTAAGTTCAAGTTTCCCAACATGCTCAATCTGAATAGATTTTACATATTTTCTATAAGTACAGTGTCTCATTATTGCCCCCCACCCCCTGAATCTTACCAAGGTTTTGTGTTCCAGGACTTTTTTATTTACTTTTTTTTAACTCTTAGGGGCAATGATCTGTTCAATACCTTTTTTAACTTAAATTCTTAAGACTGTATTTAAAGCTTACATTCCTCCCCTCCCACGGTTCCTTTCCTTTTGTTCTTTTTTTTTCTTCACTAGAATCAGTTCATATCACACCATGATGTTGATAATCCTTAATAGGTTAAATCAATCAACATTAGAGGGACACCATTTTTCCAGTTGATAGCCCACAGCATTAGCTTTTTACAACCAGTTCTTTCCTTATCTTTTCCCTTCCTTCCCTCTGCTTAGATTGTAGATGTAGCCTGAAGTCTGTGAATGAACACAGGCTCTTGTATTTATTACCCTGTGTATCCTAGGTCAAGTTACATAACTCCTCTGAAAGTCACTTTTCCCGTTGGGAGTCTCATTTCTCAAATGAAGGCCTCCACATTTTCTCAACAAGCAGATAATACACACTTCATAAATTGTTAGGAAAAGGAAATAAAATATTTGTAGAGTACTTAGCAGGGGGCCTAGAACAGTGAGCATATGACAATTGGTGGCCACTATTGCTGTTGCTTTAATAGTTATGAACACTTTTTCTGATATATTGGTTTTTGTTCATCATCTTTTAATGTTTTTGTATACTTTCATCGTTTGCATTGAAACATGCATTTCAATAATTTAACCTTATATGGAGTATCTCCACATATAAATAATATATGTTTAGAAATAAAGACAGAATAATGTTCTTAATAAAACCTGGATTAGTAATACCATTTTAAACCAGCTATGTAATTTCTGTTAATGTTTTTAACATTAACGTGAGATTTTTTCAGATAGCAGAAAACCGGGCTCTGGTGAAAATGTCTCAGTTTCCACTAGATCCCAGTCAATGATGAGAATGTCAATGACATGCACAATGTCTCAATGATTGACAAAGTGCTGGCAAAAGTGGGAAAGGATCAGTGGGCAAGATATTTTTTATTACCTGCAAGCCTCTACATATTCTGCTTTTCTCTAGATAATGAAAACCTTATATACGAGATTAACAATGAGAAGATCAGGTGGAAAATCCTTGATAGAATATACTAGATTGAGAATGTTTACGACTAGTATGTTTGCTACAAGAAACTGAAATCTCTATGATAAAAAATGAAAAAAAAACATTATTCTTAATTCCTTATGTAGAGCCTCCATTGTACTACCTAAAAAGCAGTCAACAGTAAATATAAAATTTTTCTGTTTTAAAATATACTTTCAAAAGACAAAAGAGAAAGCTAACCAGATTCATTTTACTTTAATAATAAAATGTGATAGTTGCAGAACCAGCCTCCAAATTCCAGACCGCAGTCCTTGATTTCAGTATTACCTTCTACTTGACATTGCCTTTGGTAAGAAAGATATAGTTGTTTTAGTTACAGCCAGAATTAAAAGAATTCAATTGCTTTTAAAATCCTACTTCTTAGAGATAAGGAAGTATTTTAACTTATGGTGGGAAAAGCTCAGTACCACCATTCAATACTGTACTGTACTCAATCCTGGGGTGTGCCGGAGCCAACCCACACAAACTAGTGAGAGCCAAGTTTTTGCACATCTCTTCCCAATGTTGTATTCAGTGATACCCTATTGGTAGCTCTAACTGGCCATGATGGTGGTATGGGGAGTATTTACACTACAGAAGTCAGCAAAGGCAAAAGCTCCAAATCAGAGTTTGTTTTTTGAAAGCCAATTAGTAAACTTTTACTAGCATACTGCTAATCTAATTCTTTGGGTACTATTAATTTGCATCTCTGTGAGTAAAGGGACCTAGTCTATCATATTAACTGCTGTATCTCTAGGCGTTAAGTAGGAACTCAAAAACTATCTGTTTAGGGAATGAATGAACAGAAGATCCACACAATGTATACAATTATAAAATCTACTTTTTGATTTATAAGTTCTTGAATGAAATTCAACTTATTTGTATATCTAAAAGTTTCATTGGATGAAATACAGCCCAAATATTCCTTTTACAGAAGAAACCAAAGCTTATATTTGATTAACTTGCTCAAGAACAATTAGTTAATGGCAGAACTAGCATAAGAATCCATTTCTCTCCATATCTTAGTATGCTTTTTATGAAAATGCACTCCCTAATTGGAGCTAGACTTAAATTACATATGGAAATGTATGTAGGCTACGCAAATTAGAGCATCTTTTAAAGAAGTAAGCAAATATTGCAATGATCAATAAGAACAAAATCACTTGCCTCAAAATGAATGAATACTCCAGAAAAATACTAACAAGAGCATGCGGATTTTTAAGACATTGGCCAAGATAAAATTCTGTTGCATTTGCCAAGTGCTTTCTTTCCATTGGTACTCTCAATTATTAGAGAGTCTCAATAGAAATGGAGAGGTAAGTGTAAAGGGAGACATTATGTTAATAACATATTTAAAAGAGGAGGCACAGAAACTGTCCTTTAAACATGAAAAACAAGTAAGCAAGGCATGAAACACTGTGCATAATGGTTCCAAATTCTGCATACCTACAGCACAGCAAGGGAAAAGGCATGCCAACACAGCAAAGAGTAGAAATCATATAAAACTCTAATGCAAAGACAGTAGACACTACAACAAAGATCTTGACAGACAAAGTAAACCACCCTAGAATTCCCACATGATAACATGACGTAGATGATCTGGACCAAATGTCTTAGAGAAATGAGATTATGAAAGCAACAGTTCCTGAGGTCATTAAAAAACAGAATGTACAGTCTGGGACTGGTGTAGTTCTTAGAAGCACAAAGATGATAAGGCTAATTAAATAAAAGCATTTGCCAGCCTCAAGATTTGCAAAAGAACTAGATTTGATCCCTGGTCCTTTGACTCTGAAAATATAAAGTCCCAGGATTAAACAAAGTGAATAAAATATCACAAGGGATACATCCTATTGCCCAATCTTTTATAGACTTCTTACGCCACTGTGTATTTGAAAATGTTCACATTATAGGAATATTTAAAATTTTGCTGAAGCCTATGATTAAGCAAATGTATTCCAGAGAACGAATATTGAAGTACTGGTTTAATGTTTAAGCAAGTAACTACTTATAATTCCAGTAACATAATAAAAAATTATGAGTAGCTAAGTAATTGACCCCCCCCACTTTTAAAAAAGTAAATAATAAGAATCTAAGAGTTAATTCTCATACAACCGTATGAGATAGGTTACCAACAGTAGCCTAAGTTCAGAGAAGATAGTAAGTCAACTGCCAATATCATACAGCTAGTAAGTTGTGGAAGTAAAATTTGAAATCAGGTAGTCAGCCTTCAGACGCTGTGCTTCTAACAGTTGTATTCTCCTGCCTATCTTATTATCTATTTGTTGGGAGTATAGAAAGCTCAGAATTACATTTTACTTAACAAATTTGAAGTGAATGAAGGGCACTGACTTGTATCAAATTGGATTGACTAAAGGTGCAATCTAATAACTATATGCCTTTGTTCCATAAGCATATAGCAGATTGTTTGTTCAGGTCAGTATAGTATGACCATCTAAGAAAAACGATCTAAAAATTGGAAAGTTAGAAGCAAAGGATTGTCAACATGTATTAAAATATTTTATGTAAAAGCCACAATCTCAAAGCTTAATGTATGTTTATGAGTTTGGGTTTTTGAACGGTACAGCTGATAATCAGAGATGCTTCCGTTCAATCTTTGATCTTTGTTCCCCAAAATAAGCATGGACTTAAAAAACTGTCTCATTGAGGAGCTAGCATTCTGTTTCTTCAGCACTTATGAGCAAATATTATTTTCACTTTCCAATGAGAAACCTTTAAATATTGTATGAAATTTAAATTGAATCCAAGAAAGCAATTTCCTTGAAAATGCATTGTTTATATTTAAGCACTGGTATTTTAAGGTGCCTGCTTCAAGAATACAAAAAACAAAAATGGTAGGAAATTCAAAGAACAGAGACACTCACCCTAGTTTTGGCATCGATCTGACCACCACGATCCAGCAAGAGCTTCACCATGTTTGTGTTTCCCCTTTTGGAAGCCACATGCAGAGGGGTGATTCCATTCTACACCATGGGAAGACGAAATAAGAGCATGTTGGGTATGACAGGGCATGATGGTGAAAACTTTGTGTTAAAAGGCACAAAGAAGGTTGTGACCCATGTGGTAATTTGATTCAAGGTTTTTAAAGTTTCATGTCTTTGATTTTTAAGGAACAAAAAAGCACACAAACCACAAAGCACTATAGTTAGAGAATGAAAAATGGAATGAAGCTGCATAATTAAGTTTGTCTATAACCACAACATATGAATTGAATGTACACATTACATTGTACACATTGTCAAGGGACAAAGGGAGCACTTTCGCATAATAAACAAAATTTCAGATTCTACTTAGGACAGAGCTCTAGTCCAAAGTCTATCGCTCTTTCTAAAATATCCATGAACTGAAAGATTCTGACATCTTAAAGTTTCCTATATACTTAAAAACAGGATGTAAATATACATATTCAATAACCGTTAGAAAAAAAGATTCTTAAAAACATCTTCTTCAGAATATTTCAGTATGAAAAACAACTTGTAAATAACTCGACACAGTTTCAGTACAGAAGACTTCTCAGGGCCAAAAACACCATATATATGAATTGTAGTTATTTATTTTATTGGCTATCGTATATCATCATTATGGCAAGAATAGGTACCTAATTTTTTATATGTCGTAATTTTGCAAATATTCAAATATTGCATGTACTGATTCATACTGAGTACACTGAGTTTTGTAATTAGGATGTAAGTGAATTCTTTCCAGTGAAAGCATACCATTAAACATATAATGCAACATGATGTCTTGTTATGTATTTTGGCTAGACTCTTTATATGAGCACATTCTCAATTCATTAAAAACATTTTTCTGTCAAATTATATGCCCCATAATGATCATAACATTGTATAAATGTTCTTTTACATTTGATAATTAATGTTTTAACAGTTTAATTGTTTATTGACTTGAAGTTGCTCATTCATGATTCATGGAGTGATCTTTAAATATAACTACTCACACTGAGGTCAGAACTAATATCCTCCTTAACTACTACAAATGATTTGTGTGCCTGTGAATTTACACATTCTTATTTTTCATTTATTGGGTCATGATGATGTGCTATGATGCAAAGAAAAAAATGAAAATCTAATACATCCAGCATAGATTCAGTCAAGGAAAAAAAAACTTTATTGTTATTCATTTTTACTTTAGTAAAATTCTCATTTACTGCTATCTAAAATGAGAAACTATTTTAAACCATACCCTCGCTGTGAAGTCCACAGCAGCTCCCCGGTTTAGAAGAAGAGTTGCCACGTTGACATTTCCATAGTGGGCAGCAATGTGCAAAGGGGTAAAACCACTCTATGGAAAGCAAAGAGAATAACAGTAAATCATTTCACCTCCATATGTTATAGTCCCTGGATTAGTGAAGAAAATCACACGTAATTGTCTACCTAACATGTGAGCAACACAATTAAGATAATAAATGCTTTAATAAAGCTCTTTAAATTTTAGTATTACAAGATAGTAAATAACTAAGGCTATAAGCAGGTAAATAAATACCCTATATTTCTTGGCAACATTATTTGTAATTAGCTTCATGATTTGTCTGTCTATGAGATTTGTTGTTTATACAAAACCATGTATCTTGACTTGGTTAAGCTTTAGAGAAAAACAGAATATGATTAAACAACATAAGGTGTCAGCCACAGAATTCACATAATTATGAATTAAAAATTTTTTCTTCAGAGAAAGACACAAAACCATAGTTTTGTTTAGTTTGGGGATTTTCAATAAAAAAAGAAACCAACATTGGTTGGCATTGTGTCTTTGGAACAATGAAAATATTGTGAGAAACTTTTACAGAGGTGTACAATTCATTCCACATCATTTACACTGTCATGATATTTCTGTCTTCTCTAATAACTGTTTACTGAGACTATGCTGTTACAATGAAAAAAATTTAAAAAAACAAAAATTAAATAATATACCTGGCATCAATGTAAATATAAAATAAAGAAAAAAATTTAGCTGAACACAATTTTGAATGTTAATTAAACTAAATTTTATCAATAAGATTGACATAAAATAATAAGCAAGTTAAATCAAATGTATGGACATTAGAGAACTGTTTACTTTCAGAATTTTTTTTAATGTTTATTTATTTTTGAGAGAGAGAGAGAGTGTGAGTGAGTGAGGGGCAGAGAGAGGGGGATAGACAGGATCCAAAGCAGGTTCTGCACTCTCAGCGCAAAGCCTGATGAGAGGCTCAAACTCATGAACTACAAGACCATGACCTGAGCAGAAGTCAGACGCTTAACCAACTGCACTCCTACTCTCAAAATATTTAAAAAATGAATCTGAAGATCTTCATGGAAAAAAAGTATACTTTCTTTCATTCCTTATTCTGATGAAATTTAGTTAGAAATTTTTGCCATTTTCACAAAAGAAGTATATTTACTCTTTCATTATTAAAATGCTAAAAAATCTATTATTCTTGCTCTCCATAATTTCATAATTCTCATTACTCAATAAAAGATGAGAGGAACAATAAAGACTGTTCCTATAGAATTGGATATCAAATCCTGCAGCTTTGAGGTTAATTTATATCATTCCCTTTTATTTGAAATGAACTTTGAGGTATATAATATTGTTTTTAAGAAATATTATATGAATCACAACCGTTATTTTTCTATTCATTTGATAGTTTTTGTTGATTTTGCTTTTTAAATGGACTAAATAAGCATTCAGATATCTTAGGTAATGGAAATTCCTCCCTGCTATCAACCAAATTAGCTACAAATGATTTCTGACTATAGAGAAACAAGACACAAAATAATAATAGTAACTATGAATCCAAATCCCACACTTGTGGTAAAGATATTTTTGTGTCTACAGGATGCCAAATACTCATGTCAAAATGGAGGGAAACATGAATCTACAACCTGGCTGTTATTTTATAAAATGTCAAATTTTTATATTTTAGGAAATAATTGACTGGAAGTTTTTCATTTGTATCTTGATAGTTCCTGCCACCTAGACATATCCTGAATGTAAGTCTACCATTTAAGTTACAATTTCATTTCAGGAAAAGAACGTAGTGATTGCTGGTGAATCATTTTCAAATTATTTTTCTGATTTGCAAAAATAGACCAATTTATTGTCTGACACAGCCTCATCAACCATCCATGAGGATGCTTCAGACTGTGACTCTTGGATCGACATGTGGCTCGTAGAAGCCCCTCAGAGAAACTCTTGCCTGGTTACCATGGAGGTAGAAAGCTCAGTTCACTTTTCTACAGGGGAATCAATGGAAGGGCTCCCCTCTTTGTTACTCTATTATCCTCAGAGAAATATTTCTAACTCAGTACGAATCTTCCCAAACTGCTGCTTTCAATACAATGTTTACAGCCAATATTGCTTTCAAAAACATCTCTTAAACAACCACCAAAAATCACCTATAAAATTAAAGTTATTAAAACCAGCAATTAAGATATCAATTTATATGTTTCTAGTCTTGAGAAATTTCACCAACCAATTGGGCCTTTTTTAAAAAAAATCTATGACCTAAGTCCCATGCACAGATATGGAACAAAAGAAATAATATGACTAATTCAAATATATTCATATCTCAATAGGTACATTTATTAACAAACAAGATTTTAATTTTAGAAATACTCTAATACTACTAAATACCAAATGAATGCTCAAAACCTCTCTAGATCCACAGCCCAGTGATCATGAGAGGTTAGTCTACAAAGTCCCCTCAACTAAGTGAAAATCAATCTACACAGTCATTTGCCTTTGAATACTGGTTAATTTTTATCATATACTTTCAACAATAGAAGGCATCTCAGTAGCAGTGGTCGAAAGACTACACACACACACACACACACACACACACACACACACACTACTGAGAGACTTCTGAACTGAATATTCTTGGTGATCAATGTGACTTACTTTGGTATGTGGAAAATAGATAATTTCATGTCAAGTACTGTTAAGACTTAGCAAGATAAAAGCAAATGCTTCGATAATAATATGCTCGCTATCACTATTGATTATATGCAATGTGGTTAAAAAAGTACAGGAAGAAAAGGGCAACTGCAATGAGATAAGAAGATAAAACAGTTGCAAAGAAACCTCCTTAAATTTCACTTTGCTAAACTCTAAGCAGAGAAATTTCATTAAGAGAAGGTCATATCTCTTACTGGCAAAAAGTTAACAGTAAAGCTAACTCAGTAAAATACATATTAAGGAGTTCTGTTTCATGCTCTACTCTAGTAAGCTATTTAAATAGTTTCACTGATTTAAAAAAAAAACATCAAATACATATTACATTAAAATTTTTGAATTATTCATTTGCCTTAATTATGGGAAAAGTCTCTAAAATCAATTTCCTAATAATGGAAATTCCAATCATTAGTACGAATTAGTGAGCATTTATTCTAACTGGGCAAAAAAGTAAAATAAATAAAAACAAGGTATATTTTGGTATAACCACAATACTGTACCTCGGTGGTCCTATTCACCATCATCTGAAGCAGTGTTGTGTGGGAAGAAGAGGGAAGATATTACACAGTGCAAAATTAAGTAAACGGTCAATCTGCTCACTGCAACTGGATACACTGTTCCAAAATACATTCTACTGAGAAAAGACATCCGTAATGCTATCCATACAATACAATTTTACCTTTCTAATTCCATTTCTTATTCCATACTTTTCTTATTCCATACCAATAGAATAAGTAAGCAGATTTCTAAAAAGCTGAACCCCATCTTTAAGAGACAATTATCTTAAATTTTGTTGTTATTATACCCAACAGCCGGTCCCCTTCTTTCTGAAATACCTCCGACGGTAATTTATCTCTTAGGATGACCGGAAGTAATTTTGCATTATCACCATGGCCTACTTCTGTATCATCCCCCAGGAGGAAGCTGGCAGCCGGAGAGTTCCTGTCCACAAATGTGTTCAGCTTTTACCTTGGATTGTACGTCAGCGTTGTGATCGTTCTGAAGCAGGAGTGCGGCAGATTTGGTGTCGTCTTTCCTCGCTGCGATATGCAGAGCCGGCAGCCTCACTTTCCCTTTGGTGTCATTCTCCAAGAGGATGGCCACTGCCTGGTTGTGTCCTTGCTGGAGTGCCACAGCTAGTGGCGTAAAGCCATCCTAGCAAAATAGAAGGAAAAACCCTCAATTAAATTTTGGAAGCATGGGATTCAACTGTAAGCAATGCCTCTAATGTTTAAAATAAGAATTAAGATTGAGAAGAAAAGCAAAGGGATTAAATATTCCTGTGAAGATTAAAGCAGATGATCAACTGTCCTATGCTGTACTATGGACTGGTTTCATCAGATTATTTTCCTAGCTTCTGTTCTAAATATTTTGAAAAACATCTGCATTCCCTAACAAAGCATACTTCACATAAGGTGAACTTAAATGTATGTTTAGAATGGGAAAATAAAAATCGGAACCAACGTTAAGTATACAGGCTAATCAAAAGGAAAAAGTGGGAAGGGTTGGAATAAGAGAGACCAAGTCTGACTGAGAAGCAAAGATACAGTAGCTAAGACAGGGAAATAAATTCTGTAATTAAATATGCAAGCTTCTAAATGTCTCTGTATCGATTAGGGGAGAACAATAATAATTATCAATGGAATGGTCTATTACCAATTAATGTGGCAAATTTGGAACATAATGTAACCTAAAACTTTTTGATAAATAAGGCTAGTTCATTAATTTTATACTTCATTGAATTTTATGTTACTTAGATCATTTAGATACAATGTGCTAGGTAATGAAAAAACAGATTTTTAATTCTAAACTTGGCAACAAGTTAAAAAAAATAAAACAATAGCACAGATCATCAAAGTTAAAGGAATTTTAAGGGTAGATGGATAACCATGCTTGTAAATTTGGAAACTATGTTTTCTTTCTAGAAACAAGTATTCAGTTAGTAGAAAGGTGACAAATAGAAAAAAATCTATATATATCATATATATCCTAGGCTCTGTGTATTTTAAAACCTCCCTTACTCCACAAAAACTTGAAAACAAGTCTCAGAAGTTTCCATTCATAGAAGAGATGAGGACATTAAGATTATATATTAATGATTACATTTTAGAGACAACAGCAATTTACCATAATCTAACTACTCGATTTGTTTTCAATGATAACTTTTTTAAACTGTAGCGTTTTGAGAAAAAGTGATTTCCTATAGCACTACCACAAAAAGACTTGAATTTGTTTTAATAAGAATTGAATTTTAGATAAACACATTACTTAATAGAATGGAAGAATACAACATGTAGCATTGTAAAATGAAAAATAGTAGCCTAAATTTAGAACTTTGGCACAAATTAAGTTTTCTGTTGAGAAAGAAAGAACAGGCTCATTATCATATACATATTCGATTATCCCCTGCAACACTGTGATAGTTTATATGAAAAGAGTATGAACTTTGTTTTTGTTTTTTCTTAGAGACAAGGCATTTGCTGACAGTACAGAACCTAATGAAAAAGTTTTTAGCCTTCAATTTTGGTAATGTTCAGGAAGAAGGAGAGTTAAGAGTTATAAAATTAGTACTGGAGGGACAGAGAATTCCCCTCAAAGAATTTAACTTTCAATGTCTACCACATGGATTTCATTCTATTCTATGCTTCATGAGGGAGGGGTGAATATTTGAAATGATTTTTTCAAGCGCCTCAACTAACTCCATGAAAAAGGAAACCCATATGAAAATTCAGTAGCTTCATTTTTCATCGTTTATTTACCAATGCTAATTGCTATAATTATGGGAAATTTCAAATATTTAAAGATTTATTTTCAAACATGAGTTTCATGGAAGTATTGAATAATCTCATGATTATCTGCTTTTTAAAGTGGTCACAATGTCTTGATTAGTAGTTAATTTTTACAAATTAGGGCTACTTTTGGGCACAGAGGAAATGTCTTCTTTAGGCATATTCACACGTGTGCACATGAGACTGTACAAGGTATCTGGCAATACAGTATAAAATATCAAACAGTAATCAGTCCTAAAGCCCTGGAAACATGGTAGGTTTTACAGAACGATAGACTAAAAGGGAATGTCCATATGCGTGTTACTTGATAATCATTAGGGCCAGCAAAGGGGAGGGGGGGATTAATCAACTAAGCTTATATATGTCCAGTCAGTCAGAAATTAATTCTAGTTATTTAAGTGATTAAAAACTTAAACAACAAGCATACACATGTCTAAGATAAGCTTCAAACCTCATACGATTCACTTGCAAAAGCTGCATTTTTGTGTAGAAATCAGAGAGGGTTTTCATTTTTTGAGAATCACAGTGCAACATGGCCTCTGCTGATGCAGTGTATATAAAGGGATATTTTTTGAACCAGACTGAAATGCTACAGAGAGCTACACCAAAGGAGCCTTGAGACAGCTATGAATACCAGCAAGCAGAATTTCTCTAAACCGTACACTAGAAATAATAAATCTATCCGGTGGCTAGAACTCTGGACTGTGATGGTTTCTTGGGGGAAGTGATTCTGCATTCAAGAAACTAAAATAAAACAGACACAGATTTCCTTATTTTGGTACATTTCTCAGTTGTTCTGATACAGAGATAGAGTCTCACATAGTTACTCAAGATTTACCTGAAGATAGTCATATGCTACTCATTGACATAATTAGTGTCTCAGGAAAAAAGAAAAAAAAAAAAAAGGCCTCAAATCATAAAAATCACACTTTACCCACATGACAAGAGTGTAAAATCTGTGTGTTAAATACAGAACTTGAAATCATTTTACATTGGGCAGTTGTGTTTTCCAGTCATAAACAAATAAGAAACATGGCCCCATTAATAGTGGTTTCTTGGGATTTTTTTTTTTTTAAGTAATGAGAATAAGCTGTCAGAAAGTTATTGCAATTGGCTCCATAAAGTTTTCTGCCAAAGGGACTGGAAATGGATTTAATAGATTATGATGATCTCTTCCCCCAGGGCAGGACAGAAAGGAATTCATGTTTATTTCACCTAAAGACTTAATCCTTCAGAAAGAAAGGAAGTCCTTAATAGACGTTAAAAGTTACCAACTTAGTTTCTGGAGGGCAAGCATCTATCAATCATCTCTCACTCCAAGCCAGGAGTTTTAAAGTTCTATCAGTGGAGGCACAAAACATGAGAAAGGAAAAACACAGCCTGCATAATCTGGTTGAAAGGGGTGAGGAGTGGCATGACCCAGTGGAACTTTTTTCCCTTCTCTGTGTCACTCACTTCCAAGCTTTGGCCCCACGAGGCACCACCTCACAGTGGTGGTTTGGAGACAGTTTCTCCAAACTCAAGGGTTTCTGGAGGATCACTTAGAAATCGCAGTTCTAAGCAACCACTGAACTTGCTCCTTAACGTGCCTACGCAAAAATGAGAAAGAAAATAACAAAGCAAGTCTGTTTCTTGGAGGACATGCATAGTTTGAAAAGGAAAGTGATGTTCTAAACTGGCCCACTCTAATCCTTTCTTATGTCTAGATGTCCTGAATGTTTTGATACTAAATGGACTTTGAACATCCTATTTAATTGTTGCTATAATCATAGTCATACAACTATATGCCATAATTTGCGCTTCAGAAAATGTGAACAGCTTTATTTTTGTCACACATTCCTCATAAAATTGTGCTAACACAGATACCTATGAATAATTTCTGATCATTAAAAATTGTTCATTTAGAGAATTAAATTGGATCCTAACAGATACAATAGTGATGAAAAGAGATGGATAGGATTTACTGTAATCTGATTTTAAAATAGTATAAAAACTCCCAAAACCTAGAGAATGGCAAATTGATGGAAGCATGAGTTCATGTAAGAATAAGTTGACATGAATCCCAAATCAAGGCATAAACTCATTCAACTGTGTGCACTGGGTCCTTTGTTCATGGCCATCATTGTACGTTACACAAGTAACATGAACACTCCTAGCATATTTTATTATTTAAAAAAAAAATTTGTAATGTTTATTCTTTGAGAGAGAGAGAGAGAGAGAGAGAGAGAGCATGAGCAGGGGAGGGGCAGAGAGAGGGAGACACAGAATCTGAAGCAGGCTCCAGGCTCTGAGCTGTCAGCACAGAGCCCGATCATGACCTGAGCCAAAGTCAGATGCTTAACTGACTGAGCCACCCAGGCGCCCCATGAACATTCTAGCATATTTTAGACAAGATAATGGAGATCCTTTGCAGCTGGATAAAAAGAATATGGACATTAAGATCAAAGAATTTGAACCTCTGGGTTGACGGTCTTACCTCAGTAGCAGTGCTCTGATTAGCTCCATTTTCAAGCAAATATTTTACAACATCAATGTGGTTCTCTTGGGCAGCCATGTATAAAGGAGTGAAGCCATTCTGAGGACAAACAATAAAAAAGACATTTTTAATCATTTGTAAAGTTTAAACCAGGGAAGAATACCAGAAAAGGAAAGAGAGAATACTATGAAGTAAACTTTTGAAATGATGATACATATAACACACCTTCACAATGTAGTATACATATATTTACTATTATAAAACTAGCTATAATCAAAGTGAACCAATTCCTACACATAATTCCTAAAAGAATGAGGACAAAGATATATGGAAACAATATTTACCAAATTCCCTATCTTCGTTTCAGTTTTAGAGATTTACATTTCCCATTACCTAACACTGTTAAAACTAAAGATATTTAGAATTTTAATATAATCCTATGGCATACATATAAATTCTCATTATATGTAGTGTATTTATAAAATAATATTTATATAGTATCTTCTGTACTTTTTTAATTAAATTTTTTAATGTTTATTTCTTAGAGATAGATAGAGTGCGAGTTGGGGGGGGGGGTGCGCAGAGAGAAAGGGAGACACAGAATCCAAAGCAGGCTCCAGGCTCCGAGCTGTCAGCACAGCACCTGACGTGGGGCTCAAACCCAACAACCGTGAGATCACGACCTGAACTGAAGCCGAAACCTTTAACCGACTGAGCCACCCAGATGCCCCTCTCCTATACTTTTTAAAAAAATGTCTATTGACTTATTTATGAGAGAGAGAGAGAGAGAGAGAGGCAGAGAGACAGGGAGACAGAGAATCTCAAGCAGGCTCCACGGTGTCAGTGCAGAGCCTAATACAAGGCTCAAACTCACAAATGGTGAGATCATGACCTAAGCTAAAATCAAGAGTCTGAAGCTGAACCAACTGAGCCACCCAGGGACCCCTATCTTCTGTACTTTATTAAATCATAAACTATTCAAACAGGCCACCATTATCTTGAATGTATGCAGTTTAGTTAGCACTTTTAAAGGTATAAATTATTACTCATTCCAGAATAGGCTAGGAGTGATTGCAAATCTGATTGAAAAGGTTTTTTAAAAAATCTAAATTTCAGTATTCTGATTGAAGTAATATGGTTTATACTGAACATCTTCATATTATTTTTAAAGCCATTCTGAAATTCTATCATTCATTAACTCCCATATTTATGCATTCAGTTATTTACTAAAATCCAGCCACTGGTAGCTGGGACATCACTGGGATACACTGATAAATAAGACAGACATCTGCCTTCATGAAACATATACTATGGTAATATTATAACATTATTACATAATCACAGTTAAAAGAATCACTGAAATTGTACAGCTTGAGTTTAAAATTAAGTTTAAATTGGCAAATTTTCTTTTCATCAGATCCTTTGCAATAGGTAACACCGCATTAAAAAAAGACTTTGTAAAAAAATAGAAAACATGGGACACTACATAAACTCTTAAATCTAACAACTCTCTCAGAACAATGCCAGAGCCATGGGGCGCCTGGGTGGCGCAGTCGGTTGAGCGTCCGACTTCAGCCAGGTCACGATCTCGCGGTCCATGAGTTCGAGCCCCGCGTCGGGCTCTGGGCTGATGGCTCAGAGCCTGGAGCCTGTTTCCGATTCTGTGTCTCCCTCTCTCTCTGCTCCTCCCCTGTTGATGCTCTGTCTCTCTCTGTCCCAAAAATAAATAAACGTTGAAAAAAAAAGTTTTTAAAAAAGAACAATGCCAGAGCCTTACGTGTTGTTGGTTCCATGAAAAATTCTTGCATTAATGAGAATAAGCAAAAACAAAGGATTTTCAAAACCATAAAAGGAGAAAAAATAACTGTTTTTAAAAATTCTTCTATATGCATCGTTTAAGTGTGGCAACATTATTTAAGATGGCCAAGATCTGGCAAAATATAAAAATACAGAATATGGAAGTAGAATAAGAAAAGAAATTTTAAATTTGATTACAAAAGAAAATCTGCAGACTTCAAAAGAGGAGGAAATTTTTAAACTAAGAAATGTTGTCAAAGGAACGAATTGACAATTTTGTAGGATGCAGGAATAGCTTGCTAGTTGGATAGCATATTTTTTTTTTAAAACATAGCAAACAGGTGAAATCTTGGGTATTTTAAGAACACTGAAGAGGTGGCGGAAGGACGGAATTAGAGATTCAAAGGAAGGGAAAGCCAGTGAGTGTGGTTAAAAACAATGAGTGGGTGTGGAATGGGGCTCTTTCATGACAAGGAAAAGGCAGGATGCAAAGGAAAAAAAAAGACGAAACAGAACTTTTAATAGAGTAAAACACTTTGCTTACATGTTTTCCTCTGACAGAATCTTGGATGTAGATCAGGAGAAAGGGAGATAGACCGTGGTTGCCACATCAATAGGGAAAAAAAAAAATGTACCATTCTTAGCCTCCCACCCTGGGTCCCGGGCTTTAGAGGGGGCCTCCTCTATTTGAACACGGTAGGGATCCAGAGGCCCAAAGGGACATGCCCATCCTGATCCTGCAGCTCTCCTGCTTCCAGACCACACATTAGGCATGAAGTTACCCATAATCCTTGACTAAGCAGCCCCCAGCATGGTTCCAGTGCTTGCTCAGACTTCTTTGGGTTCATTTTCCAACAGGTCTGTGCCATGCACACCGTGTGACAGACTGACCCCCCCAAATATGTCCTCACTCTAATCTCTGGATTAGATCTCTAATCAATGGCCCCCAAATATGTCCTCACTCTAATCTCTGGAAGTTGTAGATGTTACCTTATATGCCAAAAGGAACTTTACAGGTGTGATTAGGTTATGGATCTTGAGGTGGGGAGATTATCCTGGATTGTTCAGCTGGGTGTAACATAATCACAGGGTTTTTATAAGAAGGAGGCAGGAGGTCAGAGAGGAGAAAAGACACCATACTTCTGGCTTTGAAAATGGAAGAAGGGGACGTGATCCAAAGAGATTTTTACTTAGAGCCTCCAGAAAGAACCAGCAGGGGCAGCACCTTGGTTTTAGTCCTAAGCCTAATCTCAGACTTCTAAAATTATAAAATAACAAATCTGTGTTATTTTAAGTCACTGAATTTGTGGCAATTTGTTACAGCAGCAACAGGAATCTAATAGACACCCCAGGAGCTGTTTGCTAGGGAAGGTCAGAGTAGTAGGTGTGGGTCAGGGTGTTCACACCTTTACACATGATGCTCTATGGGGAGGATGGATCCAGGGATGGGCCAAGAAGAGGAACCCACTGTAGGACAGGGTTTAGAATCAGCACCACCCCCGCCCCCACCCCGCCACCAGCCACAATCCTGTATGGAACTCCAAGGTTTCTGAGAAGTTTAAATTTGGACCTGTCATATTGTTATAAGGATATATTTATCAAGATAGGAAGATAGGAGATACTTATTTAAAGTTAACTTGATATATAGCTTTTAATTTAAAAAGTATATTGTAGGGGCACCTGGGTGGCTCAGTCTGTTAAGCATCTGACTCTTGATTTTAGCTCAGCTCATGATTGCACGGTTCATGAGATCAAGCCCCAAGTTGGGCTCTGTACTTACAGCACGGAGCATGCTTGCGATTCTCTCTCTCCTCTCTCCCTGCCCCTCTGCCCACTCATGCTTTCTCTCTCTCTCTCTCAAAATAAATAATAAACTTAAAAAAAAAAAAGTATATTGTAAGCGGGCCTCTTTTGCATTCATGCCCTGGGCTCTGCAAGTATTAATGGTGGGTTAGTGGTAGAGAAAGAAAAGGGGGAAATATCAGTATATAGCATATAGGGGAGGGGAGAAAGGGCAGTCACAAACATTCAGGATCTTGATTAGAGTACATCATGAATCCCATTTGTGCCTGGTGCCACCGCCTCAGCATGCAAGGGCTTTCAGCAGTATAGGGGATACAGATATGAAGAACAATAACAATAAAAATAATTTACTGAACTTCTGCTATATGCTATTCACTATGAGAGATGATTTCGATGTCACCTCTAATTACTGTGATCATGTATGTGTCTGTTTGTCTGGAACAGTCTAAGTTTATGTCTAAGTTTATGTATAGTACCCTGGAGTAATAATTAATAGTGTCTCAGTTTGAATGACACATTAAATGGCCTAATACTATCTCTAATACTTAAAATATTGCTGCAACATTGGTATTGCCATATCCTTTTTTTTTTTAAAGTAAACTCTACATCCAAAGTAGGGCTCAAACTCATGACCTCAAGATCAAGAGTTCCATGCTCCACCAACTGAGCCACCCAGGCATCCCTCTTCACCCCACTTGAACTGAGGCAGCTGAGGCCCAGACAGTTGGGTAACTTGGCCAAAATCTCACAGCTAATAAGTGAAGTGAAAGTGTCTCCGCTGAACTGGAGTCTCCATGGGTGAAGCCAAAGCACCTGCAATTTTTAAAAAGCTCAATTTTTGAAATTACCTGAAGAATATTGTTATAGGTGATGCAGAGCAAATGAATGGTTTAGGGCAGGAAGGGCCGTGATCACATCTGCGTTTCAGAGCGTCCACTCTGGTGAACACTGAGTGGACCACACCCAGTGTGGTTTGGGGTGGTGGAAGACACGAATGAAAGTACGGGGTTAATCAGATTTTGTAGTATTTGCGATAGTACATTTAAAAGATGAAGGAAGCCTGAGCCAAAACAACATCTTGGCTAGGCGAGGGAGGGAGGGAGCTATTTACTGTTACAAATATGTGAAGTAAGAAGGCAATAAAGATTTACTACAGGTCCTAAAGACGTGGGAAATTATCCTTCCCTAACTTCCTGATACTACTTAACAAGAAATACTCCGCCAGAAAATGTGAAACATGCCTCTGGGTAATTGGGACAGGGCACTGCAGCCTTTTAACAGCACTGTGAATTTTACAGGAAAGCTTTTATGTCTGCATATAAATAGATTAATAACACAGGATTACTGGCCTGTGTCCATGCTTCCAGGTGCTTTCCAATGTATTATGTCTCCATGCCTTTCTAAAATAGTCTGGCTGCAGGTAGGTATAAAAGTATATGTATTTTCTTCTTGTTGGTATAAAAAAGTCAAAGAGATCCACAACCTGGGCTGATACTAGGAGGATGCTAACAAGCACCAAATTATCAGCTGTTACGATAATTAACAGCGTGACCAGTAGGTGCCTCTACCAACCAGTTATTAAATATTTTAACATTATTCGTCTCCATTGCCACTCATGTATATTTATTCAACAAAAATGTGTTGGGTGACTCTTTACTGCCAGGCATTGTGTTTGGCATAGTGATTCAGAGAGGAAAGGCAAAGTTCCTGTTAATTAGGAGCTCACAGTCCAGAGACTGAGATGGGCAAGTGAGGAAACTACTATGTTACAGTTCAGTGAACACATATAGAATTCGTTTCTCTAAAAAAGAAAGAAAGAAAGAAAGAAAGAAAGAAAGAAAGAAAGAAAGAAAGAAAGAAAGAAAGAACTTACATGAGAGATATAAAGAGAATACAGAAGAGCACAGAACTAAACTGGGTAAGGAAATCATATCCAAAGGAAGTCACTGGAAGTGACACTTTGGTAGACAAGGGGAGTGATTTGGTTTGAACTGAATCACGAAAGCTGAAGTTAGGCATAGACGCAGGAAAGGGACTTCAAACAGCGGAAACCCCATGAGAAAACACTGAACATCTAAGGATCTGCAAATAACTCAATGTGGCTAGCAGCAGGAGGAGGCTGACACAGGCAGGAATCAGTTCCCATGTGTCATGCTAAGGAGTCTGAATTTTATTCGGAAGACTTGGGAATCACGGTTTTAAGCTGGGGTTTGACACGATCACATTTCCATTTTAAAGAGATTCATTTGGGGCACCTGGGTGGCTCAGTGGGTTAAGCATCCCACTCTTGATTTTGGCTTAGGTCGTGATCTCACAGGTCGTGATCTCACAGTTCATGAGTTCAAGCCCTGAGTCTGCAAGAGCCTGCCTGGGATTCTCTCTCCCCTTCTTTCTCTGCCCCTCCCCTGCTCGTGTGCACATTCACTCTCTCTCTCTCAAAATAAATAAACTTAAAAAAAAAGAAAGATTAATTTACCAGGATTGAGGAGGATGAATTGGAAAATGGCCAGAGTATAGTCTGGAAAAGTAGTAATAAGGTTTTTACAATAATCCAGCTGAGAAATGAGGATTAGGAATATTAATATGATTTTGATATTTTAAAATGTAATTTAGTATTTATGTATTTATATTCTACTTAAAGATTGATCATATTGAATAATATTTCTCATATTATTGAGGTTATAACAGTCTCTTAAATCCAGAAATTATGCTGTTTCAAGAATTCAAACCCTTGTAATATTACAAAAAATGTTTTCCTGTTTTTATTAGTGATATAACTACAACCCAGTAATCAGATTTCAGCTGCTGGTGAGAATTTCTTTAGGTAATTGGATTATCTGGGAAAATTGAATGAACATGAGCTATTTATGTATCTACCTATCAAATGTAGATTTATTGAAGCTTCTCAGAACATTTTTAAAATAAGTAGATCTATTGATATTTGTATATCATTTCAAAGCAATTATACAGAGACAAATAATGTCAGTATGCAAAGCAATAAATGATTTAGAATCAATGATTTGGACAAGGACCAAAATAAAAAAAATTCTAAGAAATATCATCATTAGCAATTTTTAAGATCTTAACTTTTCAGACTTAATTCTATCACCACATATAACCTTATTCTCTCCTTACACAAATGGAGATTCATCAATTGGATGACTTGAAAGATTGATCATATCAAATTACTCTAATATTAACTGGAGTCAATGTTACTATTCAATTCAGAGGGTCTTTTTATAGCACCAGGTTTAGTCCACAGTTTGTTACTTAGGCACTTAGATGATATGTCTTGAGAGTAATGAATATGAATATAGTATTGTTTATGTCCTCATGAACAGAAAATATAACAGAGTTCACAGAATACACATATATAGGACCATCTGTAGCTCAATACATATTATTGAGCAAATGCATACTAATATGTATATATATATACATATATATATGGTTGGCTCAATACATACTAATTTCCAAAGAAGCACAAAAAAAGCGCTATCAGATCACTAAAGAGCAAGCAATTAGTACCATGAAAAAAGGTACTTTTGGCTCAAGCACATAGATCTGAGAAGAAATTAGGAGGCCTTAATGAAATCAAGACAGTAGATCTACAGAAAAGAAAATGTTATTTGCTATTCTTTTCTGGTTTCATTTTCCCCATGTCTCAAGAAATGTGGTGTTTGTATGAGAATTCTCAGTGCATTTGCTGTAGGTACACATTTCACTTGGGGAATTCTGTTCCCCGAGCCTAATAACAAATCTAGTGAATAGTAAAAGAACAGTAAGCAAAATTACCAAAGATGAGTAAAAGCCAATGCAAAAATGCATCTTGAAAAAATGTTTTACAGGTTTAAAAATTCTTTTTTAAAAAAATTTATATATATTTATATTTATGTATGTTTAAAAAATTTTTTAAATTCTTAACCAGACAGATAACAAAGAAAACTGAAATTCACATCACTACCTAGCTAAAGATATACTTTAGGTGATTTCATGGATCAAGCATAAGCTAAAAGAGTGGACAGTGATTATGGAAATTTCAAATGGTGTATCTCTGAATGCTAGTCATTGTTATTTTACCTGTTTTAACTCTTGGTCTTATGCAGCTAAACTTATTAAATAATTTTTAATGATTAAAAAACTTGCCATATTTTCATAGGTGAAAATGTTCTAGCTGAAAGGAAACTCATCATTTTATAGTTGAGGAAATTTTAACCCAGAGACTGAGTGCACCACCAGGTGGACTGGCCAGCTACACAGATTAAGGAGAGAATAGAAGGTAAATGGACACAGTTCATGCAGGGATGCTTGCTTTACCCTCTCCTTCTCATCTTTCAGGCCTTGATATAAGCATCACCCTCTCTGAGAGGCCTTATTCAATGCCCAAAGCAATTCTCAGTACAGAGCAGATGTTCAATAAATATTTAAATGGGTGAGTGAATAAAGTAGAACAGGAACCAAGTTCCTGAGATTCCTGGGTGGCTTAGTCAATTGAGTGTCCGACTCTTGATTTTGGCTCAGGTCATGATCTCATGATTCGTGAGAATCTGTACTGACAGTACAGAGCCTCCTTGGGATTCTCTCTCTTCCTCTTTCTCTGCCCCTACTCCCCCATTTGTGCTCACTCTCTCTCTCTCTCTCTCTCTCTCTCTCTCTCTCAAAATAAATAAATAAATAAATAACAACAAAATAAATAAACAACAACAAAAAAAGAAACCAAGTTCCTTTTTATGCCTGCAGGGGTCTTAAAATATGTCTTCAAATTCTTTGACATGCCTCCCTTCAAAAGGTAAAGCCTATTTCCCCTTTCTTTGAGTGTGGGCCAACTTAGTAATTCACTTTCAGTGCACAGATTGTGGTGGAAACTATATTGTATGACTTTGAGACTAGGGTTTAAAAGTGACTGGCTTATTGCCTTGCTCTCTTTTGGATCACCTGCTCTGGAGGTAATGAGCTGCCAAGTCACGATGACATTCCAGCAGCCTGTGGAGAGAAGCGGGTGAGCAGGAATTGAGACCTCCCACCAACAACTAGCACCAACTTGCCAACTATGTGAAAAACCACCTTGGTAGTGAATCTTCCAGCCCTAGGAAACCCTTCAGATGGTCAACGTTTTCATCACAACCTCATGAAAAACTCTGAGCCATGATCGCATAGCTAAGCCACTATTAAATTCCTGATCCACGGAAAGTGTTATGATCGTAGAGTTTATTGCTGTCTTAAGCCACTGAGTTTGGAGACAATTTGTTATGAGCAATTGCTAGCTGACACAATGTCCAACAAGGTCATACATGATCTGACCATGGTTTACCTTGCCAACCTCTAACCACTCATATTCTACACTGATTCCTTTGTTTTTAGGAAAGGAATTCATATCCTAGACAGTTATTTTCATATAACTTTGACAAAACACAAAGACAAAGCAACCTAATATGGTAGTCATGTGTTACCCTTCTTTATCGTATTTTGCAATTAGAAAAGATTAAGTCTTTGCATTTATAAGAAGGGAAGAGTGAAGTAGGTCACTCGTGCATATTTGCTTAAATGGAGATGTCTATAATCTAAGAGAATTTGAAAATTACAGCTTTAAAGCTTTATAATACCCCTAATGCCATGTGCCTTTTGCCAGTTTTCTAAGAGTACTACATATACTTTTCATATCTACTAGAAAACTAATCAACAAATTATATGCCCAATTCCAACAGTAGAATATGAAAATGGTTATAGATAGCCCTGGGTTTGAACTTGCAAAAGTAGAATTCCCCTTCTGGTGAAGGCTTCTGTCTTTTGCAGGAAGGTCATTATCAAGATTTAGGCTTTTTCACAGAGCAGAATTCTTCAGTAGACTTAGCCATGACTTCCTAGGAAACTCTTCATCAGACAGCGGTTAGCACAGGTTGGTAATTACTCCTCTAGCTACCATCCCAGATACCATGTATCATCTTCTTCCTTTGAACTAGCATTATGAGAGACAAGGCTGGGAAGAATCCCCAAATTATCACCCAGCTTTAAGGTCAGGATGATTCAAATTATTTCCCTAAATATAACGTAAATGCACAGCTGCAAAGGATTTAAAAAAAAAAACAAACAAACAATGGGTATTAATTGTAGTCACAAAAATAAAGACTATTTTGTGTACTCTGGGGGTGTAATTAGGGCAAAAGAACAATAGATACGATTATACACTTGCTTGGTAGTGAAGAAGGAATTTCATTAATTAAAATACCATATGAATTTTCTAAGGTGATTTGAACTTGGCAGTTCTTTACCAAGGTTAAGATACTAGGGGCTATTTTTAACCACCTTCTTCTCTCCAAAGGTCCTCTATAAAGGATTATAGCTAAACTATTAAATGACATTAAAATGATTAATGTTTTAAATCTTTTGAAGGGGGTTCTACTTTATGGAATATTTACCATGTCATCTTGTTTGATCCCCACAACTGTGCTATTGGGGTCATTTAACAGAGAAGACTGTAGCTGGCAACCATTCACCCAAAGACATACTCACAAATGGTGCAATCGGGGTCTGAACTCCGGAGGACTCCAAACCCAGTGCTCCTTCCACTCCCCTCAGCTGTTCCCTTCAACTGAGATCAGATTGTCACAGAGAACACCCTGCTTTTATCTAGTAACTGAGGAATTAGTTGACTTCCATTTTCTCCTAAGCCATTCGCTAGAGATAAGCAGGGAAGCTCTACCTAATGACAGTAATGGAATTATCATGAACTACTTGATGAAGAATGTGCAAGTGTTCTCTTAGGTGTAAAGATTTTTCCAGTGAAGTAAGTAATAGATCTCTGTACAACTCAAGCAAATAGACATTCAGAGGTATTAAGTTCCACACTATTCAAAATGTGGAGCTGGGATTTGAACCTACATATAACTAATTCTAAAGCTCATGCTTTTTCTACCATACTATACTGCCATGTGCTTCAGCAGTATATTTGACAGACACTATTTTATCATATCTGGGTATTGCTAGCAATCAGAAACACCACTGAAAATACTGTATTCACACTAGATCTACCATAATCCCTGCTTTCAGCTCCTCATGGATACATAACCAAGAAAACATGTAAACTATTTACCAACCATGATTGAAGGTCAGTTTTCATAGACCACGGCTGAAGATCAAGATTTTTTGTACCCTTGCTTCATAGTCATATTAAGAGCAAACCTTTAATATATATTCTGACATTTTTCCAGATGAGCTTGTCTCACCAATATTTCTGAACTCACCAAGTTTAAGTGTACCTTTGCAGGGGAGAATTTCCCCTTATCTCCTTTTCAATGCCTGGCTCAAGTCCTCTGTCAATTTTTCTTTTCTTTTCTTTTTTAATGCTTATTTATTTTTGAGAGAGACAGAGACAGAGACAGAGAGAGAGCAGGGAAAAGGCAGAGAGGAGACACAGAATTCAAAGCAGGCTCCAGACTCTGAGCTGTCAGCACAGAGCCCGACATGGGGCTTCAACTCATGGACCACGAGATCGTGATCTGAGTCAAATTCAGATGCTCAACCAACTGAGCCACCCAGGTACCCCACCTCTGTCAATTTTTCTAATAGAGTTTGGCCAATTCCAGTCTTCCCTCTAATACATTGTTGGCTCCATACAATTTAGTACCAAGTCATATACTATCTTCTGTTGTTTGTCTTCGCTTCTTCTGTATTTGTCTTTTAAAAGCAGCTTCCTGTCAGGGTGCCTGAGTGGCTCAGTCGGTTGAGTGTCTGACTTCGGCTTAGGTCATGATCTCACGGTTCATGGGTTCGAGCCCTGTGTCGGGCTCTGTGCTGACAGCTTGGAGCCTGGAGCCTGCTTCGGATTCTGTGTCTCCCTCTCCCTCCTTCTCTCTCCCTCTCCCCTACTCATGCTCAGTCTCTCTCTCTCTCTTTCTCAAAAATAAATAAACATTAAAAAAATAATTAAAAGCAGCTTCCTGTCTGACAACTGTTTAGAATCCTCCACAGAAATGAGAACTCTCATGGGTATACAGTAAGCACCCAATAAACAGCTGCTAACAGTTTACCATTACCTTTATTTTACTCAGTTCCTGAAAATTATAGATTTGTATAGATTTGTACATTTCTCCTTTATTCAAGGTTAAAATTTAAATGTACCAGGTGTCTCACAACCACTTCATTCCACAAAGAGTTGAGGTGGCTGGTGATGTTTTAATTTACTCTCATATAACTCCAAAATATTGAAAACATGCATCTCATGTTTTACTTTGCAAAAGTGAATAAATACTTCATTAAACTGTTAAGCTATAACTGAATAATTATATTGTTTATATCACTGCATTTGTATACCAAAAATAAAAAGTAAAATGAACTTTTAAATAATCCTAGAAAAAGCAAATAAATTTTTTAAAGTAAATAAAATATTAAAACTGAAAAAAACAAATTAATTTTTAACATGGAATGCCCAAGATATAGTAGTGGGCATTTGTTCATGCCTACCCAGTATCCTTCCTCTTTTTTGATAGCATCCTGGTTTTTCTTTAAAGTATCCATGCTTCCTCACATAGTTCATTTAATTCCAAGGAAGCTGAACTTCTCCTTTACTAGCTCTAGGCAGAGTATCAGATGACTTAAGCCAATCAACACATTCCATTCTATTGGATACAAGCTGGGTCAAGTTTGGGCAAAAGAAGTAAAATGGTCCAATCAGTCAAGTTCAGGATTCTCTTTTGGAAAGCTGGGACAGGGCTCCCTTATTTTGACTCTAAACAAGAGAAAGTATTGCTCCAATCAGGTCCACAAGGGAGGCCAATGGTAAAATAAAGCTTGCAGAAATCATAGCAAAGAGAAAAAGACATTCTGGGCCCTTATGAATACACCAGTAGAAGAAAAAAAAAACTGAAAAAAATCATCATACTACTGGAGTTTACCTTACCTACTTGAACTTTATATTCATGAAAGCCAAGAAAGTCCCTCTTTTGATCACCTGAGTATGAAGTAAGTTGTTCCTTATTTGCAATTGAAGGTATTCTGGTTGATAGAGATAGCTATACTAAAATATAATTTGCCTTACTGTCATTAGTTTAAAATGAAGCATTTTCCAGGAAATCTGGAATATCACAAAACGTACCACAGAAACAAAAGTATTAAAAGCAAAATCTATTATTATATTAAAAATGTCATTCAGTGACCCTGAGACATATCTGCAGAAAAAGTATGAAATCAATCTTTAAGAATAAGGTTAAACAAAAAAAAAAAAAAAAAAAAAAAATAGGTGGGTTATTTTCAGTGAAGAAATACATTTTCTCTGGGGCGCCTGGGTAGCTCTGTTGGTTAAGCATCTGACTTCTACTCAGGTCATAATCTCATGAGTTCATGAGTTCGTGAGTTCGAGCCCCACGTCAGGCCCTGTGCTATGGCTTGAAGCCTGGAGCCTGCTTCACATTCTCTTTCTCCCTCTCTCTCTGCCCCTCCCCCATTTACACTCTGTCTCTCTGTCTCTCAAAAATAAAATAAAACATAAAAGAAAAGTTTTTTAATTAGAAAAAATAAAAGAAATACATTTTCTTTTCCAAGAGATAAGATTTCAAAATAATTTTTTCTGCGTGAATAGCAACCAAAATAAGGTATTCAGTGTTATTTTTGCATGCATAATGCTAACTTTCATTTAAGCTACTGATAGAAATGGCAAGTTTATCACTGGATTTAGTGCTTTCTCACTATATCACATAAAACTTTATAAGAATCTATAAGAACGCTTTTATGTTCCACATGTAATGATTCTAATGATAACAACTAAACTTAAATTTGCAGATGTAGTGCCCTCACTAATCTCTGCAGACGTAATGAAAAGGTCTCAATATCACAGATGAAACTTTAACATAAAGTTAATAAATATTTGAATAGTGAAATTGGGGGGGGATTAATTCCCTGATACATTTTAAGTAAATTTTCTAAACGTTGAAATTATTGAACAACATAAATTACTGGGTCCATATCTTTATAGGTCTTTATATATTACCTTTAGAAATCTGTATTGTAATTTGCTTGGCGTACATAGCATTTGCTTTAAAAATGTGTACTGTTGAGCAACTTCATAAATGACCCAGTAGCTTAGAAGCGAAAGGAAATGTGTCATCTCCCAAAGCAAAACTATTGGCTGCTGTGTATTGGTCCATGATGTTAAGAAAAATTAAGTCAATAACAATCACTGGAGGATGCTTTTATTTTGCCCTAATAGAGTGAAATCCATAAACCTGAAATCATTATTTTTAATTAAGCCCTAGTACTCATTCAAATGGTTATTATTTTATTGGTTTGAAGTTGCTTAAATATATCAGGATCAAAGAGTTTTTACTCTCCATATTAAAATACTCAACATAAGCTACAACTCTTATTAGTTGTCTTGCATATTATACAAAAAAGGAGAAATTTAACTAATGATGACTGAAAAGGTTTCTTAATTCTAACCCACTGTCTTTGAGAAAATGCTGTGCCAAGTGTTTTTTTTAATTAAAAAAAATTTTTAATGTTTATTTTTATTTTTGAGAGAAAAGGAGAAAAGAGCCAGAGCATGAGCAGGGGAGGGGCAGTGAGAGAGAGAGAGAGAGAGAGAGAGAGAGAGAGACAGAGCACAAGTGGGACAGAAGCAGAGAAAGAGGGAGACACAGAATCTGAAGCAGGGTCCAGGCTCTGAGCTGTCAGCATAGAGCCTGATGTGGAGCTTGAACTTGTGAACCGCGAGATCGTGACCTGAGCCAAAGTCAGATGCTTAACCGACTGAGCCACCCAGGCGCCCCGATGCTACTCCAAGTCTTTAAAAGCACATCTAACATCGAAACACTGAATGGTTCATTTGGACAAACTTTTCAAAAGCCACATTGATAACCCTGTCAAAAGGTGCAACTAGAGCTTTGTTAAAAAATACAGAAGGTAATCATACAGGATTTTTTTTTTTTATTGCCTAATAAGATGCATCTAGAAAGTCCAAATATCTAATGAAGTGAAATTATTGCTTCTTTCGGCAAGGTCAATCTTTTTTGCCATTTAATGACTGGAGTCCTTCGTATTCTAATTTAAAAATTAAAACATATAGTCGAGAGCATGCAGACACAAACACACTGACACACTCCATTAGGATTCAAACATTTTCAAAAAAAATGTTCAAAGTAAAAGTTTCCTTTTCTCTGCAAGATAGTCGCTGTAAGTTTTCTTAGTCACTCAAAAGTGGTCAGAATTATAATGCTATTGTTACCTCTTATTTAATATGAACAGTTTGGGATAACCAAAGTTTCATTCAGATGATACTATACATATTATACCAATAGAAATTAAAACAAGACCAAGGGATATACACAGGTTCAGCAATGTCTGAGAAACAGAGTAGTTTAAGGGCAACAAAAGCCTTAGTATAGAACTCTGCCCTTACTAAGTGTGAGTTTGAGTGTGTGCTGATGGGCCCTTCTCTAAACTCTGTTAGAAGTTGCTGGAGAGTTAGAGCAGGCAATGTTCCCATGCAGTGCTGAGACCAAGAAAGAAAATAGATCCATTAAAACAACCAGCCCCAAGTGGTATACCCAGTATTTAAAAGCTGCTTAACACAAGTTCGAATTCACAACTTGCCAAAGATTTAATCTTAAAGAATGAATACTGTCAATGAAATGGTCGAAAAACTCATGAACCACATCAACCACTTAGTCACAAGCCCAGACTTAGTGTCCTTTGGAGCACTTTTTAAATAATTTTTATCTTGAAATAAAATCATATTCACAAAGAATTTAAGGTTATTTAAAACACTGTGTGTGTGTGTGTGTGTGTGTGTGTATATATATATAAACACATATATAGATAAAACATATAGATATATAGATAAAAACATAAAAACATCTACAGATAACGTATAGATCCATAGTCAAGATAAGGCTATAAAAGCAGACCTAAACAACTTTGGCTGTAGAGATCTAGCAGAGATAAGCAAAACCCAGAGTGAGCTAGGTGCAATAATTGAACTTTTGGATTTTGGCAGCCACAGAAATAAGGAAAATGTAATAGATGATGGGAAACGTCATACTTTTAAAAAACAGAAACTTGCTGATTGCCATCCACAATCCTGATTTTATACAAGGGACAGAGAAGACACAGAAGTTGGTTGTCTAAATGTGCCTGAGGCTGTTTCTTGGAACAGCTCTCTTAGGTACATATATGTTACAGGAAGAATTGTCATGGAAAGGAGAGAGAGTTCTTACCCAGGAGAATAAACTCTAATTAGAATCTGAGGCGGCAAGGTTGATTCATGCTACTCCTGAAAACTGTGACATATCCTTACTGAGACAGAGGCAGCCTTATTCCAGCCTACAGGGACCTACAGCACCACTTTCCTTTTAAGTGTTTGATCTGCTTTAAAAAATTGGGTGCAGAGCTTGATCTCAAAATAGAGAAGCTACAACTGGCACCCAAATAATTTTGAGGGAAGGGGTCACCCCTCAAAGCTCACCCATAAAATTATGTTAAGTATGCTCTATTCACTCTTCATCCTCCCACTAAAAAATTTTAAACAAAAATATATTTTGATAGTTCTGCCTGGATGTATTGGCTTCAAAATGTACCCAGAAACAACTAACTAGGCTGATCTGTCAGATGTGTTTTCTGGAGCATGCCTGCCCCAAATAATTGTCATGCCAACCCACACAATAATGATTATTATGCCCTCCAATGATGATATTTTAACAGATCTAACTGCAAAAAAGGATTACTCCTAGTTTGTGTTCATAAGGTATTGTCATTGCCCTTGAACACAATTCTTACCTCTCTTTTGTCTGTGGCAAGTGACTATTTACTAAATCATGTAAAGACACCACCAGATAGTTTATTTATTATTATTATTATTTTAATGTTTATTTATTTTTGAGGGGGGGGGGCAGAGAGAGAGGAGACACAGAATCTGAAGCAGGCTGCAGGCTCTGAGCTGTCAGCACAGAGCCCAACATGGGGCCCGAACCCATGAGCCGCGAGATCATGACTTGAGCCAAAGTCAGAGGCTCAACTGACTGAGCCACCCAGGTGCCCCACGTACTTTAGACTGAAGTACCTTAAAAGGTCTAAAATTAGAACGTGGTCCATCAGTCGATAATGCTTTCTTTTCCCGATGTTAAACACTACACTATTTAAGAAAGCGTATATTATCTGAGATTGCTGACAGCATCTGGTAGCTTGGCCTCAGACAGTTCCTAGCTATAAAATCAGAAGGTAACAAAAACATTAGTAAATCGTTTATGAGAATTTATACTGTTTTAAGAATTTTCTCAGTAAGTTGAAAGATTGTGACAAATATTAGCAATGAAATAGTTTTGCCCCAAATTCCCTGCTTCTCATGGAAGGTAATACAGTAAGAGGCTGGGACTTGAAATATCTTAAGAAAACATAGGGAGATCTGCCTGGTTTAACAGTTGAAGCAGAAAAAAAAATAAGGATTTTTCTATGTAAGCAATCCTTTACCTTCAACCTTCAAAATGTGTTTTTCGTGCATAAGAGATGAAGAACAGCTTGTTCCTTTATTAAATCATATTTAATTAAATTTGTTAAATAAATAGATTAAAACAGAAGTTATGTTAAAATAATAGGAAATTTAAAAAAACAGAAAATGGAAAAATTAATTATTAGATAAAGAAAACACACACAGAAAAGTGATGTTTTTAAATGTGGATGTTTTAACTACCCAAAGTTAATAAAGCAAGAGACTATTTTATTGCACCCAGTGGGTAGATCAGTGCTTAGCATATGGTATGTGTTCAGTGAATATAGTTGTTTTTCTGTCTTGTTGTTTGTAGCAAGTGCTTTTTCTATTCATTCAGCTTCACGTTCTTTGTTCCAAACCTATGTCATACCAAGGACACGTTCCATATTGCTAATCACTAAAGATGAAATTTCTGTATAATCTTTTCTCTACCACTACCTCCAGAACATAATAATTTGTCAGCTCCAATGGATAATCAGACAAAACAACAGCTTAATTAATTAAAATCCCATTTAATTTAATTAGTGTTCCAAACCATTCATTACTTATTCACTAATTTGAGTAGATAAACCATTATCTCTAATAATTAAGATAAATGCTAACAGTTATATTACATTTATTAAGTGCCAGGTACTGTTCTAATACTTTACATGTATTAACCCATTTGATCTTTATCATTTACCCTGTGCAGCAAATAGTAGTATCCCTATTTTATAGACGGGGAAATGGAGTCACCAAGACTCCATTTAAGTAACAAGTCCAAGGTAACACAAATAAAAAGTGATAGGGTAGGGTTCCTGACCACTAGACTCTAGAATCTCTCATGAAGTCTCCATCTCTGCATGTAGTATTCCTGGATTAATTAAACACATTTTATTGCCTTTCTTTTCTTATTCCAGAGTGGGATTTGCCCAGCTCCTGTGTTTGTCTTTACTTAGTGATGTCTTTATCTTGCTCTCCTGAAAAGATGTGCCTTTGTTGTTTTGCATTTTAATGTCAAGGTGTTACTCAACTGCTTATGTTTCCTGCTCGTCATATCTTCAAGTCAATATGTCATTTAAAGTTAAAGTTTTAAAGGGTTACGATTTAAAGTACTATACCAGGTTATATTCAGGCAGAGAGTTAATAAATGTCTTTTCATGACATTGTTGGTTCACATGTGTTTCAAATCTTAAAATTCCAAAATTTTAAAGGGCTGCTATTTGCAAATCCAAAAATATGTACTTTGAGTCAGCTGGGTGTCCATCTCTTGATTTTGGTTCAGGTCAGGATCTCACAGTCATGGGATTGAGCCCTGCGTCAGGCTCTGCGCTGCTTGGGATTCTCTGTCTCTTCCTCTCTCTCTGCTCCTCCCCCACCCACGCTCGTTTGCTTGATCTCTCTCTCTCTCAAAATAAATAAATAAACATTTTAAATAAAATAAAATAAAATAAAATAAAATAAAATAAAATAAAAATAAAATACGAAAAGTACTTCCCAATGCTTTGAAAAGACCAGAATATATAAAGGCAGTCATGCAAACACACTCTAATGAAGCTTTAACCTGTGCTTCACAAATCCAATTTTAAATAGAATATGAAGTCCTGGGGCACCTGGGTGGCTCAGTCAGTTAAGCGTCCGACTTCGGTTCAGATCATGATCTCATGGTTCATGGGTTTGAGCCCCACATCAGGCTCTGTGCTGACAGCTCAGAGCCTGGAGCCTGCTTCTGATTCTGTGCCTCCCTCTCTCTCTGCCCCTCCCCTGCTCACGCTGTCTCTCTCTGTCTCTCAAAAATAAATAAATGTAAAAAAAAATTTTTTTAAAAGAATATGAAATCCTAATCTACCATTTTTAGATGTGCAACTTACTACTTTGTTTTAGTATTAACTTTTAAGAGAATAATTCATTTTAACTTTTAGGCTGAAGAAAATCTTATCCAAAGACTATACAAGACAACTCTGTGATGTATGGGATAGAAAAATGCAGGCGGCAGAATTTTAATGAATTACTTAATGTAAAAATATCTTCATTGATTTGCAGATTCTTTTGAGTTATCTAAATAATCATATTCTATAATACAACATTTTTTGTCTTTTCCTTTTCCATTCATATTCTTATTTTATTACATTGGCTAGGGCTTGAACACAATGTTGAACAGTATCACTAAGAAGAATCCTTTTCTTGCTACTGGCTTTCATTAGAATACCTTTAATAACTTATAATTCTAAATGGTTTTGCAGTGGTTTAGGTATATTTTCTTTGCAAGCAGCCTGATATTCCTTGCTGAGTCATTTTTTAAGCTATTAAATATAAAATTTAATCTATTAATTTGCATACATATTAAATATATGATTGAAAATAATATTAAAATATTGGGTACAAAAATATCTATAGTGGAGAGCTAAAATGACCCATAAAGTTACTACCATTAGTTCTGAAAAGTGGTAACTGCCCAAATAAAAGGTGTAGAATGGAATTTTATTTTTAAAGAAAATAAACCCAGACCAATCAAGGTCATTGGATGTTTTTTTAAAAAACAATTTAAAATTGTTTTTCCACATCTTCAACTTCTATGCTAGCTTCAATGATACCTTGCTCTAACTAAGGTATACTCATACTATATTTCAGACACTTCAAAAATCTTTTTTACTATTTTACCATAAATAAATGTAAACAACTCTTTTTTGGTTTATGTCATTCCACTTAGAATTTTCCACACTGGAATTACTCTCTGAAAGTGATTTTCAAGAATAATACTCGGTTAAAAACATATTTTGGTAGTTGTATTTCAGTTTCCATCACCCAGAATATCTAAGATGAGAACTCTCATATTTGATCCGTTAATCTAAAGCCGCACGTGTCTCTAGGTGATCAGTCTATATCCTAAATGTCCTGGCTACTGAATTACTTAAACTATTACATGACTACGATATCTGTGTTTAGGATAATGCAATTTCATGCATCCGAATTGACAGTGTTCCAAAGAGCATGTGGGGAAAAAAAAAAAAAAAAAAAAAAAAACAGTTACGGGAGCTGCAGCTTTCATTTTTAGTAGCAACTTAGTTAAAGAAAAAATTTTTTAACATTTTATTTATTTTTAAGAGACAGCTAGCAGGGCAGCAGCAGAAAGACAGGAAGGCACAGAATCAGAAGCAGGCTCCAGGCTTTGAGCTGTCAGCAGAGTCCGATGAGGGGCTCAAATCCATGGACGGTGAGATCATGACCTGAGCTGAAGTCGGACACAGATGACTGAGCCATCCAGGCACCCCTTTAGTAGCAACTTGTTAACATGTCAAGGAACTGACTTTGCTGCTGTCTCCACTGTGCTGAGAACAAGCAGTGGGGGCATGCAGAGAGGCCACTCTGACGCAAATGAGCTATCACTGAATCTGTTATTAACAATGACGGCTAGGGGTGCCTGGATAGCTCAGTTGGTTGAGCATCTGACTTGGTTTTGGCTGCGGTCATGATCTCACGGTTTATGGGTTCGGGCCCCCTGGAGGGCTCCGTGTGTAGAGCCTGCTTGCGATTCTCTCTCTCTCCATCTCTGCCCCTCCCCACCTCTCAAAATAAATAGATAAACTTAAAAAATATATATATGTGTATATATATGTGTGTGTGTATATATATATATATGTATATATGTATATATGTATATATGTATATATATATATATATATGTGTGTGTGTGTGTGTGTGTGTGTGTGTGTGTATATATCTCAATGACAGCTAACAGTCACTGAGTTCTTATGCCAGGCATTGTTCTAAGTGCCGTACATGGATTAACTAATTCAATTCTCATATCCTCTATTATTATGATGCCCCTTTTATAGTTCTCCAAACTGCATCAAGGTGATCTTTAAAAATCCAAATCTTATCTTTTTCTACCTCCCACCTCTACCTCATACTGGGCTTAGGATAAGCATCTTAAAACAAAATCATTAACATGGCTCACAGAGTCCTGCAGGCTGTGGTCTTCTCTCTCAGCTTCATATGTACCACATTTCCCCTTCATGTTTCAGCTCCTGGATTTCTTTTAGGCTCTCGCATGTCCTATTTCATTTTCCTACAGCACACTGCATCTCCTCTCACCCCTGATTATCACATCAATTCCTTTTTTTTAGAGAAAAGTTACTAGATGGTACTATGCTAAGTGAGATAAACCAGAGAGAGAAAGATAAATACTGCACGGTATCACTTACATGTGGAAACTTTTTTTTTTTTTTTAATTGAACTCATAGGAACAGAAAGTACAAAAATGGTCTTCAGGGGCTGAGGGGTGAGGGAAGTAGGGAGAGTGTGGTAAAAGCATACAAACCTTCAGTTATAAGATGAGTAAATTCTGAGCATCTAATATATAACATGATGACTATGTAGTTAATAACACTAGACTATACAATTGAAATTTGCTAAACGAGGAGAACTTAAATGTTCTCATTTTAAAAAGTAAGAAAGAGAGAGGGAGAAAGGAAAATAAACAAATATGTTAGGTCATGAACATGTTAATTAACCTGGAACCCTTTCACAAGGTATACTAATATCAAATCATCACATTGTACACTTTACGATCTTATTTGTCAGTTATACTTCACTGAAGCTGGAAAAAATAGATATAAAAATAAAATTATCTATGAGTTAAAAAAAAAGAAAGCAGTTCAGTCACTACTTCCTCTGGTCTCCCCCACTCCAACCCCATCTTTGTATCTCTAGCAAACATGAGGGGGCACAAATTGAATATCCAAACACGTGCTGAGGGAGGGAGGGAAAAATGGAGGGAGGGAATGACTACTTCCAATAATTTTCTATTGGCAAGTTTTACTTCATTTATTTAGTGTCATGTTTTCACATTTTTGTTTTGTTTTGTGATCTTTGTCTGGAAGGATCACTACTTTGAGGTCTTTCTAGCATCTTAGTTGCTGTGGAACGTGCACATTGTGCTATAAGATCTGAGGTAAGAAGCAAACCGCTCTGGTACAATTTTAACTATTTGCTGCCAGAGGTGCTTATCCTCCATTTTAACTCAGAAGGACAGAGAAGGACCCTCTGTATGAAATTTGAACTCTATTTCTACTAAGAGAAATGTAGAGCCATCTTAGCCATTTTGTTCTTCTCCTTACAAATCTCACCTTTCTACAATTTAGTTCCTTTAAAATACAGTAATAGTGGACACAGATAGTCTTCTGAAGTGATAAATATATGGCCATCTACTATAGATTTACATTCAATGACATTTATGTCTTACTTCATTCAAATTTCAGGACAAAATGGCAACCAGTATTCAGCCTTGCCACATCACCTGTCCCCAGATTAATGAAGATAAAGACAAATATAAATGTCTCAATTTTATTTCAAAAATAGCAAACTGCTTTATTTTATTGCAAATGAAAATATTATGTCTTTTCAGATGTGAGTGTGTATGAACAGACTAGTACTTTCAGTGTTGAAATTCTACTATAATATGAGAGAATTCCATTTTATACAAAATTTTAAAGATGGCAATTCTCATCATTTCTTTTAGAGAAATGATCCATATCAGAGAATGGAGAATTGGAAAAGCATACTTCCTTTGTTTAGCTCCGAATGCTGAGGAACGTAGATGCACTTCCACGTGTGTAATCATTCAATAAACTGATTTTCAGAGTCAAAAAGACAACGTAAGTGTCCCAAGTTCTTTCTCATCCCCAGTCAAATGCAAGTACATGTTCACCTTAACTTCAAATAAAGTGTTACAATAATTTTCTTAATTAAAACAACTAAGAACCTTATTAAGAAAGAGCTATATGTATATATTTTGGAGAAAAATGCTGAAAACATAACAGTTTTTTTGGATCTGTGAGTCCGGATCCTATTTTATATACTCTGTGTGTGTGTGTGTGTGTGTGTGTGTGTGTGCGCGTGTGTGTTTGTGCGTGTGACAGAACGGAATGTTCCATTATGAGTTTTTGTTTTAAGAGCCAGGGATGGCTCCATGGCCATATGGAAGCAATTCAGTGTAATGGGCATGCCGGCCAACTGTGTAGGCTTTCTTCCTCTTCACAGCCCAATTCAAATTATTTGTGACAATGAGTGAGGGCCAATGAAGTAAAAATTATTGGAAGCTACACCCAACAAAACATTTATCATTGCATAGAGTAGGCATATGCACCCCTAAAATTCTGGGGGTGTAACTAATGGTCATGTAATCTTGCAACTGGCATTAATGGCCACAGTCTGAGAATCTAAAAGCTAATAAAATAAAGTCTAATCATGTTTGTGTTACAAATAGGAAAGTCCTCCTTTGGAATGAAATTTCCAGAATTGAAAGAACAAAGAGTAGTGACCATAAAACAAGCAAAAGGATTCAAGAAAAACAGAAGTGAATTTTCAGCAAAATATGTTATGAAGAATACCAAATCAGAATTTCTTATTTGGACTCACTCACCACTAAAATAGGATGAAAAGAGAAAAAAAAAAAACTGTTTCTGGAATCCTCACAATACTAAAACACAAGAAATTCAAGAAAAAGTAGAACAATGCAAAAATTGGGGCGCCTGGGTGGCGCAGTCGGTTAAGCGTCCGACTTCAGCCAGGTCACGATCTCGCGGTCCGTGAGTTCGAGCCCCGCGTCGGGCTCTGGGCTGATGGCTCAGAGCCTGGAGCCTGTTTCTGATTCTGTGTCTCCCTCTCTCTCTGCCCCTCCCCCGTTCATGCTCTGTCTCTCTCTGTCCCAAAAATAAATAAACGTTGAAAAAAAAAAACTTTTAAAAAAAATAAAAAAAAAAAAGAACAATGCAAAAATTAATAAGAAAAATGAATCAGAAAGACATCACCAACTATACTTCAGAAAGTATATTTAAGTCTTCTGTGTGTTAAGAATTGTGTTTCATAAAAGAACACCCTAAGAGAATGAATGTCGGAGTGAAAATGTCCCAAATGTAGATAGGTGTCCCAGTGTACATGAATCCCTTTTCTTGGAAATGCCTCGCTTTTATGGAATGTTTTTAGTTATTCCCAGCATCTTTGCAACTAGACCCTGAGAGAATGGATGGCATTTGAGCCAGGGACCTGGCTCTTGTGGGAGGTAACTGAACTGACCTAGAAGAGGCAGATTGTAGAGAAAGCTTAAGGGAAACAGTGAACTATGTAGAGGACTATTGGAAGGGAGGTGTCCATGACAAATGGCCCTGGGCTTGTGACTCAATCACTAATATGTTATGAGACCTTAGATTTCCTTGCTTGTGCCTCGAATTTCCTTATAACCAAATGAGCGTAATCACTGCTAGTTCACATCATTGTAAAGATAAAATGAGATTAAATAATACATAAAACTATACATTAAAATTAAGAGGCTGAGTGTAAGATACTACTATGGGGTTGTAATTTTGTGGCATCTGGACTCTCCTCCAACCCACACTTAGCTCCCTGGACACACACTTCCACCTACTCCTTAAACAGACTTGTGGGAATTTCTGGCTCATCCTTTCTTCCAATGAAGTCACATTTTCTTTTCTCTCTGTAACTATCAGGGAATTCAAACATCCCAGTCTCCATTGTATAAGGTAAAAGTCAGAAAGCTACAGTTGACCACAAGTTTTACTGTGCCCATGTTCCACAATTTCACTTAGCTCCTACTGTATAGAGATATTACCTATACCAGAATCCACTGTGCTCTTGTTTGTTTTGTTTTTTTTTTTCATTGTAGCCAAACAGGCATCACGCAAACCGGCTTGCTTTGTAAAAACAAAAACAAATAGATATTTTTAAAGTAACTTTATTTTATTATGAGGGTCATTTGGATTTTAATAACTTTACATGAGAAAATAAAATTAAGATTGCAAGGAAAAACACTCTTGTGTGAGGAACAAAAAGTCACATGTTATTGTGGAGAAAATTAAAGAAGGGAAATTTTGCAGGCCAGATTTTCTTGGCAGCAACAGCAAAATCTCATCGTGTTTTGAACATTTTTGCAGAGCTCTAGCATTTATAGTTCACAAAAAATACTACAGGAGAAGTTTTCACCTTAAACCTTTTGCATGGATGCTGCTGCAGGAAAATCTGCTGACTTAGACCTTCATAGGGTCTGGGACAGAAGAAAAAATAATTTTAGGAATTGTTTCCTGGGTCTGTAGCGAAGGTCTAACTGTTATGAGAGTTCTAAGAAGCAGTTTTGCCTGGGGATGAAGATTATGAGTAAGTAAATGAATCATCTTTATCTCAGTTTGTCATCGATGATGACAGAGTAAATGAAGATCAAAAGAGATAATATACACAATGCATCAGAGATAGCTCCTGGCAGTCAATATTATTTTTTGTACTATTATTAACATCTATTGTTAAGAATGATTGGAATATGCAACGGAGCTAATTCTTATACAGGAAGAATATATGTGCATATGTTTAGCCTCCAATCATATATGTGCAAGGTATTACACCAAATCCTAAAACTGCAGAGGAACGTGAGAAAAAAATGATCTGCTCCCAAGAAATGTACCACCTTGCAGAAACTGTAGATATACATAACAAAAAATAAACCTGAGATAGGCAAATATTAATGGGCAAAAGTGTTATAAGAATTTAAAGGAGCTCATCACTCTGAGAGTATTTTTTTATTTTTTTTCAAAATTTCGTGTACAACATATAATTGGAACAATGGTTTAAAAGTCATATCTTTGAATCTAATAGCTGTACAGGTTATAAAAGTGATCAATAAATGCCAGTACAAATATCCAGAAAGCATTCCAGCATTACTTTGTAGGACTGGGTAGAAGATGTTCATGTGCCGAGTAAAGACTGTCAGAAAGTGCCCAAGTTTTCAGAAAGTAAGCAACCATCCTCAAGGCAAATAGCATTCCTCCAATCACTCTAACCTGACTTTTGGCCCCATTATTCCACCAACACAGCTTGCACTGAGACCTTGATGAGATCTCCGTGCCACCGAATCCAGGAGAGCAAAGAACCAAGCCAGAGAGCTACAAGGTCTGAACAATATTTAAAATCATATCGAGATTTTAGATGGACAACTGTCTCAGTAGAGACCACACTGCTACCACTGCTGAGCACAGAAACTTAAACATCAGTGGATTGTTATTATACTGAACACATAGTTCCATTTAAAATTCTTAAATTGCTTCTGCTGGTGTTCTGGAATTCTTCATGAATTAAGGACACTACCAAAATTGGCATTGTGTCGTGTCAGGGTAAGCTTCACATGGATCTTACAGTTTATGTAGAGAGTGCAGTAAAATCCACAGGTGTATACCTCTCCATGACCTATGAGCTCCGTAAATGTTTACTGAACATTTATTCCTTGGGGCTTTTCTTAATTCGACAATAACCTTAGTGGTCCATTTCCAAAAAATTCAAAAGTTTGTCAAAAGCAAAGTACTATGCAGCTATCAACGTTCCTAAAGTAACAGACTAATCTGCATTTGTCTTGCATTATGTTCATAGAAAGATATGGGAGAAGGTATAATTTGAGTACAAAATTCAGAATTTATGTTGCACATTTGGTATTCCTATGCCCCTTTTCTGGTTCTCAAAAGGAAGGGACTATCTAACTACCATGAGCATGGTCCTACCCACCCATCTAGGTCCCTTGTCATGGAAAAAATCTGTATCTTAATCAAGACAAGACTAATGAGAATCACGTATGAAGGACTCATATCCTCTCCCAATGGCCCTTAAAACCATGCCTTTAGGATTTGTTCACACATAGGAACAAAAAAAATCAAATAGTTTTATATAAATTCCTGTATTTTAATCTTAATCATTAAATTACAAAATATTTTAAGTAATAGTAATTTTTGTCTTTGGTAATGATGGCCACCTAAATTCAACATAGTAAATGATCTCATAGGGCTTATCAAATCACTTAGGCATCTAGAAAAGCATCCTAAATTGTAATTATTAATTTTTTTCACTCCAAAACTTTCTTATAATATAAAATCAGTTTGAAGCTAGTTGTCAGGATTCCCTACAATATGAATCCTAAATTGAGCTAATTAAATACAATACAAATAAAGATTACTTTAATGATAATATAAATCTTTCTATAAGATCTGTTATAATCTGGCATGATTATGACTATAAAGAATGGGCTCATTGACTCTTGAAAGCAAATTACCGATTAAGTGGTTCTGGCTTATTCTTGAAAACCTCCAAAGCATATAAATTTCCAGTAATCACAGTGTAATAACTGATACAACTTTTGACAAGCACTTATCTTGCAGTATTTGCTACCTGTCAACTTTTATGAAATCACAACGTTCAACGAGTCATTTTGAGCACAGTAACCAAGCTCTTTTTATAGATACTAACAGCACTAACAGTTGGCATGTGAACTTCCCATTAAAAACCTCCTATGGGCAATTGAACTTGACCAGGTTTTCATTTCCATGCTTCTTAAGTATACAAACTACTGATTTATGCACATAATTAAACCTGTACTTAGTGAATCTCTATAGCAGTGTTCTTAAACCCAGTTTTCTCTTATATTCTCCAAAGCAGTGGGTTTCATAGTGTTCCTGAACTGGAAAACCTCAGCATTATGTGAGACATGTAAATTCTCAGGTCCCACTCCAGAAATGAATCTGAAACTCTGGGGTTGGGCCCAGAAGCACATGTTTCAACAAGCCCTGTGGGTGATTATGATGCCAGCTAAGGTCTGGAAACTTTGATCTGGAGCAAAAAGATGTTCTCTTGCTATAAATAAAAGATTTTAATCCCTTAGTTTAGAGCAGTAGATTTTGTCAAGTCCTGTGTCTCTAAGCCCAAGATGCCATTATACTTTATACGCTATATGGGAATTCTTTACAGATGGTATCGATTTAAAAAAATTTTTTCATGTCATGAAGATGTTATAATATGGACTATTCTCAATAAATGTTAAAATAGAGATGTGTATTGGACTTTCAAAAGAAAAATTGTGCTTTAAAAGAAAAATGCGGTTATTTAAAACAGTATGATATGATAGAGGTGAAAATAAATAACGTCTTGCCTGTCATAATTTCAACAGAGTCTTCCCTCTAATCAAAGTCCAAGAAAAAAGGGCTGATTCTAACTTTTGCCCTGTAGTGCTATTTATACCACTGGAGACATGTCAACATAACGAATGAAGGAACAAAATAGGTAGAGATATTCCTACACAAGGCCCCTCAGAAGCAAGCCGGTGAGATTATCCCAAAGAATAGATAGACAGGAACTGGTTTATTTTGCTAATAGTCCCCGTGGCATGGCCTGTGGTATGCTAGAGAGGCTAAAAACTTTAAAAGAGAGAGAGAAGAAATGGACTTCAAAGGATACACCCCTCAATTTCTACATAGATTCATAATAGATACCAAAAGGAAAGCTTTGGGCAAAGCAACATTTCTTCACGCAGAAAATGGGCATCAAGTTTATGATGTATTTTGATTACTCTTTTAATTTAAAAAAATACTTCATTTTAAGAACACGCATTTTCTAGCCTACATAATTGTTATTACATGCATTGTAAGGCTGTGGGTCACGAATTTTCTTGTTTCCTTCAGGAGTTTTGTAAAGTCCGCATTTGGGGTGTGAGGTAATTAGTGTGATTCCCACTTCATAGCAGATCTCCTACTGGAATGCTAATCTTTTGAGAATTTTTAAAATTTCAGGAGAGAAACTACTTTTATAGCACAACATAGAACTTGCATGAATTATTCATATTTCACAGATGTCACTGTCATTCTGGGAAAAAACACTTTATATGCTTTTTTAATGCACTTAAAGAGAATGACAGACTGTGTAGTTGTCAAATTTTCAGTTATATTAAGATAAGGGGGATCATAATACATCAAAAAAATATCATAGCATGAGTTCATAAAATAATGTGGCTGAAATAAATAACGGAAATATTTATAGCAAATTTAACTATCCAACAGCTGGCTCAACCCATTAAATCAATTTCACAAAGCTGTTCTAATTTAAATTCATTCACACCAGAGAAAATCTGAATGCAGTACCTGAGACTGTGCATTAATATTGGCTCCTTCCTTAACAAGAACTTTGACAACTTCTGCTTGTCCAGCCAAAGATGCAATGTGAAGAGCAGTGTTCCCCTTCTGTTTCGGAGAAACAAAATAGAAAATATTAGAGGTTTCCAAATTTTGTAGACATCGAATGTACAGGCATTTTCAATTTTGCTGATTGATAACTTCAAGTGGTTAAAGTTTGTCATTCTAATCCAGATAGTAGCCCACCTTGGAAGGGGATAAATTGTCTACCATCAAAACACTGAGCCTCCTGTATAGTGCTTTCCTTTTCCATCCTTCACAATTCTCGTGAGGTGTCGGGCCAGTCTATATTTTGACAATCATGTGTGCATGAGGTGTTAGAAATCCAGGTTAACTGGCCATATTCCTAATTTATTCCACCACTCTTTTTGTCCAACCCTGATCAGACTAAAGCCCCAGCTGGTCGCCTGAGGACCTACAGCCTAGACTCTCTGCATCTCTCATAACCATATTATCACACTCCAGCTCTGGGCAACAGGCTTGATTCTGACTAACTACTGTTTTTCTCCAAATTAAAATTTCACCTTCTAAAGACAAAGATTTGTCACCAGTGATGATATTTAAAAATATATATATCCGTTGTTTCTGGGGTGCCTGGATGGCTAGGTCAGTTGAGCATCCGACTCTTGATTTCAGCTCAGGTCATGATCCCAAGGTCGTGGGATTCATCCCCCACATCAGGCTCCGAGCTGAACGTGGAGTCTGATTAAGATTCTTCCTCTCCCTCTTTTCTTCTCCCCCACTCTCTCTCTCCCTCAAATAAAATAAAATACTTAAATCTGTTGTTTCTGAAATGACTCCCCAACGACAAAGTTAAAAAATATTTTAGTAAAAGGACTATCAATAAAAAAAAAATAGTTTCTAGTATACCAAACATCTTGTACAGTTCTTTAAAAATGAGTCCAATAGCTTTACAAACACACATTATAGTGATAAAATCTAATTTTCCCCAGTAATTCAATCCATGATCCAAAATCTCTTTTCCATTACAGTATAAGAGATTCCGAATATTCTCTTACCAAGTTAAATGAATACATTAAAAGATATAACAACTTCATTAAAGCATGAAAATTACCTGTCCATTTCCACTGAGAAGTTTACTACATCAATATACTTTTGAAAAAATGAATTAACCTTAGGAAAATAGGTGCTTATAACATGATTATATTAATATAACATGATTAATATAACATGATTATATTAATATAACATGATTATATTAATCTAGTGTCTACATGAATCAAAGAAAAAAAGACAGAACATTTGAAACAAAGTATGCAGAATTCTCCAGTCTCATGTTTGATAAGTCTCTAAAAGAATCAACTCAAACTCTGCAAAGTTTAGTGGAAAGAGTTCCAATTTCAGTTCTTCATGGTCAAGAACCTTGGTGTTCCAGCAAACGTCTGCAATGTATAACCAGACAAAATAACTTTAAATCATTTCCTCTTGTCCAAGGAAATAAATTCTACTAGCACGAACATTACCTTAGTGGCAGAATCCACAGAGGACCCTCTTCCCAGCAGCTCCTGAACCAGGCCCACATGGCCCTCCTTGGCAGCCAAATGGAGAGCGTTGAGTCCATTCTGAAAAGAGAAGCAAACAGTCCTCAGAAATTGAGTAATAGTTGTGGGTAGTATCTGATTTTTATGCAAGTATTTAACCCAGAGACTAGACAGACTCTGGTTTCTTCATTGTACTTTTTCTTTTTGCATTAGTTTGAAGCTACTAAGTTCAGAGAGACTAATTTCCAGTGTTTTTGATTTAGAGAGGGAAAGTAGTAAATATTCATTAGAGCCGTGGATTTGCCAACTTTATCGCAACAACTTTTGACTAAGAAATATCTACATACTTTTCTAATGAGAGAAAAAAAAGAACAACTGTATCATTTATTGCACCAGTCACAAATAAAATTCTTTCCAGTTTCTAGAACATTGAGAGAGTTTAAATAAATCTTACTTTTTAACAAATGGGAAGGAAATCTTTTTTTTCATAAAAAGTGATTCAAAAGCCATAGGACAATTTCTAAGCTAACAAAACTTTGCAATAACAACATTGTACTTAAAAGACACTTAGCACTATGTCACTAATTTGTCTGTAAGTTTTTTTTCCCAAGAATTTAAAATTTATTTTATAACTTCTGATAGAGATGAGGGAGCATAAGACAAGCTGAGGGCAAAGTACAGGCTAATAGCACTCCCTCCCACCCTCTCACCCCCAGGTGGGATATGTGTGATATTCCCCAGACACTCCAGGCTGCCTAAGAACAAAAGAAGGAAAAGAAAGCAAATGGTTGACTGATACAGATCACAGTCATGCAGAACAGGAGTCTTCTTCAGTTTACAGATAACTTAGTAAACTTCAAGAAAAAGTTAATCTTATCCATAACCTAATCTCCAGAAACCTATAGACTCCGTTTCTGGAGCCCTAATATCACCCTCATCAAGATGTAAGAGGGTTTAAGTGCTTGTCATGGTGATATGGGAAACAAAGGCAAATTAAAACTTAAATTTCCTTAGTACCTACGGCCCATTGACATGTCCTTGAGACAGGCAGAGTGACCTTCCTCAAGGAGCTTGGCTGCCTTGATAGTGACACTTGCTAGGGGCAAAAGGGAATCTTAGCTTAACATTATCCTGACCCCCCCCCCCCAGGATCCTGTGAGTCTCCTTAAACACATAAAAATTCCTTTGCAAACCTCCTTTAGCTTTAACCCCCAAGTGTATGTTGGCATATGAGGTTTTACTAAACAGTAATAAATGATATTTTCCTAACAGCTAGCCCCTCAAGGTCTTGGAAACCTTGCTTCCAAAATTCCTTAGAGATTTACACTGTCCCTAACCCCCTCCTAACCCGAAGGTATATAATCAGTCACTCTTCACAACCACAGTGCAGCTCTTTCTGCCCACAGGTCCAGTCCCCGTGGTTTAATAAAATCACCTTTTTGCACCAAAGATGTCTTCAAGAATTCTTTCTTGGCCATAAGCTCCAAACTCCACTGTCACCCCCAAACCCCATCATTAGTGCTATAATATCTGACTCACATCTAAATTCCTAAAAAATTACCCACCATAACATTGAAAAAACTCATTGATAATTTTACCAAATATGGTATCTACATACATTATACTGACCTCCCCCAGAAATGACTTACAGTCAATCAGGAATTTTCTGATCAGTGCCCATGAGGTAATCTGTCACATGGGCCCTCTCCATTCCCCAAAGGAAGATGAGGTAATCTGCATGATAAAAACCCCTGTTCTCCCCCTAAGGGAAAGTGACCTTGCCTAGAACTTTTTTTTTTTTTTTTTTTTTTTTTTTTTGGCTAATAACTTTCTTGCCCAACCCTCCTTCCTATAAAACCTTTCATTTTATACCGCTCCTTGGAGCTCCCCTCTACTTGTTAGATAGGATGCTGCCTGATCCACTCGTTGTTTAATAAAGTTAATTGTATTTTCAAATTTACTCTGTTGAATATTGTTTTTTTAACACATATAAGGAGAACCAAATACATCTACAAAATGCTCTATGGCAAATTTCCTGTTACTGGTCAATGCTTATATTAATGATTCTCTTATGGGAAGCCTTCAAGCTTTTATACCTGTTTCAAAAATAAGATAATATTTATTTTTCTTCTTTGCAAAACATGGCCCTGGTTTTTCAACAACATTTAACTCTGAGCAGCTGATATAGTTGACCATCAATACACGCATGTCATGGTTTCTATATATTTACTGGCATAAAATAATAAGAATTAAAGTACTTTCAAAATACGTTATTCCTAGAAAATTTAACGAATTAATCAACAATATAACAAAAGCTTGATAAAGACACTTTTATGACTCCCGTGTCCTACCAGCATGCAAAAAATGATAACTATATTAACTAACACAAATGATTCAACCAAAATTATTTTCCACTCCCTTTACCAGACCAAAGTTGTTTTCTGAGTTATTCAACACCCAGTCCCTTTGGTAACGGGAAGTGGAAGTACTTAATTTTAATAGATGTAAAAACCACTTCACAAATAGTAAACTCATTCTGACACAATGAAGGACAAGCAGTATGATCTTCGGGTAGGAATTTTTAAGGAGATAATTAACCTGATATTTTAGAGCCTGTAACTTTTCTGATAATCTTTTATTCTATATATACCTCAGCATGACATTTGATTAGTTGGCCTAAGTTGTTTACTGGAAGAAATCTTTTACTCTGTAAGATAAGCCATTACATAAATGTTTTTTAAGTTGGATCTGTTACTTCAGTAAGTAAGAATCAAATCTGCTGATCACTGGGAGTTGTTAGATGGCCTAGCCAACTAATATTTAAAATGAAGATTTAAATATTAAATATTTACATGTTAAGATGCTTATTATAAGAAGTTGCCTTTCCTTTTTCTCAGTTTTTGTCTCTGCCTCCATCTGAAGTTTCCACCTGAGAGGTTTGAAAGGGCCTCTGAGACATCTAATCCAGTGATTTGCCTAACACTCTGTCTGCCCCAGGTCTGATAAATAGTACCTACTTGATAAATATTGTTGGATGAATGAATGAATCTAAAGAGAGCATAGAGGGAATATTTTGGTAAAGTCTACATTTATAAACAATCAAACCTATGTAATATATTTGAATGGAAAAGACTGAGTAGTCCCTAAAGTTTATAAGCTTTCCATATATCAGGATTTTTATCCAAGTGGGACTAGAGATTATTGGTTTGGAGATATATTTTCCAAGTGCTTAAGGCCTACCCATAGAACAACTGGACTTATTCTGCACTGGAATTGTTATCGTCACCAGCTAGACCCTAAGACCTGACCTTCACTGCCCACTTGCTTGTACTCATCAATCTTTTTACCACATTCTTCTTTAAGTTCTTCTTTCCAGTTTATCTCTTAACTCAGGCAACTAGAAACTGAAACCACTCCTTGAGCCATGGGACTACCCTGATGAGACCTCTAGCCACCAGACCACCCAGACCAGTTTGAGTGTAACTCCCCACTTGTGCCTGCATAGACAGGCCTCAGAGTGACTTCTAGAATGATAAACAACTGACTTTACCTCATTATAATGTGGTAGAGCCCCTCCATAAGGAATGTGGTTAGAACCTCAAGAGGAGAGAAGACAACCTGCCTATGTGCTCAAGGGCGACATTCCTCACGACTCTGGAACATAGACCGCCCATGCAGACTGCATGTTACCATATATGGGAGACAAAGGAGCAAAACTTGTACAAAAGGCACCCACCCCCACCACTGCGCTTGGGGTTCAGCCTTTTGGATCCTAGCCTGATGATCCAGTGCTGGCACAAATAAAGCTGCTTCCTGGAAAGAAAAGCCTTGGTGTCCCCACTCCGTGTGTGACTCACTGCTACATTACGTGGGGGCTTGCCCAGGAGGCAGACACAGCGTTTCACCTCCCTTGTCACCGGGGCTTGGGGCACCAGGAGAGGTGACCTTGCCTGGCACCAGTGGACCGCTTGATCCATAGGAGACTAGCCCCTCCTGTCATGCTGGGGTAAGGGCCCCGGATACACAAAGGAACCCAGCGAGGCCCAGGAACCAGCTCAGGGAGCACAGCCCATCAGACTGGTAAGAACCTGGATTCATTTTGGTATACCTGCCCCTAAGAGATAGAAGGAGAGCCTGATCACTTCCCAGAGCTGCCTGAATATTTCCATAAGGAACAAAACCAACTCTAAGATGCTGGGCACAGTCACTATGTGACTGTGTATGAATGAGAAACAGCAGAAAGTTTCCAACCTGACCAATGGGCCAAAGCGAGTATTGAGTCCCCATCCACAGTTCCTTGGTGACCTCATACAGCTTAGGGTGGTGTCAGACTTCCTGGGGAGTCTGATCTGGGTCAGAGCTTGATACTGAACCCATCAAGGCTAAGAGAGGTGCCTGAAATATCTCCGAGAGGAGAGCAGCCGAAAGTGGACAAAGTTGGTGTGGATCCTCTCCAAATTTGTCCCTCCCTTCCCCCTAGCCCTCTCTTGTGCATGAAAGTTGCCAGTTAGGGGGATGAAATGGGTAGAAAGAAGAGAAAACTGACTCCCCTAGAATGTATGTTGAGGAATTTCAAAAAGGATATTCAGGAAATTATGGTGTGAAATTAACTCCCAGAAAGCTCTGGACATTCTGTGAAATTGATTGGCCATCGTTTGGGGTGGGCTTGCCCTCTAAGGGCTCACTTGAGAAGGAACTAATTGGCCGAGTGTTCAGAGTCATTGTGCAGGATCCAGGCCACCCGGACCAATTTCCTTACATTGACTGTTGGCAAGACCTAGTCCTATACCGGCCGCCTTGACTAAAAGTGTGTATTGAAGAGAGCTGTAAAGTTATGATGGCTTGTGGCTTCCTCCAAATGCCAACCCAAAACTGAAAAGCCCATACTGTTGGGAGGGCCCGAAGGGACCCTACTGCCATGTGCCCCACTGCCATCTGTGCCTCCAGCCATCCCAGCTGCAGAAACCCCAACAGAGCCTGCCCCTAGTCCTGAGGCCTCATTCCCCACCTCTAGCACCACCGGCCTCTCTAGATGTGGCCAGCTCTCCCAGATCACCAGTCCTAACCCCATACACCCTTCCTGGAAGGCGATAAGAATATCAGGCCAAGGGTGACAGTCCCTCCCTGAAACAACACCAGGGAGCCCTACAGATGTCACTGAGGGGAAACTAGGGGATCCATCTATTATGATCAGGAAGGCCAGATCTGAGGAGGCCAGCATGTTTTTGTGCACCAACTCTTTACCACTACAGACCTCCTAAATTGGAAATACCATACTCCCTCCTATACGGAGAAGCCCCAGACTATGATTGAACTAATGCAGTCCATAATTGAAACCCAAAAACCTGCCTGGATGGATTGCCACCAACTCCTCCTGACCCCCTTTGCCATGGAGGAACGTTACCAAATTACCCAGGCAGCCCTAAAATGGTTAGAGGAGAATGCCCCACTGGGTCACTAGACACTCAGGTGTATGCTCGGGCCCACTTCCCTGGGGAGGACCCCAAATGGGACCCAAATGACTCAAGTGTAGACAGAGGGCTCACAAGGACTGAATGGTATCAAGAAGCCCTTCTAAATGGCATGAAGAAAGTGGGGGTGAAAGGCCATAAATATGAGCAAAACATCTGAAGTACTCCATGGACCCGAGGAGAGCCCAAGCCAGTTCTACGAAGACTATGTGAGGGCTTTCGTCTCAACACCCCTTTTGATCTAGAGGCGCCCATTAACCAGCAGATGGTCAACGTGTCATTCGTAGGTCAGGGGACTTTGGCACAGAAGGCAGAGCTCATTGCGCTAACCTGCCTGGAGGCAGGGATACGTGTTAGTATATACACAGACTCTAAGTATGCCTTCACCACGGGGATTTATATAAAGAGAAGGGTCTAACAAACTCAGGAGGAAAGCCATAAAGTATGGTAAGGAAATCCTTGAACTCTTAGATACTGTGTGGGCCCCTAAACGAGTGGCTATCATGCATTTTTGGGGACATCAAAGGGGAGACACCTCGGCTGCATAGGGAAATGGTAAGACCAAGAGGCAAAGCTTGTGGCTTCCAAAGGATCAGCAGAATCAGCAGCTTTAACCGCAGCACTGTTCCCTAGTCCACTGGCAGAATGGGACCCTAATTACTCACAACTTGAAAGTACCTGGTACTGACTGAAAATGGAAGCTAACTCCCAGGTGGATGGTGGAAATTTGAAGACGGCCAAGTAGCAATCCCTGAGGCCCTGGCTCCAGCTTTTGTCAAGCCGTTCCATCAGGAAATCCATATTGGCTGGACAGATCTAGAGACTACATTGAGCCAACATTTCTATATCCCTTGACTCTTCAGCATAGCCCAAGCAGTATGTGAGCAATGTGAAACGTGTGCCCGGAATAACCCACATCAAGGACCCAAGGCCACCTCTGGGGTGCAGAGTGTCAGGGGAGCCCCATTTGAAAATATGATGGTGGATTTCACTGAGCTTCCCCAGGTACAAGCCTATAAATATCTGTTGGTCTTTGTGTGCACTTTCTCAGGCTGGGTGGAAGCCTTCCCTACTCACACAGAAAAGGCACATGAAGTGGCCCGACTTCTAAAAGATCCCTATCACTATAGGATCAGACAATGGGTCAGCGTTCATGGCTGAGGTGGTGCAGCTGGTGGCTAAAGGGTTAAAAATCACCTGGAAGTTACACATGGCATACCGACCTCAGAGCTCTTGGGAAGGTGGAACAAATGAACAGAACCCTGAAGCTGCAATTAAGTAAACTAAGTCAAGAAACCCACCTACACTGGGACCAGGTGTTGCCAATCACCCTGTTAAGAATCAGATGTAGTCCCACTAAGCAGACAGGGTTCTCCCCTTATGAAATCCTTTATGGGTGCCCTCCCCCCATTATCAAGGGCATAAGGGGGGATCTAAACGAGATAGGCAATCTAACCCTAAGGCAACAGATGCAAGCCCTTGGCTCTACCCTAACCACCTTACACCACTGGGTTAGGAAGTGATTACCTGTGAGTCTGACCAGACAGGCTCACCCCTTTAAACCAGGAGATAGGGTATGGGTGAAGGAGTGGAATGTCCAACCCCTATATCCCCTCTGGAGGGGCCCATTTACTGTCATCTTGTCCACCCCTAGTTCAGTAAAGGTAGCCGAAGTGGGTCCCTGGATTCATCACAGCAGAGTGAAGCTGGCATCTCGAAACTTGGAGTGCATTCCTGAGCCATCAATGCTGTGCAAGCTGACCACACGGAAGAAGCAATCTGTGACTTCAGAGGCTCCAGGAGACTGAAGCCCTGCTTTAGTCAGTCCGGAAGCTGACTAATCTACGCACGGCAGAAGCTTGAAGAATCAACGATCCGATGGAACAAATAGACTGTCCTTATTTTCTATATTTGTTTCCTTACTGTGATGCACTGTCCCCCTTGTTTCTTGCTGTTATTGTGATTCTTGCTCTACTTTTCACCATAGGATTGGCAGAGGCTGGCTGAAAGTGTGGTGAGAGGTTTCTGTTAGCACTCACCTTCCCTTTGTGGATAGGATGCTTCATTGGTATCGGTTGCTTCTAATCTGGACCCCTTCTGTAGCAATTCCTGAGGCACTGGCTCCAGCTTTTGTCAAGCGGTTCCATCAGGAAATCCATATTGGCTGAACAGATCTAAAGACTACATTGAGCCAAGATTTATACATCCCTTGACTCTGAAGCATAGCCTAGATTCCTCATCATGTGACCCACATATTTGTATAACCAGGTCAGGCCAGGGAGTCACTTGGACTTTACTATACCATACCTGTTTCTCATGCCAAGGAAAAGTCCTGCAGACACAATAAGACCACCTATTCTATCTGCCAATGGGAGAGTCAATACACTTGCTTTGACCCACAACACTCCCCCAGTGAAGATTGGTTAGAAGTCCAATCCTACCAAGAGGTGGGGCAAGGAGCTTGGTCAGCTGGACACAAATTACTAACCCAAAAGGACCAGTGTCAATGCTGTTTGACATACGTGCAGTTATAGGTATTGGCCCAGAGGCATCTGTCATATGAAAAAAAGCAGGCACTTGTCATAGAGGGCCCAAGGACTCATGATATACCATACAGAGGCTTAAATCGGGAGTGGAAAAAACAACTCATTGACAAATACATTGTGAAGAAAATGGTTTATGTGCCTATACACCTGAGTTTGTATGCCCCAGCTGGAGCTGTGTTTCATGGGCTACTTGGAAAAAAGAAGGCACAACAGCACTCCTTCCTATATCAGGTTATCAGTCAACCTATAACCCTGTTAATTTTACCATCTATAACCCAGGATAATTGGCATCCAGTTTCACAGGTGAGACAGAGGCCCAGGGACTGTGCTATATTTCAAGAGAGTCACTACTGCTCATCCAACCACATCCCACCAAGTCTTCCACTCCTTCTGTGAAGAAATAAGAAGTAGCCACCCTCCCATTTCAGTCACAGTATGGAACTTGTTTCTAACCCTAGCAGAGACTATAGCCCAGACTCTGAAGATCTCTTCTTGCTATATACATGGGGAAACCAACATGGGGAATCAATGGCCATGGGAGGCTAGAGAATTAGATCCCTGTGAACCTTATAATGGAACAGAATGCCCCAGTCCTACTACCAGGGTTTGGCTCCTCAAAACCTCAATTGTTGGGAAAAACTGCCTTGCCCGGTGGGGAAGAAAGTTGACCATCTATGTTGGACATTTAACATTAGACCAAAGATTTTATAACTCAATTTCCTAGGAAACCCAATGGTGGGAGTTGCCAGATCACCTTGAGGCAGGTCCCAACCCCTTTTCTAAATTCTCTTATCTCCAAGAGGCCTAGGACAATGTCAATGCAGTCATTGAATGGCGGGGCCCAGGTGAACTACACTGGATATGTGGAAGGACAACCTAAAAAGTACTTTCCTCATGATGGTCAGGGTCATGTGTGCTGGGAACTCTTTGTCCATCTTTCTTCCTGCTCCCACTTGCCAGAGTGGAACATTTGAGAGTCCAAGTGTATGGGGACTGGGAGACTCAAAGGAAATGACAAGCCCTAACAACTGGTAACTGGAAAGATGATGAATGGCCTCCCAAGTGTGTAATCCAAAATGGCCCTGCCACCTGGGCAGAGGATGGGTCCTGGGGCTACCACACTCCTATTTACATGCTACACCGCATAATCAGACTGCAAGCAGTTGTAGAAATTATAAACAATGAAACTGTCAGAGCTCTTAACTCACTAGCCAAGCAGGAAACCAAAATGCACAATAGTATCTATCAAAATCGCTTGACTTTAGATTACTTGCTTGCTTCTGAGGGAGGAGTTTGTGGAAAGTTTAACTTGAGTAACTGCTGCCTACAGATAGATGATAAAGGAAAAGTCATAGAGGAGATCACAGATCGAATGAGAAAGGTTGCTCATGTCCCAGTCCAGACCTGGAAAGGCTGGGGCCCTGGAGAGTTATTAGGAGGATTTATTTTCAACTTGCAGGGGATTCCAAACCCTCATAAGTATTTTTCTCTTGACCTGGGGAGCTTGCTTAATCCTGCCTTGCCTAGCTCCCCTACTTTTACAGTCTGTCTCCAGCCTCATTGAGGTAATGGTCAAAAGGAAAGCAGCCACACATGTGATGATGTTATGGAAACATAAACCTCTAAACCAAGGTGATGTTCTTTGACCAAAAATAGGGGGTCCAAGCATCAAAGGAGAGAATGTGGTAGAGTCCTTCCATAAGGAATGTGGTGAAAACCTCAAGACAAGGGAAGGCAACCTGGTTATGTGTGTGTGCGACATTCCTCATGACTCTGTAATATAGACCGCCCATTCAGACTGTTTTTTACCATTTATGGGAGACAAAGGAAAGAAAATTGTACAAAAGGTGACCCCCCCCCCCCGCCGCCGTGCTTGGGGCTCAGCCTTTTGGGTCTTAGCCCGATGATCCCACCCTGGCATGAATAAAGCTGCTTCCTGGAAAGAAAAGCCTCAGTGTCCCGACTTTGTGTGTGACTTACCCCTATGATAATACTAAAATTTCCACCCAAGGAGGAGTATAAGCCTAATTTACATAACATACAGTGCACATATAGGCAAGTTTCCTTAAGGTGCATAAATGGCCTTATTCCCACCTTTACATATGACACGGCTTCCCTACCCAAATACTCATCCTAATCCTAAATAAAAGGAATCCATTCACCCTTTTGGGTTGAAAGTTATTCCTCATGACCACCTTATTTGCTGCAAATTAAGCTTACTTGGTGCAACAAGTCCACATGGTGTGTCTGTGACTCACCAAGGAGAGAACTCACAATGGTTCAGTTACATTATTTTCTTTCTAAAATCTCATGCCATATAATTCCATAAGTTCTTACATAAGGGGCAACAGTTGGCTTCTTCAAATAATAAAACCTCTTCATATATGACTTTCTGTGTTGATCCACTCTTTCTTCCTTTCTTCCACCCAACATGGGCTTGAACTCACAACCCCAAGATCAAGAGTTGCATGCTCTAACTGACTGCGATCCATTCTTTATGAAGCTGATACTTCTGTGTTGATCCATTTTTTATGAAGTTCCTTCCTCTCCACGACTGGAAGAATGGGGAATCATTTTATTTGCTCCTCTGCAATTCTCTTTTAGCTTTTGAAAAAAATTTCTTTTTGTCAACTTCTATATCCCATTAGAATTTTCTCACTGGATGACTTTTACTTTTTAGTGATTATTTTATCTGATGTCAATGCTTATGTAAATTAAAAGAAGAGTTTAACCTGTGAATTGAAATTCCCAATTGAGAGAACATAGAAGATTTCCCACCTTAAGTTCTCCAGAGCTCTTTAACCACCCCAAATTGATCAAATTAAAAAAGGACTTGAACTACCTCCATTTTGACTTCAGTCTGTACTTTCTGATTCTTTCCAGCTTATCTTTTAACTCGGGCAAAAGGTTCGGTGGGCAAAGCATCCAGTGATGGGAACCAAAACCACCCCTCAAGCAATACAACTGCTATGACCTGACACCAGAGAGATCCAAAGAAAAGGACAGAAAACATGATTGACCCCAAGACAACGATGGACCTGAACTACATTGCTCATCTACACGCACCCACCAACTTCTGTTCCATATTTTCCTGGTATAAACCTGGAAGTATTTTCAGCACTTTGGAGACAGTCATTGAGACATTAGTCCCCTGTCTTTCCAGTTCTGGCCTCACTGAAATAAATTCCTTTCTTGTTTCACCACCAGTTCTCTGTCTTTGGATTTTATTGGAGGCAAGTGGTGAAACCTGGTCTATTTGGGACCCCAGAGCCAGGTGCTCTTATACTCCTGCACCCCAGTTACAAAGTTTTCCTGGATTAAGCCCATGGCTCTGAGCTGTAATCAGTTGAAGAAGGAGGAGGACAGGGAAGAGAAGAATAAAGCATCTCCTCAATATTCTCAGTATTGCCAGTGATTTCTCTTTTAGTTCTTTATTAATTTTAATATTTAATTTAATAATTTAATTTAATTTAATTTAATATTTCTCAGAATCATGTCTTCCTATACTGTCATGGAAATGTTTTACTATGCAAGTCAACAAATAATATGTATCAGGGTTCCCCTCCCTCCCACTCCAGAGAGCCAGTTGTTAAACATTTACCAGCAATATCACTGCATGCCAAAGTCAGATGGTTTGACAGCAGTTTTATATTTAAAATATGTGAACTGGAGGGGTGCTGGGTGGCTCAGTTCATTGAGTGTCTAACTTCAGCTCATGTCATGATCTCGTGGTTCATGAGTTTGAGCCCCACATCAGGCTTGCTGCTGTCAGCACGGAGCCTGCTTCAGATCCTCTGTTCCCCCCCTCTCTGCCCTTCCCACACTTGTTCTCTCTCTCTCTCTCTCTCTCTCTCTCTCTCTCTCTTAAATGACATTTAAAAAAATAAATAAATAATGTGAACTGAAAAATATGGCTCCCCAATGGTCAATATCTCTAAGGTACAATGGCCTGAATCTGGTCGTCATTTATGTCTAAAATTCTACAATATGGGATATATCTACAGGTAATCTTGTTTACAAGCTTTATAAAGAGTCAAGTATTGGGGCGCCTGGGTGGCGCAGTCAGTTAAGCGTCCGACTTCAGCCAGGTCACGATCTCACGGTTCGTGAGTTCGAGCCCCGCGTCGGGCTCTGGGCTGATGGCTCAGAGCCTGGAGCCTGTTTCAGATTCTGTGTCTCCCTCTCTCTCTGCCCCTCCCCCATTCATGCTCTGTCTCTCTCTGTCCCAAAAATAAATAAACGTTGAAAAAAAAAATTAAAAAAAAAAAAAGAGTCAAGTATTATTAACTGTTGAGGGACCACAAGGCAAGCTGAGGGCCAAGCACAAACTAGCACATCCCCCACCCAGGTGGGATATGTGTGACATTCTTCAGGCACTCCTGGCTACCCAAGAACAAAGAAAAGGACAGAAAACAAATGGTTAAACTGATAGTCTCCATCAGCTTACAAGTATCTTAGTAATATTAAAAGAAAAGGGCAATCTTATCAATAGCCTAATCTCCAGGAACTCCCTACTGTCTTTTTTTAATTTTTTTTTAATGTTTATTTATTTTTGACAGAGAGAGAGAGACAGCGCATGAGCAGGGTAGGGCAGAGAGAGAGAGAGAGAGGGAGACACAGAATCTGAAGCAGGCTCCAGGCTCTGAGCTGTCAGCATAGAGGCGGACACGGGGCTTGAACTCACAGACCACAAGATCATGACCTGAGCCGAAGTCGGATGCTCAACCGACTGAGCCACCCAGGTGCCCCAGGAACTCCCTACTGTCTTAAGGGTAATGCTTTACTAAAGGGAAAAACAACCTTAGCTTCACTATAGCTAGACCTCCAGTTATCTGTGACCTCTTGAGCATATGGAAATCCCTTTAAGAAACTTGCTCCTGACCTTACCTCCCCCAACCCCACAGTGTATAAGCAGTCACCCTTCACAACCCCAGTGCAGCTCTTTCTGCTCAAGGGTCCTATTCCCCTGCTTTGATAAAATCACCCTTTTTGCACCAAAGATATCTTCAAGAATTCTTTCTTGGCCGTAGGCTCCCAACCGCCACCACCACTCCAAAACCTCATTGTTAACTAATCATCAACCCTTTATCGCTTAAAATGGGTGGTGTAGACTGGCTTGAAAGTGATTTCAACAGTGGCATTCTGAGTATAACTTTCTATTAATTTAAAATAGAAAAGTTTGAGAATTAAGATGTTTAAAAAGGTATCAAATTTTCTTCAATTCCATGAGTGGCCAATTCTCTGATGTTTAAAGGATTTATAATACTCTTCTCAATTTCCCCTCTGGGAGATCTTTCTCCTTGAACTCTATAGTACCACCTCAGCCGAAAGCTATAACTTATGGTAGCCCAGACCATTAGAACACAGTTTCTATTTTTGTGTTTTAATAAATGTTGGGAAAACATTTTATAAAAAAATTGACAAGGCTAATAAGACACTATCTCAAATATAATATAGCTGACACTGTCTAAAAACTTATAAAGTTCAAATATATAGTTATTTTATTTTTTTACCTTTATTTATTTTGAGAGAGTGCACTTGTGCACGTGTGAGCAGGGAGAGAGGCAGAGAGAGAGGGAGAGAGAGAAAACCCCAAGCAGGCTTTGTTCTGTCAGCACAGAGCCCATTGTAGAGCTCAAACTCTCAAACTGAGATCATGACCTGAGTAGAAATCCAGAGTCCGGAGGCTTAACCGACTAAGCCACTCAGGCGCCTTTAAATATATATTTAAATTAAATATATTCAGAAGTTATCTTAAAGAAGACTCCAATGCCAAACTATTTACCTTAGTTTACTCCAGTTTTCTTTTCACCATTTCAAAATGTAGTTGACCTCATTTTCACAAAATAAGCAAAACATTTAAATCCACAGAACAAGATAAAACATGTCCTCAATAAAAGGGTTAGCTTTCTTCTTTATTGATTACAAAGCTGAGGCTCTAATTTAAAAGAATTTTCTAAGGAAAAGCACCCTTTTTGGAAGCACAGAGATCCTACTACAAATCACTGAAATTTAGTTGCATTTTATTGAAAACATCATCAAGAATGTGATTAAAATTTCTATATGAGGGAATAATTTGTAAACCCTATATAAGCTATAAATTGAATTCAGGACATACATGGGTCTTTAAGATTTCTGTAATACTAACTCTACTGAAACTAGAGTTGATATAAAGACAGATGATGGGTGCCATTCTAGTTATAAATGCTATAAATTTTTAATCTGCCTTCTTTTAAAATGCAATCAAATTGGGACTATCACGTTATTGTTATCCTATTGAATTAGCCGTAGGAATCAGAAGACAAGCAACTTTCTGCTTAATGTTTTGTTTCTGGACTTTCTAACCAAAAATAGGTTTAATTAGCAATTGAATATGCTGGGTAATTGTTATTAGAAAAAGCAGCTCAGCATCAATAGACTTAAAAGAAAAAAGTTTTATCTGGCGAATATGAGCTAACATGTAAATTAATCACGTTTAAATGAAAGGTGATAAATAATCCCATCTAATAGTACAACTCGGCTAACTCCTAGAGAATATGTTTTGCAGTCAACCCATTTTGGTGAGTCCCTGAGGTCATGTTTCTAAAATTCAGATTTCCCACTGGAGCCACACTGACATACTTTGGCTTATCATGGTCAGTTAGTAATATTGGCCTACATTTCAAAGGACGGTACGTTGTTGTTGGGTATTCTTCACTTTGCCAAGTGAGGGAATAAGGAGGTGGACATGCCCAACTAGTCAGATCTTTTATATTTGAGTGCAAACACAGGGCAGGTTCTAGAACTTTCTGAATAGTGCTTCCCACACATAAAGTGTTTGAGGCACATAACCAAAACATAAAATATTGTCAGTTTCTGTATTTATTAGAACACTCACCGTGAGCTTACTGGGTTCTGGCCAAAGAGTCTTCTGAAACAATTCATATTTAACAGAAACAATAACTACTCATTCTCTTAAATTAATATCAGGTTAGACATTCAGTTAGATCACCAGGAAACAATGTACCTGGAGTATGTTATCTGTATTCCCTACAGAAATGGCTTCACTGAATTATAAAATATTACTACATATTTGGCTTATATGTCAAGTGAATATAAGAAATGTCCATTTGAACAATATTTATATCCTTGTGTTTGTTTTATATGGATTTTCTGGATTAACTATTGTTGAATTTA